>NC_083335.1:91879806-92587282 GCF_963455315.2 Globicephala melas
CACTGAATTCTTTCTGCATCGAGACATAAAGAACCTGAACTTCATTAAGTCCTGAGACCAGGTGTGCGATTTCAATTCCAAGACAGTGGGTTCAAGTCCCAAATCTGGGTTTCGGCTGGGTGCGAGTCCCACCCTGTGGGTTCAAGCCCCAGTCTGTTGGGCGGTTTCACTCTGACTCTAAGCCCAGAGTCCTTCACTTTACCTAACAACTACTTCACTATGATGAGGATCACGATTTCCAGGACACAGACTGAAACCAAACAGCAGGTCCAAGGAAGGGATATATGTACACACGTAGCTGATTCACTTCGTTGCACAGCAGAAACTAACACACTGTAAAGCAAGTATACTCCAATTAAAATAAAAAAATAAAAGGGGCATAGGCCTTGAAGCCAGAGGTGAGAAGTCCCAGCTGAGTAGCCCTGGGTAAGTGGAAAATGAGATCAGCCATCAGTGCAAAAACGAAAAGGAAGGGCTGTGAGCAAACACATCCCATCCAGGGGAACTATTTAGAAGAGGAAAGCAAAATGGCATTGCCATTATGAAAACTCAAACATAATCAGCTTCTTGGGGGTCTGTTAAAGAAAGAATGTGCTGGGCTTCCCTGGTGGCGCAGTGGTTGAGAGTCCGCCTGCCGATTCAGGGGACGCGGGTTCATTCCCCGGTCCGGGAGGATCCCACGTGCCGCGGAGCGGCTGGGCCCGTGAGCCATGGCCGCTGAGCCTGCGCGTCCGGAGCCTGTGCTCCGCAACGGGAGAGGCCACAACAGTGAGAGGCCCGCGTACCGCAAAAAAAAAAAAAAAAAAGAATGTGCTGGCAGAAGGGGTTTACTCTGCAGCATATATAAAAGGGGAAGCTCAGAGAGGCCACACGTGGCTTGAGACCAGCACTGCTCAGGGAAGTGGACACCCTGACCTTCAAAACACTTGGGCTTGTCTGAGCAGGCAGAAGGAAATGGATGACTCCAGCACAGAGCCTACAATTATCTCACCCTCCCGCCTTGACTGATCTACACCCACCAAGCAGAATCCTGCCCCGTTTGACTTTCCTTCTGGCTTTGCCTAGAAGTCAGTTCACCAGATTTAGCAAATAAAATACAAGTACTTATACTAAAAAATTATTTGTTGTCGATCTGACATGCTAATTGAACTGGACATCCTGTAGTTTATCTGGTAACTCAAACTACACAGCGAGTTGGCTGACAGTTGAGTGGAAGAACCTCCCATGTTTTCACAAAAGTGCCCAGACCGTGCTGGCCGACCCCGCATCTCATCGGCACTCTTTACACATGCTGCAGTTGCCTGTTTATCTTTTGTCTCCAGGCCACGAGTTCCTTCAGAGCAAGGACGGTGCCTGATCGACCACCAAATCCTGGAGGGCGCCTGGTATAAACAGAACCTTTTATAATGTCTGCATTTTATTTTTGAAATATTTCCACCCGAATAGTGTGACACTATGTCTGTGTTAGTTAAAACTTCAATTCTGGAGGTAGTCATTTGCCCTCCATCGAAAATCCCCTCTCTAGCTAGTCAGCTAGCTTTGCATCAGAAAGGCTATATCCAAATGCAAGATCACAAGGGCTTCATCAATACCTGAGGCTTCGCTAATTAGCAAAGTGAAAGTCAGAAATAGGTTTTCATTGATGAAACTGGTGCCTTGTTAATCAGCATGACGGATGTTAGAAATAGGCTCTTGCTGGTGAGATTAAAGGGATTCAGGATCTATGGATTTGCTTACGTATGTCTGAGATACTCCCACCTTTACATGAACAGGTTTTCAGAATCTAGGAAGACCTGTAGGCTGCACCTTACAGATGGCACCTGAGGCTTGGTCCAACCGTTAGTTTTGGAGGATTTCTGGTTCCCTGATGTTTCTGGAATGTTGCATCTGCCTCTGATGGACCTTTCATGCAAAGAGTAGGCTGAGAGCTGGGGCTTCTCAAGCCTAGAGAATAGGTTGCAGGGACTTTTTTGTGCCCGGTTGCTAATGAATGCCTGTTTAATAAACGTTTCCGTGAATTTCCCTGGTGGCACAGTGGTTAAGAATCTGCCTGCCAAAGCAGGGGACAGGAGTTCGATCCCTGGTCCGGGAAGATCCCACATGCCGTGGAGCAACTAAGCCCCTGCGCCACAACTACTGAGCCTGCGCTCTAGAGCCCATGAGCCACAACTACTGAGCCCGCGAGCCACAGCTACTAAAGCCCGCACACCTAGAGCCCATGCTCTGCAAGAAGAGAAGCCACAGCAATGAGAAGCCCGTGCACTGCAACAAAGAGTAGCCCCCACTCGCCGCAACTAGAGAAAGCCTGCGCGCAGCAACGAAGACCCAATGCAGCCAAAAATAAATAAACAAATAAATTTTAAAAATAAAAAATAAACGTCTCCATGTGTGATGTTTGGTCAGAGACTTGCTTTTGTGTGAACTGGTAGTGAGGTTATGGGGAGGCGCTTAGCTCACCCTCACTCAACCTCAAACTTTTTGGAGATGTGTCAGTTATTAAGATATTGTGTCTCAGCTCCAAACCCACCCTTCTTTATGATGCTGGGGCTCTACAGACCACGTTTCTGCATTGCCAGCTGCTCCTTGTTAGGCTCTGCCCGTAGGAGGTGCTAGAGGAAGACTCACAGCTAGAGGACGAGGAAGGGAATTGTTTCTTTCTTCCTTTGGGCATCTGCTGGCTTCCTGTTCGCTTCCTGACCCTGTGAGCTGCATCGTCCATGTTTCTTCACTCCGGCAGCAGCAGTTTCTTCCTGTAGCAGCAGCTGAATCCAGTTTGCAGTTTGCCTGACATCCACAGAACCAGCCAGCATCCCCTCCTCAGAGGTCTGGGTCCAAGCTCCATCAGATTGCCTTTCTGAGCTCAGAGACATCAAAATCAGCTGGCTAGCATGCCCCCCTCAGGGATCTGGGTCCCACCTGTATGGGCCGCCTCCTCTGAGCTCAGACACCAGCACCAGCCAGCAGGTGCCCTTTCCTCAAGCATCTGAATTTTAGCCCCATGTGATCCCCACTCCAAGCTTCTAGGTTTTAATCGTTCCAGCTTTCTCCTTGTTCCCCCAGGAGTGGTAGTTACTGCCTGAAATTACAACCTCCATGATGCCTTAGAGCTCCCTTTTTGCTTCTTTGGTGACTAGTTAATAATTCCTTCTACCTTGGAGATATTATTGCAGGTTCGGTTCCAGACCATTGCAATAAAGTGAAGATTGCAATAAAATGAGTCACATGAAGTTTTTTGTTTCCTAGTGCATATAAAAGTGATATTACACTATACTGTAGTCTATTAAACAGGCAAAAGCATTATGTCTAAAAAACTAATGTACATACTTTAATTAAAAATAACTTTATGGGGCTTCCCTGGTGGCGCAGTGGTTGAGAGTCCGCCTGCCGATGCAGGGGACGCGGGTTCGTGCCCCGGTCCGGGAAGATCCCACGTGCCGCGGAGCGGCTGGGCCCGTGAGCCATGGCCGCTGAGCCTGCGCGTCCGGAGCCTGTGCTCCGCAACGGGAGAGGCCACAACAGTGACAGGCCCGCATAACACAAAATAAATAAATAAATAAATAAATAGCTTTATGGCTCAAACATGCTAACCATCATCTGAGCCTTCAACAGGTGGTAGCAGGAACATCAAAGATCACTGATCACAGATCACCATAACAACTACAATAATAGTGAAAAAATTTGAAATGCTGCAAGAATTACCAAAATGTGACACAGAGACACGAAGTGGGCAAATGCTGTTGGAAAAATGGAGCCTATAGACTTGCTAGACACAGGGTTGCCACAAACCTTCAATTTGTTAAAAACGCAATAAAGCGAAGCTCAATAAAATGAGGTATGCCTGTATCTAGCTAACAATTCTCTATATTAAATTTCTCTCCGTTAAAATAACCAGTGTGATTTTTGTCTCTGGCCCGAAGGCTATGTAACCTTCCAGAAAGAACTTCCGGGTTATGCACGACCAAACTGCCTTAGGTCAGCACTCAGATACTTGGAATAAATAAATGAGTAAATGACTGGATTTCTCACTGTAAATTAATAATAACGTTCCAGGTTTTTTATACCAATCTCCAGTGATTTTAATTACCGTGAGTCAGTCCCCTGAGCCCTCCTGCTTGTGAAGGAGAGTAACAATCAGACCTAAAAGAATAAAATACCAAAAGTTTAAAGGAATAAGAAGTGCAGGGAGCCAGGGCCACAGCAGAGGTAAGTGGACCCACCACCGTCCTCTTCCGGCTATTTTCAGTTGATTCAACTGATTCAGCTCTGCCCTGGAAACTTCTCACCTAACCTAAAAGTCTGCTTCCCTCTGGCCCAGACGTCCTGCTTTTCTTTGATCTCACTCTTCTCTAAGCTCAGAACCATCTGGGCTCTTTTGGGGGAAGCAGAGAAGCACCTTTATTCCCCAACCCTCCACCCCATCCACACACACACAATAGTTGACATCCTCTGAAGGCATCACTCATTCAGGGGAACAAGTTGGTGGCTGAGAGGCTGCCCAACTGGTCTCAGGATCAAAACGATCATTCCAGAGCCAGCGAAGACCCTAGCGCGTGGCTTGACTTCTGCCTCGTTGCCAGAGAGCCATGGTTCAGTCTCGATCCTCTGCATTAGTGGACATTCTATCTTCCATCCCTTCGGCAACGGTGATTTAGGCGGGTTCTATACTGGGCCTGGAGCTGATGTCTGGAGATACGAAGTTGCCTCCCGGCAAGAGCAAAGATGATTGTAACAATGGCCAGAGGCACAGAGGAAGAGCAGCCCTCGAGCTCTGGAAGGGGCGAGGAACTCATAAAAACTGCTTGTTCTTTACTAAGAATCATTGTTGCCAATGTCAATGTTGCCCCCGGCTTCCTCTGGATACTTCTGTACTGGCTTCAGTGAGCTTCTGTTACCAATAAGGAACACTTGTCAGTTCTTTCGAGTTCCTGCCCTGGGCTCCCAGAGCAGCTTAATTCAGGAGAGCTGGAAATGGCTGGAAATGTATCTCTCCCAAGGGCAGGGCAGCCTCTGTCCAGGACTGATGGATGGGGGGGGAGTATGATAGCCCAGCTCCCTCACCATGGGTGGGATCACCCTGAGGTGTAACATACTCCAGAGCCCCAGCCCCAGGGTCAGGCTGAATGAAGCCGCAGGACTTTATCTGAAATGGACCCCTGGCTTCTTCCCCCAACCTAAGCTGCCCATTCATCCGTGTCTGTCCCTGGGGGCTGGGGGCCTCCTTTGTTTCCCTCCCTAGGTGTCCATCGAGTGCCTGCGGGGGGTGGGGGGGGAACGTGAAGAGCCTTTGTTCTCAACTCATGTATTCAGCGGCAGCTCTTCTGAAGCCACTGTGTTGCCAGCCTACTTGTGTCAACTGAGGGAGGAACTCTCAAATTCCACATGGATCCCGCCCCGACACCCCCCTTCCAATCCACCGGCCCCTTTCACCAGGCAGCTCTCAGCAGAAGGGGCGCCCCCGACAGACTCCGCCCTCCCCGTGCAATGCCTACCCTCATCCGACATCTGCAAGTGAAACCGTGCAACTCAGATTGGGACTTGAACCCACGCACTGGGACTCGAACCCAGCCAGAACCCAGATTGGGACTTGAACCCACGGTTTTGTTTGTTTGCTTGTTTGTTTTTGCGGTACGCGGGCTTCTCACTGTTGTGGCCTCTCCCGTTGCGGAGCACAGGCTCCGGACGCGCAGGCTCAGCGGCCATGGCTCACGGGCCCAGCCGCTCCGCGGCATGTGGGATCTTCCCGGACCGGGGCACGAACCCGTGTCCCCTGCATCGGCAGGCAGACTCTCAGCCACTGCGCCACCAGGGAAGCCCTATTTTTCTAAACTTTAGAGTCCTCATCTGTAAAATGGGAATAAAAACACCTACCCTACCTCCCCACCAGGCTACTGTGAGGACTGAATCTGCTATCATCTGGGGAGATACTCTGTAGGCTGCAAAGCACCATCCAGGTATTATTACTGGGCAGAGGGAGTGGACAGTAGTGTGAGTAGTCGGGTGAGGTCAGAAAAGCACAGTCTGTGGAGGCGACAGCAAGGGAATCAGGGTGACTAAGGCGCAGCACGGATGGGAGAGAAGCATTGCACGTCAGGCTCTCTGGAAGCAGATGATGAGATGGCTTTTGAAGGGCATGCTGTTTATTAGGGATGAAGGCTTGTGAAAAGAAGTGGGGGGAGGCAGGATAGGGCAGAGGGGGAAGCTGAGCTGTGGCAGGAGCCCCACAGAGCCTCAGAGCGAGGATCCCCTACTGGAGTTTTCCTGCCATAGGCAAAAATGGCCGCATCGTCATACCCTTGTTATACTTTCTACTAAAGCATACCTTCGTACTCAGTCACCGGGTGTGGGCTGCCCGGGAAGGGCATGACCTGCAGCAAGGTGGCTCTCTGTACTGAGACAGCTAGGGGCTGTCTGCTCATCATATACCCACATACCTAGGGACGGGCAACAAGAACTTCCTTGAAGGTGGATCTGGGCACGCATCTCTGTGTCTACCGCAAGAGGGATAGGGGATAATACCGGAAGAGTGGTCCTCCTGAAACTGAGCAGGACCCTGTGGGTCTCCTGGACATGGAAGCCTTTCCGTATCCCCCGTTCCTTGTTTGTAGGGAGCAGACTCCAGCCTCCATGACCTTTCCTGAGTCCCAAAGGGCAGATTCAAACAGTTGCTAATCAGGGAAGGAAGGGGATGCAGAGAAAAGGGAGGAGTAGTCAAGAAACAATAGTGCAGCAATTAAAGCAGGGCCCTGGTTCTGCCTCAAAGGATACACATAACAATTTCTTTGAGCTCTTTACAGAACTAAAACCCCCAACAAGTGGAAGATGTCAGCATTGTTCATTCCAGAAAAGACCATCTGAGACCAGATTAAAGGAACCAGAGAAACTCACCAAGAGACTACCTGAGGGGCTTCCCTGGTGGCGCAGTGGTTGAGAGTCCACCTGCCGAAGCAGGGGATACAGGTTCGTGACCCGGTCTGGGAAGATCCCACATGCCGCGGAGCGGCTGGGCCCGTGAGCCATGGCCGCTGAGCCTGCGCGTCCGGAGCCTGTGCTCCGCAACGGGAGAGGCCACAACAGTGAGAGGCCCGCGTAAAGCAAAAAAAAAAAAAGAGACTACCTGAGACCAGATTAAAGGAGTGCAGGCCCTGCACACACCCTAATCTTATCAGCAACCCTGCCCTTGAACCATTGCCATAAAACTCCTCACCAAATCCTCCTGGGTCCGGACGCACAGTTTTTCAGGGCCCACACACGAGCCCACTGTGTCCCCCTTTGCCTGGCAAAGCAATAAAGCTATTCTTTTCTACTTCACTCAAAACTCTGTCTCCGAGATTTGATTTAGCACCGGTGCACAGAGGCCAAGTTTTCGGCATCACTCCCAAACATTACTTAATTCTGTTATTCATTTCGACAGAGTGGGCCAGTCGACAAGTTTTTATCAAGGGCCTTCTCTATGCAAGGGATTAAACTAGGTGCTGTGGAAAGAGAACTCAAACAAGACAAGGTACCACCATGGTTTGTATTCCCTCAGAAGCAGATCCTGAGATAAGAGGTGGGTGCTAGCTAAACAGTGTACTTGGGAGGTTCAAGGAACAGCCCAAGCGGGAGGGAAGGGAATGCAGTCAGTGAAGGGTGGGCTTTCCTGGCGACCACGGGGAAAACTCAGGATGACGGTGTAGAGCATACGCTTCAGCGTTATTCCACCCAAGGCGCAAGGGAATTGGGGTATTTATACACCAGCTTCCATCTTTCATTGGTTGAGAGCTCTGCTCAGGAGCCATCGTCAGTCTCTGGTACTTTCAGCCTGCCCTGTGCTGCTGGGCACAGAAATGGTCATTGCTGACAGGATATGGGGCAGGGCAGGGCACGCTGGCTGTGAGTGCTACCCTCACATCAAGCCCTTTAGAGCACTGAGGGGAAGAGTGACCATCAGAAAACAGCCTGACAAGTGCAATGATAGAGGCATGCTTGGAACACAAAAAAGAAGTCCCTGATCTCAGAGGCCTCCTCAAGGAAGTAGCCTAACACGTGAACTGAGTCTCAAAAGGCAGCAAAGGGTTGGTCTCGAAGAAGGGGCTGGGAGAGAGCCCCTGAGGCTTTGACAGATGGGCTGCTTCAGGAGTTTTCAAGTCATCCAGTGTAGCTGGAGCATAGCCAGCATGTGAAAGAAGAAGCATAGAGGGATGAGGCAGGGAGAGAAACTGGTGCCGGATCATTCAGAGCCTGAAAGTGGCTTTCTACTTCCTATGGAAGGATGGGGGAGACTTGCTAGGATTTTAAGCACAGGTGTCATGAATCTGATATACTTTCTAGAGAAATCACTGTGGCTGCAGAGCAGAGAATAGATTTGAGGGGACAGGACTGCGGGCAGCGGGCAGGGAGCCCAGGAGAGAAATTACAAAGGTTGAAAACAGAGAAGTGGCAATGGAGAAAGACAAGGCAATAGAATCAAGAGAGATGAAGAATGCACAAGGCTTAATGGCAAACAGGATGAGGAGCCCTCGAGAGGCATCTATACCAGGCATACGTTCCCACCCAGAGTGGTTTTTTTTTTTTTTTTTTTGCGGTACGCGGGCCTCTCACTGCTGTGGCCTCTCCCGTTGCGGAGCACAGGCTCCGGACGCGCAGGCTCAGCGGCCATGGCTCACGGGCCCAGCCGCTCCGCGGCATGTGGGATCTTCCCGGACCGGGGCACGAACCCGCGTCCCCTGCATCGGCAGGCGGACTCTCAACCACTGCGCCACCAGGGAAGCCCCCACCCAGAGTTTTAATCCATTCAATACCTCTGAACTTTCTACCACACCTGGAAGGACTTTTTACTTGGAACCAGGATACAACAAGGGAATGTTTGTAAGTTTACCACAGCGAGATCACAGCATAAACTGTGAGCAGGTAATTGACATGCAAGTACCAGGTCTGTGTTATTACTCTGAGAACATTCCGGGACCAAAGTCAGACAGAGGGCCCCAAAGTCTTGATTTAAATCCATTTTCAATGAGAAGATTCACCACCACGGATTTTTCAAGGCACACAGAATGTTAGCAGATTGCTAGCAGGTTAAAGGTAGTCTTTCCAATTGGATTTCCCTGTGTCATATTAAACAAAATTTTTAAATTGAAGTATAATTGACATATAACATTACATTAATTTCATGTGTACGTGATTCAAAATTTGTACATATTGCAAACTGATCACTACAATAAGTCTAGTTACCATCCGTCATCAAACACAATTACAAAAAAACTTTTTCTGGTGAGGAGGACTTTTAAGATTTACTCTATTAGCAACTTTTAAGTATACAGTACAGTATTATTAACTACAGCCACCCTACTGTACATTACATCCCCATGATGTAATGATTTATTTATTTTATAACTGGAAGTTCGTACCTTTTGACCCCCTTCACCCATTTCGCCCTCCCCCACCCCCCCATCTCTGCCAACCACCAATCTGTTCTTTGTATCTATGAGCTTGGGTTTGGTTTTGGTTTTGATCCCACATATAAGTGAGATCATACAGTATTTGTCTTTCTCTGACTTATTTCACTTAGCATAATGCCCTCAAGGTCCATCCATGTTGCTGCAAATGGCGAGATTTTCTTCTTTTAATGGCTGGGCAATATTCCATTGTGTGTGTGTGTGTATATAAAACAATGTATCCATTTAACAATTTCTTTATCCATTCATTCATCAACGGACACTTAAGCTGTTTCCATGTGTTGGCTACCGTAAATAACGCTGCAGTGAACATGGGGTTGCAGATAACTTTTCAAATTAGCGTTTCATTTTTCTCAGATAAATACCCAGTAGTGGAATTGCTGCATCATATGGTAATTCTATTTTTAGTTTTTTGAGGAACCTCCATGCTGTTCTCCATAGTGGCTGCACTAATTTACATTCCCACCAACAGTGCACAAGGGTTCCCTTTTGTCCACATCCTCACACTGTATCAGTTTCAGCTCCTTTTTCCTCCATTGACTTTTTGATCCTCGTACCTTGCCTAAAGTACGCTGTTTTGGTTGTTGTAGCTCTTGTTTTTTCCTAACAGGCACCAAAGCAACCCATGTCTCATTCAGATAAGGTAGGAAGCAAAGATGGTCATGGTGCAAAGCGTTCCTGTCTCTCCAATTGCAGCGGTGTCTCCAGTAGACTCTGATGCATTGTTAAGATCAAGGCCTCAAAGACAGACAATACCTGGATGTTGTATCCGCCCTTTCTATGTATAGCCCATTGGCCAGAACTTAATTACATGGCTGTGTCTAGCTGCAAGGAAAGTTGAGAAATGTAATTTTCATTTCCAATGGTCATATATCTAGCTGGAAAATGAGGCCTTTTTTTAACGAGGACAAAAGAAGGGACATTGTGGGGCACCTGGAGGTCTCTGCTGTGTTAGCTAGCTACTGCTACCTAAAAAATCACCCCAAAACTTAGTAGTCTAAAACAACTACCATTTTTATTCTCACAATTCTGTGGATCAGGAATTTGGGGCAGGGGGTGGGGTGGGGTGGGAGTATGACTCATCTCTGCTCTGCATGATGTTGGCTGGGGCTGGAGAACCCACGTGGCTCAGCTGGGGTGGATCAAATGCCTGAGGGCCCACTAGGATGTCTGGGCCTCTGTCTTCTCATGGTATTGGCAAGAGACACTAACGTGTCTGGGGGCTTTGTTCTCCTCCAAGTGGTTTCTCTCTCCAGCAGGATAGCCCGGGCTTTACGTGGTAGCTGGAAATCCCTCCCCAAGCCAAATGGAAGCTGCAAGTCCCCTTGAGGCCTGGTAATTCCACCCTTTGAGGGAAGCAGCTAAAGATACTTTGCAAAGGGAAGTGAACCCTGGGACACATGATTCTTTGGGAGCCGTGTTTTAGAATCTACCACCATATGATCCTGCAATCCCACTCCTGGGCATATATCCAAAGAAAACCATAATTCAAAAAGACACACGCGGGCTTCCCTGGTGGTGCAGTGGTTAAGAATCCGCCTGCCAATGCATGGGACACAGGTTCGAGCCCTGGTCCTGGAAGATCCCACATGCCGTGGAGCAACTAAGCCCGTGCGCCACAACTACTGACCCTGCACTCTAGAGCCCGCTAGCCACAACTACTGAAGCCTGCGAGCCACAACTACTGAAGCCCATGCGCCTAGAGCTCAAGCTCCTCAACAAGAGAAGCCACTGCTGTGAGAAGCCCGCTCGCCACAGCTAGAGAAAGCCCGTGCACAGCAATGAAGACCTAACGCAGCCAAAAAAATAAAAAATAAATTAAATAAATTTAAAAAAACAAAAAGACACACACACCACAATGCTCATCACAGCACTATTCACAACAGCCAGGACATGGAAACAACCTAAATGTCCGTCGACAGACGAATGGATAAAGAAGATGTGGTCCACAGATATAATGGAATACTACTCAGCCATGAAAAAGAATGAAATAATGCCATTTGCAGCAACATGGATGGACCTCGAGATTATCATACTAAGTGAAGTAAGTCAGACAGAGAAAGACAAATATCATATGATATATTTATATGTGGAATCTAAAAAAAGACAATGATACAAATGAACTTACATACAAAACAGAAATAGACCCCCAGACATAGAAAACAAACTTATGGTTATCAAAGCGGAAGGGCAGGTAGGGATAAATTAGGAGTTTTGGATTATCAGATACGCACTACTATATACAAAATAGATAACCAACAAGGACCTACTGCATAGCACAGAGAACTATACTCAGTATTTTGTAATAAGCTATAAGGGAAAAGAATCTGAAGAAGAATATATCAATATATATACACACATACACAGATATATATAACTGAATCACTTGGCTATACACCTGAACTAACACAACATTGTAAATCAACTATACTTCAATTTTAAAAATTTAAAAATAAAAAATAAATTTAAAAAACCAATCTACCACACCTGCAATTGGGGGTGTACTAGTCTACCTGAGTTGCCTTAAGATAATACCACTGACTGGGTGGCCTTAACAACAGAAACTTATTTTCTCACAGTTCTGGAGTCTGCAAGTCCAAGATCGAGAAGCTGGCAGGGTTGGTTTTTCTTGAGACCTCTCTCCTTGGCTTACAGATGGCCACCTTCTCATCATGTCCACACCTGGTCTTTCCTCTTGTGATACTGTGATTGAAAATAAATATCTATTTGGTCTTCATCCCTGTTTCTGGCACAGAGCTCCTAAAACTATTGGAGTTTCCTAAGTGTTGAGAGCAATAAAGGCATCTTTTGTTATGTTAATGAGGTGACTTTTGGAAAGCACACAGGTAACCTGAGGATGAGGGCCGGTTGCCAGGGGACCCAACCATATGATCTGAGGGTTGGAACTTTCAGTCCCTCCGCTTATCCCAACTTCCAGGAAGGGGAGAGAGGCTGGAGGGTTAATCGATTGCCAATGGCCAATGATTTAATCAATAGTGCGTACGTAATGAAGCCTCCATAAAACCCCAGAAGGATGGGATTTGGAGGACTTTCTGGATGGTGAACCAGAATGTTTCCACTTGCCCGCCGTGCTGGGCCCCAAACTCCAAGAGGACAGAAGCGCCTTTGTTCAGGACCTCGCCCTGTGTATCTCTTCATCTGGCTGTTGATTTGTATCCTTTAATATCCTTTGTAATAAACCAGTAACCTGAGCTCTGTGAGCCACTCTAGCAAATTAATTGAACCCAAGGAGGGGGTCGCTGGAACCTCCAATCTGTAGCCTGTCAGTCAGAAGCACAGGTGACAACCTGGACTTGCAATTGGCATCTGAGGTGGAGGGCAGTCTTGTAGGACTGAGCCCTTAACCTGTGGGATCTGATGCTATCTCTGGGTAGATAGTGTCAGAATTGAGTTGAATGGTAGGACACCCAGCTGGTGTCCCAGAATTAATTGGTGGTGTGGGGAAGAAAACCCATATATTGTAATTGGTGACCAAAATCCTTACCTCCGTGCTCACACATCCCTGGTGTCTCTTCCTCTTCCAAGGACACCAGTCAGATTGGATTAGGGCTCCATCCTTACACCTCATTTAAACTTAATCGCCTCTTTAAGGGCCCTATCTCCAAACACAGTCACATTGGAGGGTTTCAACATATGAATTTTGGGAGGACATAATTCAGTCGATAACAGGGGGTAATATATTAAGTTTGATCAGTCATTTACACCATTTACCACTGCTTATAAGCTAGTCTTACAGAGACTGAGAATTTCCTTTTGAATTCCACCATGTAAATACTGGTGCCTTGGTTTGGTTATATATGCATATATCAGGGATCTGAAAGAAACCAGGAATTTAACAAAACATTAATTCTTGCACTTTTCCTATAGAAGCATCTCTCTTCTATATAAAAAAAAGCAGTCTGCTTAGGATACAGAATGTTGGAAATAGCACACTAGTAACAACAACAAAAATCTGGACAATCTGAAAATCACAACTTTTCTTAAACTCATCAGAGAGCTGAGGTCACAGAGCAACCAAGTGACCTGAATGCTAAGAAAACACGGGTGCCTCCAAGGTGAGACAAGAGGTGAGCACCTGTTTGCCTGAGGTGGAAGCCACTGGACACTGGCCTTAGTGAAAAAAAGTACAACAACATGCAAGATCAGATGGGTAATTTCATCAGAGAGAATAAAACTATAAGAAAGAATCAAATGGCGGGACTTCCCTGGCGGTCCAGTGGTTAAGACTCTGCACTTCCACTGCAGGGGACACAGGTTAGATCCCTGGTTGGGGAACTAAGATCCTGCATGCTGCACAGCACTGCCTGGCCAAAAAAAAAAAAAAAAAAAAAAATTTCCTTAAATGCATACTTGTGTCGGGTTAACAATGTCTGAGTAAATTAAGTATTAAAAAAAAAAAAGAATCAATGGAAGTACTGGAAATGAAAAACATTACTGTGCCTTTAATGGCTCAGCAGGAGACTTGACACAGCTAAGGAAAGAATCAGCAAATTCGAAGATAGGTCAATGGAAGTTACCCAAACTGAAACACTGAGAAAAAAATTGTAGGAGAAAAAACCAGAACAGAGCATCACAATGCTGTGGGAGAATATCAGTCTAACATATATGTAATAGGAATCCTAGGAGAAGAGAGAGAACGGCGCAGGAGACATATTTGAAAAAATAATGGCCAAGAATTTTCCAGAATGAGTGAAGCTTATCTACCACACAAATTTCTCATCCCAGCCTCTTCAGCACTACACTTGGGGGTTACCTTAAACAGCAGAGTCACCAACAGAAAGCTCAAAAATGTGAAAAACGTGGCACTGAACAGACCACGAAAAAGACACTTATTTATAGCAGGAGAGCCAAAACGAAAAAGCAGAGTATCACCATGTTCAGCCTCAGCTGGGAATGGGCACGTTGGATGACTCAAGTTCTTCACCCCTCTGCACAAGCCCATGAATGACCGTGAATGCGCCATGAGTATTTATTTTGAGGTTACAAATAAATTTTAGTGAGAAGGCAAATTTGCAAATAGGGAATCCACAGATACAGGTATTCCTTGATTTTCTGAAGTTCGCTTTATGCCACTTCACTTTTACTAAAGGCCTGTATGAGTACCTGTTTTCACTAACCCTGAGAAATTCGAAGAGGATTTTCGCTTTTTCAAATAAAGGTGAAAAGCGAAAATAGCGTTCAGTGTTTGTTTTGCAGCAAGCTGTTATAGAGGCAGCGCGTACCCCAAGCAGCAAGAGGGGTCCCGCCAAGCTCCTTCCCTGGGAACTACCCTCAGCATCAAGCCACCATAGCTTGCACCTGTGTCTGTGAGCATCTGCGTTTTATTTAGCTCCATTTATTTTGTGCACCTGTTAGCAAGATGGGTCCTAAGTTAATTGCTTCTTTGCTTTACGCCATTTTGGCTTACAAAAGGTTTCGCAGGAACATTCTACTTTCCGAGAGCAGGGGAAATCTGTAATGAGGGGCTATTGTATTTGCACATGACTTGCAAGGCTAAAGAGAGGCAAGAAGCCATAATTATTGTTCCTCCAGCAACAGCAGGCAGACACAAAGCGTACAGCAAGTGGAAAATTTCATGGCCCCCTCCAGGCACGTCTCTGAGAATCACCTACCTTGGTCCTGCACCAGCATGCAATCCACTGCACTCTCTGACGCTCTGGAAGTTTGAAGGAATCTGAGAGCTGGTATCAGCTTTCCTGGACCTTGGCTCTTCCAACTCTTCCAATTGTTTTGTAAGCACCTGATCTCCAGTATTCAATCCCTTCCTATTTGAAGCACCCAGTGCCGTTTTCCCAACCAAACCCTGATACACATTCCCTAAAAAAAACATACAGCTTGGAGGAAGATTGGAATAAATATTAAAAGTCCAACTTTGTATAAGTTGTCACAGCTCAGGATTTGCCGGTAAGGCTGGGGTGTGACCTAATTCAACCTCAAGGGCTTTGCGAGTCACTTTGGCCTCTTCATCACAGAGGGGCACATGACAACAGAACTGCTTTGTCTTCAAAAGTGCTGTCCCATTTCCTATTTATATTTTCCAGGGTAAACCCTTATCTTAGGCCACGAAGACACTGCGACAGGATTTGTGTGCAAGTGATTTATGAAGGCAGTGCTTCCAGGAGAGACCAGTTAAGGGAGTGAGGAAAGCAGGACAAGGGAAGGAAAGCAGTCGAGCAAGGGCGCACACTTGGCCTGACCCTGCCAGGGCTCTTGAGTGTAAATTACACTTCAGTCTTTCTCCCAACTCCAGCCAAGGGAGCTGGGCTTGCAGACTCCCGCACAATGAGTCATTGGCGAAGCGCCGTCCCAATTCCCAGGCGCGGACTGAGTGGCTCCGGTAACCGGACGGCAGACCTCTGAAGAGTGTCGCACGTGCCGTCTGTTAGCAGCAAAAGTACAGAGAAGTCAGGGAAGAGGCACCCAGAAATCAACGAAAGCATTTGAGGAGGGCTGTGTGAAACACACACCCTTTCTTTCGTGAAATGGAGAAGAAGCAGGACATCGGGGTGACTAAGCCCCAAGACTCGAAAGCCATTCTGGTTGCGTTTATATCCCAGCTGTGGCAGACACTGAGTTGACCCCTGATATCCATTTTTCTCGATACAGAAGCTCTGATTGTCAGCTGGGCCCATGGCTGCCCAGAATAAAAGCCATATTTCCCAGCCTCGCTAAAAGCCATGTGTGGCCAATGTGAGGTGAGCAGTAGTCTGGGGACTGACTTCCATGAAGTATCTTTAAAGGGAGCGAGAGCCTTCTTTAACCCTCCTCCCTCCTGCTGCCTGAAGTGTGGTCCCAAAGGCTGGAGCACACACAGCCATCGTGAACCAAGAGGTGCAGATAGGGTTGCCAGATTGAGCAAATAAAAATATTTTATTCTTACTTAATTTTTATTCAATTAAAAACTTTCAATACTTTAATTGTAGTATTTAATTATTTAATGTGGCACAGGACATACTTATACTAAAAAATTGTTAATCTGGAATTCCAGTTTAATTGGTGTCCTGTCTTTTATCCAGCAACCCAAGGCAGAGACCATATGTTGTTTTTCTAAGAAAGAATATCTTTCTTGTTTAAGCCACTCTTTTCTTCCCCCCACTGTCTCTGGCAGCCGAACCCAATCTAATAACACTGGATTAAGTACAAACTTGTTGGATGACCTTGGAAAAGTTACCTAACCTCAAGATTGCTATCGTTTAAATGGGGGTGATGATCTTAATCTAAGTGACCAGATATAGCAGGCGGGGTTCAATAAGTGTTAGCTATTATTGAAGCAGCGGGGTCCTCCTCTCACTTATAAATGATCTCCGACACATTTCCCCTCGCCAAACAACATCACTGCCCAGCTTCCAGGTTCGCATCTTCACCCTTGAAGTCAGTTTTGTAGGGATTAAAAAAAAATACAAAGAAACTGGGACTGACCACGCGACGCGAAGTCTCCCACAGATAAGTCTTTCTATCTTCGCTCAGAATTAGACACAAGAGGAAAACCGCTGGTGCATTCTCACCTTCCGTCTAAATTTAGAAATCTGAAAACACTGTTCATTTTGCCAGACATTTTGGTGCCTTCCTTGTGGGCCTGAAGGTGGAGAATTAAACCTCAACACTCTGTTGCATGAGAAGAGTGTATGGGACATTAGACAGTGATCCCCAGAGACAGAGCCCCACAGAGCGATCCCCTGTGTACTCACGGGACAAGATTTTTCCTGCAGAGAGAACCAGCCGAACCAGTGTAGGCTTGCAGGCCTTGCAGCCACTTGCACAGCCCCTCCGGCTGCCTGCAGGTGTCTGTTTTCCAATACCCGAACCCGTTCCGTGCAGAGGTCCGTTTGAAATCAAGAGAATTCTGTCCCAACGGCAAGGGGAGAGCCCACCCAGATCTGACAACTTGTAGATTTCCTCCTGTCAGCATATTCTAATGGCCTGATTAGCAATTCTATTGTATTTAATTTGTACCCAGGGTAATTCACTGTCAGCCAGAAGAGCCATCAGCATGAAAAATGGCACCAAAATTAAAAACCAATAGTCAAATTTCAGTTGGAATGAGCTCTCCTGGCACAATGATGAAGCGGGATGAACTGGAGTCAGTGGGTCCAGCCCACGAGGCGCAAGCACGTTAGTTACTAACATGCCGCCTGGAGTTTGAGACAGGCCTTTCTGCATCATGGGAAACAAGCAGCCGAATTAGAAAATCAAGAAGGAAAAATGTGTTTGTCCAAACTGTCAAGCCAAGTGGCTGTCTGCCATCTCCTAGTCCACTGTGGTGGTTTTAAAACATGTCCCCAAATTCTTTGACAGTCCTCTCATCAAAGGGTGGAGGAGGCTAATCCCTTCCCTGGAATATGGACTGGCTTTTCAGACTCGCATGGGATGAATAGAATATGGCAGAAGTGACGCTGAGTGATTTCCAACACTAGGTCATAAAAAGCGATACAGCTTCTGTCTGGTTCTCTTTCTTGGAAGCCCTGGGCTGATGTGTAAGAAATCCCACTGCCCTGGGACTTCCCTGGTGGTCCGGCGGTAAAGAATCCGCCTTCCAATGCAGGGGATGCGGGTTCGATCCCTGGTCAGAGAACTAAGATCCCACATGCCGCGGGGCAACTGAGCCCGCGTACTACAGTTGCTGAGCTCGCGCACCTCAACGAGAGAGCCCATGTGCCGCAACCTACAGAGCCCACGGGCTCTGGAACTCATGTACCACAACTAGAGAGAGAAAATTCCCATGCCACAACAGAGAGAAGCCCACGCGCCACAACGAAGAGCCCGCACCGCAATGAAAGATCCCACATGCCGCAACTAAGACCCGACGCAGCCAAAAAAATAAAGACAAAACAACAACAACAAAATCACATATTAAAAAAAAAGAAAGAGGGCTTCCCTGGTGGCGCAGTGGTTGGGAGTCCACCTGCCGATGCAGGGGACACAGGTTCGTGCCCCGGTCCGGGAGGATCCCACATGCCGCGGAGCGGCTGGGCCCGTGAGCCATGGCCGCTGAGCCTGCGCGTCCGGAGCCTGTGCTCCGCAGCGGGAGAGGCCACAGCGGTGAGAGGCCCGCGTACCGCAAAAAAAAAAAAAAAAAAAGAGAGAGAGAGAGAGAAAAGGAAATCCCACTGTCCCAGAGAGCCCCAACTGAATCTCAAAGGAATGTCGTAAAGAGGCAGGGACAAGGACACCATGGTGGCAACCTCAAAGGTCTAGCAGTGACAGTGCCCTACAGAGGCTGGTGGAGGTAGGGGTGGGTGCTAGCAAGTCACACACACACATTCCCCGCACCCACCAGACTGTTCTTGGCTACAAGTCCTATTCCCTTCTGTCAAGCAGGTCGACCACCTCACACCTTCCAGAAATCCCTTTACTACCGAAGTTGGGTAGCATTAGCTTCAGTTGCTTGAAACCAAGAAGCCTGACTCAAAACACCCTCATCCTAGCTGAGCCCAGTACACAAGTCTAAAATTAGCAAGAGGCACTGAAGTGCTGCCGGTCTCACGAGGGAGGCCACAGGAGCTGCAAGAATCCAAGACCACAGTGAGCTGTGTTACGCGTCCATTCACCCCACCGGCTTCGGCATGGAAACTAACCAGAGGTCACCTTTGCAAACTGTTTATTACAGAGTCATATAATATTACACGGATAATCCAATATAAAAATATATACTGTAACTAAACCTTCCTATGAACACACCTCCACACACAATTTCCTCTAGGGCAGAGGTTAAAGGCCATAGTAGCTTAGTGCCTAGGCCGGTACCTAAGACAGCCTATTATTCACCTCATAGGCCTATGCAGATGTCACCATCACTGTTGCTGCCCACAAGTCCCCTCACTCTTCCCGCTTATTGTAACCAGGCCCAACTTTCAAATGGCAATCCCTGAGTTTCTTCACGCGGGGGCTTCTACTGACCAGCGCTGCTCTGCCTGTCCCCGGGCAGACTGGGGATGTGGGAATCAGTGGCGCCCCCCCGGAAAGAGCCCCCAGTGAATGACTGATGCAAGTTGGTGGCTGAATCCCCCAGCTTCCTCACTGCCCTCTCCCCCACCGGGTCTTCACACGATTGTCTGTGTCTGTCCTACGGATACCAGGCAGATTGGGTCAGGCCTCAACCTTAATGACCTCATGTTACTTTAATCACCTTGTTAAAAGATCCTATCCCCAAATACGGTCACATTCGGAGGTCCTGGGGGTTAGGATGTCAACGTAGGAATTTGTGCAGGGCACAATTCAGCCTAGAACGGTTGCCCACAGAGGTACCTGGCTCGCTTGTGCATCCTTTATTCACTGTCTTCCCGCATACCTGCACGCCCCTGCTTCTGCTTCCTGCCCTCGAATCTGTCTCAGGCTTGCTTCTGAGAGAACCCAAACAGCACTACCGTACGGTACGGCCACTCCCTTCCTCTCCCCCTCGGCAACTTAGGCTGTCACTGTGGATGGGATCCAGCACCGGATCCTTGTCAGAGCAAATTCCGAGTCCCCCACGGCCTCTCCCCTGGGGTGGGAGTGAGAGCCATCCAGCTGGGGAAGCTCAGACACTTACACTCTGCGGTGGAGAATTCCCTTCGTGTGATTCGTTCCCCCGGCAGCTCTGCTGTTCATACCTTGGCTATGATTGGCTGCATGTAAATTAGCTAAGCCTAATCCATTGATCCTAGTTGTGATTACTGCGCACACTGCGCTACCCACCCCGCTGGGCTGGCTGTAGGCTTGGTATGGATATGCAAATTAGGCAACCCTAATTTGTTGATGCTGATAAGATGAGGGATGTACGGAAGTCCTCCTGTGTGGCATTGATAAGGTGCTGAGGCTGGAACTGGGATTCGGAGTCACAATTCATAGGCTCACACGCTCCATAGAGACCATCCCTGCACATCCGGGAGCCAGGACACACTGATTGTGAAACGGAGATGGAGTCAAGACATCTAGGGGCCTGGTGGCCTTTCCTGCCTTTATAGCCGTTGTTTGGGTGTCACGTCACCCCAGCCTACCAGTGTTACCCTGCTGATATGAGCACGAGATTCTGTTCCACACCACCACCACCTCACAACTGTGCCAAGTGACACAGCTTACAAAATGTCATTTCTTACATCAGCTCCTTCGTGACAAGCCTGCAAAGTAGAGGGAACAGGAATTGTCATCATCCCCCTCCATCTACTTCTGTTTTCCTCCTGAGGTCTCAGAAACTTTGCCTATGGCCCCACTGCTCAGGGACTACGTGGCTGGAGCTAGGGCCCCGGCCTCTGGCCTCTGGGTCCGCTCCTCTCCCAGGTATCACTGCACCCTGCTTTGACAAACCCAGCTGGCAATGCTGGGGCAGCCCGGGCCTCGGGTCCCTCTGCCACATTCCCCGGGAGCGGGGGAGGCAGCCTGGGTGAGGCAGGTGGAGAGGGGCCAGATTCTCACAGGTCCTGGAGCCTCACTCACACACCAGCCTGATTCCATCTCTCCCCAACTCCAGTGTGGTTTTCAGCTGTGGCTTTTTCTCCAATCCTGACCTTGGCTCCTAGAGGCCCAGCTGTTTTCAATTGCCGGCACTGGGGGTGGGTTGAGCAGGAAAAGTCCTATTCACACCAAATCTCAAGTGTAGCAATGGAATGGCGGGCCCTAGCAGAGCGGAGCCGAGCGCACTTCGGTGCCTCAGATGGCTTTATTCAAAGTTCATAATTACCCTGAAATCTCTTAAAATGAAAACATGATTGAAGAATTAAACCTGGTAAACAAATTAGTCAGAAAGAAAACCTCCGCATAGCAAATGACAAAATCCCAAGATCCAATGCAGCAAATGAACAGGCCTGCGCTATAATTGGCAGTCAGGGCTGCAGACAGACCCAGGGCCCTGGCAAAGGCACGGCTGGAGAAGCAGCCAGCCCCCTGGGCTAGGGTAGGCTGGGCCCCCGGGGCCGTGCGGTCAGGGCCTGGGGAGGGCTGTGGTCGGGGCCCTGCTGCAGCCGCAGCTGCGTGGGCAATTGTAAGTCCCGCCGGGCTCCACCGTAGCCCGCCTTCGGGAGCCTTGCTCTGGCGGAGGCTGGGGGGACGGCAGCTGCGGGGAGGCCTGGCTGCAGCCTCAGGCCCTACAGCTCTGTCTGCGAGCGGGCTTTGGGGAGGGGCGGTTTCTTGTGCTGAAAGGAGCTGTTTCTATTTTCTGTGCTCCCCCCCCTCCATCTCTCATCACAGAACCACTGGGAATTGGGGCAGGGGTGCTGGTTCACACAGGATCTATTCCCTTTGTCTCTCCTCTGAATCAGACCTATTTCTCAGGAACTGCTAACCTCCGATTCGGGGCTTTCTCTAGACAAGGAGGGGGTGTCCTGATTACTATTGCTGTGTGACAAACCACCCCCAAACTTAGTGGCATAAAATAGCCATTTTATTGTCTTCAAATTCTGTGGGTTGGGAATTCACACAGGGACGGCAGGGACAGCTTTTCTTTGCTCCATGATTTCTGGGGCCTCAGCAGGGAAGACTCCATGGCTGGAGGTGACTGGAGAGCTGGGGGCTGGAATCATCTGGAGGCACGGGGTGCTGGCTGTCAGCTGTCTCAGCTAGAGCTGTTGGTCAGGACACCTACGTGGGACCTCTCCATGTGGCCTGGGCTTCCCCCCAGCATGGCGGTCTCAGGGCTCCAAAAGCAAATGTTTCCACAAAAAAGGCAGACACTACACTGCCTTTTTGGATGTACCATTGGAAGTCACGCCACATTCTTCTGGTGACAAGTGAGTCACAAGCCCATTCAGGTTCAAGGTGAGGGGCAGTGACACAACCTTTCCATGGGAGGAGTGTCAAAGACCTTATGGCCATGCTGTAAAACCAGGACAAGGGGGTTCCTACTGCTCCAGCTCTTCTTGGCAAGATTGTATCACATTCCAGGGACAGTAGATCCATTTTCTTAGGTTCAGGGCCCTGGTCCCCCTCTTCCCATGTGTAGTGGGTTGAATGCTGGCCTCCAAAAAGCTATGTCCACGTGTTAACCCCTGGAACCTGGGAATGTGAGCTTATTTGGAAAAAGGGTGTTTGCAGACATATTTAAAGTAAGGATCTTGAGACGGGATCTTGGATTATCCAAGTGGACCCTGGATCCAGTGACAAGTGTCCTGATAAGAACACACAGAGAAGATACATGAAGAGGAAAAAAGGCCACGTGAAAACAGAGGCAGAGATTGGAGTGATGTGGCCACAAGCCAAGGGATGCCTGGGGCCACCAGAAGCGGGAAGAGGCAAGGAAAGATCTTCCCCTAGAGCCTTTGGATGGAGCGGAGCCTAGCCAACACCTTGATTTCAAACTGCTGGCCTGTAGGACTGTAAGCGACTCTTTCTATTGTCGTAAGCCACTCGGTCTGTGGTAATTTGTTATAGCAGCGCTAGGAAACTAATACGCCATCCATGAGACCTTGGCCAAGTGGCCTTACTTCATTGAGTCTCAGTGAGATGGGGATAAAAATAGTATCTGCCTCCTAGGGTTGCTGGGCAGATCCGTGAGATGACCTGTGGAAAGTGCTCAGCCCAGCATCTGGCACTATTCTTGCACTGTTATTTATTAGTAGAGTCATATAGAAGCAGGTAGAGGCCTATTTCAAAAAAAAAAGGGCTTCCCTGGTGGCGCAGTGGTTGAGAGTCTGCCTGCCAATGCAGGGGACACGGGTTCGAGCCCTGGTCTGGGAAGATCCCACATGCCGCGGAGCAACTAAGCCCGTGCACCACAGCTACTGAGCCTGCGCGTCTGGAGCCTGTGCTCCGCAACCAGAGAGGCCGCGACAGTGAGAGGCCCGTGCACCGCAACGAGGAGTGGCCCCCGCTCGCCGCAACTGGGGAAGGCCCTTGCACAGAAACGAAGACCCAACGCAGCCAAAACTAACTAACTAACTAAATAAATAAATAAATTTATTTTTTAAAAAAAGATTAGAAAGACAATGGAGTGTAACACAAAGGCAAATGATGTCTACTTTATCCAAGTGCTGCCTACCACGGTCCCTTCACACATCGCCTGCCTCCTGCCCAGACTTGGGACCCTTTAGGCGAGTTTGCCCATGACCTAGGACCCACCCTTTAAGACGTGGCCTGCCCTGCCGGCTCTGGCCGGCTCTCTTCGTCCCTGCCTTTCTCCAAGGCTGCTTCTCTGCACCCCTGGCCCCATACTCGCTGACCTGGGGACTGCTGCCTGGAGTTCTCTTGGCCTAAGAGATGTCTGCACCCTCTGAAGTCCCCACCCACACTGGGAGGGTCTCCAGGGCGGGAGCTGCGCTTTTCCCTGTAAATGACCATTCCCACAGAGATCAAGCAAGATCGGCCACGAGCTCGCAATTACCTGATCTGGGCCATGAGATCATGGAAGATCATTATATTATTCTTGCTATTTTTGTGTGTGTTTGAAATTGTCCCCAGTAAAGCTGTGAAATGTGTGTGCGCGTGCGCCAGCTGTGGCAATTTGGCTTTCCTAGGAAGTGGACTCTCAGGTGGACTTTAAGATGCGGGATGCCTATCAGGGAGAGCCCGTGGCACCAACCCTTGTGGAAGGGTGGGAGGAGAGCCGGATTGGGCAGAGGGAGACCTGGCAGCAGCCTCCGGGCCCTCACCCCCAGGGAGCGCTGGAGCCGGACCCACCTTCAGAGTTGTACTAGTTTCCTACTGCTGCTGGGGCAAATTCCCCCAAACGTGCTGCCTTCCACCATCGCACGTTTATTCTCTTATAGTTTAAGAGATCAGAAATCCGAAATCCAGGTGTTGACCGAACTGCGTTCCTTCTGGAGGCTTCAGGGGTGAATCCGTTTCTTTGCTTTTTCTAGCTTCCAGAGGCCACCTGCATCCCTTGGCCCTGGGCGCTACCTTCAACCTCAGAGGCAGCAGGGCACATCACTCTGACCTCTGCTTCTGTCGCCATCGCCTTCTGTGACTCTGATCCTCTTGGCCCCCTCTTATAAGGCCCCCTGTCATTACATTGGGTCCACCTGGCTCTCCATCTCCAGATCCCTAATTTAATCACATCTGCACAGTCCCTTTTGCCATGTGAGGTGACACACGTGTTCACAGATTCCCAGAACTAGGACGTGGACATCTTGGGAGGCTGTGGGGCATTACTCAGCCTTCCACAGAGTAGTCCAGAGGTGGGCCTAGGTGCCTAGGACTCTATATCCCTATATTAAAAGGTCACTGGAAGGGCATGACTTTGACCGAGGCACTCTCTGTAGCTGAGGCACCCCTGAAGGTGCTAATAGCCGGAGGGGGCCCCTGAAAGCACTCCACAAACCAGGACAGCAAGTGGTTTCTTTTTTTTTTTTTTAAGATTTATTTATTATTTATTTATTTTTGGCTGCCTCGGGGCTTAGCCGCGGCACACGGGATCTTCGTTGAGGTGCAGTCTTCCATTGCGGTGCGCGGGCTCTTCATTGTAGTGCGCGGACGTCTCTCTAGTTGTGGCACGCAGGTCCTCTCTCTCTAGTTGTGGCGTGCGGGTTCTCTCTCTCTAGTTGTGGCGTGCCGGTTCTCTCTCTCTAGTTGTGGTGCGCGGTCTCCAGGCCACGTGGGCTCTGTAGCTTGCGGCACACAGGCTCTCTTGTTGAGGCGCGCAAGCTCAGTAGTTGAGGCACAGGCGCTCAGTTGCACGGCGGCACGTGGGATCTTAGTTCCCTGACCAGGGATCGAACCCACCTCCCCTGCATTGGAAGGCGGATTCTTCACCACTGGACCACCAGGGAAGTCCCAGAAAGTGCTTTCTTAAAGGGGAACCTGGGCAGTATATTATGGCGTCCGCTACCACACTCCGTCCCCAAATCTTAGCACGGAAATGGGCAGCAAGAAGGCTCATAACCTTGACTGTAGGCGCATAAGTTGTCAGCTAGACGCTCACCCACAGAGGAATTCCCAGAAACGGATCATAATGACAGTGGCACCCGCTGAGCAGGTAACATCCATCTGCCAGGCCCTACACTAAGCACGAGACTCACATGACCTCACTGCGTGCCCACCCCTGCCCTATTACTCTTCCCATTTGTTTAAACAGAAAAGGAAACTGAGGCTCAGGAAAAGTCCTCGGTCTGAGGTCACACAGCCCTAGGAAAGGCAGGACTCAAACCCGTGTCCTTCTAGCTGACCAGCACCATGACACAGTCCAACTGAAGTGTTGCAGCCACAGTAGAATGAACTGGACACTCAGAGACCAAAAGGGTCCCCTCTACTGTCACCAAGCCTCGCCATGGAAGTCTGGGTGTGTCCTCCCTGGACCCTGCCGTAATCCCTCCATGTGGGGGGTGGTCCTCATCCCATCCCCACCTCACCAGCTGGTGTGAAGAGCAGTACCCAAGTGTCTTTAAAAGAGATTCTCGTGTACTGCTGGAGGGAATGTAAAATGGTGCAGCCTCTGTGGAAGACAGGATGGTGGTTTCTCAATAAGTTCCACATAGAATTCCCCTGTGACCCAGCAATTCCACTTCTAGGTATAGACCCCAAGGGATTGCAAGCAGAGATTCGAACAGATAAATACCCATGTTTGAACACACCCGTGTTCAAAGCAGCATTATTCACAAGAACCAAAAAGTGGAGGCAACCCAGATGTCCATAAGCAAAGTATGATTTATCCATGCAATGGACTATCGTTCAGCCTTAAAAAGGAATGAAGTTCTGACACAGGCTACAACATGGATGAACCATGAAGACATGACGCTAAGCGAAAGAAGCCAGACACAAAAAGACAAATACTGTCCCTTTACCCCTGAGCCGGTGTCACGTGGACCACAACAAGATGGAGCCCAGAACACCCAAGTGTGAGCCTGGGTCTGATCTGCCTTTGACTCCATCCACATTGGCATCCTCCTTGGGCGCAGGCGGGCTCAAGGCCTCTCCAGCACAGTGGTATAGAAATAATAGGTGGTTGAAGAGATGTACACGATTGTAACAGATGCTGTGGGTAGCTCTGCATATGCCTTTGGTATGCACCTTTCACATCTCCAGCTCTTTTCCCTAGCCACAGGGCAGGCTGTGAGGGCCAAGGAGTTATTACCCTCAGCAAGCAGCCCTCAACTAATGACTGATGGGACTGGTAGATAAATACCCCAGCTCCCTCACCCCTTGGGTAAATTCTATACTCATTCCCAGAGGACCTGACAGGATTCAGTCTATTTCCCATTTGCTTATTCACTCACCCTCTACTCTTTTTTTCCCGTTCCCTGTCTCATTCCCTCCTTGCTGATGTCTTTGGAGATCATCTCCCAAATAAAATCCTGGCACTCAGCGTCTGCTTCTGTGTGTGTGTCCTGGTTGTATGTTTTTTTGCTGGTGAATGAGGTCAGGTGTATGCAAGTTTTGATAAATAAAAACATAAAAGTGAAAAAAAAATTCAATTCAAACTAGGACAAAACATAGCACAGAGAACACATCAGACTTGGTCAGGTGAAATCTTGGAAACCAGATACTTTTGTTGTTGACATGTGAAACCTGGGCAGAGAACACATCTTCAACTGCCACGGAAAAAGAGGTAGGCATTTCTTTTCCCTCACTCTATCTGTCTCTCCCCTTTCTCTCTTCAACTTCATCTCTGCCCACTCCCTCTGGTACATACCACAGTAAAACATGCACTCATTCCCTGAGTTACTCATAGTTCTCTGCTCTTTCAAGCCTCCATTCCACTCCATGGGTTATTTCCTTTGCTGGAATGACCTTTCCCTCTTTGTCCAACCTGGAAAACTCTTATTCAGCCTTCAGAACCCAGTTCCATCATCCTTTGAGAAGGCCTTTCTTGACTCCTCCCATCACCTCTGTACTTCTTCCCTTGGTGTTATAATTGAATTTGTTTCATATCTCTAACAGGACACCCCCCCCACACACACACACACACAGTGAGTTCCTTAACTGAAGAGCCTTCTAGATTCCTAGCAACTGGGACCTACAATGCTTAGCACATATTAGAAACTCAATACTGAAATTTAGTATGGCTTATTCCCTTTTTGTCTTGCATGAGCATTTTGGAAGGTGTGTATTATAAAGGTGATCCTTTTAAAACCTAAATCGAGAATAAAATATGTAGGATTAAATCTACCTAAGGAGGCAAGAGACCTGTACTCTGAAAAATATAAGACACTGATGAAAGAAATCTAAGATGACACAAACAGATGGAAAGATATACCATGTTCTTGGATTGGAAGAATCAATATTGTCAAAATGACTATACTACCCAAGGCAATCTGCAGATTCAATGCAATCCCTATCAAATTACCAATGGCATTTTTCATAGAACAAGGACAAAAAATTTTAAAGTTTGTATGGAAACACAAAAGACCCTGAATAGCCAAAGCAATCCTGAAGAAAAATGGAGCTGGAGCAATCAGGCTCCCTGACTTCAGACTATACTACAAAGCTACAGTCCTCAAAACAGTATAGTACAGGCACAAAACCAGAAATATAGATCAATGGAACAGGATTGAAAGCCCAGAAATAAACCCATGCACCTATGGTCAATTAATCTATGACAAAGGAGGCAAGACTATACAGTGAAGAAAAGACAGTCTCTTCAATAAGTGGTGCTGGGAAAACTGGACAGCTACATGTAAAAGAATGAAATTAGAACATTCTCTAACACATACACAAAAATAAACTCAAAATGGATTAAAGACCTAAATGTAAGGCCAGATACTATAAAACTCTTAGAGGAAAACATAGGCAAAACAGTCTGTGACATAAATCGCAGCAATGTCTTTTTGGATCCACCTCCTAGAGTAATAAAAATAAAAAAATAAATAAACAAATGGGACCTAATTAAACTTAAAAGCTTTTGCTGAAACCATAATCAGAATTAAAATACAACCCATGGAATGAGAGAAAATATTTGCAAACAAAGCAACCAACAAGGGATTAATCTCTAAAATATACAAACAGCTCATGTAGCTCTGTATTAAAAAAAAAATCAAAAAATGGGCAGAAGGACTTCCCTGGTGGTACAGTGGTTAGGTATCTGCCTGCCAATGCAGGGGACATGGGTTCGACCCCTGGTCTGGGAAGATCCCACATGCCGCGGAGCAACTAAGCCCGTGCGCCACAACTACTGACCCTGTGCTCTAGAGCCTAAGAGCCACAACTACTGAGCCCACGTGCCACAACTGCTGAAGCCCATGCGTCTAGAGCCCATGCTCTGCAACAAGGGAAGCCACCGCAATGAGAAGCCCATGCACCACAACGAAGAGTAGCCCCCGCTCGCCGCACCTAGAGAAAGCCCGCACATAGCAACGAAAATCCAACACAGCCAAAAATAAATTAATTAATTTAAAAAAGGGCAGAAGATCTAAATAAACATTTCTCCAAAGAAGACAGAGATGGCCACAAAACACATGAAAAGATGCTCAACATCACTAATTATTAGAGAAATGCAAATCAAAACTACAATGAGGTATCACCTCACCATGGTCAGAATGGCCATCATCAAAAAGTCTGCAAACAATAAATGCTGGAGAGGGTGTGGAGAAAAGGGAACCCTCCTACACCGTTGGTGGGAACATAAATTGGTATAACCACTATGGAGAACAATATGGAAGTTCCTTAAAAAACTAAAAATAGAACTACCCTATGATCCAGCAATCCCACTCCTGGGCATATATCCGGAGAAAACCATGATTCAAAAAGATATATGCACCCCAATGTTCATCACAGCACTATTTACAATAGCCAAGACATGGAAACAGCCTAAATGTCCATTGACAGATGAATGGATAAAGAAGATGTGGTACATATATGCAGTGGAATATTACTCAGCCATAAAAAAGAATGAAATAATGCCATTTGCAGCAACATGGATGGACTTAGAGATTGTCATACTGAGTGAAGTAAGTCAGATAGAGAAAGACAAATATCATACAATATCACTTATATGTGGAGTCTAAAAAAATTATACAAATGAACTTATTTACAAAACATAAACAGACTCACAGACTTTGAGAACAAACTTAACAGTTACCAAAGGGGAAAGGTTGGGGGGAGGGATAAATTAGGAGTTTGGCGTTAACATATACACACTATTATATATAAAATAGATAATCAACAGGGACTTACTATATAGCACAGGGAACTCTACTCAGTATTATGTAATAAGCTATAAGGGAAAAGAATCTGAAAAAGAATGGATATATGTATAACTGAATCACTTTGCTGTATCCCTGAAACTAACACAACATTGTAAATAAACTATACTCCAATAAAAAAATTAAATTAAAAAATAATGAAATAAAACCTAAGTCGGATCATATCACTCCTTTACTCAAAGCCTTGCAGTGACTCCCTATTTTACTCAAAGTAAAAGCCAAGGTTCCGACACTGGTCTCCAAGACCACTGGATACCAGAGGGTACAAGAATCTGCCCCACCTGTCACATCTCTGCTCGTATCTCCTATTCTCCCCCTCCCTCTACCCCAGCCACCCTAGCCTCCTTGGTGCTCCTGTAACGTCCCAGGCAATTCTGCCTCAGGACCTTTGCACTGGATGTTCCCTCTGGCTAGAACACTCTTTATCCAGATAACTGCCCGGCCTACTTCTTCACCTCCTTTGAGCCTTTGTTCCAATGTCACCTTCTTGATGAGACCTCCCTGACCACCCTATTCAATTCGGCCACCATCCCCATCTCATACTCCCAACCCCGCTTTTCTCCTCTCCTCTTACATTTTCCATAGAACTTCTCTCTTTTTTAAGAGATGCGATAATTTACTCATGTGCTATGTTCATTGTTTGTCTTGCCCCATTCCTAGAATGTAAACTCCATGAGAGGTGGATTTGGGGGGGGGGGGGGCGGGGCACGCCTCACAGCATGTGGGATCTTAAGTTCCCCGACCAGGGATCAAACCCGGTCCCCCTGCAGTGGAAGCGCGGAGTCTTAACCATTGGACCACCAGGGAAGTCCTGAGAGGTGGAATCTTTTGTCCATTTTGTTCACCAATACGTCCCCAGCACCTAGGCCAGCTCCTAGCACATGGCAGCCACTCTCGAAGTATTTGTTGAATAAATGAACCTAGGTTATCAATCCCTCTTGGATTAGAAAAAGTAGGCCAGCCCTCCTGGAGGTAAAAGCAGGCAGCGCCCCCAACTTGCCTGCCTCCCAGGGAAGTTCAGGGCAGGGGTCTCCCTCTTTCCTGGAGATTCTCCCAGAAATGCTCCTCCACGTCTCCTACGACAGCTTTCATTTGATGAGGAAGTTCTTCCCTTACAGGCACCCAGTTGCCCTGCACATCCTCAACTCTCTGAGCTGGGCTTAGACTCAGGGACAGGACGAGAGCCCAGGAGCAGGCCAGCGGAGGCCCCCATGGCCTGTGTTGGTGGCAGGGAAAGCTGGCCGCCGTGGCCTGTCCTGAAATGTGCCCCCAAAGTCTCGGAGAGGCCTCGTCACCTCAGCACGCACCTCCCTTCGAGTTTTGGGGCCTAGACATCCCAAGAAGGAGCCCAGGGGTGACAGAGGGTCCATTCTGAGCCGTTACAACACAATCCCTCAAAGCCATCCCTCAAGTCTTAAGGAAAATTCCACAGGTTCTCCACAGTGAGCACTTACAGGAATGTCTCCCCTGTTCAAAGGAAAAAGACAGGACACTCATAACGATTCCTCCCTTCATTGGGCCAAGTTCTGGGAGACCAGGCAGGCCCTGCATGTAATTAGATAGCCCAAGAGGCAGGCGAGATTCACCCGTCCACCACTTACAAGCGTATCAAAATGTCAGGTTTTGCATCTGAGGCTCAAAATGAAAGCCGTTTGGGTTTGGCAGACCCGCTACAGTGTGCTGGCTTCGGCCTCAAACTGGTGATTTAGTAAACAACTGTGTGGTGGTAATGGGGGGACCCCAGCTCCCCACCAACAGCCTGGCACAGAGGGCCGCGGCAGCATTTTGATAAGAACAGGAACGAAAGCAGGGAGAGGTTTCCGACTTGAGGACTCCAGGGGTGGCGGGGATGCCGGCGGCAGCAGGTCAAAGGGCCCCCTCGGGCCGAACCTGTGGAAAGTGCTTTGATCTCCTAATCACATCTATTTATCCTGGGTCCAGCCTGAGACAGATGACCTGCCCAGAAGGACCAGCCTTGAGGGCAAGCCGGGCTCATGAGGGCCTCTCTGAGCTCTTGCTTCTCTGGAGGTACTTGGGGTTCTGTGGGTACTTCTTGGGCAACCAAGAAGGCAGTCCTGGGATCCCTGAGCCCAAGATGGACCTGGTTTACTAGGGCCCAGAGAGCTGCGAAGGGGGAGAAGGGGGTAGAAGCCACTGGGCCGTGACCTCTGTGGCAGCCGGATACAGAGGCGAGAGCAGCAACGTCCATGGGATTTACTTGTCCTCAAAGACCTCCAAGTGTGCGACGTGGGGAGGAGGGCCGGAGGGTGGGAGAAGCCAAGTTCGAAGTGGCCTTTCATTGGACTCCCCGACATCTGATAACAACAGTGATCGTAGCACTTACTTCGCGCCCGGCACTTTTCTTCAAACTTGCCCTTTACTAACCCATGGCCACGCTACTATAATTCCTATTTTACAGATGAGGAAACTGAGGTACAGAGATGTTAAGTAACTCACAAAAGGTAACCCGATTTGCAAATGGTGCAACAAGATACTTCGACCCAGGCCATCTGGCTCCACCATCCACATGCCTCACTACTGAGCCCACCGTCTCCTCACCCTGTTTTTTCCCCTCCTGCCTCCTGACCCTGACACGGTAGCACACGGGCAGAATCAGGACCTCAGGGGCCCTGATCCGACTCTAACATCCAGGCTCATCATTTTCAACCTCTCTGGGTCCTGTTCCTTCCCCATTTTGTCAAATGAAACTTGGGAGATGCCAGGAACGTGAACACTTTAAAAAAAAAAAAAAACCACCACCACCACCACCACCGAACGTCTATTGTCCTTTTCTTTCCTCTTCTCAACTCCTCTAGGCTTCCTGCGAGATCAAAGTTATGAGAGGTGTGTGGTGAAAAGAGTTTGCGGGGCAGAGCTACCTGGCAAGAGGGGGTTGGGGTCTTTTCCTGACCGGAAAGGGCTTTGAATCTAGTCTCCTTTTAGGGCCTACCAGCAGAGCCGTTTGGCTTTAACTCCGGGAGGGGCCCTTCACATAGGATACACACGGATGGTGACCCTTGGAGTCATTCAACTTGCCTACCAGGCTGAGTGGGAGAAGCTTCTCGAAGAAAGGGCACCTTTGCCTGAGGAACAGTCCAGCCCTGACCACAACCCCTGGGCGTGCGGAGCAGGGACTTAAAGGCCTGAGGCCTTGGGGGCCGGGGCTTAGATGAAGGGCAGAGGACAAGAGAGCGGTCTGGGAAGGCCAGGTAGGCAAAGCGGGCCTGGGACGGGGGGCGGGGAGCAGCCATGAGGGAAAAGCTCAGGGACGCCCGCACCCACACCCCCGCTGGGCTGTGGGAGGGAGACCCTGACCACATCAGGGGTGTGTGGCGAGGAAATGAGGCCTCCTCAGGAACGAGCTGCAAATGAGAACCGTATGGAGTTTCGGGATCCCCGCAGGAACACAGGGAAAGGATACAGTTGCGTCCATGGGAAAGTTATTATCATCTCCGCTGAAGTTAAACATTCAGGAGGCTCTGTTTTCCATCTCCTCCGCCTGGGAGCCTGTGAAGGGGGAGGCGGATGGGAGGGCGTGGGGGGGGGGCTTGTCGGGAGGGCCTGGTGGGTCACGTTTTCCGAGGGGAGTCAGGGGCAAGGAGGCACCGTTAGAGGCGTCCCGGAGGAGGCCTGCGTCTGCTCGCTCTTCCTCCAGTGCTCGGGAAGCCGGTTTGCCAAGGGCAGGCTCTCTCTGGGAGCCGTCAGAGGCTGCTTCACCTCTGCAAGTCCCTGGGCAGATGGAGGGGAGAAGGAGGGAGAGGCCTTGGGCCCTGAAGAGACAAACAGGTCATGTAGAACTCGGGCCGAGCTGCAGGAAGGCGAGGGCTTCAGGCTTCTGGACAGTTTTCTATCCCTTCAAAATGTACTAGGAATGGAAGTGCTGGGCAGAGAGGTCCAAGAAGGGATGTGAATCAGCCTCCAGGTGCTGGGCCTCCACCAGCATCCACTAATGACCTTTGGAACAACAAAGCTGCCTCAGAGAATGGTCCCTCTGCCCCGGCTGCCCTCAAGGGCACGGAGAAGCTGGGCTTTCAGGCTTCAAGGGAACGAGCGTGCTGAGCACGGGGCGCAGCGACCTCCAAGCCTGAGGAGCTCGAACACGCATCTCAGAGGTGCCTCCCTCCCTCCCCTACTCTCCCTCTGCCCAGGGATGTTCCTTCACTGAGCATGGAAGGCAGAAGGCTGCCTGCTACCTGCCTCACAGCTCCCCCCACCCTCTATCCCATAGCCCTGTTGAGATTTTCTGGGCTTTTCTCTCAAGGATAATAACAGGGAAAGACAGGAGATTTTTAAACGGTTCCTTACACACACACACACACACACACACACACACACACACACTCTTTCCTGGACAGAAGGATGCCAGCGAGGTGTTGTGGGATCTGCAAAGGCCATCCCAATATTGCCCAGCTTCGGAGGACCTCCCCGGCACTGTCCCAGAGACGAACAGGAAGGGGACCCCAGTCCTGCCTGCACAGATGAGAAGTGTAGTAGAGCAGGTGTGGGCTCTGGAGCCCGCAAGACCCAGGCCTTGGCCCCAGTTCTGCCACTAGTCAAGCCACATAACCTCTCAGACCAGTTTGCTCAACTGTTAAAGTGAGGAAAGTAACATTAGTCGCCAGAATGGTTTTAAGGATTAGCTGACAAAACACATCTAGCCCATGGAAGACACGTGCCAGATGAAGATTCCTTTTCTGGCCACATCCCTGACCCTGGAGACACAGGCCTTGAGGACTGGAACTGAAATGAATTAGCAATCAAATTTAAATACTAACAACAGAGATCTAACTACAGAGGCTTACACAAACTTGAAGTTTATCCTCTCTCATAAAAAAGAGTCCAGCAGTAGGCAGTCTAGGGCTGGTATGGCAGTTCTACAGTCATCATAGAAGGTCCCAAGCTCCTTCTATGTTTCTCCTTTACTTTCCTTAGCATGGGGCTTCCATCCTCAATGTCACAAGAGAGCTGCTGGAGCTCCAGCCATCATCATCACAGGAAGGAGAGGTTTAGGGAGAAGGAGAAGAGCAAGGGGCAAAGGGGACTCTTCCCAGTTAAAAGAGCCCCTTTGAAGACTTGCCCTTATTACTATGAGCCACCTCTAAGCTTCAAGCAAAGCTGGGGATGTAGTCTTTTACCTGCACACAATGCTGCCCCTAATAAAATCCAAGGAAGACGAGGAGAAGGCAGAGTTGATATTCACGAGTATGGCAGCACTGTTGTTAAAATAGTGAAATAACTCCATACGGATGATAAGTGGCCCCTTCCCCAAGCCTCGCCCCCAATGTCCCTCCTTGTGGCCCTGACCCCTCCTCTATCTCCCTATGACCTAGCAACCGGAGGGTCAATACCTAGCCCAGCAGAGGACCTCAAGAACCCCGGTTCAGCACTGGGCAGGCATCTGCTCTGATTGGTCATTGCCTGTCCTATACGGCGGTGAAATATTTCGAATGTCACCCTTGGAACGATGGGTGCCAGGCAGGTGAAGAGCCCAAATGAAGTTTCCTAGTAGCCGCACAGGAAGACGGAAAAAGAAATGAGTGACAGCTCGAAGGACACAGAGCAATTCTACCGAGCACGACTTAGTCTGCTCTCTAGGATAAGAAGTACCCTTAGGACTGGGCAAGCAAGGCCCCTGGCCTGGGTCCCGTGCTCTAGAGGGCCCTGCTCTGGCCACACCCCTGCCCATGAGGCAAGGCACCCACAGGACCAAAGGGACACCCACCTGGAGTCTCTTCTCCCCTCTGGACATGCTCTGGGATCCTGGGACCCCAGAATTCCCCTCCAGACAGCCCTAAGTTCACTACCAGGGACTGCCCAGGCCTCCTCCCCTCGTCTGTCCTCCCAAGGGCACACACTGCCATCTGTTCACACCCCCCCTTAGGTGGCCCAGGGGTGACTGTTTGCAGGGGATTTGGGGGAGGGCAGAAAGTGGACAGCGCTGGACCAGGTGGGTCTGAGGGGGGGAGCATTTAGAGGCACCAGGTCCCTCCCAGTATGGAACGGGAACGGGCAGAGGGGGCCCAGGAGCCGGCTGTGCTCTGGTGCAGAACGCTGCGGAATCCAAGAATTCGAAATCCACACCTGGCTTTTCACATCACTGTGAAGTTACATTTGTCAACATACTTCGGGAAGGTTGATTTTAGTTTCGAAATATTTAGAGGTACAGAATGCGGGCTTCTGTGTGTACTCCTGTCCTGGCCCCCAACAAAGTTAGGGGTGGGCGTGTCCACAGTGATCACCCATTTGTAAGTCTGGCCTCTGTATCTTGGGGGAGGGGATTAATCAGAACAGGGAACAGACCTGGATGGAGCGAGTCAGCAGCAAGGCCCGGGACGCAGACCCGAGAGGTACCTCCTGTCTGCTGTGGGAGCCCTGGATGTCCCTCACAGTATCGCGAAGCAGGGCTGCGGCTCTGAGGTCGGCTGCGTGTTATTTAATGACCACCCTGGTCCCTGCAAGGGACACTGAGTGAGCACCTTCTGGGGCTGATGAACCAGGCTGTGCGAATGCAGGCGGCAGCCGAGGCGCAGGTACAGCTAGCGGTGGAGAAGACGGAGTGACCCACCAAGGTCTACTCTCAAGCCCATGGACAACTACAGGTGGAAGAGGCTGTGTGTGAGCTTAATGCTGATGGACCAGACAGATGCCACCACAGCCAGGACAGCCCTGTGAAAAGGCAGCAGATGGAAAGACCCCAAACCAATCTCCAGAGGAACCCGCATTCTCCACTCATAGGGAAGTCAACAGCCTTGGGAATGGTCTCAGAGCTGCCCCTTTCCCTGTGGAGGCTGCTGGAAGTAGCAATTTCGGCCCATCTTCCTAGGCAGTGACAGACACAGAGCACAGCCCGGTGGCTGTGATGCGGACCTGACCTGCCCCTCATTCTCACCCCCAGCCTGCAACCCAGTCCCTGCTCCCTGGGCTTTCCAGGTGCAATTCCCCAGCCTCCCCGCAACCTCCCTTCTTCTCTTTCCCTGGAGCCGTCTCACTACTACGCTTGAGCTTCTGGAGAAATCATTAAAGCCGAGACCAGCCACACATACCGGTCAACCACGCTCCTAAAACTCAGTAACAAATTTGATGCGTAGGCACCGTCCAGGCACTCTCTGGGGTGAGGGATGGCGGGGTCCCTAGTTTTCATGGGTCACCCAGAAAAAAACCCCAATGATATCTGGTTTCTTATGAGTAAATGCTTTTTAGTATATGTGGGTCCGGCTATCTTTTTCAGTAGGAAATCTCGTTTTGCTAACTTTCAAAAGTGTATTATAAAACCTTCCACGGCTTGGAAGAAGTAAGTTTTGGAAAGAAAAGGGGAGAAGGCGAGGGGTGGGAGAGAGAGAGGGGGAGAGAAATCTCACTTCCTGACAGAGGCTTCGTCAACACCCCAAACAAAATCTAGACCCTCGGTTATACTCTCTTAGCATCCGCATCTGGCATTTTTCCTCCAGAGCATTTATCTCAATTTGTAATTATGTATTTACTTATAAGGTAATTTGTTTTCTGGCTGAAGTTAGGAACGGTGCCTAACGGCTTAGGCACTCAATGAATATGTGTAAAATGAATTTATGAATTCTTCAAGGGAATGGTTCCAAAAACAAAGTTTTAAGAATTTGCAGGAGAGTGAGACCAGCTGCCGTGTACTCTCAAACCAATGCCAGTTATTGGTTGGGATTCTGCCCCAAAACAGAAGATCTGAGAGGAGGCTGATACTGCCCTGAGCCCCAAATACGCACCCGAACGCCTCCTGCCCCTCGACCCAGCTGTCCCAGTTATCATAAACGGTGGAACGAATTTTCCCAAGACTTAGTAACCTAAAAAAATAATTATGCTTACAGATTCTGCAGGTCAGGAATTCAGACAGCGGGGACAGCTTGTCTCTGCTCTGTGTCGTCTGGACCCTCCTCGGGAGGACTCAGAGGCTGGGGGCTGGGGGATAACGTTGGTCATCGGCTGAGGGCCTCGGTTCCTCTCCCCATGAGCCCCCACCATGCAGCCTCTCGCACGGGCTGGTTTGGATTTGCTCACAGCTCGGCAGCTGGGTTCGAAGGGAGAGCATCGCAGGTGGAAGCTGTATCGCCTTTTATGACCCAGCCTCAGAAGACAATTAACATCACGTCTGACTCATTCTCTTCACGCAGGTAATTACGAAGTCCCACCCAGGATGGAGGAGGGGGACTCAGACTCCACCTGTGGATGGGAGGGTTCTAGAAAAACGAGTAGGACCAGAAATATTGTTGTGGCCATTTTTGGGAAATAAAATCTGCCACGAGCCTGACACCAATGTGCCAGTCCCAAGCCTCGTGCCCTCAGATGCCCCATTCCCCACTCCCGCCCCGCTTCCTCTGCTTAGTTTTGCCTGAATGTTCACTGGTATCCGTGGAAAGCCCTGGAAGGAGACTGGAGGACAGGAGGAAGGGAGAAGCCAGGGAATTTCTCCTCCTTGCTCTCTGCCTCAGTAGCTGGAGCACCTCTGTGCCTGCAGATCCCGGGGGACAGAAGCATCGCAGCTCTGGCTCCTGCCTGGTGAGCCCACTTCCGGACTCCACTGACCCAGCTCTTCCCTCCCTCCCTCCAGCTTCAGGGGCAACAGACGCTTCCTGCACTTGCCTAGCTCGGCGTTTTCCATCACATGTGTAAACAATTTTATGCATTAAGTTCCATCCGCTCCAAACACCTAGAGTAGTTCCTGTATCCTTGATTGGACTTTGACCGATATAACTAGCAAGGGCCAGCAAGTGCTTGCAGAAAAGCAGACGAGGTCACGGAGTGCATAAACCCCAGAATCGAGTCTCAGCCCCATCGTCACTCAATTTGATTCACTCTGGAAAGTTTGTCTTTCTCCTGGATTCTAAAACAGCAAAACGAAACGAGTCTTTGGGACCCCTATGTTCATAGCCAGAATTTCCAATTTCCTTTTCAGACATTTAGAGTAGTTGCCTGACTTTGATAGCTCTTCACTTTCTTGAGTGTACTTTGGACCAACAGGACCCTCGTTCACAGGGCCGGGAACCACAAAGCCAAAAATGTTGGCCGGATGATGCGTACGTGTGGTAGCTCACCTCTGAGACGGCCTCCCTGAGCCGCACCTCCCGTTATTCAGGTCCTTGTATATTCCTCCCCTGATCAATAGGATATTGTGGGAATGACACAGTGTGGCTTCTGAGGCTAGATTATCAAAGACATTGTGGCTTGTGCCCTGCTCTCTCTTGGATCAACCTATCTGGGGTAAGCCAGCTGCCATGTTATAAGGACACTCTATGGAGAGCCCTACGGAGACGTCCATATGGTGAGGAGCTGAGGCCTTCTGCCAACAGCCAGTGAGGAACTGAGGCCTATTGCCAATATCCATATAAGTGAGCCATCTTGGAAGTGGATCCTTCAGCCCCAGTCTAAGCCTTCGGATGACTGCAGCCCCAGCCAGCATCTTAACTACAACCTCATGAGAAACCATGAGCCAGAACCACGGAGCTAAGCTGCTCCTAAATTCCTGACCCAGAGAAACAGGGAGGTAATAAAGGTTTGCTGTTGTTTTAAGCCACTAAGTTTTGGTGTAATTCGACGTGCTGCAATAGATCACCAATACAGTACAGGAACATTATACTCAGAGCAGCTCTGCGGATAGAAACTCTGCTGTTGACCCCTGGGAGGTGGGCATCCCCACATCCAAAAGTGTATTCCGGGCAGATAGGACCAAAACCTTAAAAACCTACGAAAACACTAGAAGAAAACACAAACTAATTTTTTACATGATTGGGGTAAAGAAAAAACTTCCTAGGCAAGCCATGAAGTCTAGAAGTCATGGAAAAGACGGACAGATTTGACAATGTAGAAGTAAAACCTTGTGTATGAAAAAAGACATCATGAACAATGTCTAAGATAAATGACAGACTGGGAGAAAATATGTGGAGGAGAAGGCGGAAGCAAACACCACAATGCCACATGGAAGGGGTATGAAGAGCAGATTTTATTGGGAAAGTTTTCAAGTAAATGCTCAGCGAGATGAGGTACATGGACCCTGTGCTCTCATCAGTCCACGGAAAGGAGCTGGGACTCTGGATGTAGGATGCACAGTGGGCTATGATCCAGGGAGGGACCCTGCCCCTCCCCACTCTGGATGCTACCTTTCAATTGTGTAAGATTGGAGAGGGTTTACATACAGGGAACAGTCAAGACTTGGAGGTATGTGTGCTGGAGGAAGGGGAGACCTCAGCCCAATGCAAAGTTGGGTTCAGTCACAGCCACTCCCACTCGGGGGAAGGTGGGAGTCCTCAGCCTGAGCGGGCAACAAGAGAAGGGTTCCAGGAGTCATCATTGGACCATTCTGCTTGTCACCCCACAAAATGTTTGCAACATACATAACAGGCAAAATGTTACCATCTCTGATAAGCAAAGAGTTTCTAGAAATTAGAAAAAAAATAGTCCAATAAAGTATAAGCAAAATGGGACTTGCCTGGTGGCGCAGTGGTTAAGAAGCTGCCTGCCAGTGCAGGGGACACAGGTTCGAGCCCTGGTCCGGGAAGATCCCACATGACGTGGAGCAACTAAGCCCGTACGCCACAACTACTGAGCCTGCGCTCTAGAGCCCACGAGCCACAACTGCCGATCCTGTGTGCCACAACTACGGAAGCCCACGTGCCTAGAGCCTGTGCTCCACAACAAGAGAAGCCACTGCAATGAGAAGCCCACGCGCCTCAACGAAGAGTAGCCCCCGCTCGCTGCAAATAGAGAAAGCCCGCACGCAGCAACAAAGACCCAAGGCAGCCAAAAATAAATATAAAAAATTAATTAATTAAAAAAACATAAGCAAAATATAGGAACACAAATCACAGATGAAGTGTACAAGACCCCAAAACATATGAAAAGATGCTCAATTTCACCCAACGATAAGAGTAATGCAAAATTAGGGACTTCCCTGGTGGTCCAGTGGTTAAGAATATGCCTTCCAATGCAGGGGATGCAGGTTCGAGCCCTGGTCAGGGAACCAAGATCCCACATGCCGCGGGGCAACTAAGCCCGCATGCCACGAACTACAGAGCCCACGTGTGCTCTGGAGCCTACGTGCCACAACTACAGAGCCCACGCACTCTGGAGCCCGTGCACAACTAGAGCGAAGCCCGTGCACCGCAACAAAAGATCCCACGTGCCGCAACTAAGACCCGACGCAGCCAAAAATAAAATTAAATAAATAAAACTTTTAAAAAGGAGTAATGCAAAATAAAAACCAAAATGAAATACCATTTTTAACCTGTTCCACTGGTAGAAAAATTGAAACAATTGACAATAGCTCATGTTGGTGGGAGGGTAAATTGGTTCAGCATTTTGGGGTGAAGCAACTTGGCAATATCTTTCACAACTGTAAGTGTGTAACTCCTCCTTGCTCAATATCCCCTACAGAAATAAATCTTAAGGAAACACGAAAACTCGAGGAGACATGAACTAGTTCATTCCAAAAATATTTCTTGCATGCTGTTCCAGGTACTGAGGGCTGTTCCAGGTGTTGGCACCTTTCCAGGTGCTAGGAGATGCAGCAGTGAAAAAACAAGTCCCTGGTCACATCCTAATGGAGGACACAAAAACCTGTGGGCAAATGAGGTACCATTACACTCACCAGGGATGCTACAAGTAAAAAGACTGACAATGGTGAGTGCTAATAAGAATATGGAGCAACCAGAACTCTCATACTTTGCTGGCGGGCACGTAAAACAATTTGTCAGTTTCCTATAAAGTGAAATATACACTTATCATATAACCCTTTATTAGCACTCAGATATTTACCCAGAAGGAAAACATATGACCACAAATCCTTGTAGGTGAACATTCATAGCACTTTTATTCATAATAGCCCCAAGTATAACTGACCCAAATGTCCATCAACAGAAGCACAGACAGATTGTGATCTATCCATACAATGATAGACTACGCAGCAATAAAAGGGAATTAACTATAGGTACACACCACATGGATGACCTCAAAAATATGCTGAACAAAATATTATGCAGTCACATGAGTGCATCCTATATGATTCTACTTATATGGAACACCAGAAAAGACAAAAACTGATCTCTAATGGCAAAGAAAATCAGTGCTTGCCTGGGGCTGGGGGTGGGAGGAGGGGACTGACCGCAAAGGGGGCACAAGGAAAATCTAGGGTGATGAAAATGTTCTAGACTTTGATTACGGTGGTGGTTACATGGGTGGTGGTCACACGGGTTACGTTTGTCAAATCTCATCCATCCGAACACTTCAAATGGGTCTAATGTATCATATGTAAATATCCATCACTAAAGTTGATTCAGAGAAAACGTGTGGGTGGATTCTTGCTGTCTATGGCACAATCCCACCCACAAAACCTTCTGGAGGCAAGAGCATGGCTTCTATCTCAAGGCACCAAGCGCCACGCTCGAATGTGTGAGAGACACTGAACCCCACAGTCACACAGGGGAGGACACAAGGGGACACCTGGCAGGAAGTGCTCTCTCTCTCTCAGGAAGTGCAAGATAGTGTTTTGATCAGAGGCAGCAGATGTGAACTGAAATAGTACGGCTCTACGATGTTAGGGACTCATTGCCCTAAAGCTGAACCCAAGATTTAAAAACTATACCTAATTATGTGCCACCCTATGGTTTATGTGTCTAACCAAAGTTGCTCTTGTCCTTGGTATCTATTGCCACATCATGAACCCAAACCTAGTGGCTTCAGGACAACAACTCGTTACTCTCTCTCACAGTTCTGTGAGTTGACTGGGCTCAGCTGGGGGGCTTTTTACTCTGGGTGTCTTGTGCAGCTGTAGTCAGGTGTTGGCTGGGGCTGGAGTCCTGAAGGCTTAACCCAGCTGGACATCCAAAATGGCACACACACGGGGCTGACAGTTAATATTGGCTGCTGGCTGGGAACTTAACTGGGGCTTCAACTGGAACACCTTAAGTGTGGCCTGTCCATTGTAGTTTGGGCTTCTCACAGCATGGTGGCTAGCTTCCAAGAGGGACTGTCCCAAAAGTGAGCATTCTAGTAGGCTCAGGAAGCTTCAAGTCTTTCTGTGATCCTGTCCTGAAAAAACCACACAGCATCACTTCCACCTCATTCTCTCGGTCAAAGCAGGCATAGGACCCACCTGGGTTCAAAGGGGTAGAGACACAGACCTCTCTACTTGACGGGAGAGTGACAGGTCTCACTGCGGAAAAATACATGGGATATTGTGGCAGCCATCTTTCAAAAATGCAGCCCACCCCAAATATACAGTGAAACCTCATTTTTCTTTGCTCTTCAATGTAGTTTTAAGCTGGGCTCCAACAACTTTGACTAAGGGCAAAGGTTTGAGAAAGGCAGGATTCCACTGATGGTCAGCCCAGTGGGATGGAGGTCTTACTATTTACACACTAGTAGTATTAGGTATTACAAAAGTTAGTGCCTCCAAATAACTGTTTGCTTTTCCTCTACAGCACTTAGAGGGCTTAGTAGTGTCTCTCTTACTCCTGGATTCCCCTCTGCTGTTAGCCCTCACCCTTCCCTCAGGATCAACCTAATCCAGAAGATATTTCTCTGGGCCACACCTGACTCTACAATCACATCTCCCCGCATTTCAGTCTCTGTACACTTCCCTACAGGCAGTTAGAGTATTTCGTAGAGCTGGGCTGCAATGCCTCGTTACACCAACAGGTGGCAACCTAACATCTGACCCAGGCTTGTATTTTAGGGAAAAGGGGATGGGGTTGTGGGATACGGTTGGGGAGAAAGAAAGGCAGAAAAGGAAGTATCTAATGTTCCTGTGCTGCAGTCTGCAATTTTCGAGTTTGAAATATTAATTGTTCTAAAATACCCTTTTCATCAAGCTTTGAAGTTTGATAACACCGGTTTTCTCCCGAACAAAGGACATCTATGACAGCTGTACTGAATGTTCCAGAGGGAACCTCGATAATCCAAGATTTCATCCAACATCCCGACTCGTTTTAGAGCCAGTCAGCAATCCGTAATGGATAAGCCACTCTGCCTACGGCACTCTATTAGACTCTTAAAGTGGGCCATGGGGCTTCCCTGGTGGCGCAGTGGTTGAGAGTCCGCCTGCCGATGCGGGGGACACAGGTTCGTGCGCCGATTTGGGAAAAATCCCACATGCCACGGAGCGGCTGGGCCCGTGAGCCATGGCCACTGAGCCTGCGCGTCTGGAGCCTGTTCTCCGCAACGGGAGAGGCCACAACAGTGAGAGGCTCGCGTACCGCAAAAAAAAAAAAAAAAAAAAGTGGGCCATGATAAGGAAGAAATCCAGTCTCTAGTTTCAAGGTGCCTACATGGTAACTTTCAAGACACCTCCAAGACAGTGTCTAATCAGCTTAAACCTGGCAACTGAGGGCTCAGGTGTGGGCCAGTGGGAGCCCATGATTGCCCTAGCAGGGGGGAAGGGGAGAGGGGCCAACGTGGGGAGGGACAGAGTGGGAGGGCCAAAAGGAAACCGGGTGTTGATAAGCACAGGACACAGTTGGGCAAAACGTCAGAGGGAAATGGGGAGAAAAAAAAACAGTGTAGAGCGTGTTGCAGGAAAAGACAGACTTGATTTGAATGGAGGGTACAGACCCTAATTTCAAATTATAAGATGTTAGTGCCAATAGGAACCCCAGAGACCATCCAGCCCCAAGCTCATTAGCTAGGAGGACCACTGTCGGTGAGCTGCACGCCTGGACTGGAATGCGGCACCCTGACTTCCACATGAGGTCTCTCTCCAAGTGTTGAGCGAGGGTGATGTAACACAGGCAGAGAAACAGTTATTAGTCAGAATTTCCAAGAGCCTGTAACCTCTCCTCTTTTTCACCGAGTCCAGCTCAGTTTGGCAAATCCCTGAGTGACCTCGGGGAGGCTGCTTCTCCTCTGAGCCTCATTTCCTTCTCTTATCAAACGCTTACTGTACACTTTGTGCTATTCCTGATGCTTTATGTGTTAATTCACTTTGTCACCGCTACAACTGTCTGAGGTAGGTAGGATGATTACTATGTGACAGATGAGGAAACTGAGGCGGAGGTTAGTAAACTTGTCCAAGGTCACACAGCTAGGAAGTGGTGGAGAACTGGTTCAAACTGGGGCTGTCTGGCTTCAAATGTGTGCGCTCAACCACTAGGTAACCCTGCCTTTCAGCTGGCTTGGCTGGACTAGATGCCCTCCAAGGTCCCTTCCAGGGCTGACTTGGTAAGCTTCGACCCACTTGCTTCCTCTAGGACTGGTCCAGGAGAACCCAGGAGAGTTCCAGGAAAAAATCCTCCCCGAATGGCCATGTATCCTGCTCTGGGGTCCATTTTACAACTCTAGCCATCACGGAAAAGGCCAGTGGGGACGATCAGAATCCTGATATGAGAGACAAACGTGGAGGGCAATGGAAGAACTTGCCTTTTTCAACCCGTTCATCTTTGTTGTTGTTTCTCTCAGTGGCTGTTCTTATGCACAGAGGGTCCACTTCTCCAAATGTGATTTTGAAACTGCAGCAGAGAGAAAGCCAAATAAACACAGAATGGTCGGCCAAGGGCCCGTACTTTCTATTCCCTGGTTACAAAGTAAAATTAGCTAGCTGGTGGCCAGGGCTGGGAGATTTATTTTGGTCTGAAGTCAACCCACAGATTAACAATATTGGCAAGAACTATACAGGAGGGGAAAATATTTTGGACAAGGCTGCATATGTTTGCAGATACATCATCCGCCTCCGTACGGCAGCCAAGGTTAAAGAGAATGGGAGTCAGGAGCAGGCCGCGCTGTGTCCCTTCTGTGAGCAGTCGGTTTCCTCCCGCACGATGCCAGCTCTCGCCCTCTGAGAGCAGTTGCACGGTACATCGCAGGAGACACGGAAGGTGGCCGGGAGAGCACACTCCCCGTCTTCGAGAAGATGCACTTGCTCATCTCTCATTCCTCCTTTCCTGCCAAGACCTACATTCCATTCTGAGGGTAATTCTCAGGCAAGAGCAATTTCCGGATTCTCAAGGACTAACCGAGGGTAGTGTCAGAAGAAATTATCCAAAATTGGAAATAGGCGAAAGAGATTATTGGGTGTTCCTGCTGCACCGTGCAGGGGCTGGCACCTCTGATCGATTTCCTATTGACTGGGCTATTTTACAACCCCATAGCTGCAGAGGTTGCTTAACTTTCAGATTTTTGTCTGGTAGAGATGCAAATAATTTCTAACCTAGCTATCTCACCCCCAAATTCTTCTATTAAACTGCCTATAAATACCTAGCCCCTCACATTCTCACTGTAATCGGTTTTAACATCTTAGAGGGTCCCCTCATTAACGAATGGGCTAAATCAAATCTTTGACGTGCGGTCATTTTATATCTGCACGAGAGTCAAGTGTTTCCACCTGTGTGAAATTCCACTTTAACACGACATTTTTTTCTGGCCTCTTTGTCATCCCACCTCAGGCCCCAGGTTCAAGAACCCATACTCCTCAGGGTGGACTCCACACAGCACTTCGACAGCCGGCAGCCAACCTGGCCCCCTTCGCGGCGATGGGGCCGCAGATAAGACCCTGGCCCCTGGCCTCGCTCATCTCCACCCTGCCCTGGAGTATGCCGGTCCTTCAGGGAACAGCCATGGGTAGGGAAAGGGATCCAGGACCCCCCCACCCCCAGGAGTCACAAGGCAGATTTCACAGGGAGTTTCTAAAGTGCTTCTCAAAGTTTAATGTGCATATGACTCACCTGAGGGAATCTTCATATAGAAATTCTGATTCGACAGGCCTGGGGAGCATCTGAGGGCGTCCTTACAGCCTCTCAGGTGAGGCTGCTGCCGGTCCGCGGGCCTTTTGAGTAGCAAGGTTCTGGAGCTGTTGGGAGAGTCTGCCCTTTGAAAATCCCAGGGCACAGCAAACATACCTTTGAGGAGTTAACGATTTACGCTTAGGGCTCCACTCCCACAGGGCATAGGGCCACAGGTCTGCATAAATCCCAGGAACCGGCATCTCCTAAACCCATGGTGTGCCTGGGCCGTTATTCGCCTGACCTCCCTTAATCCCCACAAGCAGCCCGGAAGTCATTCCCATTTTACTACAGAGGAAACTGAGGCGCACGCCAGTTACATAACAGCGCTGGCTTTTGGAGCCGGGTTTGCCGAGCCCTAACCACATTACTACACAGCCTCCTTCCTCCACCATGGCCTTGCAGGGCCGGGCTCCTCGGCCACATCTGCGGGGGCGTTGGAAAGGGACAAGGGAGAACTCTCCTTCTTATCACGTGGCCCCCATTGCCCTCGCATTCCCTGGATAATTCCTCCACCCTCTCCCCCTGCAGCTGTCAGAGGGAGGGAGGGCGCGACTTCTGATTAATTCCACTGCAGACAAATGTTCCTTGAGAACCCGTGGTTGGCAGAGCTAGTTTCTTCACCCTGGAGAGGAATATGGAGAAATTCAAAGAACGAAAACAGATCTCTGCCTTCAAGGAGGTTAGAATCCAGTGGAGAAGCTCTCATGTAGATACACTACTGCAATACTAATTCAGATTGTCCCTGCCAGCCCTTTTGTTTGCGGAGCGCCTCTCTCCTCTGGGTAGGGCCCCTGTTTATCAGCAGACCTTTTGGTCTGCAAAGATAATCCTTCTGAGTTTTTTTTAATGGGACTGGGGGTGGGGGGAACAAGGCAGGTGGCAGACAGGGGCAGGGGGAGGGAGGTTGTGAGCGGCAATTAGAGTCTATTCGGTTGACGGTGTGTGCTCCCAGGGACCCAGGGACTGGGTGCTCCTTCGGCAAATGTAAATATCAAACCAATAAATGCTAATGGAGCATGAAAAAGTGCTGATCTGGGAGAAAGTTCCAATCATTTAGAGAGCTTGTCGCAGAAAGCATTTAGGTGTTCCGGCTGCAAGGGAGCTGGGGAGGGAATCAAGGGGATGGAATTGGGAGCTCCCTTCTGGGTGGTGGTACTACCCTGGCCACCCATTCCAGGAAAAGGGAACCAGCAAAGAGGGTCATGGCAAGGTGCTGGGGAACGGGGGACAGTAAATAAGACAAAGCCAGAAAAGGGGGTCAAGTTCCTGAACATCTGGCATGAGAAGAGGGAGATAGCAAAAGCCCTGTTATCAAGATCTCTGTGAACTTGACACCTGCCTCCATGGGTCTTTGCCCAAGGTCACTGTCATCCTGATGGGTTTCCTGAATGTGGCCCCAGCCGCGTCAGCCTGCATTCGGGGACCGCTTTCTGAGTGATGGCTCTGATCTCTCTGTCCCTCACCCCCTAGTCCCACCCCACCATACGCCCACACTTCTAACACACCTGGCAAGACCACCCCCTCCCGCCCAAAGTCTGCCACACCTACCCACCTCACAGAGGCCCTGGAGGACCTCTGCAAATCCTTATGAACTTCATCCAATACAAACGGCCATTAAGGGACCTGTGAGATGAGAAAGCAGGGAAGTATGTTGGAGAGAAGACTCAGCTGGGTTCCAGGCCTGGCTCTGCCAGCTCTTTGACCTTAGAAAACATATCACACGTCTCTGAGCCTGGAAGCCTCAGTTGCTTCATCTGTAGAATGGGAATAACAACTCCCCCCTGGAACATTAAAGGAGACAGTGATATATGTGCAAGGGCTTGGTAGCCTACACATCCAGCTGGTCGCAGGGCAGGTTGCCTGGGAGACGAGCAGCAGTGGGGGCCTCCACAGCCAGACCCCCCATGTGAATAACATCACACTCTGCCGGGCCCCAGGCTTGCTGGGTTCTCTTTCTGGCCCCAGGACACTGAGCAAACACCTGAAGCCTCCTTACAGCACGGCTGCCTCTGAACATCAGAGAGAAAGAATGTTCAGAGGGAAAACCACTCATCCACCATCCCTGCCTCCTGCTCTCTAACCCAATCTGGCTATCTGATCCGGTCAAGTTGTTTGTTGTTTTTTTTTTGCGATACGCGGGCCTCTCACTGTTGTGGCCTCTCTGGTTGCGGAGCACAGGCTCCGGACTTGCAGGCTCAGCGGCCATGGCTCACGGGCCCAGCCGCTCTGCAGCATGTGAGATCTTCCCGGACCAGGGCACAAACCCGTGTCCCCTGCATCGGCAGGCGGACTCTCAACCACTGCGCCACCAGGGAAGCCCCGATCCAGTTAAGTTTACATCTAAATATCTCTGGAAACTGCCTCTTCCCTTTCCTTACATCCCTTTCCCAGAGCTGCCGCCTTGGCTCAGATCCTGTTCACTTTTGCCCGGAAATTTGCAGGCTCCCCACTTCAGTCTCCCCAACACAGTCCCCTCTTCCTCGTGGCTGCCTCTGTTACCCCACTGCTCTGCTTCCACCATCTTTCGGCCTCATCGGGCCCGGCCTCCTGCTCAGAGGCCCCAGAACCTGCCCCTGCACCTCAGGGCCTTTGCATCTGCTACTCAAACAGGACAGCAACTTTGACCCGTCCTTTTTGGCCCAGCTGGAAACCCCGGCCCCTAGGTTACCCTCAGTGGGATGTGAGCTCCTTCCCATGCACTTTCTTCTCTCAGGGTCTGCACAGCTCTCAGCCTGGTAGGACAGTTATTTGGGTTTTCATGAACATGGACTCCCTCAGAACGCGCTCAGAAGCCCAAGGTCAAGCTCTGGAAGGAGAGTTTCCGGGAAGGAAGGGCAGCTGGGCCCTGAGCCTTAGCGGCTGTCTCTCCCTGATTCTTCCCTTCCGCAACCTTGGAATCCTCTTTGAGACCTTGAGCCTGCTGTCGACCTAGGCAGAGGCATGGAAAGACCTTCCAGAACAATGTCAAGGGACTAGGGCAGAATAGCTAAGGCAGTTCTCAGTCTTTCAAACCCTCACAGAATGCTCTGAGCCAGGCCAAGCTCTGGAGAGACAGCAAAGACCAAGGCAGGCCCAGATTCTGCCCTCCTGGAGAAACCTGCTCTAGGGGATGTCGGCCACCACGGCATGAGGGTGCTCAAGCAGCCCCGTGGAGGGCCCGTGTAGAGAGAACAGAGGCCCCCAGCCAGCACCAACTTGCCAGCCACTTCCAAGGTGAGTGAACCACCTTGGAAGTGGATGCTGTGACCCCAGCGGAGCCCTCAGACAACTGCAGCCTCGGCCGCTCTGACTGCGACCTTTTGAGAGCACTGGGCCACAACCGCCCAGCCAAGCTTCAGATTTCTGCACCAGAGAAACCAAGAGAGTGGAAAACATGACTTCGGTTGCTTTAAGCTACTAAGTTTTGGGGTGAGTTGTTACCCCGCAATACATACCTAATACTGTGCCACAGATGATTGAACTCAGGTGGCGTAATGGCACATATCATTATAGTAGCTCTCTCATCTGCTGAAGACCCACTACGTGCCAGGCACCCTACTATACTCTGCACACCTTACCTAACCTGCTCCCCACAACGATCCCGAGGCAGGGCTTATTATTCCCAACTCAGAGATGAGCCACTTATCCAAGGCCACGCAGTCTGGGACACTCCTATGGGCCTGTGTGAAGAACCCCGTCTCCTAGGCTCATCTCTTCCCCCTCATGTGTCCCACTCAGCTCGGACTTGGATCCGTGACCTATGATCAGGAAGCAACAAGGACTATCTAACAAAGGTGCCTGTGTGGGATGCCCAGGGCCCACATTCCCCCAGTCCCCATTGCTCCCACCCATCAAAGACAAAAGCCTGGGCTTCCCTGGTGGCGCAGTGGTTGAGAGTCCGCCTGCCGATGCAGGGGACGCGGGTTCGTGTCCCGGTCCGGGAAGATCCCACATGCCGCGGAGCGGCTGGGCCCGTGAGCCATGGCCGCTGAGCCTGCGCATCCGGAGCCTGGGCTCCACAGCGGGAGAGGCCACAACAGTGAGAGGCCCGCGTACCGCAAAAAGAAACTGATGCGCACAGCAGACTGTATTTTCTAAGGATGGCTGTAACAATACCATCCAGCCCACATACTCTTCTACAATGTGACATTGACATTCCCTGTTGAGAAACTGGGTCTCCGCCCCCTTCCCTTGAACCCAGGTGGGCTTGTGACCGCTTCAGTAAACACTTCCACTGTACGTGGACGCGATGCCGGGTGACTCCCAAGGCTGAGTCATAAAAGCCCATGCAGCTTCCACCTTACTTGCTAGAACAATCACACTTGAAGCCCTGAGCCACCACATAAGAAGTCCCATCATGCTGAGGCCACCATGCTGTGAGGAAGCCCAAGCTATATAGAGAGGCCACCTGTACGTGCTCCATCCACCGTCCAAGCCTTTGAGTCCCACCGAGCCCAGGCACCAGACATGTCAATGATTGAACCTGCAGATGACTCCAGCCCCCAACTATCATCACTGGGCTTTGAGTCTTTCCAGCTGAGGCCCCAGACATTGTGGAGCACGGACAGGCCGTCCCCCATTGTGCCCTGTCTGAATTCCTGACCCATAGAGTCCAGTACGCATAATAAAATGGTTGCTTGAAGTCACTACATTTTCGAGTTATTTGTTACATAGAGATGGTAACTGGAACAACGTTCCAGAAGGTGGGTGGAAGGCTGCGTCAGCCAGTGGGTCCCTCCCTCCCCAACATATACAGACCTGCCGCAGTTGTGTCTCAGTTCTGAAACCCAGGAAACTCTGCACCTACCTTATACCACTGCCCCCCACCCCCACTTACCACTGAGAACTGAAACCACATAATTCCCTCTCCCTGTGATTCTCACCCCCAATCTTAACTCCCTTGCCTGGTCACCTTCCATGCTGAACAAGGCTTCCCTGTATAACCAATAGGATATCTTGGAAATGATGAAGTGAGATGACACTGTGGGTTCTGTCTGGCTCTCCTTTGAATCACTCGCTCTAGGGGAAGCTAGCTACCATGCCATGAGGCTTCTCCAGCAGCCACATGGGAGGGGCCCACAGGCCAAGGAACTGAGCCCTCCTGCCAACTGCCAACCCCATTTCACCAGCCATGCAAACGAGCCCCCTTGTAAGTGGGTCCTCCAGCCCTGGTAAATCTTTCAGACGGTTATTGGTGACCCGAGCCAACATCCTGGCTACCACCTCATGGGAGACCCCAAGCCAGGACCACCCCATTCAGCTGCTCCCAAATTCCTGACCTTCAGCAACTGTCAGATGATAAACGTTTATTGTTTTAAGTCACTACATTTGGTGGCAATTTGTTATTCTCTGTGCCTACGTTAAACAATTCTGGGACCAGGCATGCTTTCTGATCCCCATGTTTAAATCGTACTGAGAACAAACAAAATTAACTTAGCTCTTTGCTATAAGAAATACTTGTCCTGGAAGATAGACTGAACCAACTAAAATAGCTTGTTATCAAGACCAACAGCTAGCTCCTCAAGACTTACTACAAGACCTCTGCCTTGCTGTTCCCAATCCAAAACTACTTTGTCAGAAACTCTCCCCAACCCCAGTCAGTTTCTTGCCTTGAAAGACCCAACTTCAGGGCTTCCCTGGTGGCGCAGTGGTTGAGAGTCCGCCTGCTGACGCAGGGGACACGGGTTCGTGCCCCGGTCCGGAAAGATCCCATATGCCGCGGAGCGGCTGGGCCCGTGAGCCATGGCCGCTGAGCCTGCGCGTCCGGAGCCTGTGCTCCGCAACGGGACAGGCCACAACAGTAAGAGGCCCGCGTACCGCCAAAAAAAAAAAAAAAAAAAAAAGACCCAACTCCAGAATCACCCAGTCCAGCCTCTAAATGCTATCAATACCCTTCCCCAGGGTCCCTGCTTGGAGACATCACTAGCATTCTGTCACAGGGGTCCTCTTCCTTACTGAAGTAGGTCTAATAAATTAAGCTTTGCTTGATTGAAAAGTTTTTCTGGGGACTTCCCTGGTGATCCAATGGTTAGGACTCCACACTTCCACTGCAGGGGGCGCGGGTTCGATCCCTGGTTGGGCAACTAAGATCCCGCAAGCCATGTGGCACGGCCAAAAAAAAAAAGTCTTTTTAGAGCGTCGATAGTCAATACCATACACCCCCCAAACTAGGGCATCCACTCTTGGGATTTGGTCATCTGTCCGAATGTAGTCGCCACTAGCCACATGTGGCTATTTAAATTAAATGACGTGAATCACTTTGCTGTACACCTGAAACATTGTAAATCAACGGTACTTCCATTAAAGAAATCCGAAAAAAATTACATAAGGTTGAAAATTCATTTTCTCAGTTGCACTAGCCACATCTCAGCACAGATATAAAATATTTCCCTTCTCACAGGAAGTTCTATTGGACAGTGGTGCTCTAGAGGAAAGTGGATCATTTGTTTCAGAGGATGGCTACCCCTGAGGAAGCTTACAGAAGCAGGAGTGGGTGTGTGGGAGGGACTGCAAACGAGAGGCAGGCCACTGCCCAGAGGAAAACAGACCGCGCAGCTCCTCCCGGGCTCAACAAATGCCCGCCTAGGCCGCAGGCACGACTCCACCAAGCAGGCCCTTCCGTGGGCTGCAAGAAATCACCAAGCTTTAGACCCACAGGGCACACGGGCATGCTGATTTCTGGGACTGTGCACGATCCTTGCATAGCGGCGCTGGCTCAGCTGGAACGCAAGACAGATGATCCCTGATCAACACACAGTCTCCCTCATCGACTCACCGGCCTGTGGCAGGGCTCCCGCTCTTGCTTCAGGTCCGATAGCAACCCGCTGGCCTGCAGAACCTCCTAGCCAAGTTTCCTGGATCCTCGTCATCCCCCCAGGTCGGGGACGTGGGGAGAAGTTTGAGAGGAAACCACGGCCTGGTATGTGGCCCTCGCAGAACAAAAACCGAGCAAAGGAGCAGATGAGAGATTCATCAGATCCTCGGACTTATTTGGCCTTTTCTTTTCTGGGCTTTGAGAATTTTTATTTCTTCCATGGTAACTCTTCCCTGGCTGGGGAATGTCATTTTAAATCATTCTGTCTTTAAAACCGCGGGATGAGGGGAAAGAAAAAGTCACCTCCAACCAGGTTTTCACCATGCAAATCGAGGACATTTCAAAATGCTGGCGAGCTGCTCGGGGGACTTCAAAGATGTCCAGGTCCAATTACGCTTCATTTGGGGTGTGAATTGAGGAACTCTGGGGGAGGTGGCCCGAGTGCAACGTGTCAGGGTCGATACTGTGGTAATGAACCTAGGCCTTTGTTCCTGGGAGCCCAGCTGCTGACAAGTGGGCCGTTTCCTGAAGGGCGGAGAAGCGCTGTGTCCCCCACCAGGTGCAGGAAGCAGGGTAGAGATGTAGATGCCAGTCAAAAAAAAAAAAAATCATTTTAGGGTGGCTTTTATTTTTCTTCCTTTTTAAAAATCAAAGGTTTACGACAATGTAATATTATACATCAAGTATACTTCAATAAAAAAAGGTTTACACAATTAAAAAAATGAAAAGGGGGCGTCAACGTCAAAATTTGTCATGTCCTAAAATTAGCCACGGGAAGGGGCTCCGGAAATTTGATTGACTTGGGATCTGGGAAATGACTCTAACTTATGGTTTAGATACATACCACCTCGATTTCTGTGGCTGAGTATGTCTGGATGGGCGCTGGGAAAGGTCCGACAGGGGAAGATTCATCACGGAATGGTTAAAAAAAACAAACAACAACAACAACAGCAAGAACATTTTGGGCGAATGATTTTGGTTTTGCTTGCTAGTTAGAATTGAACCGACTGCCCTCTGTGGGCAAGGCTGATGGCTTATGGGCATTCAAAAATGATTCATTCAAGGTCTTCTAGCCCAAAAAGCCCCTCGAAAAGCCACAGCATATTCAGAATTCTCAGCGAAGACTGCTGGGTAGATTCCTAGCAGGACATGTAAGGGCAATAAATCTGCTGCAAGTGTGAGAAAGGAGATCAAAAGCTGGTCTCTCCCACTCGCTAAGATGCTTATGCAATTCATTATTTTATGTCCTCGGCTCTTTTTTCAAATGCAGACACCCTGAGAAAGGTAACACATCCAGTTACTAACACCTCAGTGCAAATGCATGCATCAGAAACATTTGGAATCGCAAAGGAATCTGGGTAAGGCTGCCTGTGAAGAGGGAGTAAAAAGTACAGATGCTGGAGTCACACCCCGGAGATTCGGTTTCCTAGGGTGGAGGCCTAACAGCAATATTATTTTTTAAAGCTCCCCAGGTGATGTCAATATACGGCCAAGTTGAGAACCTCCGGGATAGAGGATGGAGGGGTGAGGACAGAGAGGGAGGGAGTGGAAGAGACAAAGGGAAAAAAACAAGAGTCCTTCTCATGAAAGACCTGCTTTGAGTCCTGGCACCCAACTTGCTGGCTGCACGATCCCGGTCGAGTGACTTAAGCCGCCCTGATCTTCATTTTCTTTATCTGTTAAATGAGAATAATATTCTTCATAAAACAGTGGCTCTCAAACTTGAACTTGAAAGGGCATCACAGTCACCTGGAGGGGTTGTTTAAACACAGATTCCCAGGCCCTAGCCCCATTGCCCCAAATCCTGACTCAGTAGGTCTGGGGTGAGCCCCCCCAAATTTGCATTTCTAACAAGTTCCCAGGTGATGATGCTGCTGCTGGTACAGGACAGCGTTTTGAGATCCCCTGATATCAGGGGCACCTGAGCTGCTTATTACCCATTCACCAATTTTATCCATGACAAGGCCAGAAACCAAGGGTAACACCCGTTCTCTCTTGAGAAGGGCCCAAGAGCCATATCGGGGGTTGAACTTGCACACAAATATCTCCACTGTTTTAGCATTTTGCTAAGATACAGCCCACATTCAAACCTGAGGCCTGAAGCCACCAACGAACCCTCACGGAGAAGACTGGAAGGATTGTGCCGGGCCACAGAGAGGCCACATTTTAAGCAACACCCCTCCTCCCCCCGCAAGAGCATCCCTGACATATGTCGTCCCAAAGAGGCCTGGCCTGGTCTTTCTGGAAGCCACTGGGCTGGGGCATCGGCACCAAGACCAAGTGTAACTTATTCACACGGCCCCGCTCCCTGAGGGAACAATTCACACAATGAAAGCTCCGAGCATTGAGTGGGGGGCACACATTCCCTCTTTAAAATGCTCAGTGGCTTTCAGGAGTTGGAAGAGGGGCTGGGGGGCTCCTACCTTAGCTGCCCCTTAGAGCAGGGCTGGTGAGGCCAGGCTTTGAAGTAGAGAAGATCATCACTTATGCGCTCTGTCCATCCCAGCCACCCACCCCCGTTTTTCCTGTTCCAGAACCCAGTGAGTGTCCTTATGCCTCCAGCCTGGGTTTTTCGTCTCTCTTTGCCCCCGACTTCCCCTACCTCCTCCTATAAGAAGGTTGCCAGCTCAAACTTCCCAGGTGTCAGTGACAAGATGATAAAAGAGCCCAGTCTTCACATATTTGGGGGTGATAGGTTGAGGCCCTTCTCATGAATCAGAGCATTTTCCCTGGGGACTCTGAAATGGGGGCCTCTCTGGCTCAGGGATCCACAGGGGACACTGCAAGCCACAGAGGAGACTCCAGGATCAAAATTAAAGCCAGAGCATGTCAAGTCAGGTCCAGAAGGAGACCCTCCATTGGGAAAAGGGAAAGTAAACCAAGAAATAGGAACTCTGCCCATATGGGTTACATCTTCCACTTAAGGGTCTTCTACCCAGAGTCCCACAGTCACCAATTAACTAGGCATGAAGAACCTGAGATCATTCTGGCTCACCAGGGCCTCATGCCATCTCTCCACAGCTGCCACACATTTCTTGGTCCCTGGACCCTGCAGTCTGGGCCCACCCCACCCCTAGTCTGGGCCACATATGATGTCACCCACCAAAATGGTGCCAATTTGAGTGTACCAGCTTCCTGGGGCTCCAGGCTTTGGGGGTCCAAATGATCACAACCTGATGCTATTATTTTGAAATTCATCTTATTGTTGTTTCATCTGTTAAAATGTGACACGCTCCATACGGCAGTCACTAGCCACCCTGTTAAAGTACCAGCCCTAGCACAGTAGTTGGAACATTTTGATTGTACGGGTAGATAGGTGAGTGAGTAGATGGATGTAAGGGTGGACGAATGGATGGATAGAAGAATAGATGCATGGAAGGATAGATGGGTGGATGGAAGGCTGGATGGGAGGATGAGGGTGGATGGATGGGTAAATGGGTAGACAGAAGGATGGATGGATGGATGGATGGATGGATGGTCAGGTGGATGAATGGATAGATCGATGGGTGGGTAGACTGGCCTCCGCATGTTACTAACATACTTCTGTAGATACCGTAACACCTAGACCAGCAGTTAACAAATGTTTAGATCTTGGGACCCCTTTACTTTTTTATTTATCACTGAGCACTCCAAAAAGCTTTTGTTTATATTGACCCATGTATCTGTATTTCCCATAATAAAAATGAAAACGGAGGAAAGTTTTAAATATTTGTTAATTGATATAAAAATAACAATAATGAACTTATCAGATGAGTGGTAGGCAGCCTTTGAGATGGTATCCAGTAATCCCCACCTTCTGTCACCCGCATCCTTGAGTATTCCCCTCCCCTTGAAGTTGGGGTGGACTTACTGAGTCACTTCTAATAGACAAGACAGAAGTGATGGGATGTCATTTCCAAAATTAGATTATAAAAAGACTGTGGCTTCTGTCTTGGGTGCTCTCCTTCACTCTCTCTGGGGGAAGCCAGCTGCCATGTCACAAGGCAGCCCTGATGAGAGGCCCACATGGCAAGGAGCTGAGGCCTGCCAACAGCCATGTGAGTGAGCTGAGAGCTGGATCCCTTCTTTCCTTGGTTGAGCTTTGACATGACTGCAGCCCTGGACCATGCCTTGATTACAGCCTCATGAGAGACTCCGAGTCAGAACCACCCAGCTAAGCTGGCTGCTCCCAGATTCCTAACCCACAGAAACTGAGAGATAATGTGTGTTGTTTTCAGCCACTAAGTTTTGGGGCTATTTGTTACACAGCAATAGATAACTGATACACATGTTCACATCAATAGCACAATTTAATGAAAAAACAAGACTGTATTTTCTAAAAAAAAAAAAAAATCAGGGAGTAAAGTGACATCGCTTTACATTTTTGCAAACCTCTTTAATAGCTGGCTTCATAGAAGACAGCTGCTTTCTCCTAGCTGCTTCAGCGTCCAATCTGTTGTGATATGTGGTTTTGGCTGAAATACATGAAGAAAATCCAGCCTTATGGGGCTTGCAGTTAGAAAAGACAGTCTTGAAAAGGTCTGGGGTACCACAGGGATCCTTGGAACACACTTTGGGAACTGCTGACTTAGACTGGACGTTTGCCAGTTTCTCCAGGTGCTAGGGTGACCAGGGTAACTGACACCACCCAGGAGGTCTTGTCCCCTGCTGGAAGGGATAAGGCTCTCCTCCAAGGCCCAACAGCAGAAGACAGTGATGAACGAATGCCTAGTCTTGACTGGGTCATGCCCAAGGTGTCACCCAGAAGGGAAAGGATGGCCCACTTCGGGCAGCCAAGGTTAAGGCTGAGGCATCTGGGGCACAGGACGGCAGGGGAGGGTTGTTCTGTGCAGTGAAGGCTTCTGGAGACTGTGGTTTGCTGTATCCTCAGGCATTTCCCCCTCTTCACCCCTTTCCTGTGCACCTCCGCCTCCCTGCCCCCAACCCCAACTAGAAGGCCTGTTTCGGCAGGAGCCAGTCTGATTTTCTCTGCCTCGCTGGTCAGAGAAATGCACGCAGCTGCACCAAAGAATAAAAAGAGCCTCCTCCGTGACCAGTTTCTTCCCACTTCCCTTTCTCTCTCTTCGTGCTCGCCTCTCTGTCCCCACCTTCTGTGGAGGCAGGAAGGTCCCCAGAGGGTGCGAGCATCACTGAGCTATGCCAGGCGCCCGAGTTTCCCTCCCAGGCAGCACCTGTTCCTGATTCTATTTAGCTGTGGCCCGCGCAGGCTGGCACTGGCTTCCCGGGGGACAGGGCATTGTCAGATGGGTCTCTGCCGGCCCAGCGGCCAACTACCTCGTGGGGCAGCCTTGCTCTGCTGCACACAAGCACTACAGACATTGGCACATAGAGTGCCCACCGGCGGCGCTGGGATCTGGGGCGCCCAGCCTCTCCTGTAGCCAGCCAAAGGCCTGCCCGCGAGCCTTCCAGACCTTCAGGCACCTTAGAGGTTAAACAAGATATCTCAAGCTGGAAGGAAAAAAAAAAAAAAAACTGCCCAGGTGCTATGCGCCCAGGCTCCAGGTGGTGTCCCCAGCACCCCGGGCTTCCTCTGCGCGGTGAGGATGGAATCTGAAAGTGGGCATCGGTTTTTTAGTTTGGAAGCAGGAGCGGAGAATCAAACCAGCAGCAGCTCAGCTCCCCGAGGCGAAGGTCTTGCCTGCCTTGGGCAATGGAGCGTTTCTAAAACCCCGTGCCACCGGCGAGAAGCAGGGGTATGGCACGCTCAGCCTCTCTTCCCCAAGGCTGTAGGGCCCTGCGGGGACAGAGGACAGGCCACCTAAATCATTTCAGCGCTGGCTTACGGGGTCCAGGGCTGTTCGCCTCCCTGTACTGCAGTTTGGGAACAGAGTAAACCACCCCGGCAAAGCTGGGCGGACTTGTCCAAACCACACAAAAGTTCAAGCCACACAAATGTTGGCTCCAACTGGGCTTGGAGCGCAGGGCTGGCTTTATCTGTCCCCGAGGGCTTTGCCCTGCCTTGCAATTGATCAGGGCTCCTAAAAACCACTGAAACGGTTTATCTTGCCCACTCAGCCTCAAGCCCCCTGATGGGCTGGAGTGGAGCCTGGACTGTTCTGGCAGCCAAGCCCCAGCCCAGCTTCCTCCCAGCTTCACGGCCCCCAGGACCACCTGCCTGGACCCTCACCCCACAGAGACTCCTCATTTTGTGGCAGGAAATAGGGGCCAATGACATGACCATGAGAATGTTATTCACCACAGAAAGCGAGATGCTTCAAACCTGATGGGAGAAGAGGGAAAGGTTTTGTACATACAAAGATTTAACTGGGAGGGGTACGGAATTAAAGTGGGCTTTAACACCAACTAGCGGGTTAATGGGGGAGCCCAGGCATGGGTACGGGAGAGTCCCGTGGTAGCTGGCTTTTCAGGCTCACACCAGGACACCTGCCACCTTTCCCAGCCGCCATGGCATGTCACTCATTGCTCTAACTGGGGACAGAGAGGCTGTATTCGCCCCGAAAGCAGGTGATGTACACAAATTACCTGAATTCTTTCAGGCTGTCTTCTGCTCCAGCAGTTTGCGATAAAAGAGCGTGTAAACAAGTGGCTCGTCCCAAGGGTTTCTATCCTGTTTAGTCTCCCCTGACAAAAGGGACACCCTTCCTCGAAAAACACCTAACGGACAGAAAGGGCTTTACAGTTTACAAAGCTGTGTAGCACCCACCATCTCATCTCATCCCAACGACTGTGTGAGCAATGGGGCGTGACTCCTATAGCAGTGAGGGTTCAGTTTACAGGAAACAGATCATTGGAGCAGGCTCTGGACGCCCGCAACACCGCTGAGCTGGGCTGCCAAGGCTGCTGCCATCTCTGCCGTCATCAGGGAGGCGGGAAGGGAGGGGGTCAGCCCCAGAGATGTCGATTTCAAGAGGACACTATTGTAGTTGCCGTCCAAGGTCAGGAAGCCACTGCCACCACACCACCTCTCTATACCCACAAAGCCGGTAACTAATCAAACGCTAGAATGTTGCCTCTCTCTCTCTCTCTCTCTCTCACACTGACACACACACACACACACACACACACACACACACACACACTGTCTTCAGCAGCAACATTCAGCAGCAAGTAGTCTCTTCCCCACTGCTGCCTTCCTAACCTCACACAAGTGCATCTCCTTGCTGGAATCTAATTCTCATCTGCAGCCCCAGCTGCAAAGGTGTCTGGGAACTGTAGTTTTTAGCCTTCCCACCTCTGCAGAACATGAAGGCGCCATAGAACCAGGTTGGAATGGAGGCTGAGTGCCTGCCACCTCCTCGCCATTTTACAGATAAGGAAACTAAGGTTCAGAGACGTTAAGGAACATGTGCAAGGTCACATGGCTGGCGAACCCCGATCTCTCTGACTCCAAAGCCTGAGCCCTCATCTGTTACACGGAACCAATGGCCCCATTCCATTTGGGGCTTTGGCAATCTTGGGGTCATCTTTTGGCCCAATGGCCCAGACTACAGCAGAAGCCACCACACATCTTCTGCATGCTCAAAGGCTGGACAGCAGGCTGAGTGGAACTGAGGCCCGGGGACTCAGAACCGTACCCAGGGTTCCTGACCCCATGTTGTGTAATGTGTTCCTGTCCTTACAGACACACACACACACACACACACACACACTTCCATCAGCATCTGGAGGAAGGGAAGACAAGCTCAGGCTGTCTCTGGAGACATACAATCCTCTAGCACTCCCTGGGGACAGCTGTTCGGCATTTTTCCAGGTGAGGTAAGTACAAGGCTGACCGGCGTCCAACTCCCACTACCGTGTTTGAGAAATTCCCCATCTTCCTAGTTGCCTCCCACCAGAGAAGCGAAAAACGCCATACAGTCATTTTCCCAGCTGCCACTGCAGTTAGTGTGGGCTCCTGACTTACGCTCAGCCAATCAGATGCCCCATCAAAGACTTGGAGTCAGGAGCTAGTGAAGCAGAGACGCACAGAGCACAGGAGTCCATTCTGGTGGAGGGTGGCAGTCACCATGTCAATGACATTCCATTCCTGGGATGGCAGAGACCATATCCATGTCCGGAGGTGGCAGTGTGAGCCAGGGTGTCCTGGACTTAGCAGTGGGATTGTCACTGGATGGGCCAGATAATGGCTGGACATTAAAAAGAATGAAATAATGCCATCTGCAGCAACATGGATGGATCTAGAGATTGTCATATTGAGTGAAGTAAGTCAGACAAAGAAATATCGTATGATATTGCTTATATGGGGAATCTAAAAAAGAAATGATACAAATGAACTTATTTACAAAACAGAAACAGACTCACAGACTTAGAGAACCAACTGTGGTTGCTGCGGGAGGGGAAGGATGCGGGGAAGGGATAGTCAGGGAGCTTGGGACTGACATGTACACACTGCTGAATTTAAAATGGATAACCAACAGGACCTACTGTATGGCACGGGGAACTCTGCTCAATGTTATGTAACAGCCTAAATGGGAAAAGAATTTGAAAAAGAATAGATACGTGGGGGACTTCCCTGGCGGTCCAATGGTTAAGAATCCACCTTCCAATGCAGGGGATGCGGGTTCGATCCCTGGTGGGGTAACTAAGATCCCAAATGCCCCGGGGCAACTAAGCCCGCACGCCACAACTACTGAGTCTGCGCTCTCTGGAGCCTGTGCACCACAACTAGAGAAGCCTGAGTGCCACAACTAGAGAGAAGCCCGCGTGCCGCAACAAAGACCCAGTGCAGCCAAAAAAAAAAAAAAAAGAATAGATACACGTATATGTATAACTGAATCACTTTGCCGTACACCTGAAGCTATCACAACAGTGTTAATCAACTATACTTCAATATAAAATAAAAAGTTAAGGGGCTTCCCTGGTGGCACAGTGGTTGAGAGTCCGCCTGCCGATGCAGGGGACACGGGTTCGTGCCCCGGTCCGGGAAGATCCCACATGCCGCGGAGCGGCTGGGCCCGTGAGCCATGGCCACTGAGCCTGCGCGTCCGGAGCCTGTGCTCCACAATGGGAGAGGCCACAGCAGTGAGAGGCCCGCGTACCGCAAAAAATAAAATAAAATAAAATAAAAATTTAAAAAAAAAGAGAGAGAGAGAGAGATAACGGCTGGAGATGACATTCCAGGTTCAAGGCCCCAGCTTTGCCATCAGCTTATGATAGGGCCCTGAACAAATGGCTTGTCCTTTTGGGGCCTTAAGAAGAGGGGAGAGTGAGAGTCCAGCCACAGGAAAGCGAGCAATGCTCCCTGCAACCACAAACTGGGAGCGGAAAGGACCACGAGAAGGGCACTGCTCACCTAGGTGCTGGGCCTTCAGGTCAGATCAGTGGGTGGAATTGACCAGGGCCTCACTCAGTCAGAGGCAGGCAGGAGCCGGAAGGGGCTGGATTCCTGCAGTCATCACCGTGGAGCCAACTCAAATCAGCTGAGTGTAGACAGGGGTGAGGGTAGGAGGCCTATCTGAGGAGTTGGCCCAGCCGGTGGGCAGACTGGAAGTCCTCTGGGATGACGACAATGTGCTATAAACTTGGGTTTATCTCCGTGATATTGTCTTTGTTCCCGTGACCCTTGCTTTCCAAGAAACGGTACCCCCCAAACAGAACTGAAGTCCAGAGAGGTGTGTGTACCCTGAGGCCAGCAGAGCCAGGATGCTGCTGTGGTTGGAGAGGCCACAAGTGATGGGGCCACCTCGGTCCTGGCTGGGACTCTGAAGGAAGCAGGAGTAGCTTTCTGTAGTCAACATGGAAGGGAGAAGAACAGAAGGGGCCCAGCAGAAGAAGGGTGCTTTTCTCCCCTTTGTCAGGTGAGCAGGAGAGGTTCAAGGACATCATGGAGTGCTAGGGCAGGGTGGGCTGAAGATGAGACGGAAAATCACATCACCATCCAATTCTGGTGGGGGCGGCCACAAACACCAGCCTGCCACAGAGTCAGCCTTGGCCATGCTTTGAGGGAGAAGCACGGATTTTGGAGTCAGACAGACCCGGGTTCAAATCCCAGCTATGCCATTCAACAGCCGTGGGAGCCTAGACAAGCCTTTTTTTGGTGAACTGTTACTTGGGCATCGCCAATAAGCCATGCTTCCCGGTATGTGTGCCGTCATGTTGTCCCCTCCCACACTGACTCTGGGTTTGGGCACGTGACTTTCTTTGGCCAATAAGGACATTAATGAGCATGATGTAAAGCGGAGGCTTGCTAAGTGCTTGCATGCTGAGGCTTGTCCTCTTGCAACACTCCCTCTTGGAAGTCAACTGCCACGCTTGGGGAAGCCCAAGCTAGCCTGGTGAAAACGACATGAGGAAGAGAACTGAGGCAGCTCAGCCAACAGCCAGCACCAAGACCCCAGGCACGTGAGAGGCCCTCTTCAACCTTTCAGCCAAATCTAGCTGCCAACTGACTGTATTCACATGATAGACCCCAGCTGACACCACCTGGAGCCCAAGAACCACCCAGTTAATCCACAGAATCATAAGAAATTATTGTTCATTCGTGTCCATTCAGTGTTGTTTTAAGCCACTAAGGTTTTGGATGGTTGTCACACTGTAATAATTAGCTGAAATATTGTGTAACCTTCTGAGCCTCAGCTGCCCCCTCTGTAAAATGGGGTGATAATGTTCGTTGCCAAAAGTTATGAGGAGTAAATTTAACACACAATAACAATGAGCATTTATTGAGTACCTGCTGTGTTTCAGGCACTGGGCTAGATGCCGAATGTACATCATTGAAAGCATATCACCTGCAGAGCATCTATCTCTGTGAAGTAAGTACTGTTAGGCCCATTTTCCAGACAAGGAGACTGAACTCAGAGGGGTTAAGTAACTTGCCCAAGGTGGCAGGTTAAGGTCAGAGCTGGGGCTCTAACCCAGGTCCCTCTCATTCTAATCACTAAGACCCAGCAGGGCCTCCTCCACTGGCACCGATGAATGAACGACCTTCCAGGGGAGCACCAAACCTTCCTATGCTCCAAGAGCTTTGTCTCTGTCAGGTGGTTGGAGGATGGAGACGGGGGGCATACTCACAAGGCCAGCATCAAGTCCAAGTACCCTTGAGGGCAGGTTAGCAGGGCCCCGTCTGGTGGCCAGTCCCCTGCTCTTGGTGCTGACAGAACTCAGAGCAAATCCATTCTCACTTCTAGGAAGACGGCTAATGGGGCTTAGCGCTACCACAGTCACAAGCAAAAGACAGCTTGTTTCTCAAGAGGCAGGGGCACCTCAGCCACGAGTGCCCCGCCCCCGCCACTGGAAGGCCTCAAGAAGCCAGAAGCCACCCCTTTTGTCCCTCTGAGAGACAGCCCCCCTCGACACACCCACTCACACACAAAATCACACGGGAGGGGGCAGCTGTGGGGTCCTGGATCACAATGGGGTGGGAGTGGGGCATGACCAGGGGGCCCCGCTGGCCCAGGCGGCCGCTGCTGGGAGGCTCCCACCCTCCCAAGAACTGGTGAGTGACACTGAAGAGGGTGGCAGAGGGATCCTTTCTTGTCCTCCCCAAGCTGATGGCATCACTCTCCACCCCAGAGGCCCAGGAACAACCTTGTCCTGGGTGGGGTAGGGAAGCCTGCAGCTGAAAACACCCACACCCTCCACCCCTCTCCTTGATGCCGCCCATCTTATCCATCTTGCTTTCACGGGGTCCTTTTCACAAGTGTTCACACATGACACAATGTGTGAAAAGAGATCATCTAAAAGTATATTGCTAGAATGGTCTCAACTTTGCTCAACATTATATATATTTGAAATTTTATATATATTTTTTCATCAATATACAAAAACAAGTAACAAGAACCATCTGAAAATGTTGACAATGATTATCTCTAGATGGTAAGATAGAGTTTTTTCTTCTTTGTACCTTTTGCATCTTCGACTTCTCTACGAAGGGCATGATTGCTTTTAGAATCAGAAAATAAACTATACCATCTGTGCTTTTTAATGAATGTGCACGGCCTAGAAAAGTCACACCTTAAAACTCCTCCCAGGGACTTCCCTGGTGGTCCAGTGGCTAAGACTCCGTGCTCCCACTGCAGTGGTCCCGGGTTCAATCCTTGATCAGGGAACTAGATCCTACATGCTGCAACTAAAAGATCCCTCATGCCTCAACTGAAGATCCCGCCTGCGACAACTAAGGCCCGGCACAGCCAAATAAATGAATAAATATTTTTTAAAAACGCTTAAAAAAAAAAAACAACTCTTCCCATCCAGCACCTTCATTATTGGTTCACACCTGGATTATTAGTAGTGTCTCCGGACACCTCAGTCTTCACCCAGGGTACAGATGGGAAGGGAGCGGCCCCAATGCCCAAGGCAAAAGGGGGCAGGGCCATTGAGGCAAGCAGAAAGGGGCGGGGTCAGTGAGCCCGGAGCCTGTGCAGTCAGTACCTAGGACTGCTTCCAGTCCTCCTGTGGACTGAAGACGTGGTACCCAAGGCACTGCAAGACTGGGCTGGAGAAGTTGCTGGAATGGAGGGCCACCCCTGCCTGGCCTGGGAGGGCAGGAAGCCCTGGCCCAGAAGTGAAATTCTGAGGCCTGGCTCATGCACGCCGCCTGGTTCACACTGGACCCCGTCACTTAGATTAACAGCCCTACCTTGCAGGCAGAGCATGAATTGTAGGAGGCGAGGTGGCGCATATACAGCGTTCAGCACAATTCCTAGCACACACAAGGCGCTCAATAAATGCAGCTGTGATTACTAGGAATAAACACATGCCCAGCAGCACCGGCCCTCCTGGCTAAGCCCAGCACCCCAGTCATCTGGTGCCAGAAAAGGGACGAGCCATCACGGTGCTCAGCCGGCAATCTCGTCTTGTTCCTTGCTGGATTCTGCCAAATATGCAAGCAGAAAAAATGTTTTCCACCCCCAGAGCAGTTTCTAGATGTGCCACCTTGGTCAAAGCAAGCTGCTAATTAACATGGGTGAGAAATGCCCAGATGATACCATCAAAAGCCATTAAAGTACCCCCAGCTGGTTGGGGGTGTTTGTTTTGCTTCCCATCAGTTCTGCTCAGAACGATGACAGTACCCAGCCAGGGTGGGAGCCACACAGGGCAGGGTGGGTCTGGGGAAGGCAGACACAGCTGGGAGTGGTGAAGTTCCCTCACGCAGAGGAATGGACTCAGGAAGAGCTCCTCTATCCTCCTGTACTTTCAGACTCGCAGTGCCCAGCTGCTCTCTCCCTGCTCTGACTTACACACTTGCTCCCAGGAAGGGGTTTTCAGTAAGTCATTTACACATTAGTATGAATTTCAGTATTCCCAGAGGCCTCCGGTTTCATCATGGAATAAAACTCTTTATTCTCTTCCCTTGAAATCCTACCATGTGTGTGTGTGGTGGGGGGGGGGGTCCTTGGCCTTAAATGAGAAAATGGGAAGGAGTTCTAATTCTGTTTTAGCCATTCCTGGGCTCAGCCACCCACATCCCCAAGATCAGAACCTTCTCTATTCTCTGAGTTCAGCAGCGCATGTATTCACCTTTATTTCTCATTAAGGAAACCTGAATAAAAGCATGAAAAGCTTTTCTCTATCTTTAAAAGAGAAGGATTTAGAGAGTAAAAAAAAAATGTGTTAAACTGATAAAAAGAAAAATAAAAGACACAGAACTCAGAAGTCCTAAAGGAAAAGATGGGCGGATGTGACAACACAAACCTCCTTTGCAGGGCAATACAGCATCAACCAGAGGTTGCGAGCTGATGTCCTGCCGATCCAACCCAGCCCAAACATGGCTGTCACTTCTAGTGCTTAAAGTTTTTTGAATGAGTTGCCAGCATTTTAAAACTGGAAGTTTTCCCATAAAAATCCATATTTCCAGCATCTCCTGAAGAATCAGAAGATCTGGCATACTGGTTCCCAGCAGAGGTATGTGCTCTCCCCGGCCTGCCATGGCCTCGGAGCCTGCATCACTTATTCACATCGCTTGCCTCGCCTGCAGCAGATGCCTGTGATGGGCCATAAACAAAACGAATAAAAGCAAGAGGTGCTTTAGGAGAACGTGTTTGCCACACATCCAAGGAAAAGTTAATATCCATTATATATCAATAAGGACCCCACCAACGGTTCAATGGAAGAACGGGGGAAAGTATAAACAGGTAATTCATAGAGAAAGAAATTCAAACAGCCAATAAACGGGAAACATACTCAACCTACGGGTGATTAGGAAAATGCAAATGAAAATGAGAAGATACCCTTTTGCCGAAGCCATCAAACTGGCAAACAATCAAAAAGCTTTCCTAGCGCTGCCGTTGGCAAGGGTGTGGGGAAAGGAGAGCTTGTGCGTGTTGCTACCGAGCGTGTAAACTGGTGCAACCTTTGTGGAGGGTGAGTTGGCAGCTCCGATCATTAGTTTAAATACATGTACCTTTAAAGAAATGCAGGTACATTTTTATTGAAGTAGAGCATGCAGGGAGAAAAGGATGCAAATTCTGAGTGTGTGGCTAAGACACTGAACACACCCAGGTGACCACTGCAAAGGGAGAAAGAGGATATTATCGGGACGCAGAAGCCCCCCTGCGCCCTTTCTCAGTCAGTAAGTCTCCCGAAAGAGAACCACTATCCCAACTTCTAACGGGATTTGACTGTTTCCGAACGTTCCGTGAATGGAATTATGTAGTATATATTCTTTGCTGTCTGGCTTCTTTCACCGAATATTATACACTTATTTTCTTTTTTAATCCAAGTACAGTTGATTTACAAAGTTGTGTTCATTTCTGCTGTACAGCAAAGTGACTCAGTTATGCACATATATACATTCTTTTCCATTACGGTTTATCCCAGGACATTGAATATAGTTCCCCGTGCCATACAGCAGGACCTTGTTGTCCATCCATTCCATATGTAATAGTTTGCGTCTAATAACCTCAAACTCCCAGTCCATCCCTCCCCCACAAACATTATATTTTTAAACTTCACCTATGTTGTTCTGAGAAGCAGAACATTCAGTTTCGTTGCTGTATAGCATTCCATTGCGTGGCTAGACGGAACTTTATTATTCTGTTGTATTGATGAAGAACACTTGCGTTGTTTCTGGTTTGGGGCTATTGCAAATAGTGCTGCTAAGGAACATTCTTTTTTTTTTTTTTTTTAAGGAACATTCTTGCATGTGACTTCCGGTGCCCATAGAAACACATTTCTGTCGGGCATACAGTTAAGCCTTGAACAACATGGGGGTTAGGGGCGTGGGCCCTCCACACAGTTAAATCTGTGTATAACTTAGAGTCGGCCTTCCAGGTATATATGTTTCCTCTGTATTCACGGTTCCAAATCCGAGGATTCAACCAACCCGTGTAGTGCTGTAGTATTTACTATTGAAAAAAACCCGCCTATAAGTGGACCCGACCAGTTCAAACCCCTGTTGTTCAAGGGTCAACTGTATACCTCTTGACACCACTCACACTAGGAATCTACTTTACAGAACCCCGAGAGAACAAGACTTCATGTCCAAGGCTGTTTATTATAACATTAAAGAAGAGTGCGGTCAACCTCTGAGTTCACTAATAACGATAGGGTTAAAGAAAATGATGCAATGCTTCCCTGTGACTTGAAATGGTATGCAGCTCATAAAAAAAGAGAACGAGCTCCATAGGTGGATTCTGAAATGGAAAGGTGCTCACACATCATCAAGTGCAAAAAAAAATCCTGCAAAAAAATTGAGTATAGTACGATTCCACTTTTTAAACTAACAAGAGATAAAACAGACCTTTATACGTGGAGATGTGTGTCCATTATATCCGGAAGGACTTTTCATATATGAACTAGAGAAGGGAAAGGCAGTGGGGGGGCAGGGGAGGAAGGGGTGAGATTTTATGTATATTCTATACATCTCAAATCCATCTACTTTTCTCCATCCTCATTGCTACTGTCCTGTACTAAGCCACCATAGCTCTGGTGTTGAAAACACAATGGTCTCCTTACGGGTTCACTTCTCAAGTCATCTCTGCCACCATCAGGAAGGTGGGGACTCAGGGGACGGCCCATGGAAATGTTGGCCTCAAGACTCAAGAGTACCCTATTGTGGCGGGGTCGGTAAGGCTGCCCGTGACACTGCCCATCAAGTGAAAAAAGAATCTTGCAAAGAAGTAGGTAGGGTAAAATCCCATTTTTTTTTAAATGAAAATTTTCAAGTTAAAACAATACAAGTGCATATATATATATATATGCATATAAATTAAAATTTTCAAGTTAATACAAGTGCATATATATGCATATAAATGAAAATTTTCAAGTTAAAACAATACAAGTGCATATATATATATATATATATATGCATTCGAAGATCTGGAAGCCATGAACAGCATAACATCTCATTATCTGCAAAGTAGGTGACAGGCCAGTGTCCCCCCAGGAACGGCTGTACCATGGCACCCTAGTGACCTTCCATGTACCCACATGGGTCACAACACAGGCAAAGCTTGAACCGCAGCTAATCTTCATCTTGGCGGAACATGAGAAGATAGAGGCCTGTGAGGATTGCTCTGAGGCCATCTTGCATTCATCTCCCATATTAGTCAGCTCAGACTGTCACACACAGCACCACAGACTGAGTGGCTTATACAACAGAAATTTAATTCCTCCCAGTTCTGGAGGCTGGAAGTACCAGATCAAGGTGCCCGCAGAGTTGGTTCCTTCTGAGGGCCAAGAAGGAGGATGGGTTCCAGGCCTCTCCCCGTGGTTTATAGATGGCTGTCTTCTTCCTGAGTCTTGACATCATCATCTCTCTGTGTCCTAATCTCCTCTTCTTGTAGAGATACCGATCAGATTGGATTAGGGCCCACCCTTATGATCTCACTTTAACGTAATTACATCTTTAAAGGCCCTGTCTCCAAATACAGTCACGTCCTGAGATACTAGGGATTAAGATTTCAACATATGAATTTGGGGTGGGGGGGATATAATTCAGCCCATAACACCCCCCTATCTGCCCTGGGAGGCTTTCAGGGGATGGTTTCTCATCACCTCCTGGCTTCTGATGAGCTAGGAAATTTTCATACCACCCCCCTCAAGATAGAGCTTGTACAAAACTGCCTCGTTTTATAATTTTATACTGCCAGTCTAGAATCGGCCCATCGGGCCCATTTTGTTTTGATGTCGTCCTTTTTGGGGTGAGGCAAACACCCAGGGAGCTGGCACCTCTGACTAATCTTCCTTTCACTGTTTATGTAAGTAAGAAACTGTCCAAATCTGAGAGTGGCTCCCTTCATCTTTATCAGCCAAGGCAGCCAGGGCTTGGCCTCTGGCTTTCCTAGAAAGCCTTGTGTGTGCTTGACAACAGACACTGGAATGTGTTGCAAAAGCAAAAACAAAAATCTTGCTAACAGAGGTGGGAGAAAGGGAAACAAGAAGGATGGCTCCCAATTCTGGGCTCCTCCCACACATCCGGCGCCCAGTGCTCTTATGCGGGGATGACCCAGGCCTCCCCACCCCAGTCTCTGGGCCACCTGTATTTGCACTTGCTTGCCATTTAGAAAATGAATTAACGAAAGATAAAATGCACACACTGAAATATCTAGAAGAACTTTTTACATATGAACTGATGGCATCAATAATCCTCGGGGAAGGGATTTTGACACTTCATGCGTACTTTATACGACAGGCCTCAGAGGACACAGGTGACCTGCCAGAGGTGGGAAGGCTGGCCTCTGACAGGCAAAGTTGAGTCCGCGCACAGTTAACATCCTGTACAGGAATCATTACTCTCAACTCTTTCCCCAACAAATAGAAGTTTAGCTAAAGAAATCAAAACCACGAGAAGAGACTACTTCACACCCATCAGGGTGGCTATTTTCAAAACCCAGAAAAAACAGAGAATAACAAGTGTTGACGAGGAAATGGAGAAACTGGATCCCTTGTGCACTGCTGGCCGGAATGTAAAATGGCGTAGCCACTGTGGAAAACAGTAGCCAGACACAAAAGGACAAATGTATGATTCCACTTATATGAGGTCCCTCGTGTGGTCAGATTCTTAGAGACAGAAAGTAGGATGGTGGCTGCCAGGAGGAAAGAAGGAGTCAATGTTTAACGGGTGCAGAGTTTCAGTTTGGGAAGATAAAAATGTTCTGGAGCTGGATGGTGGTGATGGCTGCCCAAAAATGCGCATGTCTTTAATGCCACTGATCTGGACTCTTCCACAAGGTTAAGATGGTAAATTTTATGTTATGTATATTTTACCACAACAAAGAAAGAGGATAGTGCTCGCTTCAGCAGCACATACACTACAATTGGAACCATACAGAGAAGATTAGCGCGGGCCCTGCACAAGGACGGCGCGCAAATTCGTAAAGCACTCATTTTTTTTAATGCAGAAAAAATATGAAGACTAGAATAAAAATTTCCTAGGAGAGGGAGGGATAAATGAGGGGTTGGGGATTAACAGATACACAGTATTAAATATAAAATAGATAAACAACAAGGACCTACTGTATAGCACAGGGAACTATAGTATCTTATAATCTATAAGGGAAAAGAATCTGAAAAACAACGAGTGTGTGTGTGTGTGTGTGTGTGTATCACTGAATCACTTTGCTGTACACCTGAAACTAAACTAAACTAATATTGTAACTCAGCTATACTTCGATTAAAAAAAGAAAAATTTCCTGGTATCCGAAAACCTAGCTCATCACATGCACACACATAAAACAGTATAAAGAAGGATCTCTTCTAAAGTAAACTTTATACTCCATACACACACAAAAGTTTAGCTCAAGATTTGAGAGGCTTTACTGCCTGGAGATGGAATTTAAGAAAGACACCAGTTTCCTTGTTGCAGTTTTGCACATGTTGAGAGAGGGACTGGCTTCAGCCACCTGCGAGCTAATGGCCAGAGAGACTCCCCAGGCGGGGATGGTCCTGAGCCAGGGAGGCTGGACATGGGCTGGACAGGGAGACCGTGGGCATGTCATTTCCCTTCTCTCTCTTCTCTGTCTACAGCCTGGGTCAGAGGACACAGGGTTAAAAGCTGAGACACGCAAAGCCTTCCTCAAATCCTCTCTGTCTCTCCCCACCCTCCTCCCATCGCATTTCTTCTGTGGAACCTTCCACGAACTCTTCCTTCCCCGAACTGCTGGAACAGTTATTCATTCCATATGTGTCTTTCAGCATGTCTGACTTACTGTTTAATATCACGAGCCGACTTTGCACGGGTGTGTGTCTTCTGGCCCCAACTAAACTAGAAGTTGCCCGAAGGTAAAACTGCTGCTTAGCCCCCCTTGGATCTCTTTAGCTCTCCCATCAGTGTCTAGTGCAGAAGAAGCAGCGTGTACATCCAGACGATGGAATATGATTCAGCGCTAAAGAGAGATGAGCTAGCAAGCCATGAGAAGACGTGGAGGAAGCGGAAATGCTGATTACCAAGTGACAGAAGCCCGTCTGAAAAGGCTACCTGCTGGATGAGTCCAACTACGGGACATTCTGGAAAAGACAAAACTATGGAGACGGTCAAAAGATCAGTGGTTGCCAGGGGTTGAGGGAGAGGGAGGGATGAATAGATGGGGCACAGAGGATGTTTAGGGGGTGAAGCTATTCTGTATGATACTGTAATGGTGGATGCGTGACATTAGGCACTGTCACAATCCACAGATATCGATATAAACTATGGACATTGGTCAGTAATCGTGTATCCATACGGAGTCATCAATATTGAACCAATATTCTAACGCAAGATGTTAATAATAGGGGAAACTGGGGGTTGTACATGGGAACTCTATACCATCTGCCCAGTTTTCCTGTAAACCTAGAACTGCTCTAAAAAAGAAAATTTATTTTAAATATATATATATTTATGGAAAAGAATGTTATATGTATATATAAAACCGAATCACTTTGCTGCACAGCAGAAATTAACACAACATTGTAAATCAACTATAATTCGATAAAATAAAATTTTAAACTAAAACAATTTTTTAATATATATATTTATATAGAGTTGGATAGTTGAGTAAATATTGGACCATCCACATGGACACATCCAGTTATGAGGGAGCTGGGAAGATTTACCCAGGCCTGACATCCTTCAAAATCTAGTAAAACATAGTTGGGAGTAAATGAAAGTTTCTTCTTGAAGCCAAAGAAGAAAAATTAGGCGATAAGCATTTATTTGTGTGTTAAAATTTACGTAGAAAGTTGCTAGATTTGCCTGTAGGTGTTTGTGTTTCTTTACATTTTGCCCTAATTAGCGTTATCATATGTTGTATTAAAATCAGAACTCATTTTGACAGAGAATCAAAGCGTCCTTAGTGGGTATCTGACATCCCCTTTCCAGGCCTTCTCCAGCCCAGACCTCTGAAGGGAAGGAACAGACCACATATCACACGGCTTCGTTCAGAGAACTAAGGAAGGGAGTTAAAAACCAAATGAACATTACAGCAGTATCACCTGCCTACCAGTTTCTGGAAAGACAGTATTCAGGGAACTGCACTGCACAGAGAAACACAAAGGCTCTGATGTCAACAGATACTTGTCAGGAAAGTGCTTGACCGAAAGGCAGGGGGCAGGACGGCCATTCCAGGTGGTCATTTTGTTTCTGTAACAGCCCAGGGCAGGTCCACGTCAGTGGCCTATGTGAACTTCCAGAGCCTTCCTGCCCCTCCAAACCCACAATACAATGACATAAACAGGTTTAAAACACTTCTGTATTTCCCAAATATCTAGCCTTCATTATACTAAGCTTAATGTATCTGCAGCAAGAGCCACTAACTCATGTTATTTTGCCGGCATCCAGGGCTCGTGACCTCACAGTGTACATGCGCAGAAAGGAGAGGCAACCGAGTGCCTCCAGCGGGTGGTCCTGACACTGGGTTTTGTTTTTTTTTTGTTTGTTTGTTTTTTGGTACGCGGGCCTCTCACTGTTGTGGCCTCTCCTGCCGCGGAGCACAGGCTCCGGACGCGCAGGCTCAGCGGCCATGGCTCACGGGCCCAGCCGCTCCGCGGCACGCGGGACCCCCCCCCCCCGCAGACCGGGGCGCGAACCTGCGCCCCCCGCACCGGCAGGCGGACTCCCAAGCACTGCGCCACCAGGGAAGCCCCTGACACTGGGTTTTGAGTGGGACTTTCCCACTGTCCCTGAGTCCCAGGTAACTGCGTTTCTCAGCTTCACACCGCACCACGGTTCCTTCTTTCCTTTATCATACTCCCCCAGCAGCCCCCCATGCCAACTTCTGATTAGAGGCTGGAAAACAGGCCCTAGGAGGGAACTAATTATTTAAGTAGGGGACAGAGAGGCCCGGGAATGGCTTGGAACACTGTCCGTGCATCTCGAGGCTTACTGCTGCAGGCCATGGTGACTAGCAGTGGCTTAGGTCAGGTTCTCCAGAAGGAGAGCCCCAGACGTGGATTCTTGTGCAAGTGAATTATTGATGGAAGGGCTCTCAGGAGGCACAGGTAATGGTGGGAGGGAAGGAGAATAGGGCAGGGAAAGAAGCCAAGCAAAGATGGAGGTTTGGCCAAAGCCTAGCCTCAGCCTGATCCCCTGGAGGGAGGCGGGTAGGGGCAGGGGAAAAGGAGGCGGGGCAGCACCACAGAGTCATTCATTCCCATACGTGACACAGGGGGTGGGCCTTTATAGCTCCCATATCAGTCCGTCACCGACCGCAGGCCACCTCCATGGGGGGCAGGGGGGCACGTAAGCCCCCAGCCATCAGCTCTGGGCGAGGCCGCTCCTGTAGGGTGGAACGCTGCTCCAACAGAGAAGGCTGTGAGCTGCTCAGCTGGGATCAATGCAGGGCATCTGGCTAGACACCACCAGCAGCCACAAAGGGCTGCCCTCTCAAACAGAAGCAGGAGAGAGGTAAGGTAGAAACAAGAAAAAGCCTCCTGAGGGGGCAGGATGCTTCAGAAGTCCTTCCAGCTGCCTGTCATTAGAACAGATGGACAGGGAACGGCCTCAACTCAAGTGGATCCTTCTAGGCACATCCGAGCAGAATGTTTGTGCAGGTGCCCTCAGAACAGACCCAATCTGAGAACCACACACGTACTCCTGCTGTCAAACAGTAGCCTGAGACCTAAGGGGCTCCCCAGCAAGCTTCCAGAAGAGTTGAGTTCTGACAACAGCGGCAACCTGTACAGACGTTACTCTGCCAGGTGCTGTTCTAAGCGCTTTATGTCTGTTACCTTCATTTAATCCTCACACCAACCACAGTAGTGAGGCGTGATTATTGGCCATCCCCATTTTACAGATGAGGACACTGAGGCTCAGAGAGGTTCATTAATTTGCCCAAGTTAACAGTTGGAAGTGGCAGAGCCAGGATTTGAACCTAGGTAGCCTGGCTCGGGAGGGCTACACCACCGCTCTACCGACCCTGGCTGTCTAGCTGGAGTACATGATGCTATAAGGCAGGAGACCACCACCGTGGATGCCTTCAAAGGAGCGTGTTTATACATCAGAATCACCTGGGGGTGAGTGTTGCCCTACAGAATCCAGAGCCTCATCCTGAACCTATGCAGAATCCAGGGCTGAGGGCCAGGTGGAAATCTATACATTTAACAAGCCCCCCAGGTGTCTCACACAGATGGCAACGCTGAAACCCCACAATGATTCAGATTGAAAGAGTAGAGGCCAGTTTCAAATTCCAGCTCTTCGGGCTTCCCTGGTGGCGCAGTGGTTGAGAGTCCGCCTGCCGATGCAGGGAACACGGGTTCGTGCCCCGGTCCGGGAAGATCCCACATGCCGCGGAGTGGCTACGCCCGTGAGCCATGGCCGCTGAGCCTGCGCGTCTGGAGCCTGTGCTCTGCAACGGGAGAGGCCACAACAGTGAGAGGCCCACGTACCACCAAAAAAAAAAAAAAAAAACCAAATTCCAGCTCTTCCACTTTCTATCTGTGTGACCTTGGAAAAGTTCATTCAACTCTCTGAGCCTCAATTGTTCTCAAATCTAACATAAAACCAGGGACTTCCCTGGTGGCGCAGTGGTTATGAATCCGCCTGCCAATGCAGAGGACACGGGTTTGAGCCCTGGTCCGGGAAGATCCCACATGCCGTAGGGCAACTAAGCCTGTGCGCCACAACTACTGAGCCTGTGCTCTAGAGCCCGCGAGCCACAACTACTGAGCCTGTGTGCTACAACTACTGAAGCCCACGCACCTAGAGCCTGTGCTCCGCAACGAGAAGGCACCGCACTGAGAAGCCCGCGCACCGCAACGAAGAGTAGCCCCCTCTCGCTGCAACTAGAGAAAGCCCGCGCGCAGCAATGAAGACCCAATACAGACAAAAAAAAAGAAAGAAAAGAAATTTTTTTAAAAAGCTTTTAAAATAAAACTAATACTTCTCCTATTAAGATTTTGTGACATTTAAACTGTGAGTTGCTGTACATCTGGTATAATTCCGTGAATACATATTTGAGACTGTGTACATGTATATCTTACACATATATATAAATAGCAGACAAAAGCCAGACAGAATAAAGTAGTAAGGGTGATTATCTCTCACAAGATAAGAGGGTGGGATAAAGGGGGGTAGAGAGTGAGATGGGAAAGGCTTTCACTTCTTACTCCATGTATTAAATTTTAATTTTTTATAAAGAGAACGTATTAAAGTTTTGTATATGTAAAATGTATTTAATCAAAACCCAAAAGACTAAATAGAATCATCTAGGTAAGTGCCTGGCCCACAGTACATGCTCAATTAATGGTAGCTGTTGGTCTTATCATCGTCCACAAACATTTGTTGAGTGCCTATTATGTGCAAGTCATCATATTTAGGCTGCATCGGGAGGCAGAGAAGCACAAAACAAAGTCCCTGCTCTCACATGCACAAAAAAAAAACCCCAAACGCCCAATGGCAGTGTTTACTTTGGGACCAATGAGTGCTATAGAAAATAAAGACTTTAAGAGTTGAAATGAGAGAGATCATTTCCAGCTGGCCTCTTCAGGGGAGGTGGGGCTCGCAACGAGGCATTGAGGAAAGGGGAAGATTTCAATAGGCAGAGAAAGGGGGAAAGAACATTCCAGTGGCAAAAAAGAGCTTGGTTCAAAGGGCAGTGCGACTTGGTGGGCATGTGCAGAAGATGCTGAGCGGACATTTGGCCCCGCGGGCCAGGCTGCGGGATGCAGTCGTGCCGGTCCCAGGCGGGCCATCGCAGGCCTCCCCTCCCACAACTGAAATAACACAATCTCTGGCCCCATCCCTTCTGGTGCTTGGAATGGGGCCAAGATCGACTTTCTCAAAGATTCTTGACCCTTGTGGACCAAACGTAGAATGGGAAGAGAAGCGGCCACAGAGATTGAAAAAAAGAAGTGGATCCTCTCCCCCAGCTGCTGGGCCCAAGTATATGCAGGGCACATGCTGGGGATGCGGGTGGAGCCAGGTGGGGGGATGCGTGGCAGCGTGGGTCTGGGGGCGCCGTGTGTGTGTGTGTGGACTGACGCGTGAGCGTGCACGTCGTTCTGACAGGCGGCATTTCCTGTGATTGTGTGCTGTGATCTACGGGCTTGAGTTATGAGTGCAGTGTGTGCTAACCGCATTCCTGAAGGCTAATCTTTCTGAGCCACTGAGGAGGAGGCAGAGGGGAGCGGGAGCAGCAAAATATCTGTCCACGGAACACACCCTCTGCCTTCCTAGTACTTCTGCTTGGGATGAGGGTCCCAGGGAGCGTGGGTGGCACCGGGAAGAGGCAGGGAAAGGTTCACACAGGGCACTGACACGAGCAGGACCAGAGCTGCCCCTGCATCAGCAAATACCGCACCGCGGCTGTGCACTCCGCCACCTATAAAGCACCCTGACATCTTCCTGGATCTGGTGCCTGTGTGTCTATATACGCAGTGTGTATGCAGAGAGCTAGAGATAAACACTTTTTTAAAAAGTTAAAGCTTGATTAGCTGAACACCACGAGGCCCTGGGAAATTGAGTTTTAGAAAAAATTTGGATAATTGGAACAGCAGAGAATATCAAGCACGTTAAATACACAAGTCAGCTGAGCACAGAGTTTATGGCAAGCTCTGATTAAGACGAAGTTTCTGATAATCAGAGTTTTAAGGGCAGAGGCTCATTTGAATTTTTTCTGTCGAAAAGAGAGATTAGATATCATGTGCACGGAATATCTTGTGATATTTTCCATTCTTCCCAACCCCGCTTGAGTCACAAACATGCTTTTCTATGTATGTATTTATTTCGTAAAAAGTACTCTATCCTTTGGTCTGCCCCAAACTACCCCAAACAGGACTTGCCACAGATGTGTTTATCAGATTGTACTGCAAACGCTCGGAGAGGGCAAGTCTGCCTAACGTCTAAGTGATTTCAAAATCAAAGCCATCCCAGACACACCAGAAGCCTAAAGCAGCCAAGAGATAGGCCAAGTTTATAAACTTCCATAATATGTTTATTGCACGGATGGCAATCACCCAATATTCCTGCCCTCCTGGGTCTTAGATCAGAATAGTTCCACAAAAAGAAATCTGTGTTTGACTGCATTTAACCAGTCATAATTCCAGATGTCTGTAATATTCCAACACCAGGCGTGGGGATGGGGAGGAAGAAAGGAAGCTGTTGATCATTCGGCGACAGTCTCGTAGTCTGCGGTGGCTTGTCTAGCGGGGCTGCTTGTGCCGTTTCCTCCTGTCCCTAAAGGAGAGGTGTCACGGGAGCGGTCATTGTATTTAGGGCAAGTCGTTGTCCGCAGCCACAGGCAGGCTTTTCTGTCCACCTCTGGAAACCCAATGTGTCACATCAGAGATATAATTTCTTAATGAAATGGCGAGAGTGTACCTAATTTATGCCAGGACGGAAAACGCTGACGGGGCAGAAAGGACACTTGTTTCTGCTGTAACAGGGAGCACGTGTGGGCCACGTCACTCAGGAATGAATCAGACCAGCGTCCTGGGGCAGTCTGCTAAGAGAATTGCCTCCTTGCGAGCTCCTGTAAAGTGTTAAAGATATTTACTGCGTGCATACATGCCGGTCCATTCCAACCCTTTCACTGGAACGCAGACTTATGTGAGTTCAATCCTTTGTCCCAGACCCCTTCCTGAGCGTAAGAAAAGTAGGATGGTGCTATAGAATCATCAGTGCGATTCATTCTGCCCTTTCCTCTAGGGCTTTTCTGGCAAACATTAAACATCACGAGGGACTTCCGTGGTGGCACAGTGGTTAAGAATCTGCCTGCCAATGCAGGAGTCACGGGTTCGAGCCCTGGTCCGGGAAGATCCCACATGCCGCGGAGAAACTAAGCCTGTGCGCCACAACTACTGAGCCTGTGCTCTAGAGCCCACAAGCCACAGCTACTGACCTTGCGTACCACAACTACTGAAGCCCGTGCGCCTAGAGCCCGTGCTCCGCAACAAGAGAAGCCACAGCAATGAGAAGCCCGCGCACCGCAACAAAGAGCAGCCCCCGCTCACCGCAACTAGAGAAAGCCCGCGTGCAGCAACGAAGACCCAACGCAGCCAAAATATAAATCAATAAAATAAATAAACATCATGACACCCCATTCAAGGGACGCGAAGTACTCATTTCACAGACGGTAAGACTGACACACAGGTTTTGCCTCCGTGACACCTTATAGCCAACGGGATAGATTTTTTTCCCTCTCCGGCAAAGTGGGTGTGAGATGCATTGATGAACTTTTAAAAATTTTATTGAGGTACAGTTGATTTAAAATGTTGTGTTCATTTCTACTGTACAGTAAAGTGATTCAGTTATTCATATAGATGTGTATCTTATTATGTGTATGTTCTTTTTCTTTTCCATTATGGTTTATCACAGGATACGAATACAGTTCCCTGTGCTCTACAGTAAGACACTATTGTTTATCCATTCTATATATAATACTTCGCATCTGCTAATCCCAAACTCCCAATCCATCCCTTCGCCACTCCCCCTCCCCCTTGGAAGAGATGTGTTGATGAACTTAACCTAAGGCTTGGGTATGGTGTCAAAGAGGTCAGGGCTTCTCCTGACGGTCGTGGGGCTGCGGCGGGGTCTGGAAGTCTGGAGCCTTTGTTTCCTGCTCAACACTGGGCCAGGAGGCATCAGTCATGGCCAGGTGCAAGAGAACTTTCTCTACGCCAGAAAGTCTCCAAAGTGGGGGCACACACACCCTAAGTGGCACACAAGACAATTCTTTGAGGGGTAGTGTTCATGGGTTGAATTCTGTCCCCCTCCCCAAAATTCATATGTTGAAGTCCTAACCTCCAGGACCTCAGAATGCAACCTTATTTGCAGATAGGATCTTTAAAGGGGTAATAAAGTTAAAGTGAGATCTTTAGGGTGGGCCCTAAAAAATATGACTAGTGCCCTTATAAAGTGGGGAAATTTGGACAGAGATACACATAGGTGAGACAATATATTTCTGTTGTTTAAACCACCCTGTCTATGGTACCTCGTCACGGCAGCCCAAGCAAACTAACACAGATAGGAAGAAGATACTAGAACTTTAGAATTTCTGTTTATATCATTTGCCATGTCACTTTGCAGTGCTTCCCACTGTGGGGGGGAATATACTCCCCCCATGCCAGTGACATTGCACTCGACCAAAGGAGTATTAGTGGACGTGGCTTGTGAACAGGGCTGTAAACGTGTTGTGTGGTGTGTGATTTGCCCTCTTGAGCTTCTGCCGTCACTAAGAGAAGAACAGGTCCCAGGTGGCTACAATCACATCAGCCTGGGCTCCAGACCTGCACAAAACCTGCAAGCTGGAACCAAGCCTGGCCAACCTGCAGCCTGAAGTCGCCCAGCCCAGCCAAGATCCATTAAGACCCCGCAGGACCAGGAGCGCCAAAAAACCATAAATGCCTATCGTCGTGAGCCGCCGAGTTTCGGAGTGTTTGTTTCGTAGCATCATCGCAGGAAGAGTTGACTGTTACAATGACCAATACGCAACATGTAGATTGACCACATGGCCTCACTCAGGCTGAATGTCACTGCTTGGCATCCAGTGTGACAGGCAAGGAATGCCAAGGGAAGAGGGACAGTCCTGGAACTTGGCTGGCATCCGCCTCGCGTGATCTTTCACCTCAGTAAACGGCCTGTTACGAGTGCCATGTCGAGTGATTTGCAAATTATATGATCTTGCTCTAACTAAACTAAACTAAACTAAACTAAACTAAACTAAATCACAAAATGGGCAAGGGGCTTGAAATGCCTCCTCTAAAGAAACCATGGCTTGCAGATAATACTATGAAAGCAACCATCAGCTAGGAAGGAACTGGTCAGCTCCGGGGTCCAGAGCTCTGCCAGCCCGATTAGGAGGAAACACCGTGATCTGAACCAGATTTGACAAAGAGTACGTTTTAAAAGTTTCAGACTTCAGAAGATCATTTGAGATGCAGATTTTCGACTTCTATTGTTAAGAATGGGCCTCGCACACATATATATGGCCTTATGCTCTTAGCAGAAAACATTAGCACATGAATGTGATTTGTAAGTAAATAAATATACTCCAAATGTGCAAAAAATGATCACTACTCGGGTCAAGACCACTTGAAAGTCGCTTGAAAGTGAGTCCAGCCTATCAGACTGATTTATTAACCTTTTGGGCGAGTTCATTGTTTTTAATGTTGAGGGATTATTAGGGTGCCATCGTGAACATGGGAAAGACCCGTCCCCTCGAAGTGCAGTGTGCAGAACCCATGGGCCCTCCAATGTTTGGCTGTGTTCACCCTGTTTCTAAAGCCTGGGGGAGAAATTGATGTCACGCGGAAAGTGAGGACGCACCTCAGTGCCGGGCCTAAGGAGGACCTTCCAGAGCGGGGAGCTGCCGCGCTGTTCAGCAGAGAGGGTGCCCAGGGCAGGGGGGCCCTGCTTTGGGCCCAAAGACTCCTCCCAGCTTCAAGAAGTCCTGAAAGGGCCCAGCTCTGCTGCCCTGTCCCGACTCCAACACCACCATTCAGGGCATGGAGACAAGGAGACACACCCCACTCCCAACCAGAATCTCACTCTGGGCACAGACACTGGGCAGCCTGACTTCATGCCCAACTCTGATTAAACCAGAAAGTGTCAAATAATGCTGACCACTCCCTGCACTCCAGAAAATAAATATCTTCCTCCCTTGAACTCTTTTGAGCTGCATCGTTTCTTTTTCTTTTTCTTTTTGTTTTGGCTGTGCCGCACAACTTGCAGGATCATAGTTCCCCACCCGGGATCAAACCTGCACCCCCTGCAGTGGAAGCGCAGAGTCCTAACCACTGGACCACCAGGGAAGTCCCTGCATCGTTTCTATCTTCCCTACAATGCTGACCCCATTCTGTCTTCAAGTATTGTCACTTAGACTTCCGCATGGGTGCGTCCCGTCTCAAGGATGTGGGCCAGGCCTTACGGAGGTGAGGACCCCATTTTATATTCCTTTGAGTGTAGAACCTATTTAGGGAGCTGGGTGCATGAGTCCCTGGGTTTCTCTCTGGGCTGCTGTGAACATAGGGCATTGCGTGGGTTATGGGTGGAGGGGAGGGTACTGTTTGACCCTGAGGTCTCTGTTCTGAAGGATTTTCATCAAATTCATGGGAGGCCACCCATGCCCGGGCATTACTATGAAGAGACTGGGACAGAAAGGACGAGGAGGTTATACCAGTTGGGGCTGGAGCAGGGACGCAGACCACGATGAGGATTATGGAGGAAGGGCTTCATAATGGAACAAGAGCTGACCCCACTGTGGGAGAGTCTGGGAAAGGAAGGGTCCAAAGGCGAGGCTGGAGGGTCCAAGGAGAGTCACTAGCCAGCCCTCCTGCAGCCAGGCGCGAGCAGCTACCAGAGCAGGGCCACGAGGGGGAGTTGGGGGAACAGCCCACAGAAGATGTGTCTCTACGTCTGGTGGCAGGCCTGGCATGGCTGTGGCTCAGCAAGGCCTGCAGAGCAAGGACAAAACGGCCCCTTCCGGCGCCTCCTGTCTTTTATTGCATCTAACCATGATGGCCAGAGACGAGTAGCAGCTGCTTCTCTGCCACCTTCCAAATGTTGTGCAAATTTCTCTTCTGATCACCTCTAATGTGGAATCATAAAAGGAAGGGAATTCTGGAAAAGGCTCCAGCTTAGCTGAGGTGACACGACACAAAACCACCACAAGATTTGAGCTGTCACAGGGTCCGCCATGGCTCTTCTGCACAGCTCCTTTAGAAGTGAGGAGTACACTGCTTGTCCTCAAACATTTCTGTGCCCCAGGCTTGGCAGATGGACTGGGCTCACGGAGGGAAAGACCTTTATGGGACAGCACCTTCCAAATCTCACCAGCAGGTCAAGCTCGACACTGTCCTGTTGACCCCCTTATCACTCAAGAAGAATGATTTCAGCTTGAGAGACTCAGAGAGGAAAATAGCTAAGGGCCTATGGCAGACTGTATTTTCCAAAGAGGGACTGAACTGTGTCCCCGCCCCGCCCCCCCCCCCCAACGAATCCGTATGTTAAAGCCCTAACTCCCAATATGACTGTATTTAGAGATGGGGCCTCTAAAGAGACAAGTAAGGTTAAGTGAGGTCATAAGGGTGGGGCCCTAACCCATTAGGATTGGTGTCCTTATAAGAAGAGGAAGAGACACCAGGGACTTGCACACACAGAGGGAAAACCACAGAGAGGGTGCCTGTCTGCAAGCCAAGGAGTGAGGCCTCAGGAGAAACCAACCCTACCAACACCTCGATCTTGAACTTCCAGCCTCTGGGACTGTGAGAAAAGAAATGTCTGTTGTTTAAGCTACCCAGTCTGTGGTATTTTGTTATGGAAGCCCAAGCAGACGAATATGGCCACCACACTATCTCCCATCCCACAGGCTCTTCTTCAAATGTGACAATGACACTCCAATGACAATACTTCCGATGGTGGTGTCTACACCCTCTTGCCTTGAACCTGATCAGGCCTTCATGACCGCCTCAACCAACAGAATACAGCAGAAGTGAAGCTATGTGACTTCCAAGACTAGGTCCTAAAAATGCCATGCCCTTCTACCTTGTTCCCCCAGGACACTCACTCTTAGAACCCAGCCACCATGCTGTGAAGAAGCCAAGAAGCCACAGGGAGAGGCCACGTGAAGAGTCCACAGCCAACAATCCCAGCTGAGGTCCCGGCAGCAGCCAGCATCGACACTAGATGTGCGATCGAGGGAGGCTTTGGGTGATTCCAGCCCCCAGCCATTGAGTCACCCCCTACCCTTTGAGCCACCCCAGAGGCCATTCTGTCCCCACTGGCCACGTCCAGACTACAGATTTGTCAGCAAAATAAATGAGTTGTTGTTGTTTCAAGCCACTGATTTTGGTGTGATTCATTATGCAGCAGTAGATGACCAGAAGAGAGGTCCTCAGAACAAAGGCATGACCGCCTAAGAGAAAATGGGGCCAAGCCAATATATAGGCTTGACCTATTGTGGGGGGTACTGCAGTGATTTCAGACAATCAAAGCGGTGCAAACCTCCGGCATCAATGCAGAAAAACAGGCTGTCAGATGAGCGGTCCTCTGAAGCTCACACCCACTTTACGATTCCTATTCATTTTCCGGCAACTCTGAACATCTTCCCAAGGAGATTTTTTTATTCACGTTGGTCAAGCTCTGGACAGAGTTTAAAGGAAGCGTGTATACAGAAAGAAAATGGTGGAATCGGGAGGTTAAGCTGGAGGCTAGAATAATTAAAGGTTAAACTCCAGGTTTGCATTTGGTATTTATAGAATTTTCCATGCTTGGTGTGAGGGTTTTAAAACCAGGCTGAGCAGGGAAGCGCCTTTCAGCTCTTAAAGGAGGGAAAGGATTCTAACACAAGGAATCCAACCTGCCTAGTTCAAAGTTTTAAAAGGAAGGATAATTAAGCTGCTTTGTGGCTTCAAGTGATGCTGGTAAGGTGAACAGGGCTGGGAAAGGAGGCTCTGTGAACAACACAAAGCCAAACAAAACATTTTCTTTCCCTACCCGGCACCCAGGGCTGTCAGCAGCGGTTCCCTGGGTCCTCGAAAGCGGTTTTCTGCCCCTGCTGCTCCCTGCTCTGAAGGCGCGTGAGTGTTGTTTATAGCGTTTGACACGAGCCAAGGCAAGCATGGGGCAGCAGTGTTCCGGCAGGCGCATTGTGGGGGTTACCAATGGATGCGCGCGAAGGATGTGGGTGGAGGCGGAGGTAGCGGGGACCCGGCACCCGGTGCTGGCTCGCGCACAGCTGCGCTCTGAGGCTGAATGCAAACTCCCCGGAATGCACTTCTGCTTTGCTCCAAGCTTCCTCTCGCCTCCTTTATCCCCCTCCCGTTTTCAGTATAGAACTTCAGAGAAACTCCTCTCTCTATCTTTCAGCTTGTTGTTATCTGTTTGCGGGACATGGTTGTCTCTTTTTGTTTCCTGAAGCTTTGATGGGGCTGGGGATGAAAGGTCAAAGGAGGCGAGGCCAGGGGTGTCTGCACTACAGGCTCAAACTGCTTCTCCCAAGAGTTTTCCAAATGCATCCTGCTCCCAACCTTCAAAGGATGCGGGGTGCAAAGGCTTGTGAGAACTTGTCTAAACTGGCACTGCATTTCTTTGTGAAAATCTAGTTACTGAGACAGGCTATAATGCAGCTATTCAGAAAGATGATTATAAAGACCATGTGGCAACATGGAAAAGGCAGGCGTGACATAACATTAAACGAAATAGTAGAACTCCAAACTGTGCCTGAGGTACTGTCACAACTATGTTCAAAGTGGATTAGGAGCAGGGACTCAAACAGACACTTGTACGTCAATGTCCACAGCAGCGTTATTCACAGTAGCCCAAACGTGGAAACAACCCAAGTGTCCATCGACGGATGAATGGATAAACAAAATGATCAAAAATTCCTCTTTGACCTTAAAAAGGAATGAAATGTGGAGACCTGCTACAACACGGATGAAGCTTGAAGACGTTATGCTAAGTGAAATTAGCCAGTCACAAAAGGATAAATGCTGTATGATTCCAGTTATACGAGGCCCCTGGAATAGTCAGATTCAAAGAGACAGACAGTAGAATGGTGGCTTCAGGGGCCGGGGGGAGGAGGGAATGGGGAGTTGTTGTTTAATAGATACGGAGTTTTTTTTGGGATGATGAAAAAGTTCTGGAGATGGATGGCGGTGATGGTGGCACGACATTGTAAAAGTACGTAATACCACTGAACAGGACACTTAAAAATGGTTAAGATGGTAAATTTTATGTTATGTATATTTTACAATAAAAAAACTGGGCTTCCCGGGTGGCGCGATGGTTGGGAGTCCGCCTGCTGATGCAGGGGATGCGGGTTCGTGTCCCGGTCCGGGAGGGTCCCACATACCGCGGAGCGGCTGGGCTCGTGAGCCATGGCCGCTGAGCCTGCGCGTCCGGAGCCTGTGCTCCGCAACGGGAGAGGCCACAACAGTGAGAGGCCCATGTACCGCAAAAAAAAAAAAAAAAAAAAAAAATTAACTTTTTTTTAAAGTGCATTAGGTAGATTGGTGACTGCCAGAGGCTGGGAGGAGGAGGGCATAGGGAATAACTGCTTAATCAGTACAGGGTTTTATTTAGGGATGATGACAATGTTTTAGAACTAGATGTAGATAGAGGTGATTGGTTGTACAACATTGTGAATGTACTAAACACCATTGAATTGTTCACTTTAAAATGGTTAATTTTATGTTATGTGCATTTCATCTCAATTTTTTTAAAAACTGGATTAGGAGGAGACTGAAAGGGAATGTGGAAAACTGAGAACTGTTTAATGCGTTAGGATGGTTAGGACTATTGGTGGATTCATTTTGATTTCTGAAAAAATGGTTAAAATACAGTTTGTGCAATGTATTTTTTACATATTAAAAAAAACTGTCAGGTAGAAAATCTGTCACAAAAAACAGAATATATACGGGATTAACATATACACGCTACTATATATAAAATAGATAACCAACAAGGACCTACTGTATACAGGGAACTGTGCTCAATATTTTGTAATAACCTATAAGGGAAAAGAATCTGAAAAAGAATATATACATATGTGTGTGTGTATATATATATATAAAACTGAATCACTTTGCTGTACACCTGAAACTAGCATGATATTGTAAATCAACTACACTTTAATAAAAAACAAAACACGGGAATTGCCTGGTGGTCCAGTGGTTAGGACTCCGTGCTTTCAGGGCCGAGGGCCCAGGTTCGATCCCTGGTCAGGGAACTAAGATCCCACAAGCCGCATGGCACAGCCAAAAAAAACCCAAAACAGACCATTAATCAACTAAAGCAAAGTCTCTTACTTTTTCTTAAGATTTGTGGGGCAAGATTGTACAGAGAAAAACCATAAGGAAAGAGAAATTGAGGACTGGGCTAAGATAGTGTTTGTCACTTTTTAGTATGTATTAATATATACTATGTGTCATGTATTAATGTGTTAATAATAAAGAATATATATTAATATAAATCAATAATAAAGACTATAAGAGATAATCACAGTGAGTCCTTACCAATCAATCAAATATATATATGTTTAATATCCAGTGTCCCCAGCATGACGCTGGGCCCTGTGGGAGGCCCAGAAGATGAGGCAGAGTGTCCTTTTGGAGCTGACACTGTAGGGCTAACTTGTACGACGCTGATGACAAGTGTGTGAGGTCAGAAAGAAGCTGAAGCAGGCTGCCTAAAGGGAGTGGGGACACCTCAGCTGGACTTGGAGGGATGGCAGGGTCTGCACAGGCCAAGGGCAGAGAGAGGTCCTTCTAGGTGTGAGGGGACAGGCAGCGGGCAGGAACGCCAGTGTCTGTAGTCAGGGAAGGAAGGGGAGAGCAGAGAGGTGTGCCGGGCGAGTTGAATGAAGCCCAGTTAAAACACCCCCCTTGAGGGGTAAACACCATAGACAGTGGGGAGCCACGGTTGGCTCCTACGCAAGGGATGGAAGCCATATTTTCAGATGGGGACTCTGCCAGAATGACAGTAGGCCTTGGATCCCCTTTCCCTTTCACTCAGGGGGCCCAGACAGGCCAAAACACAGCCAGACACCCCCAGCCCTGACATGGATTACAGTAGCAGCAGCAGGGAGCAATTCTGGAAACTCTGTTCTCTCATTGATGGTTTCTAGTTCCTCGTCCCCAAAGGGAACACTTTTAGAGAAAAATGATATGTCTGGTTAAAGACTGAGGATTGAACACATGCGTCCATCCCTCTGCTCCAGGCCAAAACTTCATGAAGATGATAGTAATGGGATTTTCAAAAGGCATTCACCTGCAAGTATAAAGGGAACGGGAAAGGAGAAAAGAGCCAAGAGTTTTGGAAGCTGGAAAGCAGAAGGTTGTTTGGTGACTAACTTACAGCAGGGCTGAGAACGCTGAAACTCAAACTGGCTGTGGGGAAAGCTGAGAAGCGGCCTGAATGGATGGCATCGCAGAACCTCTCCCCGCTCCAAAGACTCAGAAGTGGCAATGCCAGGCACTTCTGGAAGAGGAGGTGAAACTGGTACTAAGAACAGGAGGATCAACTGAAAGTCCATTTAAGAAGCAGTCAGATGTTCGGATGCCTTTCCCTGTGCTGTGAACCTAAGTGACTGTCCCTTCACTCCCTCACCCTCGTCTCAGACAGAAGACTGGACTTTTATTTAGTATCTGGAGAGGGTTTTAAAAAGGGTCTTTGCATAGAAAACAAACTTATGGTTAACGAAGGGGAAAGGGTGGGGCGGGGGATAAATTAGGGGTTTCGGATTAACAGATACACGCTACTGTATATAAAACGGATAAACAACGAGGACCTACTGTATAGCACAGGGAACTATATTCAATATCTTGTGATAACGTATAATGGAAAAGAATCAGAACGTATATAAAACTGAATCACTTTGCCGTACACCTGAAACTAACACAACACTGTAAACCAATTATATTTCAATTAAAAATGAAAATTAAAAAAATAAAAATATTAAAATTAAAAAAATTTAAAATATCTCTATTTTTGGATAGAGATATAAAGCATAGTTGAAAGTAGGATGCCCAATTGAAAACAGGGAGATTAGATACAAGTCTTTTTTTTAATGAACACTGTACCCCCAGCCAAGCTTCCCTGCTCATTCAACTCCCAGAAACTTGATATTCAGGCTTGGACCCTCTAGGAAGGAGATCGAATACCGACATCAGAGATTTGCCAATTAAAAGTCTTACCTAGATCAGCATAGAGTGGTGGTTCTCAAACTTTAGCCTGCAGGGGCTTCCCTGGTGGCGCAGTGGTTGAGAGTCTGCCTGCCGATGCAGGGGACGCGGGTTCGTGCCCCGGTCCGGGAAGATCCCACATGCCGCGGAGCGGCTGGGCCCGTGAGCCATGGCCGCTGAGCCTGTGCGTCCAGAGCCTGTGCTCCGCAAGGGGAGAGGCCACAACAGTGAGAGGCCCGCGTACCGCAAAAAAAAAAAAAGGAGTTTTAGAAAGAGAGACAGAGGGGAAGGAAGCATCAAAGAAATAATTCAAGAAAATTTCCCATCCCTAAGGGACACAATCTTACAGATGGAAAGGACCACAGAAGTATCTAACACAATGGATGAAAACAGACTCACATAAATACATATCATCATGAATTTTTAGAACATTGGAGACAAAGACCCTTAAAGCTTCGAAAGAGAAGATATATACTATATACAAAGGATTGAGAACATTCCTGGCTTTGGACTTCTTAATAGCAAGTCTGGAATCTGGGAGAAAATAGAAAAATGCCTTTCAAAATTCTAAGGGAAAGTAATCCAATTTAGAATTCTATATCCAGCCAAACGATCGGTTAAGCGTGAGCACAGAAAGAAAACTTCTCTGACATGCAAGGTCTCACAAAGTTGCTGCCTGTGCATCCTTTCTCAGAAAGCAACTGGAGGAGATGGTCCACCAAAATGCTGGAAAACATCAAGAAAGGGGAACACGCGGAATCCAGGGAACTGGGGATGCCACCCAAGATAGAGGCAGAGGGAATTTCCATGATGAAGGAGGCAACCTCAGGGTGACGGCTGAGCTCCAAGCATAAGAAGCGACCAGCCTAGATAGGAGCTGCTCAGAAGCCTCTTGATAAGCCAGGAAGAGGGACTTGAGGTGTCCGGACACAGTGCAAATCTAGTAAATTGAGAAAGAGTGTGGGTTGCAGCAACCTTCTTAAAGCAGAGGCAGCCAGAAAGGTGGTAATAAAGCTCGGTGACTACAGCCTGAGCTGAATTCCAATTTTCCATACAAAGATGAAAGGTCCTGGCTCCCGCCTCTGCCTCCCTCCACCGACAGCCACATCCCCATGCATATTTGGGAAGGCAGAAATATCTAGGCCAATTTTATCATACTAAAAAGGAAGAAGAATCATCGAAGTTCAAACTCTCCATCATCAGACGATCTCAGAGTCTCCCCGATGTGAAATTCCAAATGTCTGGGTCCAGGTGCTCTCATGTGTAGAAGGGAAACTGGTGGTTGGCAATGTTCATTGTTTTATTGAACAAGAACTTGCTTGCTGGGGTATAATTAGATGACACAGATTCCTTTTTCATTTTTTATAGGGAAGTATTTTGCCATTACCTCGGAGCATAGCATGATATGTTTTACGGCCAGGGATTTTTTTCACTGTGTAGTCTTTCTCTCAGCGGTTTATTTAAAGTCAAAATGACACCAAAACGGAGAGCGAGTGGTTTGCGTTCTCACCCCAGTCCCACCCCAGAGCTGCAGCACAGGTAAGTGTCTGTCACCTTGAGACAGGCTGGGACCTAGGACCCTTTGCTGCAGTGCTGGCACCTGGACCTTCGAGCAACAGAATACAAAAAAAAAACTATAAGGGGCTAAAAGTAACTGCACGCATGCCCAGTTGGGGCAAATTAGGAACAACAAGATACAAAAAGAGCAAAAACCCAAGTGCCACTTCTGAGGTGTCAGGAGCAAAAGCAGGGGACTGTGCGTGATCCCTGAGCACAGGACCGCCAAGGGGGTGGGCAGACCTCCCAGGCCATCCCTCTGGCCCGACCCCTGGACGCGCCCCTACCCCCACCCCATGTAAGGAACCAGCTCATCCCCCCAATCAGGGAGCCAGCAAGGACACCTGTTACTTGTTTTCGCTCCCTCGTGCTGCAGCACGAGTCCCATTAAAGCCTCGCCTGAATTCCTCCTATGGCCTCTTAACAATTTCTATTGATTTAAAGAGTCCAAGAACCTAGGTCGGTCACAACCTAACACACTTCCCTTCGGTGGAACTGGCCACCTTTAGTGATTCACCTTAGGTAATGCAGTCCCATTCTGCAACTTTCGTGGCATAAAATGTAGGACTAATCAGGATAGGAAGATATCTCAACAGGTTGAAAGAAATAACAAGTCCTCTGCCTGTGGCCTAAGAAAAAAGGCACCAAAACAATCCATCCCATTGCTCCATGATACAACCAAGAGTCCTCCAAAGGAGACAAGACCCTGTGGACCAGGCTTTGGTCCCGCCCTGCTGCCTGTCATGATGCGCCCACCCGCCATGATGAACAACTGCCCGACACCCACTGTAAGCTCCTTCTGGGAGTCTGGCAGACCCTCTCCAGCTTCCCCATCCCACACCTCCTCTCTCCAGACCAGGGGTCCCTTCCAGACTGAGTCCAGACAGGCCAGCAGCACTCCTACCTGGTCCCTGTGCCCCCTACCCACTTACTTAGGTACCTTTCTCCCAGGATCCCAGGACTGGTCACTGCCCATCTCTCCTGGCACTGTGGCCAAGGGAGGGTGGAAAATATAGATGATTTCAGCTTTGAATCTGAGCACCTAGCAGAGTCTGGCATGGAATCGTGCCTAATAAATACTTGTTGAATGAATGGGTCAATGAACAAAACGAATGTATGGATAACTATGACTTAGGGGCTTTGGTAAATGCCAGATGAATTTCTTGTGTCATGTGACCGCCCCCAAAATGCTAACACCAGAGGCTTAATGCTGCAGAGTCGCGGTCTTTGACACTCCACTGGGGTGCACCAACAGCTTTCATTTCTGCCTTATGTTTTTAGGATAAAAAAATCTACATAAAGTCATAATGTAAATATGAGTGGAGATTAATTTCTTTTTATTTCTAGATTAAAATCAATGTGACTAGTCTCTATGTTTACTGTGCAGATCGCCACTTAAGGATACCCTTACCTGGCCAGTAGGACTGTGAATCGCAGTCACGGGTGGCACGCACGCGGCTTCAGGAGAAGGGCAGGAGGCCCACTCCGTCCTCCACTGTCAGCATGTTGTGACGCATTGCGGCTTACAGGTGCCTAGTGATGTGGATTTACTGATCATATGACCTAGTTTTAGCTTAACTCCCAAATGAGCCATAGGGCTTAAAAAGATTCCTGCGAAGAAACCATGTGTTAAAAATAATACTAATAATACAAGCACGCTTGAACAAGATGGAGGCCGAGCAGATGTTTCTTCTACTATGAGCTCTTTGTCAGCCACATCATGTGGCAGAAACAGCCATAATCTAATCAGATCTGAGCCGAAGTCAGCCCCCAAATTGAAATTATCAAGAGACAATTGGAAACATGAGTTTCCCATCACCGCTGTCTTAATGACAAGCCTGGCCTTGAGTGTATATGGTATATGGGGACTATCTGGTGAACGTCACAAGCCTCCAGAACAGAGGTCCTTAACCATAAATAAATACATCGGATTACAAAGGAAACCAAGGAGGTTGAAATCTTTATCAAATTATTCAAACAAATTTGTGTTATAGATACGTACGTATGGGCTTCTTTAGTAAATCGTTAAGTAACAAGATCCGTGGCAGATCTAATGACTACCATCATTTCACAGTGTTGATGAGCATATGTGATATTTTAAGATATCTGCTAATACTACTGAGACTTGTTGCCTATGTAAGTAATTGAAGGAAATGCTAAGTTGTAGTTAGAGGCTAGTGAAAATGGAGATGCCGTGTTTCCCCCATCGAATTCACAAACCCTGTGAATTCTATCCTTGAACCGCAAGTCAAGAACTGCGGTCTAGTGCGGATCAAAGGCTATTGGTCCCATCTCGCACAACCTTGTTACCAGGTGTTCTGTTAACAGAAATCACACATAAAAACGTTTATTACAAGCAGGCACAAAAACCAGTTACGCAATCTGGCTAAAAGCTACGCTGGATATAGAAGTGACCATATTTAAGTGGCAGGATCCGACTAACCCTCCGGTTAGAACAGGCACAATGTCCTCTGTTAGGTGGCAGGCCACAGGAGTAAACGAAGTCTGTGGCCTGGGATGCCACACCCCAGGGTATTTCCCCTCTGGGTTCCTCACATTCACAGACCCCATTCAGGCAGCAACAGAGGTGCTAGTACAATATTTCTTGCCAATCCCCATGTCTTTCTTTTTTTTGAAGTACAGTTGATTTACAATGCCGTGTTAGTTTTAGGTGTACAGCACAGCGAATATATATATATATATTCTTTTTCAGATTCTTTTCCCTTAGAGGTTATTACAAAATATTGAGGACAGTTCCCTGTACTCTGTAGTAGGTCCTTATTGGTTATCTACTTTATTTATAGTAGCGTAGCCAAGCCCCATGTCTTGAAAACCACTTATTTTGTCAATATAAACTTTTTTCTAACATTTAAGAATGCTAATCAGTGAACCCTCTGGTACAGATTTAGATGGCGGATGTGTAGTAGGTGTCTTTGGACTGTGGATTTCCGATTCAGGTTTTTCGAATGTTAACTAACCATCCCAGAGGTGTGCATCCTTCATTAGTGTATTTCAAATGGAAACCCACCTCTTCTACAGTATAGATTTAAAACAAGCTATCTATACTGAGGCACTTTGTTATGGACTGAATTGTGTCCCCCCCACACACAAATTCGTAGGTTGAAATCTTAACCCCCAGTGCGACTGTTTTTAGAGATAGGGACTTTAGGGAGATAATCAAGGTTAAAGAGGTCATAAGGGTGGGGCCCTAATCCTATAGGACGGGTGTCCTTATAAGAAGAGGGAAATTTGGACACAGACACACAGAGAAAGGGGAATGCGTGTGAAGACACGGGGAGAATGCCATATGAAGACAATTTCTGACAATTTATTACATCTCTTAATTGCTGTGGGTCAGGAATTCAGAAAAGTCACAGTGGGGACAGCTTGTCTCTGCTCCATGATGTCTGGGGCTTTGGTTAAAAGCCATGAAGTCAGGGCCTGGAAGATACACTTCCATGATAGCACACTCACATGGCTGGCAAGGTGGTGCTGGCTAGTTGGTTTCTCACCATGTGGATCTCTCCACAATGCTTCTTGAATGTCCTTACAACGTGGCGCCTAGCGTCCCCCAGAGCAAGCTACACAAGAGAGCGAGGCAGGGCTTCCCTGGTGGCGCAGTGGTTGAGAGTCCGCCTGCCGATGCAGGGGATACGGGTTCGTGCCCCGGTCCGGGAAGATCCCACGTGCCGCGGAGCGGCTGGGCCGGTGAGTCATGGCTGCTGAGCCTGCGCGTCCGGAGCCTGTGCTCCGCAACGGGAGAGGCCACAGCAGTGAGAGGCCCACGTACCACAAAAAAAAAAAAGAGAGAGCAAGGCAAAAGCTGCAATGCCCAGCTTAGTGATTATAGACAACAATACTGTATTATAAATTTCAAAGTTGCTAAGAGACTAGATCTTAATTGTTCCATTAAAAAAAAGAAATGATAATTATGAGATGTTATAGAAGTGTTAGCTAATGCTGTGATGGCGATCATATTACAATATATAAATGTATAAAGCCAACATGTGGTACACCTTAAACTTATACAATGTTATATGTCAATTATATCTCAATATAAAAGAATTCTTTAAAGAAAGAAAGTTGCAATATCTTTTATAACCAACCTCAAAAGTCACATGCCAGCACACCTGCAGGAGTCTACAGGTCACAGTAGATTCAGAGTGGATCCACCCTGATTCAGTGTAGGAGAGGATTGCACAAGGACAGGAATACTAGGCGTGGCTCATTGGGCCCACCTTGGAGACTGGCTTCCACACCTCCCATCACCTCTATATGTGGATAATGATGCATAATAATGACAAGGACAGAAGGTCAGACATGGCTCTCCTACTCATGGCTTTTGAGAAAAATCCCAGCCAAGAAACATTATCTTAAAAGTTTCAGGATGTGTCTTCCCCTTCTCGTATTCATCCACTAGGGATCTAGACTCATCATCGTTACCATAATAACAATCATTATCTTTGTCACTGTTGTCAGTTACTGAGCATTCAACTATGTGCCAGGCACTGTGTCAGGTGTTCTACAAACATTATCTCCTTTAGTCTTGTCAAAAATCTTGGAAAAGGAAGTATGATGAGCCCCACTTTACAAATGAAGAAAGTGAGATTCAGAAGGTTAAGAACTTCACACCTAGCTAGTAATGGAACCAGAATTTGAATACGGGGCTCTCTGGGTCTTTGTTTTCTGTCACACTGCCTCCCTGTCTGTATTAGGGTTCTCCTGAGAAACAGAACCAATAGTGTGTGTGTGTGTGTGTGTGTGTGTGTGTGTGTGTGTGTGTGTGTGTGTGTGTAGAGAGACAGAGATTTATTTTAAGGAATTGGCTCACATGATTATGGAGACTGACAAGTCCCAAGATCTTTAGTCAGCAAGCTGGAGACCCAGGAGAGCCAATGGTATAGTTCCAGTCTGAACGTCTTCAGGTTCAAAACCCAGGGACAGCCAATGTTTCAGTTGAGTTCAAAAGCAGGAAGAAACAGATGTCCCAGCCAGAAGGCAGCCAGACAGGAGGAGTTCCCCCTTACCCCCAGGAGGGTCAGCCTTTTTGTTCTCTTCAGGCCTTCAACTGATTGGGTAAGGCCCACCCACATTACAGAGGGCAATCTGCTTCACTCAGTCCACCAATTCAAATGTTAATTTCGTCCAAAAACACTCTCAGAGACTTCCCTGGTGGTTCAGTGGTTAAGAATCTGCCTTCCAATGCAGGGGACGCAGGCTTGACCCCTGGTCGGGAAACTAAGATCCCACGTGCCACAAGGCAACTAAACCCATGTGCCACAACTACAGAGCCCACGCACTCCGGAGGCCATACGCCACAACTAGAGAGAAGCCCGTGCACCACAAGGAAGAGCCCGTACGCCACGACGAAAGACCCTGTGTGCCGCAACTAAGACCCAACGCAGCCATAAATAAATAAATAAATAAAAACACTCTCAAAGACACACCCAGAATACTGTTTGACCGAATATCTGGGCTCCCGTGGCCCAGTCAAGTTGACACCTGCAATTAGCTATCACACTGTCCTCCATGAACACAACTTGCTTATCCTTGCACATTTTTAGTTTGTGAGACCAGTCTTGCTCTTGCTTGGTCTAAATTTTATGCTTTAAGGAGTCCTGCCCTCACCCATACATAATTCATGTATTTTCACAATTTTATTGATGTTGATAATATCTCCTCTTAAATTAGGTGGGGGAAAATAGAAGACAGAAGGAGTATTAGGGTATCCTAGTTCTAAATACTTTTTCTTAATAATTTGGGGAAAAATCAATGCAAATACCTTAATAGGAAAAAAACAGGAAAATACTTTAATAGTCTACGACAGTTTTTAAATTATAAAGTGCATCAGAATCACCCATGGACCTGTTAAAACACAGATGGCTGGGCCCCACCCCCAGAGTTGCTGTTTCAGTAGGTCTGGGATAGGGCCTGAGAATTTGCATTTCTAACAAGTTCCCATGATCCTGATTCTGCTGGTCCATGACCACATTTTGAGTAGGAAAATGCTAGGGGGAAAAGCGTGTCCATAATGTGCCCAAAACTGATATGGCACTCGGGGACCTGTGTTTCTGCTATCTTGGTACACTTCACCATTCTATGCCACCTCACAGTCCCAGATGGCTGCCTGAGCTCCAGCCATCAGGACTAGATTCTAAGCAAATGTTAGAAGGAACAGAGAAAGACCACTCCTTTTAAGGATACTTCCCACTTCCCAGAAGTTGCATGCAAGACTTCCACTTACATTCCACTGACCAGAACTTAGTCACATGGCCACACTTAGCTGCAAAGGAAGCTGGGGAAAAATTTTTTTTTCTCCAGGAGGCTACGTGCCCAGCTAAAATTCTATTACTTTATTACTTATAAATAGCGGGGAGGAGGGGAAGAGCTATTTAGGGACAGTGAATGGCCTCTGCCATGGGGATCTTACAGCTTGTTTGGAACACAAAATAATTCGTTCCTCTGTCAGCGTGTAACTTGGGCCTACCTTCCCTTCTGAGGCAGCGGCACAGTCCATGCAGCTCAATAAATAGGACTTAGAACCTTGCAAAGCCTAGTGAGTAAGGAATTACCAGTCTGGCCTATGTCACATGTTCTCCCTGCTAACTGCTAGAAGAATGAAGATGGAACTCCAAGGCTAGATACGGGCATTCCCGTGTTCCCTCTCACTGGTTTGGTTAATTGGTTATCCTGTTAACTGGCAGAGGTCTTGGTTTCCTCTGGATCGCTTGCCTTCTGAAATCCGGTAAGGACCAGACGTCAGCAACTTTAGGGGTGAATGTCCTCTGGAGGAAAGACCTGGAACTCCAGCAATGCACATAATGACACACGCTTGGTTCTAGAGAGGACATAGAATAAACAGGCTTTTAACAATCCCCATAGCCGTGCCAGCCAACAGAGGTTTTTCTAAGACCCCTCCCCCCACCAAATTCTGGGCTCCAAGGTGGAGGATGAGCCCACAAGATCTTGGCTGCTAAGAGGAAAGGAAGCGTGGGAAAAAAATGCTACCAGAGTCAAAGCCCAAAGAGACATTTCCTTCAATGTTTGACTCAGTGGTTTAATTTTTAAATGCAGCTCTGGTTGATAAAACTGAGATGCAAAAAGAAACTGTTGTTCCCTGATTAACCCTTCTAGCCACTGGGTGCCACTATTGATTTGTTTGGTTAACCAAACTGTAAAAAAACACTTTACTATGGGGCGGGGTGGGGGGAAGGGGGGCGGAATTCTCAGTGTAGATTACTTTGGTAAAGCAGGAAGTGAAAGCTGGACAAAAAAAAAGTCTGTATGTGTATATATATATATTTCCTTAGATGTATGTTGGTTATTTTTTTCTCCTGACTTCCTCTCACCAGACAACAACATACTTTTATTTCTCTGTAGTATCTCCTCCTTGATCTCATAATGAATTTCAGAATAATGCTTGAGGTACTGCTTCAAAAATTATATTTTGTTTCCTAAAGTCCCTTCCCGCTCTCAAAAAAAGAAATATGTACAAACTCTACTGCTTCATGATGTTTGAAATCATTGATACACGTCATCATCATCAATAACAAATGTTTATGAAGTACCTACTATGTGCCTGGGGAATAGAAAAACCAAGAGGTTCCTGCCAGCAAGGGGTTATACTCTCTCTATTCAAGGAAATATGACATACAGTCAAGCATATAAAGGTAGGGACTTCCCTGGAGGTCCAGTGGTTAAGACTCCGCACTTCCACTACAGGGGACACAGGTTCGATCCCTGGTCGGGGAACTAACATCCTGTATGCTGCCTGGTAAGGCAAAAAAAAAAAAAAAGAAAAAAGAAAAAAGGATAAAAAGGCAAATAGGTAGGCAGGTAATTGTGGCCAAAACTACAGGTTGCTTATCCAAGGGTCCGTTCTCTCCTTCTATGCCCTCAAGGTCACTGCATCTTCCTCGATGGCCAAGCCCAAATTTTGTTCTGGTGTTCATCCTGCAGTGTGATCAGGGAAGGGGACCCTCTCGCATTCTTAGGGGGTGAGTTATGCTTGATCCAAGCCAACCATGATGACCTCATATTCTTTACCAAAGATTGGTGGAGCACAGCCTTGTGACCCAGTCCTAGACAATGAGACTGGAAGTAGAATGCACTACCCACAGAAAAGGAGGTGTCAGTTTCTTTAAACTGAACCTGTGATGTCTGGAATTGCTTTAGTCATCTTCACACCATGAGGATCGTCACCTCCAACAAGCAGAGGGTAGTGGAGCAGAGAGATGCTACCCCCGCCCCCAGCCCACCCCCCAAAGTGAACCTGCCTCAGGAGCTCTCTTGTGAGACGCAGTCCCATTTTGTGAAGCCACTCTTAGCTGGGTCTTCCGTTCGTCGCAGCTGAAGGCACCCTGTCCGAAGCAATGGCCATGTATGCTGGCTGCGTCACATACGTTAGCTCACTGCTGTCCATCTGCCTGCGAGGAAGACATTATCAAGCCCATTTTAGGGATGAAGCAATGGAGTCTGAGAGGTTAATACCACATCCAACGTCACACTGGTGGAGCCCTATTTTAAGCACCATCAGTGCTCAATAAAGGTTCAATGGCGGGGGGATCCATGGCCCAGCATGGGGTGCAGCTGAGTGGCTGAAGGGCACAGCCACTTGGTGGCCGGGAAACACAATCGTCTGTGGGACGCACCCTGTCCCAACCTTCAGACAATTCCTAGACCCTCCAGCCTAAGCATCTCCCAATTCATGCCAAACAACAGTTTTCTGGGTCTCACTGAAAAGCCTCTAATGGAAATCCAGGGTGAAGACTACCCTTCTGACCTGGAAGTCCTTCCTAAGATCTGACCTCAGACTCCCCCGTGGGAGAGCACAAGACAGCCCTGCCCTCTTCCTTCTCTTTAGCAGGAAGGAGAAACTGTGGCCTTGGATTCAGCACCCCGCCCTCCAGGCAAAGCCGCGACTGTGAAAAGAAATCTCTTTGGAGACAAAGACTGCCGGCTCCCTGCGGCTGTCAGCACCGAAAGTCCGGGAGCTCCGTTTCCAGCGTCCTTCACACTCCTTAGCCAAATGGAGAGCCCGCACAGCAAAGCGATGCTCGTGCTTTCCCTTTCTTTTGTTCAGCGTCCATTACAGGACGGTGATGACTGCTCAGCGGGCACACTTCTCTCTGGCTCGCCACCCAGCTCCGAAGCTGGGACTCGAGGGCTGTCCTTCACCCGGCGCCTCACCGCAGCCCATCCCAGCCAGCTTCCCGAGGGCGGTGTTCTAGGCGAGGAAAATTGCCCCCGAGATTGCTTAAGGCCCCTGGGGAAATGACAAGGAGAAATTAATCTTCCATTGCTAATCTTCCTACACGGCTGGATCAGAACTGTTGCCTGCAGGAGATCGTCGCCTGGCTCCCGCGGGGGCCCCGGATCCGTCCACACTGCCGATGGGCAGGGGGCAAGGCAGAGGAGGTCAGAAGGAGGCCCGGGGTGTGGTTCTCACACACCTTGCCCTGTGTCCCCCTGCCAGAATTCTCCACCGGTTTGAACCCAATCACTGATATGTGACCTTGATTGTCTGCCTACACTTAACCCTCCAGGTGCACAGGATCTGGACCCCGTTCCAGCCTCCACTTAGGGGCGCTCCGTCTGGGCTTCAGCAGCCCACCCCCTTCACACCCCAAGGCCTGGACCTGGGCCAGGCCCTCTGACTGGAGTCCTTATTTGTCACAGGTGTAATGACTTTCATGTCCTTGTCCCTGGCAGACCATGAGGACAGGTGCCTTATCTAATTTGCCACTGTACCTCCAGCACCTAACACGGCGCCTGGTATGTACTGAATACTCATAAATAGGTGTTGGGTAAAGGAAACTGTTCCTGGAGCTTCGAATGTGCAAAGCACTGCCTTGGGCACTGTGAATGAACACATAACTTTCATCATCATCATCATCATCACGGCTAATTCACTTAATTTGCACCAATGGCACCAAGGATTAGGTACAATGATTCTCTCCATTTTACGGAGGAAGAAACTGAGGCACACACACGTTAAGTACCTTGCTCGATGCAGGTCATCCATTCCAGAACATATGTTCGTGGACCCCTATGCGATCACGCCTCCTGAACTATAGGCCCTCTTGGGAGGTTCCATTGCCTCCAACTAGACTGGGCCCCGTTTTAGGACAGGACAGGCCTTCCATCTCCTTGGTACTTTCCCCTAGCCCGGAGCAATCCAGGCTCTCAGTTAGTGCCAGTGAACAACTGTACGCGATTCAGTCCAAAGAAATCCCAAGGCTAGTTTTCACGGGCTTGCTTTCTAAGACAAAACGAGACAGAAAGTAAAGAAGAAATGTAAATGACAGGGGAATCAGGGAATTGTCCCCCTAATTGGATAGATTCTTATCCTTTCGCTTCAGACCTTGCTCTCTCTGTAAATCTGAAGTAAGAAAGAAGGAAACAGAGGCTGGAAGGTGAGTGACGCAGGTCAGAGACTTGCCTGTGGTCTCCGAGGCCACCTGCATTCCTCAACCTTTAAGCCTGAGAATTCCCAAGAGGAGCCTCGTCCATCCCGCTTGGGAGAAGCCGTGGGATTTGGAGAGAGGCAAGAACAGGAGTGGGAGTTGGCGGGGCAGGGGCGGCTGTGCTGCTCCAACATTTGCCAGCCTGCTGCAGAGCAGCTTGACTCACCGGCTCCACGACTTGAAAATCTAGGTTGCAGCCACCACTGACCTTGGCACCCTGAGCAACTGTTATCAGTTAGGTCTGCATTAGGGTGCAAGTAACCAAGCACTCCGTGAACGGCGTCCTCAACAAACCCGGGGGTTATATTCCTTACAAAAGAAGAAGTCTAGAATTAGCTGTCTATAGATGTGAGCTCGGTGACTTAATACATAAGGGACACCAGCGTTTCTGTTATCCTCTTGGCCTTCCCTTCTGGCCTCAAGACAGCTGCGGCAGCTCTAAAAGCGTGTTCATGGTCAAGGCAGGAAGGTGGGGGAGGTATTCCAGCACCAAAAATATCTGTTCCTTTTATAAAGAAGTGAAAGCTTTCCAAGAAAGTTTCCAAAAGACTTTGGCTTATGAGCCAATACCTGGCAGTGGGTCACGTGGCCACCTATAATTGTGCCCTTTCGCCTTACGTATCGGGGAAGGGGGTCGGGAATGGAGAGCTGGCCGAGGTTCCCCCCAAAGCAGAGCCTGAGATGAGAATTTGGGTGCAGGTCGCTTATTGGGAAGGTGACCCCGGGAAGCACGGTGAGGGAGTGGGGAGGTGAGATAAAGAGGAGAGCGTATTCAGGGGGTGTTGATGAGCAAGTTACCACTGAGGGCAGCTGCTCCACCCCACCCGGGAGCCCCTGAGAGGCCATGTGGGGCACACATGAGAACACATCCCCCGTTCCAAACACCCAACTTGGGGTAGCAGGGTTGAGAATTTCCCCAGGATGCTAACTCCATGGCATTTCCAGGTTGCATGCTTCCAGCAAGATCCCTGATGCCAAAGAAAGTCCATAGGCTGAGAAGAAAAGAGAGACGAGCCCTGCAGGCTTTCTAGAAAGAGCTCAGCGTACCTGCAGGTGAACTCAGAGGCGGGCTGAGGGGATGCGGAGATGGGCATCAGTTTTGCCAGAGTGACTCGTTGGTATCCCCTGCTGTCCCTCCTTAACTGCACACCTCAGGGCCCAGTGCTTGGTGACCATGCCAGGGGCCCTCCCTTCAGCCCTCTCCCTGCTGGGTCCTTCTCTATATCCATCCTCTCCCCTCCACCACCTACCCTCAGATTGGCCCTTTGGTACTCCAGAAAGAGTGTGATGAACTTACACCAATATTGTAACAATATCTCAATAACCACAGTGTACACGAGGCTCCTTAGAGTTCACCATGAACCTTTACACCCATTATATTGTTAAAAACTCACAACGTTGCCTAGCAAGGAATCTGAGACTCAGAGAAGTTAAGTAATTTGCCCAGGGATACTCAGCTAATACACTGACCAAACTGGGTACCTTCTAAATGCTAATACTCCAAATATTAAGCTATTCCTACCTTGCCACATGCCTTCTGTTTTCCTGTCGTGAGTAGGCGCTCAATAAATATTTGTGTTGAATGGACTTTTGCACCAAAAAAAAAATTGCTAATTGTGGGAACTGTAGACATCAAAGAGTCCGTTCGGAAACGTGTTCTAGAATAAAATCCAAACTACTGATCCTAGCCAACATGGCCCCGCATGGTCTGGTAGTTACCCGCCTTTCCTTTCATCTCATCTCTCTCCTCCTGTCTACCTGCCCTCACTTCCACAGGTCACACCCTTCACTAATTACACTCCTGTACCTCGAATAGGCCATGCTCTTTCCTGCCTCTGAGCCTCTGTTTTTGCTGTTCCCTCTGCCTAAAATACTCTTCCCCTGGTTCTATCATTGCTGACTCTGACTCACCCTGAAGCGCTCAGGTTAAATGCTGCCTCTGTTGTCAAGATAGGAGTTCTCCTGAAAAACCCGTTCTTTTCTCCCTTGAGAAAAAAACTTCCAGTTTTTCACTGAACCCACGGTTTGACAGAATAAGGTCTACATTTCCCAGTTAGATGTGGCCATGTGACAAAGTTCTGGCCAATAAGGGGTAAAATGAAACGGTGGATACAATTTACAATAAATGCCCTGAATGTGGAGTCTGCCCTCAGAAGAGTAGCTGCCTCTTCCCTGCCGGCTGCAATGGGCACCAGAAGGCTGGGGCTCAAGCAGAGGAGACCAGGGATGGTTGGAAGCTACACGGAGAAGCCTCACATCCAACGTGGTGCCGGAGCCGCAGGGCAGCTACAGCCCAGGAGGCCTGGAGGCCAACAGCGTCCTCAAGCATGAGGAAATAGAGCTGTATGAATGTTTCCATCCCCAAGATGGGCACAGACGTGGTTGTGAGGCTGGAACACCAAGAGGCCTCTGGGTAGCGGTGAGGGAACTAGAGTGCACTTAATGAACCAGAGATGGTGGCAGCTCTAAAAAGATCAACGGCCAATGCACGGAGAAGAGAGGGTGTAGCAGACCGTAGTTGGAGAGTGGCCTCTACAACACTTATGAATTCACATGCTCTTCTAGTATGTGCCATTTCCCCCCTCAAGAGGTGGAGTCTTCCTCTCCACCTCTCGAAGTTCAGCGGGCTTTTGTGACCACCTTGACAAACGGAATGTGACGAAGTGATACCACACGATTTTTAAGGACTAGGTCATGAAGGGCAAATTGGCACACCCCTCCCCTCTCTCTTCATTTACCCTTAGAACCCAGCTGCCATGTTGTGAGGAAACCCAGACCACAGGCAGAGGCCACGTGTAGGCGTTCCATCTGACAGCCCCAGATGAGGTCCCAGATGAGGTCCCAGATGGCAGCCACCGTCTGAGGGGGCCTCGGAGAGATTCCGACCCCCAGCCTTCAAGCTACCCCAGCTGACACCAAATATCTGCGAAGCCCTGCTCAAATTGCAGATTTTACAGGAAAAATAAATATTGTGTTCGTTGTAAGTTTTGGAGTGGTTTCGTATGCAGCTGGAGATGAATAACACAATTGGGCAGAAGTCAGCGAGTACCAATGGTGGCCTGTGGGCCCCTTCCTCAGGCCGGGACCAGGGGTCAGCCCTTGATTACCCCTGGGAGAAGGGAAGGAGGATGTGAGGACGAGGGAGTGCCACATTCACCCTGAGAGGGACCACCTTTAAACAGGAAGTGCTGAGCTGGGTTGAATTGGCACGCTGACAGTATTCACCATCAGTGGAAACGAGAGCTCAAGAGCAAAGGTAATTCTAGTTCATGCTGGCGCTTGAGCTTCCCTGGTGGCGCAGTGGTTAAGAATCCGCCTGCACTGGCAGGGGAAACGGGTTCGATCCCTGGTCCGGGAAGATCCCACAGGCCGTGGAGCAACTAAGCCCGTGCGCCACAACTACTGAGCCTGCCCTCTAGAGCCCGCGAGCCACAACTACTGAGCCCACGTGCCACAACTACGGAGCCCGCGCACCTACAGCCCGTGCTCCGCAACAAGAAAAGCCACCGCCGTGAGAAGCCCGCGCACCGCAACGAACAGTAGCCCCTGCTCGCCACAACTAGAGAAAGCCCTCACGCAGCAACAAAGACCCAACGCAGCCAAAAATAAATAATTTTTTAAAAATACATAAATAAAAAATTCTGGCATTTTATTACCAATAAAGCAGAATTCCTTCGCCCTGCCCTGCCCTCCTCTCCCATCCTTACCCCACACACACACTAGTATGGATGTTTGCTTTTAAAAACACATGTTAATAAAAATTTAGAGGCTGCAAAAAAAAAAAAAATGAATGAAAAAGGAAAATAAAGAGCATTAGTGTCTGCACACCAGACTTTGTGACCAAGCAAAAATTCCTACCCACTTTACAATCTGGGGCTGGGTGCTTCCAACCACAACTCTGATTCTAGCCCCCGAGCAGACACTAAATTCACACATACAAAGACTAAGGCTGCACTGTCCCTTCCAGCAGGCAATCGTGATTCAGCGGTATCAAGTCATGGTTCCTGGAACCAAGTGGGTCTCTGCTAAGTTCATTCCTCTGCCAGCCCAGCCCACCTGAGGCTTCTGGCAACGGGAGAGATGGGGAAAGATTCGTGCTGGGTGGAGAGCCCCATCCCAGCTCCATTCTTGGTGGCGGTAGGGAGCACTTTGTGGCCAAGCTGCAGCCCCACCTGTCTGCAGCCTCTCTTCTTGGCCTCTGCACAGAGGGCCACATGCTGGCCCAGTGGCTTTGTGGACAATCCAGGCAGAAGGCGGTGGGATGGGCCAGATGTGCCTCCAGGCAACCCCCACCTTCCAGTTAGGAGACAGACGTTTTATGAATTAATAGTTTGGGGAAGGCAATCTTGCTGCAAGTACGCCCATGGTAATATCTACATCTTAAGTTTTTACAAAATACATCTTTTTTACTTTGAGATACCTGAAACAGCTCTCCGTCCCCAAACATGCCTTTGGAACTCTTTGGTTTCCTCTGTGCACTAGCCGAGCAGCGCCGTATTTTTTCTTCCTCCCACAAAGTAGGTGCACATTCTCTGGAATAACACATGGTTGCCATTAATGCTCGTGATGTTTGGGGTCTGGTGTAAACCCACATTTTATCCATTGAACTATTTCTTTTTTCCAAAATAGTGAAAAGAAGTACAAAACACAAAAGCAATTACACGACTTAACTTTCCATCTCTGTCAAGCTGTGATTAAAAGTGGAAAATAATACTAGCACTTAGGTTTCTTTCTCAAAAGGCAAGAAGAAAAGGCAATTTGTCGCGATGGTTGTTTTTTCAATGCCATAAACTAGCAGTAAAGAGAAGTGGAGAGAATGATGGGGGTGCCTGAGAGCACAGGAGCTAAAACGAAAGGCCTTTTTCATGTGGGACAAGGGTTTGGTGAGCACCCAGGTCCTAGAGCAATGGGAGATGTTCCCCATCGTGTAGCTTGGGATAGTCGTTTAGCGTCTGATGGCTCATTCTGCGCTGGTAGAGTCCAAGAGAGATTCACTGTCATCTCGTGATTTATAATAAGAAACACAGATCTGGTCTGGTCCCCTTCTGGCACAGAGCTCCTAAAACCCTTGGAATTTCTTAAGTGCTGAGAGTGATAAAAGGTGTCTTTTGTTATGTTAACGAGATGACTTTTGGACACCTCATTAAGGATGGGAGCTGGTCACCAGAGGAACCAACCCTGTGATTAGCAGGTTGGAACTTTCATTCCCACCCCCTGATCTCCTGGGAGGGAAGAGGGGAGGGAGGTTGAATCAGTCGTTGATGGCCAATGATTTAATCAATCGTGCCTGTGTAACGAAGCCTCCATAAACACCCAAAAAGACAGGGTTTCGAGAGCTTCCAGGTTGGTGCACTCGTGGAGACGTGGGGGGAGTGGTGAGCCCAGAGAGGGCATGGAAGCTCTGTGCCCTTTCCCCACACCTTGCCCTATGCATCAATTCCATCGGGCTGTTCCTGAGTTGTAGCCTTTTATCATAAACCAGTGATCTCGTGAGTAAAATGTTTCTCTGAGTCCTGTGAGCTGCTCTAGCAAATTAATTGAACCCAAGAAGGAGGTCGTGGGAACCTCTGATTTATAGCCAGTAGGTCAGAGGCACAGGTGACAACCTGGACTTGCAATTGGCATCTGAGGCAGAGGGCAGTCTTGTGGGACTGAGCCCTTAACCTGTGGGATCTGACGCTGTCTCCAGGTAGATGGTGTCAGAATTGAGTTGAACTGTAGGACACCCAGCTGGTGTCCCAGGCACTGCTTGTTGTTGGAGCAGGTAGGGGGGGACCCCTCTCCCTCCATGCATTGGAATTGGAATCTGGGCACCTTCACTCACCAAGAGTCTATACCAATGAGGAGGACGAACTGGCTCCGGGTTCACCACCAAGCCTGTATGATCTCCCCTGGATTCCCTGAAGATTTTTAAAAACAAGCTTGGAGAGGTCCTCCCACGGCCATTTAGCCCTACTCTACCTACTTTCATCTGTCCTGGTTTGCATCTGTTGCCCTGGCCACAGTTTAGGCCCTCTGAGGTCTCCCACGTGCCCATGATCCTTGGGAAAGTGGTAAAGGAACATCCTGGTAAAAGTAAAGAGGCTTATATGATTCTGTATCACACAGGACTGCATTCAGCTGCCCATAAGAGAAACGCAACAACTGTGGCTGTTGGCTTAATGGTAAAGGCACTGATTTATCTCAGGCAGTAAGAAGTCGGGCTAATAGAGTCCAGGTCTGGAAGGGTGGCCCACGAAGGCCAAGAAGAAGCCTGCCCGTCTCCCCCTCCTCGGAACGTGGCAATGACGCGTGCATCTCCAGCCCCAGCCCCTCACTCCAGCCAAAGGAGAAAGCAGCAGAAGAGGCAATGATAGGTGACTTCTGACTGTGTCCCACTGGCTGGACTGGAGTCACACGGCCACCTCTCCTGCACAGATGTCTGGGAAAGCGCGTTATTGAATGTAGAGCCTTGCTCTAAAGGACTGTCAGCAAGAGGAGAGTTGAAATGGGTGTTTAGGGACCCAACAACCTACCATACCTGCCCTGGTCTCTTTGGGACTGATGGTTCCTTTCTGTCTTTCTTTTTTAAATGAGATGTAATTGACATAAAATAGTATATTCGTTTCAGGTATACAACAGAATGATTCCATATTTGTATATATTGCGAAACGATCAGTACGATGTAAGTCTAGTTAACATTCATTACCATACATAGTTACACAATTTTTTGTGTGTGGTGAAAACTTTTAAGGTCTATTCTCTTAGCAACTTTCAAATACTGCAATGCACTATTCTTAACTATTATTAATGTATAGCATAGTCACCATGCTATACATTGCATTCCTATGACTTACTTATTTTATAGCTGCAAGTTTGTACCTTTTGAGCCCCTTCACCCATTTCACCCACACCCCCATCCCCTGCCTCTGGCAACCACCAATCTGTTCTCTATGAATTCTGTTTGGTTTGGTTTGGTTTTGTAGATTCCACATATAAGTGAGATCATACAGTATTTGCCTTTCTCTGTCTGACTTATCTTACTTAGCACGATGCCCTCAAGGTCCATTCATGTTGTCACATATGGCAAGATTCCCTTCTTTTAATAGCTGAATAATATTCATATATACATATATATATACCCCACCTTCTTTAATGATGGTGTAGCTTCTGTCTACACTTTGCTTCAGTCAACAGGCTGGACCATGTGCAATTCAGAAATAGATCCTAACCAAACTCCCCAGGGTGTTTCTTAAGTCTTATTTTACTACTGACATAGGGTTGAAAACCAAAAAGGTGGTGTTCGTTTTGTTGTTTGAGGGGCAGGAGTAGGAGGGAAGTATCCTATCAAATATAGAGGGGCTGAGAAACGCTTATACAGAATCTCCGCACCTCTGCCAATCTCAATTCTCATAGTAAGGTTATTCAGCATCCGAAGAATTGCTGAGCTAATTAACCTGTAGAGTAGTAAAAACTGCTTTCCGTGATAAGACATAGAAATCCCCATGGAAACTGGCTTACATACTTATTGGGGAATGTACTGGTTCACATAACCTTAGAGTCCAGAGTTAGATCTGGCTTCAGGAAAGCCCTGACCCAGCAGCACCATGATATCTCCAGTGGCATGGTACCCCCTCCCCCATTTCACTGTTCTACCTTCCAAGGCACAGGTTTCTTCCTTAGGTTTGCTCCCCAAGGCAGACACCATTGATGCCCCACTCCTTACGCCCTGGGCCTGCCTGAGTTCGCGGGCAGCTATGTGAGACAATTCACTGTACTCTGACAACTTCCTTCCTCCAGCATCCACGTATCTTTGATGCTCTGCCTGGATACCTTCTCCTACAACAGGGGAGCTGATGCTACTGCAGGCTGGGAATTGATACTGGGGAGACACCGCCTTTCTCCGCAGCTCCATACATATGTGGCTTGCGTTATATTTCTATTGGACAGTGCTGCTATAGATTCTGTGCAAAGTACAGCCTGTGCACCAAATCTGGCCCACTACCTGTTTTTATAAATAAAGTTTTATTGGAACCCAGCCACACCCATTTGCTTATATATCGTCTGTGGTTGCTTTGGCTGCAAGGGCAGAGTTGAGTAGTCACAACAGAAACTAAATATGTGAAAGGATTGTGAGTAATTATGTCATTAGGTTGGTGATTAAAAGACCAAGTTGGCTTACCTTCAGTCTCAGGTATGGTTCCCTACGTATTTCCAAATTGAAATTTCTCAAAGCTTGCACGGCCCTGGTATGTCCAGTTTCTTATTTCTAATCCTAGGAATCTGCTCCCGAGGTTGGAGGCTCATCTTACACCTAGTGGGGTCCAAACACTGGAAGCACCATTTATCCATTCTTATCTTCCTGATAACCTGCCAGGATCTAAGACTTACAATCAACTGCATGGGATTTTGAACATTAGTTGAAATGACACTTTATATGGCCTCCGGATCGTCTGTTTTATTTCATTTAGGCTCACCCGTTTCCATTGCATCTATAAGCAAAGGTCATGACCTCTTTTGAAAAGGGCTCAACGGAAGGGAAAATAGCAAGTCTACATGTTGAAGTAAAAGAATTTGGTTCATAAAATAAAACTAAGGCGACAGAAGGCAAAGGGAGTTTCCGCTCTTTGAAAAGGGGCTTTCTCAGCACAAGCTTGGAAAAAAATGTTGATGATTTATGCAAATTAGAGAGGAAACGCGCCCCGAGGGATCTTGGCGCAGAAGCTCAAGTCGGAATTCTGGATTCGAGGCTGGCGGTGTCTCTGATTCACTCTGTGACTGGGGCTGAGCCACTGAACCTCTCTGTTTCTAAATACCCTCATCTATAAACGCGGGCTAACAACCCTGTTCTTCCTGCCCCTGAAGGGGAGGCAGTAAAAATGAATGCAATGTCGAGGAATTACTTCTAAGAGCCATCGATTAGAACTACGGCATATGGTCTTCACGGGAGCTTGTTTCTGCCACAGATTTTTCCCTGGTCCCTATGATCACTCCAGCTAGAGTGCCGCAGAAATCAACCTCTCTCTTCCGCTATCTTCACGTGCCGCTCTTAAAAGCACAGAGGTCTTCACAACAGAACTCCCGCCTGCTCTGGGCGTGCATTACGAAGCCATGGCTCCTGGCTCTTTTCGACGCAGGGCCACGCAGCCCAGATTTTCCGAGACGGTGGTGATTTAAACTGTTCTGTCCCATTGTCAGACCGTGTGTCGTAACATGTGTCAGATCACGTGTCCTGATCATTGCTTCAGAAAATACGGTCACTCACACCTTCACGGGAAAGGAAGCACCTGCTTGTTGCCTAAAGTCCTCTTTGAAAACGGATGGGAATAAGCGATAAAGCTGTAGGGACCAACTGATTGATTGAGCAGTGGATATAGAAATAGTGGAGGGGGAGGGGGGAGAGTGTTCATTTGACTCAATCATTACTACGTGCCAGGGTCGGGTGGGGCGAGTTGTCTGTTTATTAAGTAGCTAAGTTTGTGCTGGGCCCTGGGCTAACAACTGCGGTTACAGAAACTGATAGACAACATCCCTGGCCTTGGCATCTTACGGTACAGTGAGGAACAAAGGCAGGTAGCAATGAACAAGCCAAGGGCGTGCTTTCAGGCTGTCACGAGAGCAAGGACAGTTTGTGGCAACGCAGGGAGAGCTTCACAGAGGTGGTGCCACCACAGCTGAGTACTGAAGGACGAGCAGAAGCTTACGGGGGTGGGGGGCGGAGGTGTGTGCTAAGAAGGAGCAGGCATTCCAAGCAGGGGGGCCCTGCGAAGACCTAGCCGCAAGCTCTGTTGGTGTCCCACCCGTGTCCCTCCACCCGACCCGGAAGGCACCTGAAAAGATTTCCCAAACACAATGAGGACTTCCTGAAACCATCAGAGGGAGTTCTCAGGCCGCTGAAGCATGCTCAGCTGGCCACCATATGGGCGAGCAGATCCTAAGTGCTTAGCTTCCCAGAAACAACCCTCAGCTAATGCGGAATGAGAGCTGGGGTGTGCTGGAGCAGTGGTACTAGCTCTGGAGAGCCTGAGAGCCTGACTGTTACATATTCAGAAAATTTGCAAGCCAAGTGTTAAAACATTGGTAGCTTCCAATCAGCCACACTGGGAATATTTATATCGTGGCCACTGGCAAACACTACAAATTGGGACTTTCTTTGTTCTCCCAGAAAGCTGGTTTACCAGCTGGATGGGAGTTGGTGGGTAAATACTCCAGCTTCCTCACCCCTCACCGGGGCAGTGCTGAGGGGTGTGCTACACAGGATCTCAGAGAGGCACCAGCAGAATTGAGCCCCAGTTGCCCATATCGGTAACCTGCTCACAAACGTACCGTATATTGGCCTTCCTCCCTTCCCTGTCTTGATTCTCATTCCCTCACTGTGCTTCCTGGGATCACCTCTCTTATGGCCCCAAATCCTTAACCAAGGTGTCTCCGGTCTTGAAAGATTTTAAAGAGGGAAAAGGCAGCAAGATCAAGTTTGTGTTTGAGGAAGGTCCCCTCCCACTGGGGCCTGTGTGACAGATGGAAACAAAGGGAGGCAGGAGGATGGTAGTGATGGTTTCGAAACATGAATGTACTTAACACGACTGAATGGTACACTTACAATGGTTAAGATAGTGGGTTTTATATTATGTGTATTTTACCACAATAAAAAAAAGGGGGGGGAAAATTGAGGTGGGAGAACCAAGAACTAGGTCAGCGGGCGAGTCCAGGGAAGAAATGATAAGAGTGTTGGACACCCATGGGAGACGCCACCCACAGAGAACACGATGAAGCTGTCCTTGCCACAGCACTGCTTGTGGATCAAACTCTGAGCACGGCCGATGTTGTAGGAGCAGATACCAGAAGAGGAGGACGAGACCCAAAGGAAGATTGTATCAAGGAAGACAAGGTAAAGGGAATGTCAAGAAGGAAGTGTCACCAGGGTCACAGGCCAAAGAGAAGTGGTTGTGAGGATTAAATAGGTTAGGGTTTAGTAGCTGATACAAACTTCTCATTGACTCCTCACCAGAGCCCTACATTAAATTCAGTGACCTTGATGAACTCCCTTATTAATTCTAATAGTTGGATTGTAGGTTCTTTTGGATTTTCTATGTGCACGAGCATGTCATTTGAGAATAATGAGAGTTTCACTTCTTCCTTTCCAATCTGGATGCTTTTTCTTTCTTTTTCTTGCTTTATTGCACTGGCTATGACCTCCAGAATAATAATGAATAGAAAGAGTGATAGCAATCATCCTGTCTAGTTCCTGATCTCAGGGGGGAAGCTTTTAATATTTTACCATTAAATACAGTGTTTGTTGTAAGTTTTGTTTGTACATACTCCTTATCAGATGAAGGAACTTCCATTCTCTTCTAATCCTGCTAAGCGTTTTTACCATGAATGGGTACTGAATTGTATTTCTGTATTTCTCTGGGTGACCCTGGGAAAGTAACTTAAACTGTAAAATGACCTACTGCTTTTGCATTAGATATAGCTGGTTTCAAATTCCAGCTGTACCATTTTCTAGCTGTGATTCTGGGCAATTTAATTAAGTTTCCTCATATAGAAAATGGAGACAATTATAACTCCCTCATAGGAATCTGAGATTATTTTTTGTAAGTTCAAGAGCCCAAGAGGCTGGTTTTGAAGCAGGACTAGGATTTAACATCCAGAGCCTATGGAATTAGCTCTCTGCAGAGGCTGATGTTCCCAAGAGCCTTTCCATCTCCTGCCCCTTGCTGAGGATTTCCCAGAATACTTCTGATGATGAACTGGGGATGGACCTGAGCTCTCCCAACCATGTCCTTGCACTTTGCCCCCCAGGACTAAGGGAACAAACATATAAGTGGTTGGTCCACTGTGATAGCTAGTCTCCAAAAATGCCCCCACCCATGACCCATGCATCCTGGTATTCACACCCTCATGTAGTCTCCTGCTTTTGAATCTGGGTGAGCTTCTAACTCTCCTGTAATGAGGTGAATCCGCAGAAGTGATACCACATGATGTCCAAGGCTAGGTCAGAAAAGAGTTTCTAGATTCTATCTTGGTCTTTTGGAACTTGGGCAACCACGGAAAAAGTGACACTATCCTAAGACCACCATGCTGGAGAGGCCACAGATAGGAACCACATCCTACAGTCCCAGCTGAGCCCAGCCTTGGAGTCATCCCCACCAAAGCACTATACTTGTGCATGAAGCCAACTTGGACCCTCCAGACCAGCACATCCACCACCAGAGTGCCACCGAGAGCCCCTAGTTGACCCCACATGGAGCAGAAGAATCACCCATCCTAGTCCCGTCCCAATTCCTGGCCCACAAGATAATGAGATACAGTAACATGGTTGTTATTTTGAACCACACATTTGGGGGTTGTTCATTGTGCAGCGATAGATAACTGGAATATCTACCTTATGTGTTTAGTCTTTAGTCATGGAAATACGCTAAGCAAACCTGTCTAGTGCTCAAAACCTATGACATCCATCTCGTTTGACCCTATTCTAACCACTTAAGTTAACCAGATTCAAGTATGCAGTATCGAAGTACTGAGAAAACAGTCAGAGAAGGAAGTTGTTTCATTCAAAATCCTCTACATGCCTTTGTGTCTTAAATACTTCTATTAACAAGAAGGGGTGTAAACAGATAATCCTTATAGCAACTTACAACGTTGGTACCATTAGGTCCAGCCATTTTTTTAAGGTTGAAGAAACGAAGCCTCAGAGAGAATAACTAACCTGCCCAGGGACTTCCCTAGTGGTCCAGCAGGTAAGACTCCGCGCTCCCAATGCAGGGGGCCCAGGTTCGATCCCTGGTGGGGGAACTAGTTCCCACATGCATGCCGCAACTAGTCATGCCACAATGAAGATCCTATGTGCCACAACTAAGACCTGGTGCAGCCTAAATAAATAAATATATTTTTTTAAAAAAACTACTCGCCCAGTATCACACAGCGAATTAAACGGCAAAGTTGGGACTGAAACCCAACACTATAAACTGCAAACCAAGCTTTTTTTTTTTTTTTTGGTCTGGGTTGGGGCACTTTTAGCTGGTAATCAGGGGAAACCATTCATAGTAGCACAAGGAACAGAAGGGAACTGATGAGAAGAACTCAGGAGCAGAAGTACAGGCAGGTCCCCACAGCGGGCAGGAGCCGGGCACTGGACGCCCTTCAGGAACCAATCTTTGCCCTCTCTGGGGCCCTGTTTCTGAAGGCACTCTGTTTTTTACCGCATTTCTTTATTATTCTCTGCCTTTCTGCAGACTGGCTTTCCCTGGCCTGGCATCCACAGGCTTGAACGCAATGGCCCCACGGTCAGACAGGGCTGACTACATAATTTGTGGGGCCCAGAACAAAACTAAAATGCAGGGTCCCAGCCAGGGGCTGGGACCTCACTCTCCCCTTCCCCCGCACGCCCACTGCCTCCACCCAAGGTACTCGCTGGGCTCCAAGGGATCACAACCTCCATGCTGGGACACATTCGGTGCCTGGATCCTCCGTGGAGGAGAGGACCCTGCCATGTGTCCGGCCAAAAGTGCTGCCACCTTGCCCCACCCCCAAGGCACCGTGAGGCTCCCCAACCCTGACCTTCCCAAAGTTAGTACCCAGGGGCAAAGGGTGGTAGCAGTCCCAAGGCCAGGGTGGTGTGTGGGAGGCCAAGCAGGGCCAGGGTCACAAGGAGGTGGGGAGCTGGCATCCAAGGACTCATCTCAGGAAGGTGAGCCGGGGTGCAGGGCGGGAGGTGGAACCATGCAGCCTGCCCTGCCCTGACTGACCAGCTTTCTCTCTCCTGATCCCCCATTTCCAGGGGAAAAAAAAAAAAAAAAGAACAGAACTGGCTCAGCTAGGGGCAGATTCCACCTGCACCTACATCAACATAGAGGCTGCTGGCATCCCAACCCCACGGAGGAGACAGAGGGCGGCTCTCACAGAACTGGGATGTGAACCAGGGAACAGAGCCCAAAAGGTTCCTCTCAAACTCTCTCCTACCACCTACTAAGTGATGTCATACTGTCTGTCACATACCCTGTGAGTATATGAGCAGAGGTGGCTGGCTGGCCACCCCAGTAGCCATCCCCCCTTCCGTAGTAACCTGAGGCAGCAATGGCCTCAAGCTAAAAGGTACCATTCCTCGGCCTCCCCTGCAGCAAGAAGTGGCCAATGAGACATAAGTAGAAATCATTAGGTGGGACTTCTGAGAAATCTTTAGAAAGGAGGCTGACTCAGCTGGATGGGGGTGTCCTTATCTCCCCTTGTCTCTCCCCTTCTTGCTGCTTGAACGATTCAGATGGAGGAGGCGAGTTTGGGGAGGGTGGGTTCCATTGTTCCACGAGGAGTCCTCAAGGGTCTGAATTAAGGATGGTCGGATGAGGAAGAGCCCAGGATAGACGTTAAGGAGGTAGGACCTACAGGATTCGACGGTCGGGACCACATCCGGTACCTTGCGCGTGCCAAGCGAAGTAGAATGTAAGCTCCGTGACGCAGGGACTGTGTCTCTGTCGCTTACCATTGCACACCCTGGGCCAGCACAGTGCTGGGCACCAAGTGCCTAATCCCTAAGTGTGTTCCAATAGATGAAAGAAGAATGAATGAAGCTGCCCCAGGAGTCATTTGGGGGCTTGACTCCTAATGGTTCAGGAGCACCCGTCCCCAGGGAGCCCCTTGTACCCATGGAATGATTCCCAAGTACGACTTCTCTTGCTCTGTGCCACCTGTGAGCGCCCGCCATCCCCATGCTCAGACCCAGGCTGGGTTTTTGGGGACCCGGAGGACGAAAGCCATAGGAATGCCACCCTGCTCCGAGCTTTTCCCAACTCTGGCTCTGATGTGGTTTGCAGGCCAAGTTAATGCCCCTGTTTCCACAACATCACTTCCTCTGCAGCGTGAGAAAAGAGGAAGAAAACTCGCTCTGTGACTCTCCTCTTCCCCCAGGGAAAGCACAAAGCTGTTGGAAACAATAAAAGCAGCCCTGTGTAAAGGGGAGACTTTTGTCTGTGCAGTCAGGGGTTGCTGCGCCCGCGACTTCCTGCAGGGACATTCGGCAGCTTTGCAGATAAATAAATGCTCACATGCAGAATGACCAGCCTAGAACACTTCTATGAGTCTTTTCTCCTCCCCAGGCTGTACACAGATAATAAATCATATGAGCATCCTGAACCTCTGGTTCAGCATCACTTGTCACCAGTTCCCCCTGCACGAGGGGTAAGTGAATTTCGGCAAGAGTGTGTGCAGCTACGATCTGACCAAGTAGGATTGAGGCCTGTGGCCTCCTTGGAAATCCCTTGATGTTTCCAACCTGGGCTGGCCACAAGCTGAGGTCACAGGGTCCTGCTGGTCCCTCCAGACCAGACTGTAAAAGAGGCGGCTGAAACCCCAGCCTTCTAATCAATATTGGGTTGTTACTTAGAAAATAAACGCTTTCATTTCTTGGGTAATTATCATAGGAACATGAGCCAAAATAGACAACTGTCAGAAAGAGAGAAAGACAAAGGAGGAAGGGAGGGAGGAAGGGAGGGCGGGCGAGAGAGAGAGAGAGAGAGAGAGAGAGAGAGAGAGAGAGAGAGAGGAGGGAGGACAGACTATATCACTAATCAGAAACAGAGGCTAGCCATTTTCCTCCTCCATGTTCTGCCTAATATAGTGACTTACACCACAGAGGCATTCAACAGATGTTGGAGGAATCAAACTGGAAGGGAGAAAGTTTACTTTCAGGTAACCGGAAATGAAATTTGTCCTCATTTCAGGCTGCCCAATTAGTGACACAGAAGGAACAACTTGTTAGGTTTAGAAAACGGGGGCGGGGGGGGAGACGGCGTATGACAATATGGATTACCTGAATATATGCATTTTTAAAACTCGCATCCTCTCTTTGGCTACCGGAAGGAGTAGGACAGCCCAGAGCACCAGCGGCAGCTCTCCCAATGGCAGATACGGTCCCGCTGCCCAGCATCTCGGAGCTGTTGGTTGAGGTAGATGACTGCCTTCCAAGAGATGTGACCTCACAGCTGGTGAGGGCTGGGACTCTGGAACACGCTGCACAGACGCACGGATCATGGTGTTCCTTATGTGGTCTGTGAATTAAAAGATAACCACTGAGCTGCAAGTCACGCTCCCCCCACGTCAACACCACCACCACCAGCCTGTGGAAGGGAAGTCAATGAGCCACGTTTGGTGGGTGTATACTCTTTTCCTGGGATATGTTCAGAATCACTTCAAATGCAGCTCCAGGCTGCCTGACCCTGAGCAGAAGCCTACGGAGAAGGAACAGGGTAGGGAAAATGGCTGAGATCAAGTACAAGCTGCTTTGGGTATGTGCCCCAGCAAGTTCAAACGCTGCCAGGCTGATTGGCTGGGGGGAGGGGTGGGAGGTTAATATATTTTTGAATAAGAGTTTCCTGTTATCTGCAAACAGTCACAAAACAGCTAGAGATTTTATTAAGGTAAAACAGTCCTCTTAGAAGGAGCAGTGGTTGGGGCTGTTTTCTCTAAAATCACTTGCCATCAGTGATTCTGTCAATCATTTATTCAGACACCCATTCATTTCACCATTATTTATTAAGGCCTACTGGGTACCAGTCACAACGCAACGTGGAAAATATGTAGCTCTCAAGTGAACACTAAGTTCTGTAGATGGGTCTGTACTTTTGATTCCAATGTGAGTACTAGCATAATGTTTAACCACCCCGGACTCCGGGACACCTGGGTTCAAATTCCTACTCCTACTAAGTCATTTAGCTTGCTGGGTGACTGATAGAGTCAATTAACTGACCTTTCTCTACGCCTCAGTTTCCTGATCCGTAAAGTTCAAGGGCTTGTAAAGTACTCGGCACAGCGCAGAAGTGGGAGCTACTATGACTATTTAGCACAATCCCTCCACCCCACCCCAGCTCTGATCCGTGCCGCACTCCACCGCTCCGTGGTATTTCGGAGGCTGTCCAGGCCCTCCGCCGCTGGGCCGTGACCCTGGAAATCAGGTCAGGCACCAGTCAAGGCGGCGCGCGCGCGCGCGCGTGTGTGTGTGTGTGTGTGTGCGCGCGCGCGCGCCCGCGTGTTGGGGTGGGAGTGGGGGGTGGCTTTCTTTGCGCGCGGCTTTCCCCAGGGCCTCTGGACAGTCTAAAAACTCACTTGGGAGGAGAGGAATGAGCGTGAAGTGGCTCTTTCGATCTGAGACACCCCCTCCCGGAGGAATCACCCCCTCCCCCCAGCCCAGCGCGGAGTGAAATCTTAGAAGCCGCCGCTGCCGGGTTTGAACAGAATGCCGGAGTCGGTGGAAGCTGGAGCTGGTCGGCCCGAAGGTCAGCGAGTTGTTTTGAGTTCTCGTACCCGGAAGGGGGGGAGGCAAGGAGGAGAGGACGCCGGGGCCCGAGAGACCCCGCGTCAGAGCAGAAATTGTTTGTGCTCCGGAACAGGCAGATAGGCGGAAGCCGCGACGGGGGCGGGTCACGTGCGGCGGTGGCGGCGCAGCTGGCGGGGGAGCCGGGCTGGGACAAGGGCTGGGACAAGGGCCGGGCCGGGCGGGGGTGGCACGGGGCGGCGGCTTTCGCAGCCGAGGGTGGAACCGGCGTACTCCGGGCGCTGAGAGCGAGTAGTGCCCCGAGCCCGGGGCGAGGGAGGTGCGCGAGTTATGGAGGGGCTGGGGTGGGAGACAGCGTGCTCGGAGCTCCGCGTGGTGCCGCAAGGGCGGGACGAGGGATTGCTGGGGGGTGGCACGGGGTACGGAAGCGGGCCCCCCAGGCAAGAGTGGCGATAGCGGGACCGACGCGGAGACTGCGCGGGCGTCTCAACCCCGAGAATGGAGGCGCCGCTCCTGTAGTCGCCGGCCTTGTTGTCTTCTTGCACGCAAATCCCGGAACGACCGGAACCGCCATCCTTGCCTGCGTCCCAGGGGTGCCCCATTACGCGCGGGGAAGGCTGCATCCCGCAGGGCGACTCCGGGCGGGGCAGGTTGCGGAGGTGGCTCCGCGGAGGATGCGGGCCGGAGTCGTGGTGCACACGACCCACGCGCCTCCCCCTCCCCCGGAAGAGCGGGCGAGGGAAGGCGCGGGCCATCTGTGGGGACTCCCCGGGGCTGTGGGAGCGGTGCGGGGGCCGCAGAGCTGGAGAGGGTGCTGTAGAGAGACCATTGGCCCTACCTTAAAGACAGGGGTGGCCTCGTGGCCGGGGTTGAGGAGTCTGAAGTTTCCCCAAAGTAGCGAGCGCTACTCCGGCGTGGGATGGAAAGAACACAAACTTGGCCGTCCGCCAGAGCCCTTGGGGACGCCTGACTTCGGTGCCGCCCTCCGAGTGGCCCGAAGTGTCCCCCTCCGCTCCGTAGTCCACGAGGTTCAGGTCCGAGGCCTAGAAAAGTGGGAGGGTGTGGTCAGGCCTCGGACGGGAAACCCACCCAAGTTCCTCTCCGACGCCACGCGAGAAAGGCGCGGAACAGTCGTCTCGCAAAGTTTCCCGCCCCCCTCCCATCGGGGAAGGGCAGCTCTTCCGGCGGTGGGGGCGGGGGAATGGCCTCGGCCGGGGAGCGGTGCTAGTTCGTTTTCCCGCGACCAGGTAGCAGGAGAGAGGCGCGGGCCGCCAGCTTGTTCGCGTCCCCAGAGTGGCGACGCTTGGCCCGCTGCGACGTCTGCTCGGAGTCTCGGCAGCGGGAGCTGTGCAGAGTCTGGGACGACGCGAGACGCCATTTGCATCCCCCCCTCCCTCCTGCAGGTTGGCGGGGGCCGGGGTGTCGCCCGCCGCGGAAGCGTATTCCTGGCAGTGACACTGATTAGATGCTGTGTCGGTACGTGCACAGAATCGGGTGGGCCTTCACCTCTCCTGTGCGCATACACTTTCTGTTGGAAAAGTTGCGGGTTATTCCCCCCCACCCCCCCGCGCCGCACAGCTGCTGTCTCCAGGGCGGAATTTGAAGAGCACGTTTGCTCAGCCCGAGGGAGAGAGGATCGCGCCGGCGCGGGGAGGCCGCCGGGCCCAGGCTGCGAAAATCCAGCCCTGGCTTTGCGTCGAGCTGCCGAGTGCGGCGCTTACGCGCGCCCGGCCAGCCGAGGCCTGGTTTCCATCTGCCCCTTTTGCCTCCGTGTTAAGTTCGCCGGGGAAAACCCAATGATCCGTGCAGAGCCCCTCGGAGGAGAACACCTCCCCCCCCCGCCGCCCGATTCTGACCGATGGAAAAAATGACAGTATAGGTCAGAACAGGCTGCCCGCGAGTATTAATGCGGCCGTCTCCGTTCCCGGTGCTTGGGGAGGATGGGCGCCAAGCCAGGAAACCGCCGAAGGAGGAGCCTGCCCCTTCCCGGGCTAGAAAACGTGGATTCTTAGAGAGACCAGACAGACATGGGCAGACAGCTGAGAGAACTTAGCTCATCTAAATACAGGTTGTTAATGTATCTTTCAAGCAAGATAAATCTTTTTTTAAAAAATCAAGTAAACGTTGAGTCAGTTATAAATACTGTGAGAACTAGTTGATCTGTAGATGAAACTCCGCTCTCTGCCTGCTGTTAAACGTGTGTGCAGGAGGTGCCGGGCTGAGCATGATGTATCTTAGCACAGCCCGTGTGTGTCCTAAGAAACCGCGGTCCCCTTTGCACTCCACCTTCGAGGACTCTTACTATAACTCTAAACGGGGATTTCGTTTAGTTGTAGTTTCTATATGGGGGTTGCTTGCTCCTTGCAAACTCCCTCCTGAGGTTGTTTGTACTTCAGACTAGATGGTCCTGGGCTTTGGCTTTTATAAGCCCACGTTTTTCTCTTGCCTTTTTCTTTAACCTGCGTTCGTGCTGCTGGGTGCCGGGGAGTCCCCGCCCCCGGCCCCCGGCCCCAAACGTCTGCTCCCGCCGCCCTCGGACTCTCACTCGCGCACCACGCGGCCTCGGAGGAGGGGAAAAGTGAACGCTCCGGGTGGCGCTCGAGAACTGGAATTCTGACTTAAGGCTGCGGGTTTGTTCCGGAGGCTGGCCGGCAGCGGCTTGGGAGCCAGAGGCTGTGAAGGGGAAGCCCCGGAGGTGACCCTGAGGCTTCGGGAGCAAACCCGGAGGCACCCGCGTCTTTGTCTTTCGCGGGGCTGGCCGCCTGGCACGCACAGTTCCGATAAGGATCAACTGCGAGAGCGAGAGCGCACCGCCAGCACATTTCAGTGATTAGGCGAACGCCGGCAGCCACGTAAGGGAAAGGCCATTTGCGTTGTCTTTGAAAAGGAAAAGGCTGTCCCACCTAATGAATTATGAGCGACCTGGGAGAGGCCAGGCGGGGAGTGAGTGGCGCCGAGGCCTCCTCGGGGCGCTTCTTTGCCCCAACTCCGCCCCATCGCGCAGGAGACCCCATTTCAAAGGAAATGGGAAGCTTTTTGAAATTAGAAATCTGACCCGTTCTGTGTACGTAAATAGTGGTGCGTTTGTGAGTCTCTAAAATGAGACTCACCAGCAGCCCGGGGACTAGGGCCTGCCGCCTGCCAGCTCTGGACCAGTGTTAAAATCTGGCTAACTTACATCCCCAGAGGATGTGGCTTTTGCCCAGCGCCTCTAAGAACTGATTTATAGGAGGTGGCCTTGAGCCATCAGAAAGGGTGTCCTGGAAGAGTCTACCGGACGTCCTCTAAACCAGTGCTGTTCGCCCAAGGCCTCAGGGAGAGGGTGGGTAATTGTGCCTGAGCCCTAGCAGGAGCTTCCCATTAATCCAGCCTAAATGAGCACCATTAAAGCGAAGTTCCCCCTTCCATCCCTACCACACACGAGGGTCTTTAAGGGAAAATCTAGTGGAGACAGTTGGAGCCCATTTTGCCGCCTTTTGTGGGCAGCAGTGCCCTTTCTACCCTGTGCAAACCCCACCTTCACCTGCTTCAGCCTGGTAAGAGAGTACCAAACCCTAACAACAAACACTGTAGCACTGTATGCCAGGCAGAGTTCTAGGCACTTTATGTATTAACTCTTATCCTGAAAACAACCCCGTGAGTTAGACACGTTACTGGTCTCATTTTACAGATAAGGACACCGAGGCCCAGAACTGTTAAGCGGCTTTGTTGCACAGTTTGGGCTATGGCCAGGATCGCCCCCCGACCGAGGAATGTAGGGCTGTGCTGCCTCCCCAGTGTTGTGTAGTGAAGGTGAGCTGTTTGGGGGAGTGTTGGACCCCCCACCTTCCAAAGGGTTATGGGAAGAGATGAGGAAGCCCGACATTTGGCCCTTATTTTGCACGTTACTGTGGCTCCGCGGCGGAGAAGGGACCAGGGAAGGCAGTGCAAAGGCCCCTCGCCCCACCTCGCCACATAGCATCCGGCGGTCACGTCCGCCGGAGGTGACTGGGCACTGGGGACAGCCGATTGCCGAGGAACTCCTTATCGCCGAGAGTCAGTGGTCCCGGGAGGCGGAGCTAAACTACCGCCTGCGGGGGCGGCTGGGTCACGCCGGTCCCTGGGCTCCGGGCGCGCCGCCGGGCTCCTCTCGCGGAGCTGGCCGGACGCCCGGCAACGCCTTCCGCACCTCCTGGCTCCCCTCCGCTTGAGCCGCCAGCCCTGGGCACGCAGCCTCACGGCCGGGGGCTGGAGAGGCCAGCTAGGCAAGTCCCGATTGGGACGGCTGGTTCCGGGTTGCTCACACTCACCCTGCCTCCCCCAAACACTCGTCCCCCTTTCCGGGCGCGCGCGCCTGCGCGTGTACACACACACACACACACACACACACATACACACACACACACACACGTCTCAAGCGCGCAGCCCGCCTCCCGGGCCTCCGCCTTCCCTTCCTCCTCCCCTCTCCGGCGCTTCGGAAGCCCGTGGCGGTTGTGTGCTGCACCGGGGAAGAATCCGGGTGTGGAGGGACCGCGCTGCCCTGGTCCTCCCCAGGGTCCGTGCACATGCTGGCACCCCTGGGACGTGCAGCCAGGCCTGGGGATCCCCAACTTCCCCGGAAGTGGCGGCGGCTGGGGGGGAACCTGTGCGCTCTGTGTTTCATGATGGCCCGGGGAGTCAAAGGGGAAGGCTACACAGTGGGGCCTACGCGTGGGTGGCGGTGGCGACAAATACCCTCTCCGCAAAGGCCGGCCGGGTCTCGGGCCACCGCTACTGGGAGTCTACCCTGCATGTCTTGTATTGGCCGCAGCTTGACGCCCAGCGTGCCCGGGCCAGAGTGCGGCTCTGTGTGTCTTGGGGCGGGGGCTGTTGTGATCGGAGGCGGCTGGGCGATCAGCTCCCCATCTCACATCCTCGAGCCTTTACTTTTAGACCGCGAAGACCCACGGGCCCCCGCTACCCTAGCCACCGCCGGGCCCGAGGAGGGACAGGCTGGCCAGGCGGTAGGCTGGCCTACCCGCACTTGCGGGCGTTGAGAGAGGCTCCGAGACCCCGGCCGGCTGCCGAGCCGAGGGAGGGAGCGCGGCAGCCAGCGCGCCTAAGGCAGAACACACGCCTTTCCCGGAACCTTGAAACACAGGGGAGCCGCTGCCATCTTCGCGTGACGAGCAGCGAGACGCCGGTGATTAAGTGCTGCTTTCCGGCTCCCTCTCCGGGTTGCGGCTCTCCTCCTTGCCAGGGAGGGAAGGATAAAACCTGGGGGGAAAAAAGCACACTACTGCGCTCTCCACTCGCCCTCGATGTCCTCACTGGTCTCCCAGGGTGCGTCTGTGCGGGGCGCCCTCCCCCCTTGCACCCCGCCTCGCCGAGGATCGAGGTATCCACATACCTCAGTTTCCATCCGCCTCGGCCCAAATCTGGGAGTTTAATGGGGGGGCACACATTGCCATAGCCACCCGTCCCCCATCTCTTCTCCCATGGGGATTAAAGTTTAATACAGGAATCCCCCACCCACACCAGGGACTAATCCTGCCGCCCCTCCTGGGATTAACTCGGCTCACAGGTCCATAAAACACTTCCGGCGCGGCCAGAGGGTCTGTCTGCAGAAACACTTTAAAATTGTCCTCCCGGGCCTGGAATCGGAATTGACCCGGTGGAGGGAAGTGAGTAAACAGACGGTTGTAAGAGACTATCCCGTGCGGTTTGCAGGCTGTGGAAAGAGATGCCTAAAATGTGAGCCGTCGGGGTTGCTTCAACCCAGAGGGGGGCTGGGGTCTCAGTAGACACATCTCAGAAAAGGATGCAGGATTTGCTATATGACATTGACCTGGAGGAGGGTAGATGCAGGCAGGAGCTGGCAGGTTTCAGAAGGCTTCTGGCCGCAGTTCAATGAGGAAGACTAGATTCCTGAAACTTGGCGGGGGGGAGTCTGTCTCCTTATCTGTAAATGGGAACAGTAACACTCATCCTGTCCCTCTCAGGTGGGATTCTGAGAACCAAAGTCTTCAAGCACTTTGTAAACGGGGCCTGACCCCCCTGCACATCACTGTGACTAATGTTCAGTGTCTCTTACTCTAGAAAACACAGTGATTTGCTGATTAAAAAACAAAACAAAGTAAAAACCAGCTCTTCCTCAAATCCATGCAGGAATGTACAAAGGGAATCCAAAAGCTGTTTAAGATTTTGAACATCCTTTTCATTTACATCACTTCAAATTAAGTTTCTGAGGTAATGGGAGAATCTTTGGAATGCTCTAAGAAAAATCCCTGTCAAAAGTGGGGTTAAATGGAAAGAAAAAAAGACCTCTAAATTGGGTCAAATCACATTTTAAGGAGAAGAAAACTGGATGAAGAATGTAAATTCTAAGTAGCTCTGTGGCTCCCGTATCCTCTCTTAGTCTGGAGAGCAGATGCTATAGATAGCCACGCTACCCCCCAGAACCCCGGAAGGAGGCCCTGACTCGGGCGCGATCGGTTTGGGGCGAGGTGACTGGCGTTTAGGGTGGGGACAGTGACGAAGGGCAATCATTTGCTTAAAATGAACGTAAGAAAGACCTAGGCCTGCCTCTGCGCCCTGAAGGCCCAGAACTGCTAAAACTGTGCGTGGGAGGGGGCGCCAGGTGACCTCCTTCCCCGCAGATGGACTCACGCAGCGTGACCGGCCCCAGGTGGCGCCCAGGCGCGCTGGGGATAGAGGCCTAGGCTGCGCATTCGCTCAGCCTCGCAGACTGCAAGCGGGGGCCTCTGGCTGGACCGCCCACCGACCTTTCTCTCCCCGGCCAGGCCCCGAGGCCTCCGGGCAGGGTCTACTCGCCACCACCCCAACGCCCCTCGTGCTGCGCCCTCCCTTCCCTGGCACCCGGCCCGGATCCCTAGGCCTCCCCCGCCCGCAGCCGCCGTTCTTCCCCTCGTGATTCAATTAGCAACGGTGCAGAAAGCCTGTTTACCTCTGCAGGCCAGGGCGACTAGATCTGCGTAAAAAGCCCTAACGCCAGCGCCGACCGGTAGGGGGGGATTGTCCTATAGATTATTTCTTCTCCTGGGTTTTTTTTTTTTTTTTCTTTCTTTTTTTTTTGAAACGAGAAGGCTTGGTTGGAGAGGGGGTGGGGTGGCGTGTTGCTGCTGTTTTTTAAAACACCGTATTTGAAAGAGAAACAAAAGCCACACAAAAGCAGTTTAGGAGGTACCAAGGCTGTTTTTACATATAAAAAGTGCAGCGAATACCAAGGGGCCCCCAGCAGTGATAAACTAAATGGTTGGCCGATTTCGACAATTAGCAGTTAATGTGTTATCTGCGATCTGCAAACAAGTTTTGAGGCTCGAAGGACACCAAATTCCTGTTCCAGTCGACAGCGTTGTACTCGAATCTGTCGGGCACCTCCGATGCTCTCGGTTTCCCTGAGTGCGAATCCAGCTTCGGCAAACGTGGGTTTCCCGAGTTGCAGGACAGACTTGGGTCTCAGAAAATTCACTTGGGCAACCGAGAAGACCGCCTGCATCGCCCCTCCGGCCCTAGCTTGTCTCTTTGTTCCAGTTTCTCCAATTTTTTTTTCACTCCCCCCTAATTTTGCAGACCTCTTGATTTTGCACGTAGTAGGCCTTCAACAAATGTGGAATGAGTGTCAGAAACCAAAGTCAGTCTCTTGGCCTGGAAGGCAGCCTGGTGCGCGGCCTCGCCCTCGGAACCCCATTTGGGTGCCCAGAGCCCTCTGGCCGCCGCAGCCTGCGCGCAGCTTCGCCCTGCGCGGGCCTGAGCGGGCGGGGGAGGCCGGGAGGCACGAAGCGCCCGGAGCCTGCACGATGATAAATATTGCGCAGACAGCCCATAAATAATTTGCATTATGTTCAGCTGACAACGCAGGGCGATTAATTTTAATAGCTACATATTTGCCTGGGCTGCTGCTTTCGTAGGCCCGGTAATGAAAGGCGAGAGGCCGCCCTGGCTCTGTGCTCGCGGTCCCGGAAGGCAGCCGGGAGGTGCGGGAGAGCCCGACACGGCGTCTCCTCCAGGCAGCGTCCTGGCGAGTCTCAGCCCCTGGGCCCCCCTCTCGCTCTCCCGGCCGTGTAGACGTGGGGTGCGCGCGCGCCGCGGGAGCACCCCCGGGGCCTCGAGCAACAGGAACCACCATAATGACACTGCACATTTGTCTATATGGGGAGAGCCACTTGTGGACCAGGAGACCCTCCCCAATGCGATATGCCCCACCCGGACCAAGTCTGGAGTGAACTCCGGAGGGGATTTCACGTTCCAATTTTGGTGGGGGTGGGGAAGTGCTAAGTGCTTAGCCCGCCGATTCAACGGTGGGCCCCAGCGCGGCAGAGGCTTTTCCGCCCTCGGGACGCCGGCAAGGGGCAGAACAAAGCCCAGCTGCCCACGCGTCCTCTCCGCGCGCGTCCTGAGTCCTGCGGTCTTGCGCCCCGCGGGAGCCCCCTCTAAAATGCTTCCCGAGCTCCTCGATTAAAAGGACCGCACACATAAAAGACGGAAGAAAGGATTTGGAGCAGCTCTTAAAAAGAGGGGGCGGGGAGGGGAGCGCAACGAAGAAGCACACGGCGCAGCGGCTGCCGCGGTCCCGTGGTGGCCGGGTGCGCGCGTGTGCGTGTCTGTGTGTGCGTTCCGATGACAAAGCCCTGCCGCCGCATGCGAGCTCCAAGCTGCCTGAGCACTGGTGGGGGAAGGGAGGGGAGGGGAGGGGAGGGGAGGAGGGGAGCCAGCGCTCGCGTAGGTAGCGGGGAGTCAAAGCTTCCCGGGAGAAAGAGTTCATTCATAAGCTGGAGGAGGCCTCCTGGCCGGGCCAGGTGGAGCCTCCCGAAGCCAACACCTGTGTATTTTCTTATTTGAAAAGGGGCGAGCGCATCGATCATTACCATATTTTAATTGCTTTTCGCAAAGGTCATCTCTAATTATGGGTTGCGAGGAGGGTTGGCCAGGGTCTGTAAGCCCTTTATTATGTGTGTGCGTGAGTGTGTGTGTGTCGCCACTGAGACAATGCGCCCAGCTTATCGAAATGCCAATCCGAGGGTGTCCGTGCGCGCCTGCGAGGCGGTCACGACGTGCTGGATCCACGCAGACAGACCAGGCTGCGTGCACAATAAAAGCCGAGCAGGCGGCGAAGGGCCGCGCAGACCCACGGGTTTTCTTTTTAGAAACGGTGGTGCGAAAAGACTTGACAATAATAACACGCAGCAGAATTAAATCAGGGCGGGAATAAGAAAATGCATTTTCGTTTCTAGAACCGCATACTGTGTTTAACCCATCCGATCCCCCAAGAGCTTTTTGCGCCCACGTGGAGGCCCGCGCAGGGACAGGTGCGGGGCAGAGAGTGGCTTTGGGACTGCCTGCTGATGGTCCAGGACAGCCACCTTATTTTAAAATAATACTAATCTCTTCCTTTAATTCAGCGTAGTTGTCAGCTACAGTGAAGTGGAATCCTTAACGATGTCTGTTTTATGGGGAATGATACCCGGCTAGTTGAAAAGGAGAAAGAAAACATTAAGGTTTTTTTTTTTTAACTTTTAAAAGTCTGCATTTCCTTAGTTTTCGTCACTTGCGGAAACCCTTGAGGCAGAAGCCTATTTTAACTTCGTCTGAGGGAGCAGCCGGCAAGGTTGTTGGAGGGTCAGGGGTTCTTACGAGGCTATTTTGGAGACGAGGGGGTGGAAATCAGTGAAGAGCTGTTGGTCAGGGGTGGCCAGCAGCCACTCTAAACTTGATGTTATCAAAGGAGCCTGACATCTCTGAGCCACCATGCTGTTTCTGGGAGTCCCGCCTGGCAGAGCCAGGGGCTGGGGTCAGAAGCCTCCGAGAGTTAGAGGGGTTTGTACCAGCTCTGCTTCCTGCTCTGCCCCCCACACCTGGCCTCACCAGCAGCCTGCTCTGCCCGGAGGAAGGCAGAGCCAGATGACTGGTCCAACCCCCGAGAGACCGCCTGGCTTTCTCCTCCCCTGTAATCAAAACCAGATGCACTTAAGCGCCTTTCATCAGAGGAAGCCCAAAGCCCTTTAACAGGCTTCAATAAAAGCCTTGCTAGGGCCTACCAGTGTCCAGGCCCCTGTGCCCATGTCTCACCTGAGGAAGCCTGGGGTTGCAGACAGGGTCTCGCTCCTCCCAGAGGGGCCCCAGAAGCCAAGAACATCTACCCAACCAAGGCAGCCTTTCCAGGCAAGTAGGGTGCCAGGATCCCTGCCAGGTGTGTGAGTACAGACTCCGTTGATAGGAGAAAAGAAACAGGCATAGAAGAGAAGCCAGCAGCTAGTGCTTAAGGAAGGATAAGAGCGGCCTTGTGAGAAGAAACCGGGGGGGGGGGGGGGTCGGCGGCTAAGAAAGTAGAAGTGAAGTGAAAGGGTGATGATGATCAGATCAAGATATTCAGAAGGGCTCCAGGTACTTGGACCACCCTGCATTCAGAGCCCCCATCCTACTGTATTGCAGTGTTTCTGTCTCCCCCACTAGACTTCAAACTCCCCAAGGCAGAAACTGTCTTATTTATCTTTGCAAGCCTGGCACAGGTTGGCACAAAACACGTGATCAAAATGTTTGGGAGATCACAGGTGTGGTGGAAAGCTCTGGAGCAAGACACATCTGGGCTTAAGATGGGAGCTCTGCCCCCAGCGGTTATATAACCTTTTTGAGCCTCAGTTTCCTTATCTGTGAAATGGGCACGAGAATGCCCACATCACCAGATTGGGGAAAGATTTGGTGAAGTAATTGCATGTGAAGCAATAATAAGGTTTTCATCAATAATAATAATAATAATAAGGTTTTAATAAATGTTGTACCCTTGTTCTTGAAGGACTGAGGAAGGGTTGGGGCTGATATTGTTTGAAGCATAGGAAGAAAGGTCCTAGCTGGGCACAGATCTCACTGGTCTGGGATTTGGGTCAGCAGAGAGAATTGTTTCTAAAATGTGTGCTGCGGTAGCCCTGTGAATTGGAACTGCAGGACCCCACTGTCTGGCAGGCAGGCAGCCCCAAAGCTGTGAGCTCGGGGAGCCGTGTCAGCCTTTGGACTCAGGCTCTGGGGAAGGGGTAGGTCCCAGGCCCTTGGGTTGGGTGCTCCTCTGCAGGGCTTCTTGTGGCTGAGCCCTGCTTGTGCCCTGAGGGCCAGGCCACCTGAGATGAGTGGCTGGCATATAATCCCAGTTGGTGCTGGCTTCCTGTGGTCTGGGGGAGAGTCGTCCCTTGGGATTGACCTCTGCTCCTGTTTCATGGCTGTATTTTATCTTTGACGAGTTCACCCCTTGGCATTTGGCAGGACGGGGGGCGGGGGCGGGCATTGCCTACTTCTCTTTGCGGCTTGGCCCATTTGGCCTGTTCAGTAGCTCCTCACCTCTCACCTCCCCACCCCACGCAAAATTCGGCCTATTTTTCTCCACATTGCAGGCAACTTGTTCTTTTCTCCTGCTCCCTGGCTACTGTGCTTATTGGGTGTGTGTGTTGGGGGATGGGGGATTAGGACCTGGCCCCTCCATCTTCCCCTCCGCAGTCTTCCACATTCCAGATGTCTTGCAGCCCCTCCCCAGGTCTCCCCTGAGCTCAGCATTTCCCCAGGAGGGCAGGCTGTAAGTTAGGGTCGGTGGGCTGCCTGGGCAGCAGGGGCCTGTGAGTACCTGCCTCAGGGGAGGAGAAAGAGGGGGAAGGGGGAGGGAGAGGCCAGGGGTGCTGCTGGGTGATTCTGTAGGTGTGGCCAAGCAAATGTGACTCTGAGTATCATGAATGGAAACGTATTTGTCTGGACTGTGACACAAATGGGGTAGTTGGGTGCCAGGGAATGAGAAGATGTGGGGTTTTGGAGGAATTGGGAAGAAAATGAAGTAAGCTGATCTCTCTTCTGTATTCCATCCCACCCCCTCCCCAACATGAGAACCTTCAAGAAGAGGCAAGGAAAACGTGGGGAGGGGAGGGAGGAGGAAAGATGGGAAAGCAAAGCTAGCCCGGTGGAAATGTTCCGTCCCTCTCTCCTGCCCCGTGAACTGGCTCCCTTGTACAGCCAGCGTAGGTCAGGAGGGAACAACAAATGGGGTCCTTTCAGCCAGATCCTTTAGGGGAAATGCGAGATCAGATTTGAGAAGGAGACAGGTCACCGTCTGTCCTCCAGGGATTCCATAAACAACAAGGCGTTGTGTCATCCGAGGTGGAGGATTTGGGCTGTGCTGAAATATGTCCCGTTCTCCACACTTCTGTTCTTAATCTGCTCGCCTTCTTCTATGGATTTCACAACATGTTATAAAACTGACCTCCCCTACTGACTGTGGCAAGTGAGGGTCAGAGCTCATCAGCTGCAAGGGAGCTAGTGCAGAAGCAATTGAATTCTGCTTGGGGACTCAGTGGGTCCAGAATTTGGTGGCAATTCTGGGAGCTGGAACCATCTGGATGCTGCCGCACCCACCTTTCCAGCCGCCGGTTGAGACCTCAGCTGCGTTCTGCAGCACAGGCACAGGGCTCTCTGTGTGACTTGGGCTTCCTCATAGTATGGTGGCTTAAGGGTAGTAGGACTTGAAGTTACCTAGCAGCAGCTCAGGGCTCCAAAAACAAGCATGCCAGCATCACCTCTTCCAACCCGCCCTCAGAAGTCATGTGGTGTCGTTTCTACTGTATTCTGCTGCCTACGATGAGGCAAAGGCCCACTCAGATTCAAGGGGAAGGGACATAGACCTTACTGCTCACTGGGAGGAGTGTCAAAGAACTTATGGCCACTGAGAAGAAAAAAAAAAAGAAAGCAAGCCATGCCAGGCACTCTTGAGAGCTAAGCCTAATTAGCACTGGCTCTAAACAGAATAGTCTATGTTATAATAGGAGCGTGTACCCTCAAGAGGCTGTATAAATTATATGGGGGGTGAGGGGGAGACAGAGAGCTAAAATTAGGCCAGGGTAAAAGAAATAGAGCCGTAAAGCAAATATGAGTTTTATGAAAAATAGACGATATCAAAGGACAGCTCTCTCCGTGAGCTTGTGAAGTGTGGGAAGAACTGAGGAAGAATTGGTTGGTGGAATCAGCTGGGTTTTAGGCCCTTCAGTGTTGAAAGGGAAAGCAGGTAAAGGACAGGACTGGGAATCTGGCCACCACCATCCTTCACCCGCCATCTTGAGGGGATCTGTGGTAACCCTTCATCGCTTCAGGCAACATTAGTTTCACGATTTGCTTGCAAATCACCTTTTTTTTTTTTTTTCAACATACAGATATCTTTCTGTGGTACAGAGCTGGAAATGTAGTCAGTGCATTTGCTAAAGTGTGGAAAAAATAATACATTACTCTAATAATAAATTACTCTAATACTTACTGTTCATCCCCTACCCCCAGGTGTGGTTTTAAGTATCCAGCACGGGTAGTGTTGTGACTGCAAAGAGCTGGGTACATCTCTAGGGCCTCGGGTTCCCATTATCCTTGTCTCTAACCCCTGAATGGAGAGTTTGACTTCTAATTTCATGCTAGGGGTTTCACAGGCAACATAATTGTATTTGCCTCTGCCTTTGATCTGCTATTTGATCTATTTCATTGTGGCTTGACTAGGAGACAGAGATAGCAACGTAGTGGAAAAACACGACTTTGCTTTGCTTCGGAATTGGCAGTTATGATTTTCTCTGGCTCCCTTAATGTGACACACCTTCCCTAAATCTGAAATCTAATCATTTTCCCGTTTTTGAAATTCCAAAAGACATGTGCACCCTCTGGCCTGCTTTCCTCTTTGCTCATGAAGATTTCATTTTCAGCAAGGCTTTAGGGCAGGATGTTCATGTTTTTAAAAGATCTCTATGAACGTCGAAGTCCCAGAGTTAGTGGAGAACTCCTGGGTGAACTGGGACCTACCTGCCCCTTTCCCGACCTCACCGCCACTTCCCAGGATGCAGCTGGTTCACCCCAGCCTCTCTTCAGGTGATTAGGGTCTGTAGGGCTGAAAACCAGGTCTGCTGTGCTGGAAACCAAAGAAACCCAGATGCAGCAGGAACCTCGCGGGTCAGAACTGAGCAACCTCCAGGGTAGCCCCCGAAATAAGCTGGCTTCTCAAGCAGGGTCACCACATCAGGTTGTGTAGCTTGTGCACTGCACTAAGGTTCCCAGCCAAGACGGGGAGTGAGGACTGGAATTCAGGCCCAGAGGCACCTTTCTCCAGTGCTCCCAAAGTCACCAAGTAGGCTAGTGGCAGTTCTGCTCTCAGGGCAGAGGAGAAACAGATTTTCTCTCTGATCAAGAAGAAAAGACATGGTGGCACAGGGCAGGACGGGGGGGTCAAAAGGGCATCTTGGGAGCAGAGCGGGCCAGCCTTAGGCTGCAGATCAAGCCAGTGTTGACCCAGCAGGTTGGAGCAGTAGGCCCGTTACTCGCTCTTTGTTTTGTCCCCTCTCATCTGCAGGGTCCAGTGTTCATAAATTACTGAATTACTAGATCTCTCCTAGGCTTTATTTGGAGTTTTTTTTAAAAAAAGACAGGGGTGTCGCTCTACCTATGTGTCTTGTTTAGCCAGCAAGGTGGGATTTGAGGGGGGGGTGTTTTCTTTGTTTTTGAATGTGAAGCCTTTCAGGGATGTTGTTAACTGCAGGCCTTTGTGTAGTGGGTGTAGGCATTTGAGTGTAAGACCCTAACAGGTGGTGCAATAGAGTTGGACATCCTAACAGGTCACCTGTGAACTGAAATTCACACTAACGTGTAATGGACGAAGCCAATTTGCATTTAAAAGTGGAGGATAGTCCAGAGGGCAATTCCTAGTCAAAGTTAACTCCAAAGAGGGATTTTTCTGGTGTCGGCAGTAGGCTCCTAGGGGAAGCCTTTGGAAGCCTTCTAAATTAGCCCTGTAAAGCTTACTCTTGTTCATTTCTATAGTGGACGGTATGGGTGTGTGGAATTGCATTAATATTGGGGAAGGTATTTTCACAGTAAAGCCAGAGATGACATCTCTCCCGAGAACAGCAAATTTGCTCTTCCTTTATAACTAGGAATGTACAGGCCAGGAGCTCCAAATCCATTCGCCTCCCTCCCTGTTTCTTTCTACACTTTGGGTAATTGGAGCTGGGTATGCGGAAGGAAGATACTTTCAAAGAACATTAGTTACATCATTGTGGCTGAGAGTTCGCAGAGTTTGATTCTTCTAAATCAGTGTGCGTTTTTAATTAAAACAAATTAATTTGTATTTTTCATGAAGGAGTATTTACCCGAAGTTTATGAAGCCAAATAATATGTAAAGGCTTGGAACAAAAAAGCAGTCCCCTGGGAGCACCTCCCTCTCTTGTTCTGCTGGTTTCTTCTGGTAGATGCCATCATATTTCTAAGTAACATGTAGATGTGGCCTTCTCTGAAATAATCCATAACAATAATATCATCTGTTGACCTCCTGGTACGATAGAGGAGGATTTTAGTTCTCTGCCTCATACTTCCCCTCCCCCACTCTCACAATAGAACTATATCATACTTTCTTATTAAATTCATATCCAGTGTTTACTTTGTGACCACACATAGATTGTTTATCGATGAGGCAGATGAGCTTCAGTGATTGCATTTCCTTTCTTGTACGATTTTTTTTTTCCTGGAGTTAATAATTGCCTCATTTTTTATTTGCTTAATTTTCTTTGACCTATGACTAATTTTCCCACACTCTCCAACCTCTGTACAAATCATCTTGGGACGGTTTTCTGCGTTCACATCTTGGAGACCATCTGCAAACAGGCTGATCTTTTTTGTTTTGTGTGTTTCTTTTTTCATTCCCATTTTCTTTAAGTCTGAAACCTTTTTTAGAAGTTTCTAATCTTCCATTTAGTTTTATTTTCTAAAACGCTTTCTTTTTTATGAAGTGTGGTGGGAGTTTTACCGATTTCAAAGCGGGGGAGGTAGGAGGTGGTGGTATTGTGTTTGGATGGAAAATTGCATCTCTACAGCTCAGCTTATGTCAGGAGCTGAGAAATGAATCCTAAGTTTCTGAATCTTGGTATTTTGCTTCGTTTAAATAAACTTTCACCATTTTCCCTAAACATCAACCTTTCAGAAGTGATGACTGTTATTCCCTGGGACCCTGGAACTATTCAGTGTTAGCATATTTTTATCCTCCCTTCCCCTCCCAGAACTGATTCTACATTTTTAGAAGTAAAGGTTATTTTAAAAATAATTAATTGGCCCTTCCCCAGACCATTTACTGCGGGATTCAGGCCCTTTTGTTTACATTCATTTCACGTTGCCTTTTATTTGTGTTTAGTGAGTCAGTTACAAGTCTGCCTTCCCACCTAGATAGTAAATTACTTGAGGGCCAGGGGTGCGTTTTTACAAAATTCACTTTTGTACTTTTGGATTCCCCTAGGGACTAAGCCAGTGCCTTGCCCTTAGCAAGCTCTCCATAAACGCCTGTCAAAAAGAGGACAAGTAGAGTGCCAGTCTTCTCCAATCAAGATCCCTTAAAGAGAGGTAACTTTCAAATCCTCTCTTGCCCCGAAAGCGGCTTAGAGACCCCTCGAACGGCGGGGACTGTGCTGCAGGCCTCGCCCCCCGGGATGACAGCAGCCCAAGTTGCGAGATGCGCGGCCGGGCCGCTGGGCGCGGGAGAGGTGATAACGCGTGGACCATTCAGGAGTCCGGCAACCGGAGGTCGTTTCTCCGGATTAAAATCCGCTCTGGCGTGGCGGCCAGGGGCGACTACAGGCCGCGCTTTAACCAGGAGCGGCCGCCCCGGGCCAGGGGTCAGCCTTGACCCGCTGCGCGGAGGGGCCTCCGGAGGGAGCGGGCGCGGCTCCCCGGGAACGCCCGCGCGGCCGCCTCGGTCCGGCCTGCGGCTCTGCGGTCCCACCGCCGGGGGCAGCGCCGCCCGCGCCGCCCGGGCTAAGATGGCGGCCGGCGTGCAGCCCGCGCCTGGGGGAGAGGCGGGCGCAGTCCCCCAGGAGCCGGCGCGCCTGGCCCGGGCCCCCAGCGGGGAGGTCGCTCCTGCTTGGCCTGCCTACGGGGACCCCTGAGGGAGGACCCAGTCCTGCCTCTTCCCCAGACAAGCTTCCTGCCCTGCGTCCTACCTGGATGGTTCCTAAAGGGATGTTTTATCCCCCAACTCCCCTAGATTCCTGATAGGGGGAGGTAGGGACAGGCCCTGGCTGAGATGAGGACTGCGAGGAGGATGGCTGTCAGACTAGACACAGTGGACAGAGGACCAGTGGGTACCACTGGGTGCGGGCCTCACCCCCAAGCCATTTCCTCCCATCCCGGCAGCTCGGCCGCTAAGGCGTGGGACACAATACGCACAATTACACAATACCCATGACCGCAGGTCGAGAATCCTGCCCGATTAAGATACAGGGCCCAGAGCTCTTGAAATCAGGAATGTCTTGGAAAACGGGGTACATCCGGTTGGGAAATCCAGAATATAATCCAGTAAAGGCTACAGAATGCGAGCCGCCCGTCACATTTGCACTGACATTTGCACATACGGTATGCGCGCTGTACTGTGTAGGCTGCCTTCTTCCTAGGACACTCCAGAGCCTGAGGTCCAGTTTACCAGAAATGGCATTGCTGAATACTGCCCATTCTGAGTGATCTCACCTTGGGCTCAGGTGGGGAGGTCAGAAGGGCCACCCGAGGGAGTAGCTGAAGCAGGTTGAATCACAATGGTAGGAACGGAGAAGTACCCGGAAAGGCTTCCCATTGCCCTTTGTAAACTGCAGGCTGACACCTCCCACTGGTTCCAGATTCCATCCAAAGTTTGCAAGTTGCTTATCAGCTCAGCATGAGAGGCTGAATGTGAACTTTTTTGTTTTGTTTTGGTGAAATAAAGTCGTTCTGCATAATGTTTGCACCGGCTGGTTATTCTCATGGAGAACACTTCCTTCACCCACCCAGGCGGCAGCCACACCAGCCTTTCTTTACTTCTGCAGCCCCTCTATTAATTACCTCTCTCTTGCCCCAGTTTAGGCAGCCCCCGGTGCTTTGTTCAAGTACAGCAATAAACCCGAGACTGGGCCTAATCCTCCCTGGTCCTGACCTTCCTTCTAGCGGGCCTGGAGCCTGGTGGGCCCTCCTGCCCCCCCCCAACTGATTAGGGCCAAGGACCCTGCTTGTTGTGTTTGTGTTTTCTCCCCTCTGCACACTTGATACTTTTCAGACAGACCGCTTCACCAAAAAAAATAAATCGTGTACAAGAAAAAGTTCAAAGCGGCCCTTTGAAGCCAGGCCTGCAGGAGCCAGCCTGCCACCTAGCCAACCATCTGATTTCTAAACCGTAGCCCGCGCCAACGGGTTACCGCAGACCTTGCACCCACCGAATTCCTCTAGTAGCGCCAGATCGGGTGGCCCGGGGGCACCCACCTCCAGCCTTGTCCGGCCCCGTGCCCCTCTCGGGAGGCGCAGTAACCATAAACGGTACGACAGGCGCCGGCCGAACTGGTTCGGTAACGGCTCCCTGGAGACCGCCGCCTCGAGCGGCAGGCCCCATCTGCAGTGCAGCTGAACGAGTTAAGCTGCCCCGGGTGTGAGCGGCCCGGGGTGGGGCCTGGACGAGAGGGAACCGGCGGCAGCTCCGGGCAGCCTCGGCCTCAGGATCCCCCAGTTACAGAACTGGATGGACCTGACTCCTTGCTCCCGAAGGGCTGCGTGGGAGGCTCGGAAGGCCCCAGGCAAGGGTTGGGGCGGCGGCTTCCGAGCGGGTCCCGAAGTGTGAGGCAGCGCTGGGGACCTTGGAATAGGAGGGGAGATGCACCCTCCTGGCCCCCCACCCCGGGCGGGGAAGGCGCTTCTGCGCCAAACTAGCCGGGAAAAGCTGCAGCACCCGACCCTCAGGCTCCTGCAGCCGAGATGAGCCCATGATACAGGCAGGCGAGGGAAGCGCGGCTGTCCGCGCAGCCCCAGGTGTGCTAAGGTTAACTGGCCACCTCCAGGACAGCCTGCCCCCGCAGTGCGGCCCCTGCCTTCCACCCTCGGGCGCCGGCCGGATCCTGGGCAGCACGGGCCACCGCCCCGGGATCGCCGGGCTCAGCGCGGCGCGGCTCCGCCTCAGCCTCACAAAGGCCGCGTGCGGCTGGAGCAGACGAGGAGCGGCCACAACTCTCAGATCTTTAATTACGCCCCTACCCTTCCCCCCACCCCATCGCCGGCTTCCAGCCCTTTAATCAATTTCACGATATTAAATATTAATTTCCCGCCAGCCAGTCTTTCTCGAAGGAGAGGGAGGGGACGGGCAGGGCAGCTCCGAGGAAGGGACGGCTTTGTAGGGTGTGACCTGGATAGTAGGGCGTGAGGGCTCTTAAGTGACCTGTGCCGGGAACGCGGAGCCACCGGGTCTGCGCTTTGCGTCTGGGGAACTTGGAGAGTTATGAACGCCGGGATGCAGGCCTCCCGGAGGGGCAGCTAGGTGCGCCGAGAATCCCAGTGCGCTGGGCGACAGCCTCCTGCTCCCCAGCCCCCAGCCCCGAGTCAGCTCCACGCGGGCCCGCGGCGCGCAGCGATGATGGATCGCGCCTGGCGGGGGTGATTTGGTGTTGATCGCACATTATCACTGGCAGGTTGGACTGGTTGCTGATGGACGACTTCTAGCGGCTGCAGCAGCAGCGTCTTCAGACACCGCGCGGGGACTCGCTTGCTCTGCGAGGGTCTCTCTTTTTCCCCCCAACTCCTCCCCCGCCCCACTTCCCAGAGACAGGAGGCCCTGAGAGTCCGAGCTGGATCTTGCGGCACCCAAGGCCGCCCGCCCCGGTCTGGGTCCTGGTGTGGGCCGAAGGCCGGGCGAGGAGGGGAGCCAGGACGCCTCTCCCACTTCCTCCCATTCCTCCTTCCCCGCCTGCCCCCCCCTTCCTTCCTGCTTCCCCATCGAAACCGGGAGGGCCTGGGTCACTCGCCGTGCGGTTTCCCCGCTGCCGGGTCCAGGCCGCAGGCGGCGGGGGGCAGCTACCCCGCCCCACGGCTCCCGCCCCTCTCCCGGGGCTCGCAGCACCGCGGCGCTGCAGTGCGCCCCTCCTCGCCTCTTTTTCTAAAGTGCCTGCAGATACAAAAGCGGTTTCGTAATGCCTTCCGTCTGCGAGAGCCGGAGGACCTTGGCTGACCTTTCGGAAACTGATTGCAACTGCCTGTTAACAGCCCGTACTGACCGCACCGAGCGGAGCGGAGGACAATCATTTAAGTGACAGACGGCGAGGTGGCCTCGGCTCAGTCGAGCGGCCTGGTTAAGCCCGCTCCGCCCCTCCCCCCGAGTCTCTCCCCACCCGTAGCTTCGGGCGCACTGCGGGCTGTGGCGGGCGCTCGGGCGGGCAGGGAGGGCGCGCCGTGCGCGCGCGCGCGCGCGCGCGTGTGTGTGTGTCCGCGATTACCGGCCGACGGGTTAACCCTTAGCCGAGCGGCCGGCCCTTTTGAGGCCGGACGCTGCTGGCTTAATCTGCCATCTGCAAAAGAGGAATAAAAGGGCCGCCTCCGCCGACTTTCCCTAATGGGTAAACTGTCCCCTCTCAGCGTGACCGGGGCTGCGTCCCTCCTGCTGCCGGGGAAAGATCCCGACCCTCGGCCCTTCCGGCACGTCTCTGGGTCCCCTCCGTGCGCCCCCTCCCTCCCCCGCACACAGACACCGACACGGGGAACAGCACGGGGACAACGCGAGGGGTCCAAAGGCTCCGAGAGACTCGCTGTGCAGTGGACGTGGGTGTTCCCAGTGTTTTCTGTTTTGGAAACTGGAGAAGGGTGGGGGGTGGGACCGCGCTGGGAAGGCAAGGTGGGGGAGGGGAGGCTGGTGACAGGGCACCTCGGGCTGCGCTCGCTCCCTCTCTCGGGAGAGATCGCCAGCTGCTCTCCAACAGGCAGCGCCCTGAAATCTATTTAAAGAGAGGGAAAGGGGAGGAGAACAAAGGGGGAGGAGGGGGGCGGCGAGCAGAGCCAGGGCGAGAGCGAGCGAGCAGGGAGGATCCGCCGCTCCGCGGGCACATCAAGCGCTCACATCTGTACACTCCGCGATCGATGGGGAGAATGGATAATATTTGTCAGCTGCAGACCTTTCTCTTCCCGGTTCCCGGGGAGGGGAGGGGGCGAGGGAAGGGGAGGGGGAGGGGCGGGCAGACCAGGCGAGAGAGGCCGCCTCAAGGACAGCGCGCTTCCCGCTGCAGCCACACGGAAACCCAGAGCCATGAAAGCCCGGGGATTTTTCTCTTATTATAATTATTAATTATTTTTTATTATTCCACAGCAGCCAGCGAACGCTCGGCGGCGCCCCTCCCCCGCTTGCCCGCCGCCTCCCTTTGTTGATTCTCAGCTGCGAGCGCGGCGGGCCCGAGCCGCCGCCGTCGCCGCCGCCGCCGCCGCCGCCGCCGCCGAGCACGATCTGCTCTTGCGCCCTCGGTCGCAGCTGCGGCCCAGGAAGCCTGGGCTGCGTCCCCGCCCTCCGCCCCCCACGGCGCGGCCGCCCCCGCACACCCCTCCCTGCTGCCCGCCACGAGGCCGGCCCAGCCTCTTCGCTGTTCCTCGCTGCGGCTCCGCGTCCCCAACGCCGAGCAGAGGCGCTGGCTGCTGCCGCCCCGAGCCTCCGGCCGCGCGGGGGCCTTCGCCACCCCCCACCCCGCGGCGGCTGCACTCTGATGCCGCCGTCCCCACACATGGTCTTCATTTCGCACACTAGCTGCGTGCTTCCTCTCCGCTCCCCTCCTCGGGGCTTTTCGGAACGAGGAGGGAGGTTTAGAGGAAGTTGGAAACCCAGCGAGCCCAGGGGAAAGGGGGAAAACCCTCGCTCTCGTTCTGAGCTTCCGAGGCGGAGGGGAGCGCCCCGCGGAGGGTGGGGCAGAGCCTGGGTGTCCTCCCCTTCCTCAGGTGCGGGAAGGGCGAAGTGAGGGGTGGCGGTCGGGGGAGGACCGGGAGCTGGAGAGCGAGAGCTCCAGGTCTGCTTTCGCTCCGTTCCCTCGCCCGCACGCACCGGCCAGGGCAGAAGTGACCCGCCCTCTCGCAACGGCACAGCGGGCCTGGGAGCCGATCGGATTAGCGGTCATCAAATGGGACCAAAGACACCTCAGACTGTCCCCCAGCTCCCGCGCGGGGGAGCTCCCTGGGCCTTTGCCCCCTTCCTCCTCCAAGATTGAAAGCCCAGAGCCGACGCCCCACAGGCCCGGGGTCCGGGCCCACTCGGGGGGGGGGACTGTGGTGCAGAAAGTTCTAGTCAGGGTTTACTTGTAGCTTTGCGCCCCCCATCCCCGCTGTCCTTCTGCGATTCTGGGCCAGCCTGCGGCGGCGTCCCCGACTGCTCCGCGGTCCTGGGCAGGGCAGGAAGCTGGCACGGCCGCCGGCTGGGCCGGCGCCACTTGGCCGGGCCGGCTGCTCGCTGGAACTCGCGCGGCACCTTCGCGCCGAGTCGGGTTCCCGGGTCTCCCGCCCGGTCACCCTGAGCGGCTGACCACCCCCACCCCCCCGTCCGTCGTCCTCCCTCCGGAGTCTCCCTGTCTCCACCCGCCCTCTCAGCTTTTCCCCTCCTCGGTCTGTCTCAGGAGCCCCGTAGCGCAGTCAACCGCCCTTCCCGAGATTCAAAAAGAAGTTTTGTGTTTCCCCGGGGGCAGCAGCCTAATGCTTCCCTTGTTTTCCGGAACAAAGCAGACATTCAGTGGGGAGGGGGCAGGCGCTGACTCCTTCCCCTCCCCGCAGCACCCCGCACCCCTGCAGGTTCAGAACGCTCGCTCCCGGGCCCCGGTGGCCTGGGGGTGGCGTGGGGGCCCTCCTTCTCCGGGCTCGGCTACAAAAGCCTCGCCCTCGGCGCCTCCCCCCTTCCCCCCCAGCCTCTGCCGGGAGCCGGAGAGAAGGCGACAGGGTGTTTGGGTGAGGTTCCCAGCCTGGGCGGGGGGGGGGGCGCACGCAGCTGTTTACAGTGTGCCTGTGCTGCTGGAAGCTCAGCCGCCGCCGCCTGACAGCGTGGGGCACCCGCGCGCTGCCAGCTCAGAGGAGGCGCGGGGCGGCGAGCTCTCCGGCACTCGGCCCGAGGCCTCGGCAGCCCCGGGGCCCGGGCGCGCGGGGATGCTCGAGGTCTCCAACAGCGCATTCCTCTTCTAGCCCACAGACATTCCCCCCCCTCCTCCCCAACAATGGTCTGAATCCGGTAGTGTATCAAAGGAACTGGGGGGAAGGAGTGAAGAGCTCGCAAGGGGCGCTCAGAGCAGTCTTTGCGCCCGGCTTCTGGGCACTCCTTCCCCTCGCCGGGGGTTAGTTCTCCGGCCAGAGTGAGCAAAGCACACCACTCTTGCGACTCGGAGATGCTTCTCCCTCCGGATAGCTCTTCGCAGGCCCACCTGCCCCTGCCCACCCTGCCCGATGGACTTCCCCTCGCCCCACCGCCGGGGGAACCGCTGCACTAGCTGTGCCCACGCGCGCCAGGCCTTCTTGTCCGCGCAGCGCTGCCTTAGATCCCGCTCCAGTTCTTCCCCTCTCCCGGGCCTGTGGCCGGCCCCCGGCGCCTCCAGCGCGGCCTGAAACTTGATCCCGTGTCGGAAGGACAGTGTGTAAACACCAGGCGCGCTCCGAGAGCCCGCGGGAGGTGCCGGGCGAGGGCCGCCCGGGCAGCTCCGAGGCCCCGCGCTCCCGCCCGCCTGCTCGCCCCGGGCACGATCGGCGGGGCCGCCGCCTCGCTCTCTGCCTTCCCAGTTGGCTGAGCTAATTGGAGCCGCCGCCGCCAGCGCGGCGGCCTCTTGTTGAATTTTCTAGATCGTAACCGTTCAGTCGTGGCTGCTTGCGGCTCCCCTCCCCCTCCCACAGCTGTTATCTCCTCCGGCAACTTGTTGGTGGTGGGGACCGTCCCTCCGCTGACCCTGGCCTCAAGCTCGGTGTACACCCCAGCAGTTCGGAGGTGTGTTTGTGTGGGGCACGGGAGGGGAGGTAGAGTCTTATCCGAACTGTGAGGCTTCGCGCCAGGATCTCAAGCCCCTTGTTTTGGTGGATGCAAATGGTATCCAGGGGATCCTACGGGCAGAAAGCCATCGTCCTCGCTGTCTTGAACCAGGAGGTAGTGAGAGTCCCGGAGAGGCTTCAGGAACAACTCCACCAGCAGTTTTGGTTGGTTCCAGGAAAACGTTCAGAAGGGCGGGGTGGTGGGGAGGCCCACCGGGGCTGCCTACCTCCTCCAAAGCGAATCAGCTCTGAGCTTGTGCCAGGAGGCCCTCCTGGGCCCTTGGGTCCCCCCAGCTGAGCCTCCCTTCTCCCTTGGCCAGCTGTCTCATACCCTAGTCACGTGACCCTGCTAGGTGCAAACTGCGGGGTCTGCAAACTGTCAGGTCTGCATGGGTCTGAAGGAGGCCCAGAGCCTGGCCCGACGGCCAAGGTGGGAAGGAGCCAGGGAGTTTGGTAGCGCCGAAGGACTCAGGAGGACGTTGCTGACGATGCTGGGGCAGTTGCTCTATATCCAACATTCGCCCTAGAAGGTCTTGCTCTGAAAAGAACTTTTGCTAGTGGGTTTCACAGGCCCGGGGCCCGGTGTTGTAAAAGTGACTGCACCCCCAGCCCGGAAACGCATAAATACAGGCAGGCAAACTCCCAGGGGGCTGGGTCTGTGAGCCACCACCGAGGGGATCTATAGCAGCCAGAGAGCATCAACTTTTCCTGTGACAGTTCTGAGAAGGGCCCCCTGTTCCCTCCCTTTGATGGTTTCTCTGACAACTGTTAGGGAACAAAGGGGCAAGGCCACTGGCTCATTAACTGTCATTTTCTAACACCTCTTTCCTTCCCTTCTAACTTTTACCCAAATTGCCACTTTGGGGTTTTCCTGAGGTGTGCTTTCTATTTATAACCAGAGCAAGATTTCCGACTCGATCCATATTGATTTAAGCTATGGTAAAAAAAAAAAAAAGGGAATCTATAAAACTAATATTATAAGTTAGTGTCTGGGATAACACTTCAATAGGTCAAGTTCACCTAGTTCTTTGGCATCTATAAACCTCCAGGCCCTTCCAATCAGATAACCTAAGTGTGTCTCCCACTGTTAGTTTCTCTTCTCTTTCTGTAGTAGAAAAAAAGGAATCCTTTCAAAGATGTTTATTCTTCTTCACCCCTTCGCTATCAGTGCGCGAGAACCTTGTTTCTGTGTAGAGGAAAGTGTATTTCTGTGTTTTGATAAAGAAGAAAGTAATTTGTGTTCCTCTTCAGGCCTGAAAAGATAATTGTGCATCCCGGGAGCTCGCTCTTCTCCTGGCTGTTTAACAGACAATCTGGATTCTTGTTCTGTAGCAGGAGTACTTCAGTGTCCCAGCCTCCTTCTCGTCGTCGTCCCCTTCTCTGTCACCAGCCAGCCATCACCAGGCCCTTCAGCAGGTCACATGGCCGAGGGTTTCTGTCTTGAAGGCTGGTGGTGCCTCAGAAGACCCTGTGACTCCGAGCCTGATCCACAGTTCTTTTACTGTGCAAAGAATATTCTGAGCCATTGGGATTCCCAGTCCATCTCCCTGAAAGCTTATGCCAAGAGCTCCCCATGGGGCCTATCGGTGATGGATGTCATGAGGCCCTGGGAAGGAGCCATTATGGTGGGAAGTGTTGAGTGCTTGCCTGCAGGACGCAGACCTGAACCAAACTGAAGTGCAAATGGCAGCAAAAAGGACGGCTCCATCCACCTGGTAGCTTGCTTGGAAATAAATCCTACCCCATCCCACTCCCCAGCTAGTAGAGCCTGGGAGCACATCATTCCTTTGGCCTCCCTTTAGCGTGACTTAGGAATGGTACGGTTCAGCATATCAGGAAGCTGAGAGGCATCCACTACTCCTCACTTCCCCTGGCTCTGGGCTCAGGAACTTGCCGTTCCTGCCTCTTTAGAGGAGCTGGTTGTGTTCCCGAAGCAGGATCGCACTGTGCCGCCTCCCCAGGGATCCCCAGCTATTGATTTTTAATATCCGTATTCAATATTGTGTATTAAATATTGAATCCATGCACGAGAGGATATGATGCAAATCACCAGCCGTGCCTGAGACTTTAATAGTTGTTTTATTGCCCGGAAACCACAGTTGGACGCGAGGCATCCTGCAGCCGAGGCTGGGGGTGGGGATGACAGGCAGAGAGGAGAGCTGAGCAGACAAGCAGAGCGGGGCCTCCCAGAGATAGAAGACCTCTGGAATAGCCACTGCTGAAGGCATGGCCAGGCACCGACAGCTCACCCCTGGGCAGGTGGGTTGGGGGCCAGCTCGCAGGCTGCTATGGAAAGAGCAGACAGAGGCTGTTGGGTGAGACCTGAGTAGAGGAAGAGGTGTGAGGCTGTGTCCTTCCTTCCTGGACTTCCCTAACTGGACTGTTCATTCCCGTCCGGCCATCCCCCTTCCCCTCCACACAGATATTCACCCAGACACACACACACACAGAGCTATTGAACAGGAAAGTGAACTTGGGAGCAGGAAACCCCAGGCCTGGGGCCTCCTCCACCACTCTTAGCTCTGAGACCTTGGTGCAGACCTCTCTTAACCCCTCTGGGCCCCATCTCTCTCCTCTGCCAGTGGGGGTAACGCTATCTGCTCTACCTCCCTCACAGCCCGGTGGGGAGGCCGGTGCAAAGGAGATAATATTCAGGGAAAAGGCTTTTGTAAACCGTCAGGCCCCACATAGGCTGGCTGAGGGATTAGTGCTGGCTTTCCCTTTATGCTCCCCTTGTCCTCCAGGCTGTGGCTCCGGGCTGGCTTCTTTTCTCTCAGGCGTGCGCCCCCTCCCCTGTTACGGGCCCTCTCCTCCTCTCCTCTGGCCACCTCCGCTTGGTCTCCCAGGCTCCCCACTCCGCCAGGGCTCTGCACTCAGGCTGTGCAGTTAGGTTTCGAGGACGCCCAGCAGGGAGACAGGAAGGGCGAGAACGACTCGTGTGTGTGTGTGTGTGTGTGTGTGTGTGTGTGTGTGTGTGTGTGTGTGCGGTGGGGGTGGGTACAGCCAGTGTGCCGCCAAGCCAACAGCCGCGGGAAAGCGCTCAGCTTCATTCGAGGAGGAGAGGCGCGCTCCGCGGCTTGCTGCCCCGGGTTGCGGAGCCAGCGGGGGGAGAAGTGGGGAGGATCAGTGAGTAGGGGGGCTGCTGGCCCAGTGGGGGGTGGGGTGGGAAGGAGCGGCGGAGAACTTGAGGCTGGGGGTCTCTTCTCACATGACGCTGTTCCTCCTTGCGGGAAGTGCAGTCTTGATTCCCGATTGTTGGAAAGTCAGGGCGTGGGCTTTGCCGTTGGGGTCTTGCGACCGGGAAGCTGGAATGTCAATTCTGTCGAGGGTGGCGGCCTCCCAGCGCCTCCAAGTCAGATAAACAGTTGCCAGAGCCCCCCCCCCCCGCCCCAGGGTGGAGACTCGAGGGCTGCACTCTTGCCTTGAGAAAGTGCGGAGCTCCTCAAACCCATATCTTTGTCCGGGGGTCAGGGAGGGGCGGGGACCAGAGGGGTACCTATCATTTAAGCCCACTCCGTGGACCCCACCATCTGCTGGGAAGGTCCAAGCTGACTCGCCGAGCCAGCCCAGGCCCAACAGAGACCAGCTCTGGCAGTAGGCCCTGCCGGGAGTCCGCGTCGGCTTCCCTGGGCGCGCAAATCGGGGGACGCCAGGCAGGGCCTGGCTGCGCACGCCTCCGCGTCGGGGCTCGGGCATCTGCTGCTGCCTGCGTTTCCGGGTCTGCGGCTGAGCCTCCCTGGCTCTCTCCTCCCGCTTTGTTTCGCTGCCAACTTCTCGCCTGCCCTCGCCAGTCTCCTGGGTCGGCCGGTCGCGCTCTGCCTCCCCGAGTGCGTCTCAGCTTTTACGCTGCCTCGCTCTTTGCGCACGTGTGTGACCGCCTTCCCTCAACCCAGGCTCAGCTCGGCCTCTTCTCGCGGGCTACTTGGCACTGCCCTCGGATCGCTGCGAGTGCGCACCCCTGGCGCCCCCTCCCCCGCCCCAGGCTGCAGCGTCCGGGGCTCGGCGACCTCCGGGACTGAAACATGCTGAGGTTCTGGTTTAGCTCCCCGAAAGCAAACCTAAGAGGGCTCGGAGTATCCCTCACTGCGCTCCTCGTTGCTCCCAGCCCTAGGCAGCAACTGGAGGGGGACTTTTATGAGACCTACTTTGCAGAGTTAAAGGGAACCACTTCTGCGGCCGACCTCGCGCCGTCTGTGGCGTTTTGCGAACTCTCGAGACTGTAAGCCTCTGAGAATTTGAGAACACGGCTATGCCGCTGACCCGAAAGTTGGCCGGACGTGTGGGTCCGGGTGGCGGTGCCCGAACTGCGTGTGCATGTGCGGATCGCAGGGACTCTCGGTGGATTAGCCGCCACAAAGGGAGGAGGACGGGGCGCAGGCCTTGGACGCTGGGGCTGGGGGCCAGCCGGGGGCCTGCGAACACCCTAGGGCCCGGGACAGGTGAAGACACCCTTCCGAGCCCGCCCCCTCCCCCTGGGACCCGTGCGCGGCCGGTCTCTGAGGCGGAAACACCGTCCAACTCCTTGAAAGTAAACTTGCCGCGAGGGGAGCGAAGGGGGAAGGGGGCTGGCGGGGGTGTCTGCGTCTGGAAGGCTTGTGTCAAGTTTCAGCCCCTAATGACTCGCGGTGGCAAGGTGCCAGGGCCCTGGGAACGGCGGCAGGGGGAAGGGCGGCGGGGGGTCGGGGTGAGAGTGACCGGACTCGCGAACCCAGAGGCGCACCGCGCGTTCTCCGGCCGGAGGAGGCCGGCGGGGCGGGGGCGGCGGGCGGGGAGGGGGCGCTCCGAGAGCCGCCTGAGCCGAGAGGAGCTCAGGCATCTTCCGCAATCCATTCATGCACTGAAGCGCGTGCAGAGCTGCTGATCGCTGCCATTGTTACTCGCGGGCGGTGTGGGAGCCGAGCCTCCACTCTGGCGAGAGATAAATGGCCTCTGACAGCCCCTCCTCGCCAAGAGAGCTCCTCGGATTTCACCGCGCGGCGGCTCTCAGGTCTGTGCCTCGCTCGCTTCCCGGTGAGAACCTTTAAATCAGCCTCCCGGCCCTCCCTCCTCCCGGACGCTGCCCCCCGCCTGCTCAGGCCCTGGCAGGGCCCCGGGCGCGCTGCGCGCAGTCTCCGGCCCCCTCCCCACCTGGTGGGGAGGACAAGGTGGGGAGCTCCGGGCGGACCCGCGGGCCGCGGGGGAGGCGGCTGGAGCCCCCCGCCCCAGCTCCGCACCTCCCCCGGAGCTGAGCCCCGCGCCCCGCCTCCGCGCCCACAAGATGGATCAGGCTACCGTGCGGAGAGCGGGCTGTAAATATTTAAAAAGTCTCTCGCGCGCCGGCGGTAATGGCTTTCGCAGTCGGAATGTGTGCTGGGAGAAGAGAGGAAGGGCGATGCGTGTACCGTGTTGCGAGATGGGGGAATTGTTCCTATTCCTCCCCCCCACGCCCTGGTCCGGGGTGGGCTGCAGGTTCCGGCTTCCCGATTTCCCGCCCTCCGTTCTCTGCCGCCGCGTCCCACGATAGTGTTTGAGAACGCCAATCGATAGGGAACTTGAGCATGGCACGGCGACGGAGGCTCGGACGAGGTGACCTGGAGCCACTCTCCCCTTCAGGGTCTCCCGAGGTTCTAGGCTGGGACTGGTCCGAGACCCCTGGTCCAGGTCCGCTTCTCCCTGATGCACAGGGGAGGGCGGGAAACGCACAGGTTGAAGCCCCCTGAGTTTGGGTGGTCGCTAAAGCCCGGACGGGGGTCTCTGCAGCGGGGCCCTGAGCCCCGTTTGTGCCTTTGCTCCCCTCCCCATGCCTCTCTTAAGCCTTGATGCACTCTAAAGGAGAGCCCTTCCCCCGCGCCCCCCCCCCTTTGAATCGGAAAGTAGCTTTGTGGCTGCTGGGACCAAAACCTGGGAGGAGGCAACGCGGGGAGATTGGGGGGGGAGGTGGCGGTGCCTCGATCCCAGGCTCAGTGGAGGTCACTCGTGGAGGTGGAGGGGGATCCTTCGTACTGCTTGCGACTGCGGGCCTGGGATCTTTAAGGCTGAGCCCAGCCGAATGGAAGAGGTGGGGGAGGGGCATCCAGCTTTCTGGGCTTCACGGCTGGGAGAGGCTTAATGGGCCCACCACAGGGTGTGTGCCGGCTGAGGCTGTCGCCTTTGCCAGTGGCCCCTCCCTGGCGGGGCGGGGGCGCCGAGTTGCCCAGAGCTGGGGCGGGCCGGGCGCCGCGGGTTCGCGCGGAAGGTTGGAGGGTGTGGGCCCAGGCTGGGGCTGCTCCTCTGCACCCGTCCGCTCCGCCCGCTCGGGGACCAGCCAAAGTGTGGGTGCTGGCGGCATGTCAGGGCGCGCCAGGGCTGCTCTCCGCGTTCGAGCGCGTGGAGCTCCCGACTCCTGGCAGCTCCGCGCACGCAGCTTCCAGGGGCTTGTGTTGCGCCCTACTCGCTTGTTTGTCTCGTGTGAGCCTCGTAAACCGCCCTGATTTATTACCCAGACTAAATGCTTAATTTGTGAATATGAAACAGATTAAAAGGGGCGGGGGGGAGGGGGCTTGGGGTCGGCATATTTTAGCAATCAGACCAAAGCAGACCGGCAGATGTTTCAAATTTGTCGACATTTTCAGGCTCATGTGGAAAGCCAGCCAGTATGGTCAAGAGGTCCTTTCTCCTTCCTTCAACCTGAGAACTTGGCAATGATCAAAAGGAGGTGATTAGTAGCTACAGAGAAAAGACACCAGCAGGCAAGGAGTTAACAGAGGCAGAGCCCTTCACCTCCAGGATTGGAATGGGGGTGAGGGGTGAGAGCTGGTCACAAAGGCGAGAGGGGGTCCGGACTAAAAAGGCCCAAGTCCTGGAAGCCAACTTTGAAGAATAAAGTAGGGGATCCATTAAAAGTTAATTCAGCAAATAAACTTCATTTGCGATAATACAAACAGGAAAGATGGAAAGGCCGACTTAAAATAGCCAAAAGATAATAAAAAGAAATAGTTTTTACGTGGCCCGTACATGTGGTCGCTACAGTGATCTGCAGCGGCATGGGCCTCTCCCGAGCACCCTCTCCCTTTGAAAAGCCCCCATGTGTACAGGCAGTGTTTGGGTTTTTTTTTTTTTTTTTTTTTGGCATTTGTCATTCCGGGGCAACTTCACACATCAAAGGCGAGCACAGTGTTCTTATCAGCTCCCTGGTTTCAGCCGCCCAATGAAGCAGATACAGTTTCTATAAATTGGACTTCTCCTCTGGGTTTTGATTGATCATCACCCTATGAGATTATTGAAAGTCTAATGTCTCATTTCACTTTCTCCAAGGGGTGAGGAGGGGAACAGTTTATTGGAAGTCAGGCCACGTGAAGATTCTGGTGTTGTGCGATAGTAATGTCCATTATCCCGGGTATATCAGCCTCTGGAAAGTCCCGTGCATCTCCTGCCGGTGCCTTGTACCACCTTCTCCCTACCCCCTCCAGGTCTCGGCTTCAGTGACTGTGAACAGGTACAGTACAAACTAGCGCCTTCTGGAGCCTTTGTAATTAGAAGGAGAAAATGGCTGTTGACTAAAAATAAGGCAAGAAAAGATTCATTTTTTAAAACATTTATTATTAACTCAAGAATCCCCTCTCGAGGACCGCTTCCTACTCCAAACGTTTTTGTTCTCCTTTTGCCTCGGTACCATCTTTCATTTTCTTAAAGTTGATTATGGTCCCTCTGTCTTGTCCTCAGCCAGACAAAGGCTTAGGGAAAGTCAGAGAACGTATTCATTATATGTTTCTTGTAAACTGACTTTCCATTTCCCCCTAACACGTTTAGTTGGCTTGGTGTTTAGTTCAGCACTCAATTGCTGCAAATACGCTGCTTAAAAATGCTGTCTTTATTAAAACAGATAAATGAATGCAGAGACCTTTCTAATTTCGACTCGCGTGGGCTAGAAACAGAACAGAAAACCGAAAGCGAGAGTAAGAACTAGGGAAAGGCAGCGGGGAGGAGAGAGAAAAGAGACCAGGACACACACACACACACACACACACGCAAGCACACGCAAGCACACACACGCACCGAGCTTTCCTTCTGCCATTCCTCCCCCCTCAGCCCTGTTAAACTGGTCCATACAATTGTCCCTGGCCGCACCCTGCAGCTCGCCGCCTAAGGCGATCATTAGCTGAGAATGGACAGCCTCCTCTACCTGCTGGCAGCCCATCACTTACCAGCCAGGGGGGAGGCTGGCTGCAGGCTCCTGTGCCTGGGCTGGGCCCCATTTGCTCAGCCCGAGAGGGGTCCTGGGTCCTTGCCCCTGGGTGCATTGGTGCCTAATTAAACTCTATCCAGGGCGACGTGCACTAAATATACGAAGGCTGAGAGGAAGCTGGGGTGGGCTGGGGTGGGGGGGAGGCGGTCATTACCTGGGCAGAGAAAGTGAATCTTCTGAGAGAGACAGGAAGGGATCCCTCGGGTCACTCTCTGTTTGTCCTCAGTAGAGCGTCTGAGGGCACATTTAACTCTCGTGCTGAAATCAAGGAGACATGGAAATGAGGAAGAAAAAAAAAAAGTCCAGAGCCCACACATAACTAAACAGGGCCTGTGTCACCGCCAGGCAGGAGGGAGGTCTTCCGTAGCTCCGAACAGACAACGCTAGCTGCAGAAAAATGACTGGGGTGCCCTTGTGGCATTGGAGTTATTGCTCATGTGCCACGGCCCCGTCGCACGTGGGAGCCGGAGCTGTATAAATGGCTGTGAGGGCAGAGAGGAGCAGACGTGTCAGGAGCCCAAGGACCAGGTGTGTAGGTTGTGAAGCTAAACGGACCGTGGAAAAGCAGAGGAAGCATCCTCTGTTGAAGGCCAGGGACCCCACTAAGACCGGAGCCCTGGCAGGACGGAAATGGCCAGACCGGGACTTAAAGCAACAGCTGGGAAAACAGGAGTGCGCGCAGATCTCAGAGCGTAGCCGCCAGGGCTTTGACTGAGCCCCCATTTAGTCCAGCTGAGGAAATCGGTTCAGAGCGTGACAACGCTAGCTCAAGGTGACACATCAGTGGCAAAAGTAGGACCAGAGCCCAGAGCTCCCTGCTTTGGGAATCAGAGGAGGAAGAGGACTTCTGGTTAGAGAGGGACCCAGGGTGATCTTGGTCACTGCAGAGCCCAGGTATTTTTGTCACATAGCGTTTGTTAAGCGCTTGCTGTGTGCAAAGCGCTGCGCTGGGCCTACGAGACCACAGTGCTAGGAGCCCTCAAAGGCCCGAGCAGGTGAGTAGGGGGTAACACAGGCCATGAAGGACGGTGGGCGAGGGAAGAAGGAAGCTGGCCACTCGAAGGGCCACAGCGAGGTTTACGGGAGGGCAGCCTGGACATGAGGCCACTCTCCCAGGGATGGAGGTGCGAGAGAGGCCATCTGGACCAGGGCCTCTCACTACGCTGTCGTCGGAGGGCCTGCCAGCTTTGCCCAAGGCAGGCCGGGAGAGTGAGTCTCGTGCGAATGGAGGAGGCAACTTTTCTAGCTCGAGCACTACCTGCAGCTCTCTCTCTTGCTCTGGACAAATACGAGAGTGTAGCTTGCCCCCCAAAAGCTCCTGGATAAATGGAGGCTCTCTGGGGGAGCTGGTAAGGGAATACCGCCTCCCTTAACAAAATAAACCCGAGACTCCAAGGTGTAGCATTGGAAACAGTCTTCCAGCAGAGAAAGGGGGCTGGCTTAAGTGCCCCCCCCCCCCCGCTCTGCGCCCTCTGGATTCCACCTGCCCCTTGGGGCGCTCGCAGTGTGATCACAGGTGCCCTCCCTGCAGCCATCTGGCCTCCGCCCAGCCTCTGCTCTTGGTTTCTCTAAGCAGAGGCGAAACACGCTGGAACCTTCAAAGCACATTCCTAAACACTAAGGGAGAGCGGTGGGGAAGCGAAAACAAAGGCCCAGGAGCGCTGGAGCAGTTCAGCTTACAGAGTCTGTGGGCCAACAGGGCTGGCCCAAGTTCAGTCAGACTTCCTGGCCGCGGGCCAGCTGGAGCTGGCAGCCTGCCCCGTCCAGCCCACCACTCAGGCCCACGTCGCCCCCCAGCCCGGGGCACACCCTCGCACCTAGCCCGAACCCCAGGAAAGCCTGCTGCCCCGTAGCAGTGCCCTCGGCCCGCCCTCTCCTCATCTAGGTGGCTAGCTGCAGACAGCCAGCGGATGGCCCCTGCAGCCGTCCACCCAGAGCTTGCCAAGAGTGACGGGGTTGCCAGTGGCCCAGACCCTCGGGGCGGCCTGGTGGGTCTGGCAGGGGTGAGGGTAGCTTCAGGCCTTGAGCAGCCAAGTGCGGTGGTTGTGAACACTTGGTCGCTGTTTACCCTCGTGCGTCATAAAAATATCATCACGTTCTATGTGTGTCATGGCTGGGAAGCACTGCTAACTCGCGATAAGTGTGACATCCAGGCCCCAAGAGGTACCCCTTCATGTCACGGGGAGAGTATCGGGCCAGATGGACCCTGTCTGAAGGTGAGCGCGGCTCATTCATTCCACAAGCACTCCATAGAGCCCCCTCTGTCTGTTGAGCACGGTGCTTGAGACCGTTGGGGGTGGCTGGGGGAGACTCCAGGCTACCGGGCTCTGGGCCCCTCCTTAGAGAACCTACAGTCTCCCCGAGACACTTAAGCCCCACGTGGCTGAAAGCCTCTCTGTGCTCACAGCACCTAAAGCCGGCCAAAGAGTGGATGGAGTGTTTCTGCCCACTTTCCACTTACAGCTGGATAACCAAAGATCTCCCCACACTCTGAGCAGCCAGCCTGCTGGATAGGGACTTGGGAACCGGGAGTTCTGCGCTCTCTTTCCTGAGGTTCCACCCAGACGATGTCACGTGCACGGCAGATGCTACGGATAACACCTGCCTGTGGCACAAAATTCCGAGAATATCAAGGGGCGCCTCTCCGCAGTCCCACCACATCGTTCTTCAGCCACCCAGGCTGCCTCTCTATAGGCAATCACCGCTCCCGGTTTCTTGCTTACCCTCCCCAACACAGTCTATTTTCTTTTTTAGAAAAATTTTGGCCTCGCCCCGCAGCATGTGGGATCTTAGTTCCCTGACCAGGAATCGAACCCGTGCCCCCTGCAGTGGAAGCATGGAATCTTAACCACTGGACCACCGGGGAAGTCCCCCAAGATAGTCTATTAAATCTAATTCATTTTATTTATTTATTTTTAATTTATTTGTTTTATTTACTTATCTTTGGCTGTGTTCGGTCTTCATTGCTGCGTGCGGGCTTTCTCTACTTGCGGCGAGCGGGGGCTGCCCTTCGTTGCTGTGCGCGGACTTCTCATTGCGGTGGCTTCTCTTGTTGCAGAGCGCGGGCTCTAGGCGCGTGGGCTTCGGTGGTTGCGGCACAAGGGCTCAGTAGTGGCTCGCGGGCTCTAGAGCGCAGGCTCGGTAGTTGTGGCACACGGGCTTAGTTTCTTCGCGGCATGTGGGATCTCGGACCAGGGCTCGAACCCACGTTCCCTGCATTAACAAGCAGGGAAGCTTCCCACCAGGGAAGCCCAAAGCTTATTCTTTTTAAAAACATTTAAATTTTATTTTGAAAAAAAAATCCCAAACCCACAGAAAAATGTAAAGAACAAGTACAATGAACACAGGTTTTTGCAAGCACTATATTTATTCAACACTCCTACCCTTGGAAAGAATTCAAAACCCCTTCAAAGATCTGAATTAATTTAACTTTATCTTAAAATGTTACTTAGGCCCTCATGGATACGTTGCTTGTACAGGGTGCTCCCCTTATAGCCCCCAGCACCTTATTACTGCTCTTAGCTCGTGGGAGGTTTGCGGGATTCAATAGCGAAGACAACACAGTAGCTGGTAGGGCGCAGCCAGGCTGCCCTGGTTCCTTCCAAACCTGGCTCGGCCACTTGACCAGCTGCGTGGCCTTAGGCAATTGCTCTCAGTGTGGCCTTGGGCAATGGCTCTCAGTGCCTCACTTTGCTTGTCTATAAAAGTGGGGGGAGATCAAACAACAGATTTCATCATGTTGGGAGAATTAAGTTAGTTGATGGAGATAAAGCAAGTAAAATAATGCCTGGCATATAGAAGGTGCTTAACAGGTATTGGGGAGACGAGACAAACACATTTGGTATCAGCTTTGCTTCGGTGATTGCACGTGAGTCATCTGGCCCTGAGTTCATGGCCTCCTAGTTTTCATCAGTAACCGCGAGAGAGGCCGGACGAAACCCAGAATGTGGCTTTATAATCCTTCCCAGCCTGAGAGAATTGCCCTGGCTCAGCTCTGCTCGGAGCCGGGGGCTTCCCCTGGACAGTTTCCACACTCATGAAGAGTTTCTAGCCGTGCTTATTAAAAAGCCATTTGGAGGGAAAGCCTTTTTTTTTTTTTTTTTTTTTTTCCCTCCCCATTTTCTAGCCTGGCTAGTTGCTTCCCTGCTGATAGAACCATCTTCGAAGAAAGAACTAGCGTTTACTTTCGGGACAAAGCCAGGAAGAATACATCCTTCTCCCTCGGGGAGTTCCTGGCTCACAAAGGCCCGTTTCAGGCCCAAGTTGAGGGTCAGACGGGGCAAGTGGGTACGATCCCAGGAACCACCCCCAACCCCCGCATCTGACAAGCCAGAGAGGGTCTTAAGGACCCTCAGACAAAGTTGTCCGATGCTCTTCACATGGGCAGCGTCGAACGGCAGATGTCTGAAGAACCAGAGGCAACAGACGACACGGGAAAAATAAGGAAATTTGTTTAAAGGTATACTTTGCTCTGTGCTATAAAATACCGCACCTAATGCTCGGCTTTGACGGCTGTAGTGTCTGACCTTGACATTGTGGTGTTTCTGCCATATAATTTAATTAACGTGTGATGCTGGCCCAATGCCAGGGAGTCAAATGTCCTGATGGCTCTTGGAAGCCACATCAGTCCCTTTGAAGTTCCCCCCAGTGAACTGACACACAGAAACCTCCTAAGGCTGAGGACGGCCCCTGAGATGGGCCACAGGAATTTTGCAGTGTCGTGGTCCCATCGGACGGCACTGGCCAAGCCACCTGCTGACTTGTCACAGTTCTGGAGGCCTGCTGCGGTTTCTGAGCGCCCTAACCACGGGGAGCGGCTCCTTGAGGGAAAAAAGCCCTCACCCCTCATCGGGGAGGGTATCCGGTGATCTCCTGCTCACAGATTTTTTTTTTTCTGCACAAAGTGTTTTCTTCTTCCTCAACTTTGCCTATCACCAAGTCGTTGAGCTTCACAAAGGAACACAAATTAGACAAGAGGCATATTAATCGAAGGCAAAAAGGACTCTCCACCCATTCCGCACATAATTATGTATCACCTAGCACGCACCTACTAGGGCTTTGGGCGTTTATAGCAGGGAACAAAACAGTATCTTGGCCATCATGAAACTTTGTTTTACTTGAGAAACAATAAGTGCATGAGCTATATATATATATATATATATAAAACATTTCAGGTTATAATAAATCTATGAAGAATTAAGAAGGGTAAGGGGAGAGACTTCCCTGGCGGTCCAGTGGTTAAGACTCCACGCTTCCAATGCAGGGGGTGTGGGTTCAGTCCCTGCTCTGGGACTGAAATGCACACGCTGCACAGCACGGTCAAAAAAAACAGGGGGTAAGGGAGAGATGAGATGTTCTTTTAGATGGTAGATTGTGCATTGATGGACTAAAGTGCCCAGGTGGTGTATCAGTCCACACTTGCTGCAATTATGCTGTATAACGAGCTACGACCCCCAGACTTAGTAGTTGACATCAGTAAGCATTTAGTTACCACATCCGTGTCTATGGATCCCCTGTGGTTAGACTGTGCCCGACTGGGCTTGACCGCAAGTGTGGGTTGGGTCCAGTCTGCTCCATTGGGTCTCTCATCCTCCAAGGACGAGCGGGCTACCTGGGACATGGCCTCCTGGCAATAGCAGAAGTGCAAGAGGGTAGAGTAGAAATGCAGTGACTCAAGTCCTAGACTCAGAGCTTGTACACTGTTACTTCTGCTTACATTCCACTGGCCGAAGGACATTCGTGGCCTGACATCAATGGGGTGTGGGGGGGCCACTCCACCTCTAGAGGGATGGACTGTAAAGTCACGTGGCAAAGGGCGTGGCTATAGGGCGGGATGAAGATTTGGGAACAGTAATGCAATCTGAAACAGATGGTTCAAACCAAAACTATGTATCTCTAGCTAAGACATTTATATATACAAATACGTATATGAAATGATATGACCGCCTTTGCTGGAATCCTCTGTTTTAGATTACATTAAATCCATGCAATAATTACACATTCACGTCCCTGAGGTGGTTTATTATGGGTCCAGACGCTTCTGAATCATGGCCGCCAACCTCAGGAAACCTGGGAAGATGGATCACAGGCCATCCCAATGCTGAAAAAGAACACCATGATGGAGACTTTTCTTCTTGCCTGGGTTTCCTACGTAAGGATGGGGGTGTAGGTGGGAAAAACCACAGGAGACCCGAGACCTAGCAAGTGTCCTTGCTGGCCTCTGAGCATGTCTTGGAGGGACACAAATCTGGAGTAAGACCCAGGAAGTGTCACCACTGGACCTCACTCTACTACCAAGTAGACATTCTAGCTAGTCTCACTGGCTGTCTAGGACAGGCCTTCAAGCACTGATTGTTTAAGGGAATAGGTCGAAGATTGCAGCTCTTCCTTACAGCTCCTTTCCCCCCAGTCCTGCCCTGCCTTTCTCATGCCATCCTTGAATAATGTGGGAGGGATGCCTAATGTCTCTTCAGAAAGTGATGACGTTTAAAATCGGGCCTCCCTTCAATGAATTCCTCCAGGGCTCTGCAGTAAGCAAAGTACTGGAAACTGGCCCTTCCCTTTAGAAAGGAAAGCTCGCTGTTCAATTGATTCCGACAGCTAATGGAGTATAATCACCTTTGCCCAAAGTGATTCCAATCAAAGGAATCCACTGTCTAAAAATTCAAGGTAGCAGCATCAAGATTTACATCTTGCAAGCAGAGAGGATGGAGTGTCGGGGCAGATGGTTAATGGTGGGGCCCCATGAGGACGCAGACCATCTCTTATTTGGGGGAATTCTGCCTCCTGTCTCCAAAGGTGTGTGAGCTGATCCATCGTCTGTAACTAATCCTAGCCTAGGTCTGGAGAGGGGACCAGCTGGATGTAATCGCCTCCTAGACCAGCCACCATGATGGAGCGTGTCGGGCACTCCTGCAACTGCAACTCGCTCTCTGATTTCACTGACAACTTTGCTTGATTTAACTGGGTCCATCTTGAACTTATCCACGTCGGAACGTCCCTCGGCTTTGTTTCTTTGTCACTCTCCGTGTAAATCTCTTCGCAACTCTATCCCAGAGGCCCTTCTGCGCCTTCTGCCCTCATTCCCCATTAGACGATGATGACAGTGGTGATGATTTCGTTTTTATTGACGCAAGATAGCTGTACAGAAAAGCACACAGATCATTAGCATCGGGCTTGATGAACACACCCATATATATCCAGTACTCAGATCAGGAAACATCACCAGCACCCCAGACATCATCTCGTGCCCCCTTCCAAGTACTATGGCCCCAGAGATAACTGCTAACCTAACTTCTAATAGCGTGATTAGCGTTGCCTGATTTGCTACTTCATAGAAACGGAATCTACAATATGAAATTTTTGTGTGTCTGGTTCCTCTTGCTTATAAGATCCACCCATAGTGTGTGCTGGTGGTTCACTCGTTCTCTTTGCTGTGTACTGTTCCATGGTATGAATACACCCATTTTATTTCTCTGCTATTCTCCTGTTGATGGGTACTTGGGTAGTTTTGCTTTGGGGCTATTCCCAATAGTGCCACTATGAACACTTACGTACATGCCTTCTAGTGAATAGATGGACACGTTTCTGCCGGGTGTCTCTATACCCACAAGCTGAGTCGCTGGGCCTGTGTTCGGCTTTCATAGATGGCGCCAAACCTTTTCCAAGGGGGTCACGCCAATTTATATTCCCAGAACTGAATAGGAGAATTCTCCTTGCCAGCACTTGGAATTTTCTCTTTCCTTTTAGGCATTCTGGTGGACCCTATGAGGTTTCAAGCTCCTGAAGGGCAGAAACAAAGGATTTTTCTTCCTTGAAAATTCTCCCAAGTGTCTCCCGAAAAACCATCCGGGGGAAGATGTTAGCTGATGCCCTGGGAAATAAAAGCACATTGGTTTTCTTTTACTTTTCAGGAAAAGCTGAAATGTGGTCCTTGATCTTTAATGACAGTAGCTTTTGGAAACTGAGAAAAGAAAAATCTGGATCGAGCCTCAAATTCCCACTCCTACCCCCCCGACCGCCACCAATCTGGACCTGCTCTACAGTGGTTTCCATATGACACAAGCACACCTGCCCGGCAGCCCCAGGCTTCCCACTGCCCACCCACACCCTCTTGCCCCCTCTGCTCCCTGAGGGAGGCTCAGCTCCTGGATCCCCCACCTGGAGTGATCTCCTTGCTCACCTTGACGCCCAGCTCCAGGCACACCTCCTCCATAGAGCCCTCCCAGACTACCTTTAAGTCGAAATCTCCCAGGTGCCTTTGTGCTTATCGTCACAGCCACAAAACTTATCCTTTGTTTGTTCTGTTACACCTTATCTCCTCAGCTCACTTGTAAGTTCTTGGAGGGACCACGTTGTCTAGCAAGGTGTCGTCACACACCAGTTGCCCACGATGTGCTTCTTGATCAGATACATGACCGTTAGGTTCTGTCTCTTAGTTGTGTGGGGCCGGAGAAGACTCAGATGGTAAGATCAAGAAAGTCTCAATTGACTCAGATGAGCACATATGCTGAGTGATGTCCTGACACTGGGTATATTTTGAAGAAAAGCTTGCTGGTCCCCTCTAATTGTCTATGATAACCTGGCTGAGGAGCAGGGCCTGCTGGTTGGTTCACTCACCAATGGTTTCAGTATCACCTGGGGTGTCAGCGTAGAATGCAGTGTCCTGGCCTTACTCCTTAGACCTGGGGTGGGACCTGGAAATCTCTATCTTCACCTCTCACCACAGTTGACGCGGATGCACAGCCAGGTTTGGAAACTAATTGATTCTGAAAAGAATGTTCCTTTCCAGGAAGTGAGAAAATGTCAGGGGGCGTGTGACGAGGGGCTGTGACAGACGGTTTGGATTTAGAGAGGCAGAGTTTGAGTCTTAACTCTTCCACTTACCAGGCGTGTGACCGTGGACAAGGTACTCAACCCCTCTGAGCCTCAGTTTCCTCTTCTGTGAAGTGGGAACCTCACTATGGATCTGGGTTTGGTGCAAAAATGACCCCAGATTTGTTGGTAATTTATCAACAAATTACTTTGCCCCTTAAAACGACTGTTTTATTTTGGTCACAATTCTGTGGGTCAGGAGTTCTTGGAAGGGCTCAGCCGGGTGGTTCTCTTTGGGAGTTACAGTCAGATATCAACAGGGGGTGCAGCCATCTGAGGGATGTCCAAAATGGCACGCCCACGCGGCTACCAGTTGTTGCTGGCCATTGTCTGGGACCTCAGCTGGGCTGTAAACCGGGGCATCTACCTGTGACTACCCAGCATGGCCATGCCTTCTTTTTGACTTGTCCCAGGACGGGTGCCCCAGAAAGCCAGGAGGAAACTGCATGGCTTTTTCTGACTTGGCCTTAGAAGTGTCACGGCATCACTTCTGTTGCATTCAGAGCAGTCACGAGCCCACCCAGATTTCTAGGAGTGGGAACATCGCCCCCACCTCTTGATGGGAAGAGTGTCAAACGACCCACGGACCTGTTTAAAACTGCCACGGTATCTGATGGGGTTGTGATCAGGATTAAGTGAGATATCTTTGAAGTGCTGGACAAATGTGAATTCCTCTTCTTCTAGTTTGAGGCCCAGGAGCTCCCAGGGCAAAGTCAGTGCCAGGTGCCAGGTTTCCAGTTGCTTTTGTTCATGTCTACTGGGCTGTAAGGATGGGGTGAAGGGACAGCCTTTCTCAGTTTCTTTTTTTTTTTTTTGGCGGGATCTTAGTTTCCCGACCAAGGATTGAAACTGGGCCCCGGCAACTCCCTCTTTCTCAGTTTCCAGTCATTTCTAGTGCCTTGGGTTAGTTAGTACAGGGCAGCAGTGAGGTACTTTCTGATTCCCCGATGGGGGTTGTTGGGTGCACAAGGTCTCCCGTGGTCCCCTGAGACCCCGTATCAGCCCCAACCAAGTGCCTGGGCTCAACTGGAACCTTCTTGGGCTCCAGATGGGAACACCCGGCTGAGGACACAATGTCTCCAGGACAGATGCCCTGGTGTGGGTCCCTTGGGAGGCCCACACGTGTTGGGATGGGGAACTGAGTAGCAACTGAATAGAAAGCAGTCAGAGAGAGTGGCTCTTGGCGGCACTGTTCCTCCTTCCCTTGTTCAGGAGTGGGTCCCATCTCTGCCCTTGCTTTCTTCGCCCCCAGGTCGGGAGAGAGTCGGGGGCTGAGGAGAGGTCAAAGGGAGACCATTGGGCCAGCTCCCGGGCTGCCAGGGGAAGATGGGGGATGGCTTGCCTTCCAGAGCTGCCTTCAAGGGTGCCTCCGGATAAGGCAGCGTTAAGAGGGAGGCTGGGTTCCAGTTGGTGCCAGAGTGGGTAGGATTTGCCCAACAGGGAAGGCAGGACAGAAGAGGGAGGAGCCCTTATGCGTCTGCTCCAGTGAGCTGCTGCCTTTTGGGAAGGTGGCCTGGTGCCCTCCCTGAGGTGCTCTCCCATGGACCCTTATTCTGGAAAAAGACGGCGGGACCTGTGTTTGGCAGTCTGAGGACGCTGCTTCCTCTGGTCCTCCTGCTTTTCCTCCTGGGGCTCTCTCACCTTCTTCATCACCGCCACTAGCCTCACCTCACGTTGGGCGACCGTGTTGTTCAGAGCAGGGCGGGGTAAGGCTCAGAGCCGCACAGCCATGCAACACTTTAGCCCCCAGAGCTCACATTATTGCGCTCCTCCGTGCCCAACACCGTGCTGAGGGCGAGAAATGGTCCACAGGCCTCATGATGCCGGTCCAGGAGAGCAAATTGATGAACAGGCAGCACGTGCCCAAGTGAACGATACACATGTGTAAGCACCTCAGGAATCCATGGCCGGACAGCTCTCGGAGGGCTGGGGAGGCCGGGAGAGGACTAACTAGGCTAGGCCATAATGCAGGCTGCTCATCCTCTCACAGCTCCGTGCCTCAGTTTCCCCATCTGTAAAGTGGGGATAACGAGGTGCCCGCCTTGAAGCGTCAGTCGGGAGGAGGAAATGAGGGGATGCAGATAAGCACTTGGCAGGGCCCCGGGCACACAGTCAGCCCCTAATCAAGCTGGTCTTCGGTGGTTAGGGATTTGCATAAGCAGGAGTGAGGGAAGGACGGAGGAGAGCCTGGGGAGTTGCCCCGGGAGGGCGGAGTCATCCAGAAGGAGAAACCAGCGGGGAGCCGGGAGGGAGGTGGTGGAGGGGCGGCCTGCTACAGGGGTGGATTCCATCCGCCCCTTCCTGCCCCCAGGTAAGGACAATGAAGAGCTCCCCACACCCCCCACCTCCACCTCCCCAAGGCGTCCCAGCTCCTCCCCCGTTCGGACTGCGTCCCCTGCTCCCTGAGGCTTTTCCAGGTGGCTCCGCCCCGGTTCTCCCTTGCAAACCTGGCCTGGCTCCTCCTTCTAGACCAGCTCCTCCTAGTTCTATTCACTGCGGGGGAGGGGAGATCCCCATTCTCCTTAAGCATCAAACCTTGGGGGAGAAGAAAGACTGTCACTTTGCAAGTCCAGGCCCACTAGCTTTGTGACCTTAGGAGAGATACTTAACCTCTCTGAGTCTCAGTTTCCTCATCAACAAGAGGGTAATCATTGCGACTAGTGACTTGTTTTGCCCATACTTCTAGAAGAATTAAATAAAAGAATGCATTCAATATGTACCTAATACTTAGTAGGTGCTTAATAAATGGTGGCTATTTCCATAGTGATTCTACGGCTGTGTATCCAGAAGGCGTTTGGTTAAACGACATCCGGGGATTTGACTGGCATAGGCAGCCGCTCCTTGTTGGCAGATAAAGAAATGGAGGTCTTCCTCTCTCTTGATGATTCAGGGAAAGCGCTCCCTGCCCCCTTTCCCTCCTGAGAGGTACCCCATGCTGTGCCTCAGAATTGGAAACAGCAGGCACAGACAAAGTGCGGGGTCAAGCCAGAGGTAGCTGACGGAAGAAAGAGTTCTAGATAAAGATTTTTCTCACTTAATGGAGGGCTTTGCCCAATAGTCACGAAAACATAACTTTCTTCTAAAACTCTGGGATGGAACCCTTTCTATAGTATGTTTCAATGAGATGTATTGCTTTGTTATTGCTGTGTAACAAACTGCTCTAAAAATGCAGTGGCTTAACACAACCACAATTTCTTCTTCCTCACCGTCGGGTGGGTTGGCCGGGCTCGTTCATGCAGCTCACTCATCTCAGGGGAGGCCCAAGATGGCCTCGTACACAGTATGGCAGTCAGTGCCAGTTCTCAGCTGGGGTGAACAGTGGCTCTCCAACGTGTCACCTCGAATCCTCTAATACACAAGACTGGCTTCCTTAGGTGGCATTTTCAGAACTGCCTGAGAGAGTGAAGCAGGTTGCTGCAAGGTCTTGTAAGGCCTTATCTCAGAAGTCACACAGTATCACTTCTGCCACATTCTGTTGGTCAGAGTGAGTCACCAGGCCAGCCCAGCTTCTAGGGAAGGGGACATAGATTCCACTCTGTATTAGTCTGCTCGGGCTGCCATAACAAAAGTACCGCAGACTAGACGCCTAAAACCACCGAAATATACTGCCTCACAGATCTAGAGGCTGCAAGTCCAAGATCAAGGTGTGGGCAGGGTTGGTAGCTTCTGAAGCCTCTCTCCTTCGGCTTGTAGACAGCTACCTTCTTCCTGTGTCCTCACATGGTCTTCTCTCTGTGTGTCTGTGTCCATATTTCCTCTTCTTATAAGGACCCAGTCAGACTGGATTAGGGCGCACCTGTGTGAACTCATTTTGAATGACCGCACTTTAACTTAATTACCTCTTTAAAGACCCTAACACCAAATACAGTCACATTCAGATCTGCTAGGGCTTAGGATTCCAAAATATGGATTTGGGGGGACACGATTCATCCCATAACACGCCCTTTGGTGGGGAGAGCTACAAAGAAGTTGTGACCATCTTTTTTTTTTTTTTTTTGGCCATTTTTAATCTATGACAGGAGACTATAGTAAATACTCAAACATGCAACTGCTAGTACTGTTATTTCTGCCATTTTATTACCTGCCCATTGTGAGGCTAGCGAGGAAGAACTCCAGCTCTAGGTCCTTAAACCCTCCAGTTTCACTCTCTCCGACAAACACGCATCTTTCCCAGGGCAGCTGCCCCTAGTACATCACTGCAGGGGCTCGGCAGGCTGCAAGGACCTCACGTGCCTGTGCCACTGGCTCCCTGGCTTTGAAGGGACTGTGTGGGCAATCTCCCAGAACAGGACAAGCCAGGCTGGCCTCACCGGCCTTTATCACCCCACGCCCCAGGCCCCAGACAAACTCCTCCATCTTCCACCTGGCCTGCCGCTTCCCCCAGGCGCCTGGGGGTGTCTTTTTCAGGGCAGTCTAGTTCCCATAACACCTGACTTATACATACGGGGTGTTTAATAAGAGTTTGAAGAATAGAATTGAGTTTGGAATCTTCGTGGTCCCCTTCACCCCTAGCTCAACGATTCCCCCCTAGTCCTCATATCCCAAAGTCACCAAGAGCCCATTGGGGATTTGGAAGGTTTCTCCTATCGCAGCTTCTCTGGTTCTTATTCCTCCCCTCCCAGGCCCCTGCCCCTTCCCCCAAATCCATTCCACAGCTGCCTTTCCTCACCATGTGGCATCCTCAAAGACGCGGGGGTTTTGACATTGAACCTGACTTTTATCTGCTGTGGATTGGTGGAACGGTGATGCCGGGAGAGAGGAAACATTTCTGCTCCCCCCAGAACCCCCTTACACACACACACACACACACACACACACACACTCTCTCTCTCTCTCTCTCTCTCTCTCTCTCTCTCTCTCTCTCTCTCTCCGGAGCCAGACAAATGCAGGAAAGTAAGACACAGCTGTAGGTCCAGCCACCCCAAGAGAAATGAGAAAGTGTGGAAGAAAACAAGAAGAAAAGGTGCGGAGTTGGGAGAGGTCAAGGGCCGTATTATTTGCAGTCCTGATGGGCACACAGCGCAGCTCAGGGATGCGGTGTTGGTAGCAGCCCAGCAGAAAAGGCTGACAAAGCCAACACCCACTGCCAGAGCCGCAGCTCTGCGGGGCGGCCCGACGAGCTCTGCCTCTGAACACCATTGTTAATTGACGGAACGGTGAATGTGCAGAAACCTTCACCCCCAAAATGCGATTAACTGACTGTAGCGTCCCTACTGACCACACTGCCCTCCCGCCCACAGTGACCACCCACCCGCATCCCCACCCCTGCCACTGCACACACAGCTTGGTGGCAGGCCAGGTGTGAGGTACCCTCCAGGGTGCGAGAAACAGGTTCATCCAGAAGGGGAATTCACCCAAGGATTTCAGGAAAAAGCCACAACGGGGATTTCTGATCCCCAGGACCCCCCCCTTTTTTTTTTTTTTTTTTGGCGGTACGCGGGCCTCTCACTGTTGTGGCCTCTCCCGTTGCGGAGCACAGGCTCCGGACGCGCAGGCTCAGCGGCCATGGCTCACGGGCCCAGCCGCTCCGCGGCATGTGGGATCTTCCCGGACCGGGGCACGAACCCGTGTCCCCTGCATCGGCAGGCGGACTCTCAACCACTGCGCCACCAGGGAAGCCCCTCCTTTTTTTTTTTAAAGTTGCTGCTTACATGGATGGACCTAGAGATTATCATACTAAGTGAAGTCAGAAAGAGAAAGACAAATATCATAGGAGATCACTTATATGTGGAATCTAAAAAAATGATACAACTGAACTTATTTACAAAACAGAAACAGACTCACAGACTTCAAAAACAAACTTCTGGTTACCGGGGGGTAAGGGTGGGGAGAGGGATAAATTAGGAGTTGGGGATTAACATATACACACTACTATATATAAGGTAGATACCCAACAAGGGCCTACTGTGTAGCACAGGGAACTCTACTCAACACTCTGTAATAACCTATATGGAAAAAGAATATGAAAAAGAACAGATATATGTACATGTATAACTGAATCACTTTGCTGTACCCCTGAAACTAACAAAACATTGTAAGTCAACTATACTCCAATATAAAATTAAAATTAAAAAAATAGTAATGGTAAGAAACGACCAAAAAGAATTGCCTCTTGACCCACAGTGGATGCCTTCGACCTGTAGAAAGGAAGGTCAGCCAGTATCTGAGACTCCCTGGCCTCCGAGTTGCCCCAGGGCCCGGGAAAGAGGTCAGCCACACTAACCGCCCTGCTGTGGCCAAGAGCCCCTGCTGCGCCGCGCGGTTCCTGCTAAGTCAGAACGCGTTCTCCCAACAGTCTGGCTGCTCGGCAGGCCCAGGCGGCAGCGCGCAGCCACTGGCTGTGTGACGCTGGGCTGTGGGCCTTTGAACCAAGCACGCTTCGCTTCACTCTGAGTTGTCTGCTTGGAAACAGAGAACATCTTGGCCCTGGCGGTGAGCGATCTAAGCCCTGGTGGCAGGGGAGTTGAGATTCTCGGGATGAACGGCTGAAGGCTGCTAAGAATATCCAGCCACAGGCCCGACCACAAGCCAGTGAAGGCCCCACGTGGCGGCTTCCGTGGTCCTTCAGGCGTGGGAGGAGGGAGCTGACTGGGCAGCCGGTGCTCGTGGGGTCCCTCAGTTGGAAGTGTGTAGACGCAGAAGTAAAGAGTCAGGTTAAGTGACATTTTAAAAAAAATCCAAGAAGCCCATCCTGCCCCCAAGGAATGCGTAATCCCAGGAGGAAGGACGTCAGCCACAAGGGACTTAGAGCGCGTTACAGGTTAAAGCGAGGACAACCAAACAGAAGGGGCCGGCGGCAAGGCACCTCACACGCGTCCGTGAGGCTGCAAGTGTCAGAGAGCACCCACACCGGCTTCCTGAAGCCACATCAGGTGGGTCTCGTGGCCTAGCAGCAGGCGGCCTGATGGGGAGCCCGGGATACACGGTCCGTCCTCTACACCCCAGTTCCCACATCTGCAAAGCCAGGGATTCGGGTCACTGTTTCATAAAGGTTTTGAAAGGTCAGGTCTCAGACCTTCCGGACTTTGACGCGTGCGCCCCCGGAAAAATGGACACGGGCACCAAGGCCACCATTTTTGCACTATTTCAAGGGGTTGCCCGGCCCCAAGCTGACCGTCCAAGGATCTCAAGCAAAGGTTCTGAGGTTTCGGCTTAGGGGAGGAAGTGTTCTTGGAGGTCTGGAGACGACTGGGAAGAGTTCAGGGATAAAGTGGGATGGAAGGAGGTGCAGAAATGAAATTTCTACTCCCTCATCCAACAAATGTGGTGAGTGGCAGCTGTGGGCAGGCACCGTGGGTGCAGACACAGAGGAAACACAGGGGTCCTGGGTCTTGTGGGACCGCCTTTCTAGCTGGAGAGGCGAGCCCCTTCGGCTCCAGCCACACAGGCCGTCGTCGTTCACTTGCTCAAACAGCTCAGGGGCAGTCGTACTTCAGGACCTGCGCACTTACCCTTCAGCTGCCTGGAGCTCTTTTTCCCCGTATCCCCAGACAGCGGGTCCCCTCTCAGCTCAGAAGCCATGCCCGGGATGAGGCCTCCCTGGTCATCCCCGCCCTTCGCAGCCACGCTGCCCTGTTTCATCTTTGCAGCTCATATCATCATCCGAAGTTATCTTCTCTATTTGCTTTGTGTTTATGGTCCGTCTCCCTTAGCACGGGACCCTGTCAATCTTGTTCTCCACGGTGCCCTGGCGCCCAGGACAGTGCCTGGTATACAGTAAACACCCGTCAGAGATGGCGATGAACCAAATGAACTAATTATAGACTTAAAGATAGATTGCTGCGAAATGGTGAGGCCTGCGGTGTAAGGCTAAGGACCAGGTGGTTTGAGAGGGTGAAGCTGGGGGACTAACCTGGCTCGGGGGAATGTGTCTTAGAGGCAATGCTGTTTAGATAGAGCTCCAAATGACTAGGAAAGTGGGGTGGAGGGAAGACGGATCCGGGCAGTCTCCTGGGATGGCCCGGATGTGGGAAGGGGCTGGAAACAGAAGCTGAGAGCAAAGGTCTGAAGGGTAGGGCCTGGTGAGCTGACTGAGGGTTTTCACCTTCATCTCAGTAGTGAGAGCTGTAGGGGTACCATTGCTCTGGCTCCAGGGCGCTGTGCCCCTTATTACCTCTCTGATCCATCCTCCTGCTTTACACTCTGGCCACACTGGAATCCTGCTTGTTCCTTACACACCGCAGGCACCCTCCCGCCACAGGTCCTTTGCACTGGCTATGCCTCTGCCTGCAACTCTCTTCCTCCAGAAATCCTCTGGGCTCCCTCACCTCCTTCGAGTCTTTGCTCACCTCTCACCTTCTCAAAGAGGGTTCCCCTGACCACCCCTGAATCCTGAACCCTTCTCCCGACCCCCTGCCCTCCTGCTGGCCCTCACCTGCTCCCACCTGTCTTTCCTTGGTGTGTATCTGTCTACTGTCCAAGGCAATTTTAAGACCCGTTACCTTTATTGTTTATCATCCGTCTCTCTCCTGCTGGAATACAAGCACCTCAAGGACAGGCACCCATTTTGCGCCCCAGGATGTGCTGAGTGTCTGGAAGGGCACCTGGTACCCAGTAGCAGTCGAGATTTGCAGGTATGGTCGTTGCTGTTGGCTGCTGTGCTGGAAATGGACGGCAGAGGGGCAGGAGCGGACGAAGGGGGCCAGTTAGGAGGTCATTGCCAGGTCTCAGGCAAGAGATTGTGCTAGGCAGGCGCTGGATGCAGAGGGAATGGATGACTCCTAGAGCTGCCAAGAGGACAGAAAACAGGATTTGGTGATGGGTCAGGCTGGAGGAGTGGGGTGGTCAGAGAGCTCAGAGGTGTCTCCCCGGTCCCTGGACTGCTTTCTGGCCATAACTGGGTGTCATGACCAGGTGGTGTGTGGGAACCAGGGAGAAGAAGCAGGGTTAGAGGAAAGAAGGGAGAAAGGGGTTCCCGGAGGGGAACATTCATGGGCACCAGTGGGGGAAAGGCTCACCTGTCTGGGTCCGCGGAGGCGAGGAGGATGGCAGGAAAGGCCGGATCAGGGGGCCTGGCCAACCGCTAACGCTGTGTACTTGCTGTTCTTGCGCTGGTATCCTGGGCCGTGGGCAGGGTGCTGTGAGTCCTCCCCCTGAGCCTGGCCCATCCACCTGGTGCACTGCTCTCAACGACTTGCTTCTATCATGGAGCAGAAAGTTCGCTTCTGTTCCCGTGATTTTAAACCGTGCTTCCTGGCTGTCTCTAGAAAAACCTCACTGCCCTGCCTCCCCACCCCGACTCCACCGAGAGTGTCCCTCGCTCTCCTGCAGCCGGCTCTCCTGCCCAAGAGCTCACATGCAATTATAAGCCTTCTCCTTCCCCAGTTCGTTTGCGTATTTTTTTATTTATTGTATTTTTTTTCTTTTTGGCCGCGTCCCCGCGGCTTGCGGGGATCATATTAGTTCCCCGACCAGGGATCGAAGCCGCGCCCCCGGTAGTGAAAGCACTGAGTTCTAAGCACTGGCCAGCCAGGGAATTCCCTATTATATTTTTTATTTTGTTAACATTCTATTGAAGTGCAGCACACAGACAGAAAATTATCTAAATCCTAAATGTATAGCTTGGAGAATCGTTACAAGCTGGGCACACCCGCGTAGCCAGCACCCAGGTCAAGACGTAGCGTATTCCCAGGCCCCCCACCCCGAACTCCCTGTTGTGCCCCCTCCCAGGGGGCATGCCCCTCTCCGTTGTCCCCCTTCCTCCAAGGTCACCCCTAGGCTGACTTTTGACACTTTAGATTGGCTTTGCCCACTTTAAAACCTGAGGTAAATGGAATCCTATCGAGAGCGTGCTTTGAGGCGGGCCTGCATTTTAAAATCAGTCTCCCTGGCGGCCTTGAGGCCGGTGGTGTTAGGTGCCGGAATTGATAAACAAATGAAAAATGGGGTTAGGAGGGAGTGAAGGCAGTTGAGACTGCATCTGGAGAGTCGGCCGAGTTCTAAGAGGGTCTTGAACTGTAGGAGGAGGAAGGAAAGCAGCTCACACCTGAGGGAGGGAGAGACCCCTGCCTCTCAGAAGGACATTCTCCATGCTACCCTGATCCCAGAAGTGTCTCTTTAGCTAAAGATTAGAAAGGGTTCTTGCCTTAGGGGAAGAGACCATTCAAGTTCCATTGTTCCAGTGTCCGGGAAGATTTTTCTCTGTGTGTGTGTGTGTGTGTGTGTGTGTGTGTTTATGAGAGAGAGAGAGAGAGAGAGAGAGAGAGAGAGAGAGAGAGATGGAGAGAGGTATTCCTGGGAACCCATTTCTCTAATAATAATTCCTAGGGGGCCTCATGCTAGATGGGCAGTACTGGCTTCCACCTGCGTGATGGTGATGATGGTGGCGGGGAGGCCTCAGAGATGGGCAGAGACATTTGAGGATTTTAGAATCTAAAGTCCAGAGAGGGTGAGTGACTTGCCCAAGGTCACACACCGAGGGAATCAGCATTAGAAATGGGATCTCTTGTGCCCTCCCCGGTCCTTTCATTACTGTGTACCACCCCCTTGCTTTTCAAAGAACCTAGTGTTGCCACCAAAACAGCAGAATTACCTCATTTTTCTTTTTTTATAAATGTATTTATTTTTGGCTGCGTTGGGTCTTCGTTGCTGCACGCGGGCTTCCTCTAGTTGCAGCGAGCGGGGCTACTCTTTGTTGCGGTGCGTGGGCTTCTCATTACAGTGGCTTCTCACTGCAGAGCACGGGCTCTAGGCACGTGGGCTTTAGTAGTTGCGGCACGGGGGCTCAGTAGTTGTGGCATGTGGGCTCAGTAGCTGTGGCTCGTGGGCTCTAGAGCGCAGGCTTGGTAGTTGTGCCGCACGGGCTTACTTGCTCTGCGGCATGTGGGATCTTCCCGGACCAGGGCTCGAACCCGTGTCCCCTGCATTGGCAGGCGAATTCTTAACTACTGCCCCACCATGGAAGTCCCAATTACCTCCTTTTTGAAAGGCGTTATGAATTCAGTTCTATATGTGGAACGGAGCACAGAGGTTGTGAGTGGGCATGACATTATAATTCACGTCCCACTCTATTTATCTTTGCTGGGTTTTGTGTATTTTTGGAAGCAGCCTTAAATCATTATTGGAACAAAGTAGGGAGAAAAATAATAATATATAATTACAAATGAGGACTAGACCGTATGAATCCTATTAATTGCCTTCCCTGCCATCCTTAGTTTGGGTATTTTCAGAATAATTAAAAGATTAGGCTTTCATTGGTGGAGGTGGTGGGTTAGCACTGAACCCTAAACAGTGGCATCACCTACTCCAGGGATGGCCCCGTGCCACCTGCTGCCTGGGACGCTTTCTGAGTAACACCAAGGGCTGTGCTCCAATCTCCAAGTATTTACTCTCTGCTGAGGAGAAACTCTGGCAAAGGCTGTGAAATAAACCCCAAAGCCAGGGAGAAGCCGAAGAAAGGGAATAGTCAGTGGCGCATTAATCATTGTCGGCGGAGCTAGAGCAGAGGACAGAGGCTGGTTTGAAGAAAGACAGAACCTGAATTATCTTGGAGATCGATCTTCCCTCCTGCACGCTCCCTGTGCCAGCAAATAGGGCAGGAAGGTCCCGGCGCAACCACTGGCATTGAACTGGTGAGGGCATCCGCCGACTGGCCAGCATGCTTTGTCAAAGAGACCAGGGCGGGGATGTGACCACACTCCGTCACGGGGGTCATCCCAGAGCTTCTGCTTACCCTGAACAGGCTGCATCTTGGAAAGCGACAGAACACGAGAGGCATCTCAGAGAGACCTTTGGGACAAATTCACTGTCGTCATGTCCTCAGAGGGCATCGTTGGCATGCCAGCATGCAGTGAAGGCCATTTCCTTTACATCCAAAGGAAGCACCCAATTATGATGCGCCTGTGGAATTGGCAGAGTAACGACGTTGACCACAGGTGCCTGGAGAGTTGGAAAGACTGCATGGATCAAAGTTCTGGCTCTAGGAATCAGGCAATGAGTGTCCAGGCAAGCAGGCAAGTTAATTATCCTCTAAGCCTCAGTTTCCTCATCTGTGAAATGGGGATAATAATAGTACCTTTATGATGGGGTAGTTTGCCCATATGTGGAATGAGATTAGTAATGCATATAAAGTGTTTAGAACTGTGCCTGGTGGATAGTGAGCCCTTAACAAATCCTAGCTATTGTTCTCCTAAGAGCTGAAAAGGGCTAGTGGCCCTCCTCCTCCCTAAATTCAAGAACTTCAGAGGGGCTGTGTCATGGGTTCTCCCAATATCCTCTCTTCCCTGCTTTAGCTCTCCCCATGGTAAGAGCAGAGTAATCTTTATCAAAGCCCAAAGCTGGGAAAAACGTTGCCCAGAAGTCTGAAAGGGCAAGGTGGTTTATAATCTCACCGAATGCTGAGCCATAATTTAGTACTGGTGGAGGTGCAGACACTTTCCAAACAGAGCTAGACAATCTACTTGTTCTGGGGAGGAAGTCCTTCCCTTGAACTTGGCCCTTCACTTTTTCAAAGCTTACCTGAGAGGAAGGCAACTCTTCACACAGATGATAAATTCTTAGGTTCCCATGGTGAACACAGCACATCAACCAAGACCTGCTGATCCCAGAAAGAAACAAACTCCTTTTATGATATTTACTCCAGTTGGCGAGTTGTCAAGACGACCCCAGAGGGACAGGACTGGAGAAGCTATGTAGGATCTGATCCCAGAAATAGTTTAAGGTTTGGGGGAACAGTGCATATGCGTGGGAGACAAACAATTACTCTACTGGAAAGAGCCCAGGTTTGGAGTCAGGTAGAATCCCCGTCGCCAGACTCAGTTAGATTAGCTATATATTTGGGGAGGGCAATTGTGAGCTTCCGTCTCCTTAGCTGTATAATGTGAATCATAATACTTAACCCATAGGGTTATTTTGGGGGCTTTGGTGAGGTAACTTGGGAATCTACCTAATGAAGTAACTGAAAAGAGCGAAGGCCCTCAATAAACAGTAGCTATTTTTATCATGGAGGAATTATTCATCCTTAAAAAAGACTTGCTTTGCTATCAAATGCATCCTAATGCCATAGTTACTGTTCAAAGTCAAACGGCGGCATGGGATTGAGAGAAGAACTCCAATTGCCCAAGGTCACCTGTGACCAGAACCCACTCTTCTGGTTTCTAAGGGTCTGGAGAAGAAGGGTGGTCTCAGTCTTTTGCCACCAAGTAAGGACCAAGTGGTTGGCAACAGGCAAAATACTCTAAGGAGTTTTGGGCTCTGTCTTGCTCTTCTTGGCTAGGACGTCCCTCTCTCACCTCCTGGGGCCGATATTCTGTGGCACTTAGCAAGGATAGGAACGTCCAAGGCCCGCCCTCAGCGTGCACACCCAGGAACCCTGGCTCCTCTGACAAACGCCTGTATACTTGCATCCCATGCTCCCATGAGCCTCCCCAGGCGATAATGGCTCCTCTGCCCTCATGCTTTACTCTCCTAATTTCTTAGGTCTCGATCCTCACCAGAACTACAGAGCTACTCCCTGCAAGCCCGGACACCCAGCTTTTCCTGAAGCACATGCCCGTAATTACCTTACTCTCTCTTTTTTTTTAAAAAAAAAAATTTATTTATTTGTGTATTTTTTTTTTGGCCAGCTGCACCAAAAAAAGTGATTCATGTGGGATCTTAGTTCCCCGACCAGGGCTCAAACCTGTGCCCCCTACATTAGAAGGGTGGAGTCTTGATCACTGGAAGGCCAGGGAAGTCCCTTGTTTTGCTCTCTTGAATTTGGTTTCTTCTCTGGCCATGATATAGAATATTGATTACAGTTAGCAAAAACGTATGAAGCATTCACTGACTCATTTACTGTTTATCAAGTATTTGGGGGGGCGGAATCCCCTGGTGGTCCAGTGTTTAGGACTCTGCACTTCTACCGCAGGGGGCACGGGTTCGATCCCTGGTCGGGGAACTAAGATTTCACGTGCCGCGTGGTGAGGCCAAAAGTAAAAAATAAATGAAGTGTATTTTGAAGCATTTATATGTGCCAGGCGTTGTGCCACCAATGTGCCGCAAACAACATTATGAGAACGGTATGTTTGTACGTGTTCATTCCGGGATATTGATGCAAACTTAGTACACAGTGATGGCGCACCCTGTCCTTACAGAGCGTACAGTCTTGTTGGGGAGATGACAGCCCAGGGAGGAATGCTCAGAGCCTATTAACAACAGGGGCCATATGTGCTGGCCCTCAGAGGGTGAGGCAGACAGTGGCAAGCCATGAGGTGGCAGGGATCTGGAAGCCTTGTTAAGGAGTTTGGGTTTTGTTCCAAGTACAGTGGGAACTAGTGGGGTAGTGACATGTGACATGCTTTTTTTTTTCTCAAAAGACTTTGTAGCTGCCATGTGGAGGATGGGTTGGGGGAGGGTGAGAGTGGCAGCACAGAGAACAGTGGGACTAGTAATCCTGTGTGCTAACCCAGGCAAGAAGATGGTGCCCTGGCCAAGGTGGATTTGGGAGAATGGGAAGAAGTAGGTTGACTGGATAGAACACTTGGAAGTAGAATCGGTTAGGCTTGCCATCAGACTGGAGGAAGGCGAGGTGGGAGATGAAGGAGACAGGTCTAGAATGACCCCTTCCCTCCCACCCCCAAGATTATGCTTTAAGCACTGAAGTGGCTGAGACATTTTCTGCCATAGGGAAGGGAATTGGGACAAAGGGCAGGTCCCAAGGGACGAGCAGGTCTCTTTTTTAAGGGACAGTTTGTCCTGCTTGCCACTCTTTCCCCAGGACCTGTTGCAGGGCCTGACATGTAGTAAATACCCCAAAATATTTGTAGATTAATTGGTTTTTTTAAAAATTCAGTTTTAGGTAGGCTATGAAGCAGGGTGACAAAGAATGTGGACTCTACGGCTGACTGAGTTTGAATCTTAGCTCCACCATTTTCCCAGTGACTTTGGGAATGTTCTGTGACCTCTCTGCCTTAGTTTCCTCATCCGTAAAATGTGGATAATAATTCTACCTGCCTCAGAGGGTAGTTGTAAGGATTAATCATTAATTTCTAGGAAGTCCTTCGAAGAGGGTTGCCAGCACTCTGCAAATGTTCACTATTGTTATCATGAAGCTGGTCATAGATGGCCAAATTGAGATGTCAGGTCTGCCGTTTGATATGGGGGTCTGGAACTGGAAAAACAAATTGAAGGGTTATCAGGTCATCAGCAAGTAGGTGGTATTTAAAGCCATGAGCCTGGATGAGATTGGGGCAGGGGGGAGAGAAGGAAGGACCCAGGCCCAAGGCAACTAGTATAGCATAGAGAAGAGTCCAGAAAGAGACTGAAAGAGACTCAGAGGTAGGATGCAAACCATGTGTGTGTGGTATCTGGGAAGCCAAGAGCAGTTCAAGTGGGGAGTGGTCAGGGGTGTTGAGTGCTTCCAAGGCCAAGGAAGGCTTGACCCCCACCCCCTGCATCCCCGCCCTCCAGCAACAAGGAAGTGGCAGGTGATCTTGAGCCCTTTCTGCAGAACAGCTAGGGAGGGTGGAGGTTGAAGAGTGTGGGTTGAAGAGTGTGATAAATGAGGCATCTATACAGTGAAATTCCACAGGCCTTGGCACAGCCAGAGCCCATCTCCAAGTGCTGCTATAGAAAATGATCTGTAAGATGAAGCAGTAAGTTTTATAGGTGAGGTAGGGAACACCTTGTGCAGTGTGTTCCCATTTCTGAAAATAAAGAAAGGGGTGGTGAGGGTGTTGAAGATGTTTAATCTTCCCCAGCAGTGTTGAAGATGTTTAATGTACCGACAGATATGTGTCTGTATCCCCTAAACGGTGAGGTACTCAGATTGTAACGTACTATACACACCCATTCTGCACGTTATGGTTTTCCCCTAACAATAGACCTTGGGGGTCGTTCCCTATCAATAGTGCAGAGCAAATTTTTATTTTTTAAAGAGGTACAGAATGTTCCCTTGTATGCATGAACCATCAATCTCATTGCTGGACATTTAGGTTGTTTCTAATATGATGCTGTTACAAACAAAGCTGTAATTTATCCCAATATCTTCGAATAACTTCAAAACGAGCTGAGTTTTAGAGGGCACACAAGGTAAGGAAATGGAAATACTAATGGACGTAGACACCTCTTTTGAGAACTACAGCTGTGCAGGGGAACGGATAAATAGGGAGCCGGGGAAGGAGATGTGGGGCTAAAGAAGGGCATTCTAAAGATGGAAGACGCTTCAAGGGAATGAATACAACAGAGTAATTCAATAAAGAGTGCACGGGGGTGGGGGAGGGAGGCAGTCAGGAAGAGCCTCTGCCAGTGATATTTTAGCAGGTGTAGGAGGATGACTTAAAATGGTACGAGGCCCTGTGCTGAGTGCTGTGGGAACAGAAGGTTGCATGAATGGACACAGGCCTTCAGGAAGGTTCCACTCCAGCAGGGAAGCTACAATGTTTCACAAATCGGTTGTGATATTGTTAGAAAGTGGTTGATTCTGTTACTGAGGTATAAAGGTCTATAAACATCCCACTGGGTGCCTGCTGGTGGAATTTGCTCCCACTTCCGGTGATTCCCTGGGTTTTTGATAAACCATTAGCTGGAGGAGAGGAGAATGATATTTTGCCTGGAATGTGTGGATTTTCCTATAGGGATTAAATGACATGCACGCCCTGGAAGGCTGAAAGAAAAGGAAAGGAAAGGAAAGGAAAGGAAAGAAAGGAAGGAAGGAAGGAAGGAAGGAAGGAAGGAAGGAAGGAAGGAAGGAAAGGAGGAAGAAAGGAAGAAAGGAAATAAATAAAAATCCCAAGAAGAATTTATATTCCTGATGGCTTTGCTGATGGTCGTGTAAATTGTATATTTAATCAAAGACACTCGAATGTCTCTCTCTTTTTTTTTAACTATTGAAGAGCCATTTAAATGTCAACATAAGTGATTCCCTCCCAAATAGTGCTGTTTATACATTACTTCCCCTAATAGACCATAATGATTCATAAGGAGGCATTTCGCGCCTCTAAATTGTAGGCCTATTGAAATATAAATTAAGATGATAAATAATTTGACCTTACCTGAGAGTACTAAGTATTTACATATGTCAAATACGAAATTACCCTGAATATCAGGGTCCCTAAAAAGGCAGCCTTCCTCTCCTGGCTGAATTCAATAAATGAAACGGGTTTAAATATCTCCTTTAGAGTGTGGAGAAAAGAGAGGGGCAGACACAAAAGAACGGGCCGGGAACCCGGCCGTCCCCGCCCTCCAGACTTCGCCTTGGCCTGGGGGCCCGGGCCCCCTCCCCGGGAGTGCAAGGCGGGTGCCGGCCGCCCCCGCGTGCCCCGCGCGCCCTCTTCGCCCCCTCCTCCCGCGACGCCGCTGGAGTTTCTAAACATGGAGTTTCTACAAGAACTTTGCCAGGCCGAGCTCGCCGCCCTCCCGGATCCCCGCAGCGGGATTCACCGAGTCGGCGGCGCCGCGCGGCCTCCCCGCCCCCACGCCTCCGGGGAGCCGCTGACCTGGCGGCCTCCAGCTCCGCAAAGCCGCTCCGCCAGGTTCATAACCCGAGAAGGTGCGGAACCTCCCGGGCCCTGCGCCCCCGCCCGACCCTGCCAGGGCCCCGGAGGGTGGCAGCTGGGCGCCCTCGGCGGGACCCAAGCCCAACCTGCCCGCCGGGCCTGTTTGTTGGCGGCCGCCTGAGCTTGGGGCCCGGGGCTCGGCGAGCTCTCCGCTCCCCGGACCGGGGCCGAGCCGCGGGGGTCGCCGAGGCGGTGGAGGGGCGCAGACCACGGAGGGCCCGGGCTGGGTGCATTGACCGCTCGCGCCGGGTTTTTGTTTTGTTTTGAAGCCGGGCGTGGGGGAGGGGCAGCACCTTGTCAATGAGAAATTTCCTGTTCGCAAGACTCTGCTTGCAGAGTTTCTGTCCTGCCCTTGAACTGACAAGTGGATCTCCGCAGCGCGAGCCCCCGAGAGTTCATCCAGCCGCGCCGGGCGCGCGCAGGGGTGGGGGCGGGGGCACCCGCGCCGCGGCGCCGAGCCCCCGGGAGCCCGGCGGAGCGGGGCCGACGCCTGCCCTCCCGGTTCCCGGGCGCACCCGTGAGCGCCCAGCCGAGCGGTGACTAATCTGCGGCTCTGGGCCTCTTGGCGCGCAGCCCGGGCTCGCCTCCCTCCCCCTCGTTCCATCCCCCTCCCCGCCGGCCTCCCGGCCCCGCCGCGCCGAGCTCCGCGGAGAGAATCGCGCGGGCCGCCGCCGCCGTCGCGTTCCCGGGAGTGTGGGAAGCGGGTCGAGGCAGGCGGCTCCCGAGCCGTCCCTCCGGTCGCTCTTCTTCGACCCAGGCCCAAGTGTGCGTGTGTGTTTCCTTCCCCGTAAGCACTTTGATCAGCGTTTCCTCAGCGCCGCGGAGGAGCCAGGGCGAACTGGAGCTTTTAACCCCCTGCGTGCCGCCCCACGGTGGGCTCCGTGGGGAGGGTGCCGCTGGGAGACTAGTCGACACGGGGGCGATCGGTTTGGTTTGGCAAGCCAGTGTCTGGAGGAGCCCGACCGGATCCGAAGAGCTTGCCCAAGCGCGGCAGGCTCTCCTGGGGAGAGCAGGCCGCGAGGCCCGGGGCGGCTCGTTAATGTTCTAGCCTGCCCGGGGGCCGCACAGTAACCCGACCTGACTGGCGAGGCGAGGTGCGGGCTTGAAAGGCCCGGCAGGCGGAGGCTTCTGGAGGGGACCTGGAGGCCCCGGGGGGACCCACTTTCACGCACCCTGTCTGCTGGCGCGTGGACGGCTCCCAACCCGGGGTGGGGGCCTCGCTCTCGCCCCGCTGACTCGGTTCTGGCCGCCGCTCCCTCCCCTGGCCAGGCCTCGCCGGGGAGTTAATGATTGATTTACTGGCTCCGCGCGGCCGGCGCCCTCCCAGCTATTTGTCCAAGCTGAGGAGTTGCTGGCGAGCAGCGCAAAGGCCGGGAGCGCGGGGGTCGCCCGGGAAGGGAAGCCGCGCTGCTGACGGGAACGAGCGACCACTTGATTAGCCCCCACCGAGCGGCTCTAGCCGTGTCCGGGGCGAACCTGCTGGAGGCCCGGGCCGGGCGAAGGGAACATTGGGAAGCGCCACACGTAAACGGGTTGGCAGCTGGTGATTAGGCCGCCCAGTTTTATGAGTCATAATGGGTCGCCCGCCTGGCCCTCAGCCTGCTCGCTGTGGACTCGGCGCGCCGGGGTCCAGGCGGTGGACCGTTCTGGGCCGTGCAGAGGGGGATGCTCTGTGGGGGCTGGGCCGCCGAAGGCGTTGCGCAGGATTTCCTCTCATTCCTCGCAGAAGGCAACACAAACACCCTAAATCAAACCGCTCCGACAACCGAGGGCTCCACACAGACACATCAATAAGAATTTCGCCTCCCGCGTTCGAACGCACTGAAACACTTGTCCTATTTTTATGCAAATGACACCACACAAATAGATCTCGCAGGCCCGGGAGTGGGGCGAGAGGAGGAGGGGCGCTGCCGCCCCAGCCTGGGGGCTGTGAAGGGAGGAGGGAGTCCCAAGCCCGCACCCCGGGACCCGCGCCGACTCGGGCACAGCGGGGCTGGTACTGGCCAGGCGGCCCGCCCCGCGCGCAGTGGCTCCCTGCCAGCGCCGCCAAGTCGGCCGCGTCCCCAGGCTGCCTGCAGAGGCGGATTAGGGAAGGAGCGAAGCGAGCCTGTGACTAATCGCGGGGCCTCGGACCGGAGCACCAAGGCCATGTGCGACTGACAGGATCGACACTAGCAGAGGACACGGCGACGCCTCGCTTAATTGCAGGCTTAAAAAATTGCCGCCTGAGCAGCTCCGGTGCGGAGCCACGGCGTGCGCTCTGGGCTGGGGAGCGCGCCAGGGGGACCTGCGCTCTCGACCGGGGGAGGGAGGTTTGGCGTCTCCTGGATCGAGGGACCCGGCCCTCCTGTGCGTTCCCCTCTCTGCAATGTCCCCCCACCCCGCTTGCGGACCGGGCTGTAGCTGAGCCGACCGGTAGAGTAAGATCCAGCTCCCAGGCCTAGGTTCCTGACCCTTTCCCCCGTGGGGCCCACCTTCCCCCTTCTCTCCATAGATCCTATAAAAGAGGCTATACAGTTGAAGGTGAGAGATTCCAACAAACCCTTAATATAAAAACCACACACGCGAACCACTTTCTTCTCTTCCCTCCCCTTCCTTCTCCATCGGCTGATACAAAGCCCCGAATGACCAAAGGGAGGGAGAGGCAAGTCAAGACTTCAAGGAGCGAGGTCACCGAGTGCCAAAAACTCGGGGCCCACGGACACGCACCCTAGGCTCTTCACCCCTGGTCACAGTCCCTCTAGCCCAGACCTCCTTCCTGGAGCGCTGAGGCCTCTCAGGGGGAGAAGGGGGGAAGCGTTGGTAGGCCGACTCGCCTGTGTGTAAGAGGGGAGGGGAGGGGGGGGAAGGCGGGGTGGCGGGGAACCCAGCGAGAGAAGTTTCCACCACGCTCTGGTCGGCTGCTGCCAAAATCCCCGGGCCCCTCCCCGCCCGCACCGCCTTCCGTTGCCACCACAAGTTTGGTTTAACGAGAGCTCGGGACAAAAGCAAACGTTTTCTATAGACCCCGAAAACAAAAGGGAAAGAGACGCGCGCGGCGGCCGAGAAGCGGCTGCTAGCGTAATGGTGCCGGGCGGACAGCAGAGCATTAGAACTGCAAAAGCCTCGCGGGCGGGAGGAAGTGCGAGGCGGGAGGCGGGAGCGCAGGGAGGGCGGGCGGGCGGGGGAGGGGCGCTGCGCCATGTTTCCGTGTCACCCGCCGAGTCGCCGGCGCTGGGCTTGGCCGCCGGCTCCCGCCTGCCTCCGTAACAGCAGAAAGCGTGCGATTAGCAGCCAGACAGGCGGGGACTCCGGGCCCGCGGGGCCGCCGCACACGCCGCCCGCGGCCCGGCCCCGCGCCCCCCCGCCCGCCGGGTAATCATCCTCCTCGCTGCAGCGCTGTGTGCACTCTCATTAGAGCAGGGAGGCTTTTCTCTGCGCACTCGCTCGGCTCCCGCTGGCAAAACAACGCCTTCCCCGGCCGGGCCCTGGGCCAGGAGCTCCGGGGAGGGCGGGACGGGGGAGGGGGGGTGAGGCAGGGCAAGCGGCGCAGGTCATCTCGGCTGCCCGATCTCCTCTGGGCACACAGGAGATGGGGAGGGTCCATCGGCCCTGCCCACGCCGCGTGGCAAAGTCCGAACCCCGTACCAGTGCCGCCATGACCTACTCTTGTCCCCCGCCGGAGGCTAGAATGGGGGCCGAGGGGAGATGAGTGTGTCTGGTTTGGAGAGCGGGGGCGGACACCGGGAAGACTCCCAAAACAGGTTTTGCCCCATCTATCTTGCGAACGACCTCCTGAGGCCAGAAGCTGGATCCCAGGGGTGGCGGCCCTTCGACCCTCAGGGAGACCCGCGTCCCCGAGCTTCGGGCTTGATCGCACAGAAAGGGTGGGAGTTGGGGGCGGCCAGGGCGCGGCTGCGCCTGGCCCTGAGCTTCGGAGCCCCGTTTTCTCCTCCGCGATCTCTGCACACAACAGTAGGCAGCCTCTCCCGGCACCACGCGCCCAGCTGCAGGGCCCGGGAGCAGGTGTTCCTGCCCGGCCGGAGTGGCGGCTCCGCGCCCCTCCTGTCCCAGCTGCCGGGGGAGCCGCGTTGATGGCGGTAATAGAGGAAGGTCCCGCTGGACCTCTAGAAGGGTCCTCCGGGTTTAAATGGGGATGCCCCAGGGCGAGGGCGGCCGCCTGGGACTAGGAGGGATCGAAGGTGACGCGCGACCAGCCCTCGTCTGGAACAGCCCTAGGGGCCAGCGGAGGCCGCTCGGGGCGGCGCAAGGGCTTCCGGCCCCGGTGACTGCGGCGGCGGCGGCGGGGCGGCGGGAAGTTCCCGGGGCGGCCGCGAGGAGCACCCTCCCCTGGCTGCCGCCGCCGCGCAGCTTTCGGAACGGCGCCCTAGAAGCCTCTTGGCGTCTGGCAGCGCCGCTCTCGGCCGGCGCGGGGATGGGGGCTGCGGGGTGGTCCGGACCCAGCCCCCCGCAGGGCGGGGGAAGGGGGGCCGGAGGCCCCGCGGGAGCTGCGGCGCGCCTCCCTGCCCCCGCTCCTCGCCGCCGCCGCCGCCGCTGATATGGCGGGCACGTGAAGCGCAGCTCGGCGCCTCGGCGCCAGCCAGGGAGCGGCCTGCCCCGCCGGCTCAGCTTACCCGCGGGCCCAGGAACGCGGAACCGAGCCCGGCCGGGCCCCGCAGAGCCCGCGCCCCCGCCCCGCTCCCAGCTCGCCGCGGCCCCGCACCTCCTCCCCGCCCGCGCCTGGCCTTGGGGCCGCGCCAGACTGCTCGCCCGAGGGGAACTCAGGCTGACTAATGGGACGCGTGTGGGCCTTACGTGAGGCCCGGCTGTCAGCGGATGCCCGTTTGCTTGGCGCCTACGCCGGGGCCAGGCTTTTCGCGGAAGGGCGACAGGAGGGGTTTCCCCGCTCGGCGGTTTCGGCTCCCCGGGGACTATCCGGCCGCGGCTAGCCCCGGGCTTTAGGTCGTGCCCGGAGAGGGCAAACTCGGTTTGCGCCCAGCGCCGAGTTGCGAACCCGGGATGGGGGGTGAAGAAGTGGGAGCTCGGGAGCTGTAAGCCGGAGGTGGGCGCAGAGGTTCATCAACTCAGCCTGGGGCGCCTGCCTTGATGTTTGCGATCTGGGGCCAGCGGCTGGGCTGGGGGGGAATTTACAGGCCGCCCTGCGGGCCTGGAGTTCAATACCGAAACCTCCCTCAACAAATACAAAGTCTTCCGGAAACCCCTTGGTGAGATTTTTGTGCGAGAAAAGAATTTTATAAGACTCCCCGAGAGTCCGGTTCGGCTGAGAGTTCTCGGGTTCCGGGGCGCATGACGCCTTTTCCATCCTTTACAGGGGCCTGTAAAAATCAGCAGAGTTTCTTATTATTTCGCATTAACAACCGCTTCGTGTTGACACAGTTATACGATCCTCCCAAATATAACTACCTGTTTAGTTTTAACACACGAGCGCGATGGTGAAACACAAACAGCGACCAGGAACTCAGAGAAGGAAAACACGGCTGCGAGGCTGGGGTTGGATGCAGGATAAATCCTCATCACGCATCCCTGGTTTTATTCACCCTAATTACACTAGTAATCCTGCCCCCCACGAGAAAGCCTGAAACCCTGTAGTCGAGGTGCGACTTTTCCTGGGGAGCCCCGCGGATGGGGAGGAGTTGCTGGTGTAGAGAAGGTGAGTTTTAAATGTCAGTTCCAAATGAAAATGCTTTCCTTCAGCCTTTTTCTTTTTTTGATGCAGTTTTCGAAAGGAGCATTTTTGTGAGATAAGAAGTGACCGATCAAAATCGCTGAGGGGAGGTTGTAAGCAGCCGCTTTGCCTCAGCTTAGCGTTATCTTATCTTTCACACTTGCATGGCGGAAAAAAAAATTGGCTTATCTTTATCCCCACCCCCTTCTCGCCTTAATTGCTAAAAAACACTGGTGTGTTAAACGGGGAGGAAGGAGGTCTCTGGATTGTCGGTGGAAAGGGAAGATTCAAAAATGTGGGCACCTGGGGGGAAGCCGGGGTAGTAGGGTTTATTCTTTCCCCCAGGCCTTTCTTTTTAGTACAGCGTAGAAGGTCCAGTCCGGGGTGGAAGGCTCGATGGCCAGATTTAAAAAAACAAAAATCTGGGGATGGCCTTGGGTCGTGTGGCTTCCCTAGGCCTCACTTTCTCCGCGGTGCATTTACCAACCTCTTCTCCCCTTCATCCCTCGGAAGCTAGCGATGGGTCTCGGGTTGAGGCCTCTCACTCTGCCTTCATTCTTACCCCCCCCATACATGTCCCCCCTTTGGGGAGGGGGATGCAAGGCTGGGGCGCACGGCCTGCTGGAAATCATTAAAATATATGCGAGTGTCTGCAAACACACACTTTTAAATCATGGCGTTTCCCCTCCACGCTGGTATATTTAAACTCCAGAGCGAGCTGGATCTCCTCCCTCTCAGTCGTTTGTCTGTGTCACCGACAGGCCGCTAATGGCCGGGCTTCCAGGCGCTGTGCATTATGCATTAGCCTCCTCCCTCCGCCGCACACAGAAGGTTCTGTCAGGCCTCGCAAAACAAACCACCCTGCGCACCCCACCCCACCCCCCCGCGCTCGCGGCCGGGGGCTGCGCGACTGCCAACGTGCTGGAGACGCCGGGATGGGGGGAGCATCGCGGGCGAAGGCCGAGCAGATTGGACCCGGAGCGGGGAGGGAGGGAGGGGGGGAAGTGCAGCGGATTAGGCTGTTTGGAATCCCCAGCCCTGCGCTAGCCCCAAGCTTTGCTCCCTGGCTGACCTTCCCGGGGCAAGCGCCCCGCGCCACTCACCTCTGCGCCCGACTTTGTGGTGGCCTCAGAGGTACTTAGGGACAGGCCAGCGCCGCGTTTTCATCTGCTGGGCGGTACTCCCTTCCTACCCCGAGCGAGGGGCTGGCGGAGCCTTCCAGATCCCTCCAGGCCCCGGGATAGTGCCCGCGAAGGGGCTCAGGGTGGTGCGTGTCCGCAGGGGGCCCGCGGCCACCGAGCAGGGAAGCTGCAAATAAAACGGCTCGGGCGGAAGGCCGCCCTGCTGGGTCTGCGAGCGAGGAGTTGGTGTTCTCCGCCCCCTCTCCCCGCGGTTCCCACTCGCTGACCCCGACTGGGTAGAATATGAGCTGGAGGCACCTCGCTAAATAAGCAGCCGGGGCGGGACGTGGCATCTGAGTCTATCTACAGGCGCATCCAGCCCAGCTCGGTGGCTTCGAGGGCTCTTAAGCAGGGGCCAGGTGGGGCGCAAGACGGGGCCTCCCCAAGCCGCCAGTATCTATGCTCGTTCGGCTGACATCCGTCTACCCAGCAAGCCCCTCAGTGTCGGCGGTAGTTCACCCACCGGTGCCTGGTCAGAGCCTAAAATCTAGCCCAGACCAGAAATTCGGAGAGGCAGTTGCTACCATGTTGGGCCTGCCGTCTGGACCCTCCCCCCACAAACGCCCCGTAACCGTTCGAAGACTAGACAGAGCAACTGTCTTCAACCTGGAGACCTCTAAGTCTAGCAGACTCCTACCAGGGAAGGCAGCTACCTTTAGATGTTTCCAGATAAGTGAAATCCCTGGGACAAGGATGCCTTGTGCTTGGAAGATGGGCCAGTGGGTCTTCTAAGTGCCACTTGGTAAGCCCAGAGCTCTTTTACAAAGTGACCAGGGAAGACTGTCATTGTAGGTGTTTGTTTTTAAAAATAGTTAACATGAACAGGCTAGCTCACACTACATAGAGTAAAAATGCATTCTCTGTAATCACACAAATCCCACCTATTCCGATCACCAGTGGCATAGACATGAGAACAGCCTCCGAAGAGCGCCATCGGGGCCTACAGAGCTTTATGACTTAGTTCCTGCAAGTATGTTACAAACAAACCCCGCGCACCATGTTAGGGTCCCAGGGTCCCCCAAACTCCAGGTAAGAACCGCACCGCGGGATGCATGGCCTTTCCCCTAGGCCTTGGGCGGTGACTGAAGGTGTGGAAGAGGGCCTGGCAGACCTTACACAGTCAGCCTGGCAGGAAAAGGGCGACCAGGCTCCAGGCCTGCTCCCCGGAAGTGCCAACCTGCTTGTCCAGTTGCAGAGGCTGGATAGAATCCGCAGCAAGAGAGTGCCCGAGAGCCATAGGTTATAACTGGGAGACCCTTCCCAGGGGACAAGAGGCAGGTGGGAGAGGAGCGGCCCTGCGGCTCAGTTGGAAGCACCTCGCCATTCTGTGCCTATTTCTTTATTTCTCCGCTGCCTGTGCGGCCTCCCCTCCCTTGCGCTCACTCGCTGGCTCTCTCCCGCCGCCTCCTGCCTCCTCCTTTGCTTTCATTGAAATCCTCCCCTTGCTGAGTGCCGAGTGTAGCAGCCTGACCCCCAGGTCAGCTCCTGAGGGACTCGTGGGAGGGCAGGGGAGGAGGGAGCAGGAGTGGGCCCGCACAGGCTGCAGGCTCCACGGTGTCCCCACTCCCGGAGCCCCTTCCCAAGTGAGGACACAAGACGGGACTGCCATTCCTGAGCTTTCTGCTTCTCCTCCCTGGAATAATGCCAACTAACCGGGCCAATAGGTGTAAACTCCCTCCCCCTCCTCCACCTTAGAGCACCTCAGGAAAAACTCACATTTTAATCCCCAGGGAGTCATGAACCCCCTCCCCCCCCACGTACATTCATGCCTCTTAGGACTGCCTTAATAAGATATTTTTTAAAGTCCCGCAGAGTTGCAAAATATATCCCTCGGAGATGGAAGAGAAACCTTTTAATCCCACCAAGGATACCACGGAGGCAAGACTCCTTAAAAAGTGTGTGTGTGTGTGTGCGTGCGCGCGTGTGCCCGCATGCTGCAAATTACGTCAAAGGCGAATTTACTGGTCTGTTTGTCTCCAGCATCAAATTTCTCCCACAGTCAGCCCTCCTCTGGCCCCTTCGCATTTACGGCACCGCCCCCCTCCCCAATTCATTTTAACTTTTAAAGTTAGACAAACAGGCCCCTTTGTCAGCAGCCCCGGGAGGCCACAGGACTCGGAGAGGCAGCAGACTCCGTGTTTTAACTTGGTTCCTGGATTTTCCAAAAGTTCTGGACGGTTACACGCAACTTTCAACTCCGGGAAAAGCCTGTGCATGGGGGGAGAGTTGGGGAGGCATGGGAAGGGGAGAGAAGGTGGCCGGGCATGGGGCCAGGGTCTCTGCGGTGGCCTAACTGAGCCAGAAGAGCCTGGCACGGCTCCGCACTCACCCAGGCCAGCTCTCCCTCTCGGCCCACAGTGGCACAGCGGTCTCCTTGCCTGGAACCGCATTCAGAGTGTTTCCCCACAAATACCCAACTTCAGCCTTCCCGGTTATTTTAGATTTGTTTTGAATAAAAGGAGTTGCTTCAAAAAGAAATGTTGCTACAACACACAACCAGAGGCCTTTTCTCCAGCTGTGTCTGTAAGTTGCATGCGTTCAGTCTAATAACTTTTAATGTCTGGCCCTAAAATGTCTTTATAAAAAATAGCTTTACAGCATAATAGTCCAGGTGTCTTTCTGCTTGTTACCGGAGATTAAAAAAATGTGTGGGTTAGCCTTCAGAGACACCCACCTCCAGAGAGACCAGGAAGAAAAAGGCGTACATTCCATTATGCAGGCACGGGTCCTGGAAGCCGTGGCGGCCCAGCAGGGCTGGGAACTGCTCACAGGGGCACTTGCCCGCCTGTCTTTTGCATCAGTTGTTTTAAGCAGCTCTGGAGCATGAAGATTTAATTCTGCCCGAAGTTTCGGGTTTCAAACGGTAGAGATGTTTCACTTCTGCTTTGAAAAGGGCTGTTTTTATAACTATGTACTGAGAACTAAAACAGAATAAATAAAATCGCACCTAACACCAGTCCTGCAGTCAGTATTAAGTCTAATTTTTTAAAGGGATCTGCTAGCTAGAGCTGATTTTGGCCTTGACCTTGACTTAGTAATCAACTTGAGATGCTCTTGATTATTTTGGCATGGAGACGCTCCAGGATATTTTAAAACTTTCCGTGTGGAATTTACAAGCCACCTCCATTTCGGATTGATGTTCTCATCGAGCCTGCACCATCTTGTCCTTAGGCAGAAAGAGACTCCCCCACGTTCAGCATCAAAAGAGCCTATCCAGCAACGGAGTGGGGTCACCTCTTGCGGCGGTGTCCGGGCCCGGTTAGGCCGGAACACCCCTCCCCCACTCCCACCCCTTCCCGCCCGCTTCACGAACTGGGGCTTCTCGGCTCGCCCTAGAGGCTCTGCGCTCTGGGGAGGCCGGAACCTCGCCTCTCCGCTTCCCCCTCTCGCCTGCCTGCCCCTGCCCTCCCCCCGCGCCCAGCGCCGCGCCGGGTGCGCTGGAGAAGCTCAATACGTGTCAATTGAATTGAACTGCTGCGGGCGCAGGCTGTACGCCGCCGCCGAGCTCCGATCAGCACGACGTTACCGAGTGGAAATTTATGGAGCGAACGGTGTAAGCCAAAAGTTGCTCCCTGCCAAGGAAAATAAAACGCGGGAGATAATCTCCCGAGGCAGGGGTGAGGGGTCAGGACAGACCCTCTAATCATCTGAGATGCAGACTGTGAAATGCCCGAGAACGGGGAGAAATTCTGGTGGATCTCCACTCCCCTACCGCCCCCACCCCCGCCTCCTTGTGCCCCACGGGCTGCCTCCTCCATCCCCCGCCTCTCCAAACAATTCCCACACAATCGAAACGTCCGGGGAACTCGGGCGCGGAGTTCGGGCGGAACGGCCACCGTTGCCCAAGGTGGTGTTTTCAGGTAGCTCTTGACACCGAAACGGGAAAGGGCTTCTCCGGGAGGAAGGGGGGACCCAGGGTGTGGATGGGCACCGACGCGCACTCGCCAGGCTCTGCTTGGTCTCGGAGGGGACGCACGACCGAGAGAGCGCAGCGCTGGTGGCGAGAGGAGGCAGCGGCGGCTGCCGCTGGGGTTTGACAGCTTTGGCTGAGCCGAGTGCTAGGCGCTTTATGGTAATTGCGGTCCTCCACTGGCCTTCTGGGTAGCGAGGGGAGTCTCGGCGCGCGGCTGGGAGAGCCGCCCCCGCCGCCCCCCATCCCCTCGGCTCAGGATCAGCGGGCCGCCCGCGCCGCCGCCGCCGCCCAAGTCGGTCTCTCGCTCACCCAGGACGCGCGCCCGGGCGGGGTGTGCGCAGCCAACTCGGTCCGAGCGGGGGAGGGGAGGACAAGGGGCGAGGGGGACGCCACCCAAGTGGTCTGGGGTTCGGACCCAGAGAGGTGAAACGCGCCGGGAATCGATGACGGTTGGGGAAACTCGGGCAAACCTTTCTTGGGGAATCACGCCTCCGAAACCCCACCGCCCAGACGCCGCAACGGAGGGTGAGCGGAGGGTGAGCGGAGGCTGGGGGAGCTCAAACTTGCGAGAGCTGGAGGCGGCGGCGGGCGGGCGGCTGTCGCCCGAGCGCTGCGCCTGCGGGGGGAGGGGAGGCGGCTGCTGGGAGGGAGGGAGGGAGGGAGGGCGGGCGAGAGGGCGGAGGGAGGGGGAGGAGGAAGAGGAGGGAACCAGGGAGGGGGGACGCGTTGGGATCGCGGCGTGCGGCGGCAGACGGAGCCTGGGCTCCCAGCGGCGAGGTGAGGCAGAGCTACGCTCCTTGCTGAACGCGGACCGAGCTCGGCGGCAGCGGGGAAGACGCGCCGGAGCCCAGACCGCGACCGAGAGCGGGAGCGAGGCGGCAGCGGCGGCGGAGGGGGAGCCCGCGAGCTGCCGGGCGGGGAGCCCAAGCCGCGCTGTCGCCGCGCAGGGAAGACTTGGCCAACACACTCACACACACATTCACACACCCAGCCCGAGCGGGCGCTCGCGGCGAACCGTCAACATGGCGCTGGGGCTCCTGCCCGAGCGCGGGCGGCAGCAGCGGCGGCGCGAGAGCTGCTGAGCCCGGCCGAGCCCGGCCCAGCCGCCGGAGCCCGGAGGATCGCGCGGGGCTGTCGCCACCTGCCCGGAGGCTTTGAGCCCGCCCCGCCCTGCCCCGCCCCCACCCGGCCCAGAGCCCACCCCTCGGCGGGGCCGACCCCGAGGGCAGCCGGCTGGCAGCAGACGGCGAGGGAGGCGAGCGATCGCGGCGCCGCGAGCGGGTTGCGGGCAGCGGGGGACGGCAAACTTTGCTGTTCGCCGCGCTTCCCCGGCCCGGCCCCTTCTCCCATCGCCAACGTCGCCACCCCACTTTCCTCCAACCCCGCACACCTCTCCCCACCCACCCCACCTCCCGTCGCTCCTCCTCGCCGCCTCGACTCTGCTCCGGGGAAAACTTCAAAGCGCCGGATCGCAGGCTCCCTGCTTACTCCCCGGCCGGGGATTTCAGGTCAGTGCCCGGAACACCTTTCCCCGGGGAGGCCGCGCGGGCTGGCGAGCGTGCGTGCGGCGGACTGCAGTCGGCCCCCTCCCTCGGGGCCCAGAGTAGCGGCGGGTGGCTCCTCTGACTCTCTCGCGTACCCCTCGAAGCTTGTGCCTCGCGCTTCACTTTGGCTGCCTTGCTCGCTTTCGTTTTTATTTCCTAGCTGTAAGTTATTAAAAATGCAGCCAGCCTAAGCGGCCCGGCGTGGGCTTCGGGGGGGGGCGCGGCGGGGGGGCCTGCCGCCCCCCTGGGGGCTGGGAGGAGAGCAGGGAGTTCGCGGAGTGGAAGTTTGCAGGCAGTATGTGCCTGTGTGCGCGGGAGCGCGGTCGTCGCTGAGCGCCGCGAGTCGGGCGGGGGGGGCGGGGGGGGTGAGCTGCGCTGGAAGCTGGGAAGCTCGGCTCGGCGTTAGCTCGCTAGCAGGAAGGGGAGGGCGGCGGGTTCCCGTCTGCTTTCTTTTTCGACTCGGGAAAGAACTGTAAAAACCCCCAGCCGCTGCTGCCTCGTCTCGCCTCTCCGGGGGCAGCTCGTTCTTGCTCGTGGAACGACGGCGTGTGCGTGCGCGAGGGTGTGTGTGGCGGGCGCCCCGGGCCGAGCCGAGCTCGACCTGCCGCCGCTGCCGCGCGACTCGGGAGGGGAGTCCCGGTTTTTTGTTTTTTTGTTTTTTTTTTTTTGGCTTGCTCTAAAGCGTGAATCACGTGGATTAAAAAAAAATACTAGGAAATCGAGCAGAGCGAGGGGTTCCGACTCGGCCCGCCCGCCAGCCAGCCAGTCAGGTCAGACGCTTTGTTTTGTAAATGTTCTTTTAAAATTTTAATCTGCCACCCTGGTCCACCCCCACCCTCCCTGCGACGTCGTGGGGTTGGTTTTAAGTTGTGAGACCCCAGGAGTGGGGGTAGATCGTGCGGGGGCGGCGGCGGGCGGGGGGGCGAGACCTGGGTCCTCCTCTGGGCAGAGAGGAGTCTGGTGGAAAGCCCTGTAGGGCGTGTGCGAGTCTGCGGCCGGAGGAAGTTGGTCCCACTCGGAGGGCGTGCGGCGCAGAGGCTGAGGGCGAAGAGGAACTTGCGCACCCGGGCGCGATCCTCGGCCGAGGCGGGGAGGGCGAGGCGCCGCCGCGCCGCGGGGCCCGCGCTCGGAGCAGGCGGGCGGCTGCGCTGCAGAGCCTCCGCCAACTAGGGGGCTCGGGGCGGCGGCGACGTGCTCCTGCTGTTTACCAAGCAAGCCCCGGGGCGCCGTGTGCGGAGTAGGGCGGCTCGAGGCAAGCGTGGTCCCGGCGGGCTTCCCGCCGCCTGCACTTTCGAGTGGGCACGTCCCCGGGTCCCTGAGACGGCTGAGCCTGGCCGCGTGTAGGCCGAGGCCGGGGCGAGGCTTAATTTGCAGTTAATGAATCTTTTCCAGAAAGTCCGCGATCTCCAGCTAGAGGCTGTGAGTGCCCGCGCGCGAGGGCGCGCGCCGCCGGCGTCTAAAGGGTTGGGGGGATGGAAGAGCGAAGGAGGGGGGAGGGTTATGTGTATTTAAAAACAAACCTTAAAAAAAGAAACCAGCGCGCTTCAAATAGGTATTCGTACAGCCTCCTGTGTCTAGAGCAGACAGCTCAGGGTTTTAGCCGTTTTTTTTGTTTTTTTCTTTTTTGAGAGAAGGCCAGAGGAGGGGTAGTGGTATTTGATTCTAGGGGTAGTCTCTGGAGAAAAACCCTTAAAATGACTTGGGAATAAAAACGAGGAGGAAATGGCCCACCCCAGAAGGTGGTGGGTGGTGAACGCAGACAGACTTGGGTATTTCTAGCCATCTGACACTTCCTGTGGCACTGGAAACGGACACCGCGGGCCGAAATCAATCCTTACGAGGTGTTGGATTCGGTTTGGCCAACAGAATTGCTTGTGTGGAAGGCATTTTAATTGTCGGCCTCCGAGACTCCTGTACGTGGACACTTGGAAAATACGTTTGCTTCTCGACCCTTCCCACTCCACCCCCGACCTGTTATCTGGTCTGGGCTTTGCAGTGTTGGTTCCCGTGTTTATTTTGGGCATGATTTCACCGCGTGGAGGAAGGGGGGAGATGGCGTTGATTAATATGCCGTCCAGGTTTAATCCGAGGCTGGCCTTTAGTGTGCAGGTTTACGCCGCCACTCACCGGGATTGCCTGGGGTAGTGAGGGGGGGCGCGCGGGGTTCGGGCGCCAGGCGCTCCGCGGGCAGGTCGGGGTTGGGGCTCGGACGGCCCCAGCGCTGTCCTTTGAGGCGCTGTCACCAGTAGGTGACTGAGAGTTAATTAGGAAGTGTTCTCCGGATCAATGGGCCGCACAGCTCATTAGCGATTCTCTCCAGCCCTTTGCAGGGCCGGCCGGGCCTCTGCCTCCCACACAGGCCGGGGCCCCGCGGCCCGGGCTGCGGAGAGCGCCGCTGGGAAGTGGGGAGGGACGGGCGGCGAGGGGCGACCGGGAGGCGAGTGTAACTTCGCCGGGCGGCGCGTTGCGTGCGGCGCCTCGAGGCCCGCGCAGCCCGCTCTTTCTTCCTGCTCTCGGTCGCCTCGACTGTGTCTTTAACTCGCTCCCGCTCGCGTCGCTGCCTGGCTGCTCCTCCCCGCCTCCCTCGCCTATCTCTTGTTCTCTAAGCACGACGCCTGTGCTCCCCGCCCAGTTTGGGATTAGACAAGATAAAAATAGGACTGCCCAGCGCGCAGAGCTGTGACTGTGCCCCGGCAGCCGGGCTGGCGGGAGCGCTGGGGGCCGGGGCCGGGGCGGACCCGCTGTGCGCTCGGGGCAGCCCGAGCCCGTAGGCTCCCACCCAGACCCTGCAGGCGCGGTCACGCTCCAGGGTTCTGTCCGCCGGGAACCGTGCGGGCAGGGGGACCTGGGTAGGGTCTCCGCGCTCTCGCGGGTGTTGTTGGTGTGCCTGTGATAGATCGGTCTAGACAGGCATTCAGGCTCCCTCCCGGCTGAAGGACGGGAAGGGGGGGCGGGCCGCGGAGGCGGCGGCAGACTCCCGTGAGCGAGCGAGCCTTCGGGCCCAGCGACCAGGGTGGAGGGAAGGCTGCGAGGGTTTCTCTTAACCCTTTAAAGACGATAGGGAGAGTGGGGGTGGGGAGTGTAGTAGAAATTCCTGGAGGCAAAGTAGCCCCCTGGGGAGAGGAGGCGGGAGTCTGGGCTTAGGGTTTTCCTTTCTCTTCTGTGTATGCAATCTCACATCCTGGTACGTTGGGCTCGATTCTTCGACGCACCAAACGCAGTTGCTAGGTGATCTAATTTGACCCGATACTTCTCAATGGGGGAGGTGTGAACACACACAGTGGGCACCCTCACTTAAGGAACTGAGTTGGGGAGATGCAGAGGTTAGACCTTAATGTTCCCAGCGGCCTGCTCAGAGCTTTAGTCAGTGGGGCCTCTGACCGAGAGTGCTGCCGACCAAAGACCCAAGCCTGAAATGCCTGGCCGGTGTGCACAGGTATGCATCGGAGCGAGCAAAGGGGTCCTTGAGCTGTCTATGTAAATAAAACCAGTTCTAACCATGAACTTGTGGAGAGTTCAAATAAGATATGTGCAGGGAGGCAGCCTCCACACAAGAGTGGGATAGTGATGTGTACAAGATCGATCATTTGTATACACATACATGGGGTCAGCGTTGAATTGGTCTAAAAATGTAATACAACTCTGCAGGCATTGGTCTCGTTCTTTCCCTGAGGTAGAAATTGGTGGGTGGGTTACCCTATAGAGAAATGAATCATTAGTCACACTCCTCTCTCCTTCCCCCTCCTCTTCCTTTTAGGGTTTGTAGTCTTAGGGGATCCTCTATTTACGTTAAACTGGAAACCCATATTGGTCTGGGAACGAGCCACATTATATAGGCAAAGCAAGAATGTAAGTCGTGGGGAGGTGTACGTGTTAGACAGGAATGCACAGATTAAGATGTGCGCCTGAATGACATGTGCTGAGACAAATCAAGACACTTGGGCTCTGGTGCCCACATGGAACAAGAGATACAGAAGAGATAAAGAACTGGCCGCGAGGAATGTAAACATGGGTATGCAAATACTGAGACCTAGAGCGAGATTCTAGGAGAAAATCCCAGACTTTGTTGAGCTGGAAACTGGAGCAGAATTTCTGTAAGTTCGTTCCAGAGACAAAAGCCCATTTAAAGGTGTGAAGAGGGTCACTTGGAAACACAAAAAGCATTCACATGCATACATCCATGCTTAGATACACAGGCTGAATGACAAAAACTCCTCAATGCCTGATGAAGATTTTCCTGCCCAGTGAGACAGAGCTGGGCACGGAAGTGTGGGCCACACAACCACATTCGCACACTCATTCACTGGGAAATAATGTGTCTTTGGCTAGAGGGAAACTGAGGGCAACGGTGCCTAGCTAAGGGTGGGTGGCCCTTGGTTACTAAGATTGCTTCTTGTTACAGTTTCTTCCCATCTAGAGTGGGGAAGAGACTTGAGCAGGTAGGAGGATTTCTGAAAGATTTCTGAGTTCTTGACCCTGAGAGGATGGATGGTGGAGGAAAAAGAGGAGTAGCTTTGCATTCTGGGTCGGGAGCAAGGGATGTTGCGCTCCTCTAAGTCCTGTTTGCTAAGGTGGCGCGGGGCCTAGTGAACTGATAGAGACTGAACCGAAAGAAGTGCGAAGCTCGGCCTCTGGGCGGAATCAAGGGGAGGTATGCTTTCTTTCCCTTTTTTTTTCCCCCTTGAGGAGACCGTGCGGGGACGGCCAGCGTAGGGAGGATTAGCAGGCGCCTCTGTGACCCCAGACGCGCGCGTAAACTCGGTTTGGGTTTGGTTTGCCCGCGGCGTCGATTTGCCGCGGTCCCTCTTTGTCTGAGCCCAGCCGGGAATTCCAGCTTTTATTGGGAAGACCGCACTCGGGTGGAGTCCGCGCTGGGTCGGGCACGACAGCCGGGCCGCGGGGCTGGGCAGGAGGCTCGCCGGCCTCCGAGCCGCCCGAACCCCAGGACGGTCCTCGGGAGTGCCCGGCGGCCCCGGCAATGCCACCTCGGTGGTTTCCTCGAGGGCGGCGGGCCCGGCAGACCCAGCCCGGCGGGGCGGGGGGCCTCACGGGTCCACTTGGGCCGCCGTACCGCTCCCCTCCCCGCTGGCCCCACCCCTCCCCCGCCAGCCCGAGGCCGAAAGGAGCTCTGAAGGCCCTTTGTTAAGCTCCAGGGTCACACCCGTGCCCCGGGGGCCGCGCAAGGGCGGGAGGACCTTCTCCTGGCTGGAGGCCTCCAGCCCTCGGCTCACACGGTTCGGGCCTGGAGGGGCCTCGCCCAGTCAGGGGAGGGGAGGCCGAAGCCGGCCTGGCCCGACCGGGCTGCTTCGCCCGAGTGTACGGCCGGCAGGATTCCGTCTGTTTGCAAGGCTGGCTGCGCTGCCGGGGCCTAGATGGTGGCGCTGGCTTGAGAAGCAGCCGGGGCAGGAGTGGAAGGTCTTCTCAGGCCACCCCCGTGGCAGCCGAGCCGCCTGTGCCCCGAGCACTTGGCCGGGGACGTCTCCCAACCTCCAGCCCGGCCCGACGGCTTTCGCTGGTTGCCCCCCATGTGTTCTTCCGGAAGGGATAGCTGACTTTCTGTTGGATGGGAATTAACCAACGAGCTTTTCCCCCGCAACGTTTCTGTAGAAGGCCCCCTTTCCCAGCGCAGGCTCATTTCCGCCTGCCCCTAGTCGAGGGTGTTGGAAATGGCGGCGGGGGGGGGGCGTCCCCGCACTTTGTTATTCCTTAGAACCATGTCTCCCCGGTCAGCCATCGCCCCTCGGCACCCATGGGCTCCGGCGCCCCGTGATTAGACTAGCGGGGAAGTCCGCTAGGAGAAGATCCTGACAGCATAAAATATAATTTGATCTAAAAGACAGTTTCCAGTATAATCTCATTATGCATCACAGACTCCCGGTGTTATTTTGTGGAAGGCGGACAATGATCAATTTACATTGACCCGGGGCTGGGCGAGCTTTTAGATGGTAATTGCCTATTGATTTGCATGCAAAAAGGAGACCTGCTAAAATTAAAGACCGGAAGCTAAATTAAACTAAATTTATTGTCTAGGTGCAAACCAGAGGAACTACTGGGGGGAAGAGGGTGAGTCAGGTCAGGGTGCCGGGGCAGAGCAGGTGAGAGGCCCAAGAGCTCCGGGAGGTCACAGATTTGGGAGCGGTCTTTGCCCTGGTGATTTCAAAACGTGAGGAGGGGGCTTGTTTAGGGTACGGGGACCCAGCAGGAAAAAGTTACAAACAGGCACTATTGCATTGAGGGCACTGGGATCTTTTAATGCTAATAGTAAGTGCTGGGGGGAGGAGAGGTTTATAGGGTTATAGGGGTCTTCCTGCACCATTTCCGGCACCCCCCATTTCTATTGTTCTACCCGAGCGCTCATAACCGTGCCAAGGGCACCCAAATTCTTGCATCTGAAGAGTTAAATTTTTTTTTAAAAGACAGGCCTTAAACTCCCCCCGCCCCCCCGTCCCCCGCGTCAGGTCTTTCGGAGAAAGCAAGAGCAGGGGGCGGTTCTGCATGCCGCCGCGGGCAGGCCTGGACCTTTGCAGGCTGCGGGAGTTCCTCCCCGGACGCAGCAGCAGTCCCAGACTCGGCCGGACGCCGATCGCTTTGGGAAGCGGCTCGCTCCAGGTGGCCCAAGTGGCGGGGGCGGGGAGGGTCTGCCGGGGCCAGGGACTCACGGTGCCCGGGGGCGGGGGTCACCTCCCTGGAGGTTGGAAGGGCCTGCACGGAGGGGGTGGAGGAGGGAAGGCGGGGGCTGGAAATCCTGTCCCAATCGGCGGTGATCGCCAAGGCCGGAAAGTTTAAAAAAGAGAGAAAGCCACTGGCTGCGAGCCACTGGCCGGGGCGTGTTTGGCTGGCTCGAGGGGTGAGGACCCGGCTCCGCCATCGCCTCGGTCCCTCCCGCTGCGGAGGCCCTGGCCTGCCCCAGGCGCTCCTGGAGCCATTTCACACATCCGGAGCCTCGGCCGCTGGAGGAGCCACCCGCCCGGGGCCGGGAAGCCGCAGGGGCGGCCGAGTGTCCGGCGCTCCTGCCCGTTCCCCTTCCCACCGAGCTGAGCTGGAGACGGCCCTCGGTCGTGGAGCCTGTGGCGTCTGTGGCATCGGGTGTGGATAGTTCCCGAAGCTTCTGAAAGCCCGGGGCAGACCAGGAAATTGAGCATGGGGTGGGGAGGAGATGTTGAGCGCCGACCCTGCGCTGCTGGGATGAGAAGTTGGGGAGAGGAGAGATCACCCCAACCTCCGGCTTATCTTGGGACTTGGCTTTTTGTGGGGACCCCCAGGAGTCCAGGAGGGTCTAGCATCTTGCAAGCCGCTTCCCCCTCAGTTGCCTCCCCAGTCCACTTTGGTCCCTGGGTTGTTCATTAAAGTCCTAGGAAAGGTAGATGTAGGCACTCTTTCCAAAGGGCTTTTGCTCTGTCTAGATAATTTGATTTATTGCTTTATGTGGCAAAACTAGTGTGGCAAGCCTTGTTCTAGTTCCAGGTGTCAGCACTTTTTACAGAGACCTAAGAGTAGCACCCACCTCCCACTGCTTGTTCTGGGCTCCTGGAGGAGGGGAAAGTGGAGCCTTTTGGGGATCCCTGGCCTCACACCAGGGTGTTCCAGTCTAGGGAGATTGGGTAGGACGTTGGCAGAGATTTCGAAAGACTTCACATGGACCAAGAGATTTCTGGGTGTAGGAGAAACTAGGGTCCAGGCTCCTTGTGGACCGAATTTCATAGGTGTTCAGTGCTATCCTTGTGCTGTGTATTGGAGTCCAAGGGCTAAGGGAGCCTCCCAAACTTCTTGGGGATTCCGGATGGCACAGTTTGACCAATCATTGGCTCCTCTCCGCAACTCCAGGACTGAGTTTGACCGTGGCCCATTTTTACTAGCTGTGTGACCTTGGGGGCAGGTTATTTATGGCCTCCGAGCCTCAGTAAGTTTCTTCATTTGTAAGACTGGGAATAATTATCCACCTTTAGGATCAAAGAATACTTGGCACATAGTAGGCCCCGAGGATTAGTAATTGCTTTGAATGACTGGCCAGATTCCTATAGTTGCTTCTCTGTTCCCTGCTGCCCCTGAGATGCCCCCCCCCCCAACAAGACCTGCGTAGGCCAGTGTCTGGGGACCAACCTGCAGGGTTAAGCTCCCCTCCAAGGGTATTCCTGAGGCTGTTCCTCCAGGTCTGCCTCTGTGGGCTCCTCTTTCCCTTTGTTACAGTTATTTGCATTCTGGGCTTTAAAGGATTCCATATGAAAAGGCTGGGATTTTTTTTTCCTCCCCCTAAGTGGGATCATTTATATGGTTAGGAATTGATTCCAGAACCGGTATCTAGGTGCTCTTTGGCAAGTCCTCCCGTCATTCTTTCGGGGGGAGGGAACAGCAGCGGCTGGAGGGGAGAGACCTGGTGGGATGAGGTGAAAGGGTCTGGCCCGCTGCAGAGGCCAGAGGTGCTGTGGTTTGTTTGATAGGGATTAAGTCCGGATGTTATGAGGTCTCAGTGTGGTTTTCAATAAAGTCTGTCAGGGATTGCTTCTTTTATATCGATATGTATTTTAAAAAATTACTAGCATGAGAAGAAAACCAGACCTGTGTGGATCCAGGCCGGTAGTAAGCTACTGTGATCAGGTTTCCTACTAGACTCCCAGAGGGGAAGTCAGCGTTTGATTGAAGCTACACTTGGTTCTTGACTCTCTGGGGATGCCTGCTCTGAAACAGGAGCCCTCCCTTTCTCTCCCCCCCCACCCCCCTTTTCCCTTCTTCCCCTAAAAGCCTTTGTGCTGAAAGAGCTTCAGTAGGCATGAGTCCCTGGTACCTCTCTAAAGAATGCCTTCCAGCCTTTGCTGACATTGTTTTGTGAACAGTGGGTTTTACCAGGCCAGCAGTTTTCCCCCCATCTTAGCTCACTATTTTAGAGGTTCGAGTGTGCCCAGGATGCGCCCAACTGCAGTGCTTTCCAGTGTGTGTAGCCAGGGCCTTGCCTGTAATCTGAAGACACCTTAACCTTTGCCCTAGGTGCCCCCCCGGGGGTTGGTGGTGAAGGTGGGGAGAGCAAGGACAGGGGATTGTTGTTGAGTGTCTGTTTGTTTTCTCCAGCCACAGAGGCAGAGGGGTGGAGTGGGGCGAGGCCGAGAGTACGTTCCAGCCTTGGGTCTGATTTAAAACTTGGTTTAATTGGAGAAACTCTTAGGCATTTAACAGTTCTGTACAAATGCAAACTTGAAATAGCTCTAGGCCTACGTCATTTAGGAAAGAATAAATGAAGTACAGAAATGTCCAAACTATGTAAATCCTAGAGTTGTCTGCCCTCCCATAAACACATGACAAGTGCCAAGGCATTTCCAGTCAAAACACCCATGGAACCAGCAGCCTCCATCCTTTGTATTTATTATTTTATTAACAGCATTTTACACAGCATTTAACAAGCACAGCCTGCCTGCTTTCCACCTCGGCTCTCAGCAGACTGAGGGGTGAAAAACAGATGGGGGTGGCGAGGAGTGGTCTCTAGAAGAGACTTCTAAGCTGGAGAAATCTCTTCAGATGGGCATGGAAAAGGAACATTTGGGGTTCCTTTCTCCTGGCCCCAAAGAGAAGACAAAAGTAATGCTTTGGAGGAAGAAATCCCCTCTCCCTTCTCCGGAGGGAAGTTGTGCAGATGTGGTCTGTCTAGTCTCCACTTCGATTCCAGAAGGTGTGAAGCAGGGTCTACTTTTCCAATACTCTGCCCATCAGTTATTGGTGCTTTTCAAAGAATAAGTATTTGTCTGCTATCATTATTCTATATCCTGGTGGAAAGTTTATAACGAAAACTAATGCCTTTCTTAAGTCATAAAATGAGCCTCGTATGATTATTTAATTAAAATCTATTTAAGGACCGATTAGGCGTGTAATTTGTGCTAATAATGACGATTATGGAAATGTTCGACTTAACCAAAAATCATAAAGGAGACATTTTGATCAGTGGGGCGACCAGGAAGGATTCAGGGAGTTGGACGGTTTTCCGAAGCACGTGAGGCTTTGGGCTGCAGAAAGTGCCGAGCTGCCTAGCCTCTGGGACACGGTAGAGAGGGCTGCAGGACCCCAGGCCTGGCCGGGGCAGGCCGACCCACGCTTTGCTGAGCAGAGAAACTGACCCTGGGAGGCTGAACAAGCTTTATTCCCAGCTGAGGAAATGGGGGAGGGGGCCTGGGAGGAGGAAACTCTGGGAGAGAGCTGATGAACCCCACAGAACTCTGCGCGAAATGGCTGTGTTCTCTTGCCTTGACAATCGGCAGCGACACACGCATTGCTGCCTCGGCTAGCCTTGGCTGGAGCCTGGAGGGGTGGGGGGAGGGGGGTCTCTTGTTCCGGAGAAACCTGCCAGCTGCTGGGCTTGGTGCGAAGGCAGACACAATGCTGCTGTTGTTGGTTTGATCTCTAACTGTGGATTGTTAGTCTGGCTTTAACTATGTGGTAAGGGGGGAATGTGAAGGCTGTTTACAGCGAGTGCAAATAATGTGACAGCTGTTGGTGCACGAGCAGCGCTGTGCCTCCTCGGCGCTCACACAAAGCGCGCACTATGCAGGCCCGCGGAGAGCTGCAGAGGTGGCCGCCTCTTGCTGGCCCGGGAGCCCTCGGATGCGCTGCGAGACAGCCCGCGGCGGCGGCGGCGGCGGCGGCACCCGCCCCCCCCCCCGCACCCCGCGACACGCATCTTTCTGGCTCCTGGGATCGTGGTGGACGTGCGCGCTGGTTGGTGTGTTGTGGTTTAGGGAACTTGTTAGGCAGAGGTGGCAGGAGAAGGCCTGCGGGGTCACGAGTGTCAACTGTCTGGAGGGGTTTGGCCGGGATCTGTTGACCTGGGGCCTCCGCGGCTTGTGACCGGGTTGTTAAGATTTGGGAAAATAACTTTCCGCCCTAAAGCAAGCCTGTTGGAAAGAATGTATTATTAACTGAAGGCTTTCTGGAAATTGCAGAGGCTCTGAAGGCCGTTGTTCTTCCTCTGAAATGGCCCTGTTATTCAGACAAGTTCAAGAGACAGGCGGCCGCTGTGTTCTATGCCCTCGGCCCTGTTTCCTGGATTGGAAACACAAGTGTGTAGGTTCAGGACCCGAAGGGGGGTGAATGGGGGTGGGGAGGTGTGCAAGTCGGCTTTTGATTACCCACCTCCCTCTGCCTTCCCGGTTTTTAAGAGTGCACTTGCCTTTCAGCTGCAGGACCAACGGTGCTGTCTTGAGGTCTGCCCACAGCGCCACCCACTCTGTGACTTAATCAACTAGATGCCCACAGCCCGGCCTTCTCTGAGTTCCTGGTCCTCTGCCAGGCACTGTGGGGAGGCGCCAGGGTGGGAGGGAGAACAGTTGGTGGGTGGCAGCAATACCCCGCTGGGCCGGTCCAAGCTGGCGGGCTCTGGATGGTCCGGAAGATGGGCCTGCCCCTGGGCTGTCCTGGGGCAAGCTGGCTGTAAAAACCACTCCCCCCAATCTCAAGGTTGTAGGCTTCGCAGCCCTGGCCCCCGGGCTTCGGAGGATCACTTAGAGCTGACTTAATTCTATATTCTGCCCTTCTGTGTGACTTTGGCCCCTGAGTGTACAGCTTGCAGGATATCTGCAAATTATGGGTCCACCTCCCCCCCCACCCCTGCCCCCAGATCTACTCTCTGAGTTATAATGTGGACTTCTACATCTAGTTGGGTTCCCTAGTGGGGAGCTGGGAGATGCTTCTGGAATGATACATGAACTTCGGTGCCAGTTCTATAAATTGGTCTCTTTTTATGACGTGTGCCATTTTCTGTAGGAATGTTGCTTGCAAAACGAGTTTCGCCTTGGAGGAAAGGCGGAAAGATAAACAAGCCTGCAACGCCAAAACACTGGCAGTCTTTCCCTCCTTCCAGCTCTCTTAAAGCAGCCGGGCTGTATTTCCAGGATTAGACTCGTGCTTGTGAAGAGGGACTCTGGTTGGCTTTTTTTTCCCCCCAAGCAAATGCAAATTAGAGAAAAATAATTTTCTTTCAACGATATGCAATGTATTAGTCACTTGTTATCGTGCTCCGAGGCAGGCCTCATTTGCGCGTCTGCCAGCTCGCTCACATCTGCTCGGCGCTGTTTGGGGCATTTTAACCTTGGCGGTGTCGTGTCTGGTCCCACGGATCAAGGAGGAGTAATTAAGCTCTGAACGGCTAGAAAAATTCACGGGCCCCCACGTCTACCGCAGTTTTCCCACAGCTTTGTTTGGGGTGTTCCGGGTTCCAAGATGAACAGACGTGGGGTTCCTATTGTTCCTTGTAAAGAAAGTGGGAGCCCCTGTCCTCCCCTGACCCTCATCCCCAGCCTTCCAAGGACTCCCAGTCTGCACACAATCAGCAGGGAAGCCGGGTGCAGATCACAGGACCCTGTGTTTTACGCATCTTTTATTCGTAAAAAGTTCCTTTGTGCTTCCTGTGTGTACTAATGATAGCTGTCGTTAATAGCTTTATGGTATAGCTTGTTCCTTGTGGGGGGAGGAGTTTGCAGTGAGTTCACTTTATTTCTCCAAAGCCCTGATGGAGGCTGCAGTGCAGTGACACCCCCTCTAGAGTTGTGGTCTATGGATCGTTCATTCTGGGTTTGCCTCCAGGCTGTGTAGACTCCAAGCGGGAACCCAGCCTGTAGGGACCAGACCCGAGGGGGTGTGTTGGCGGGGAGGAGAGGAGTAAGGTTGATTCATTGCATTCAACCTAGGTTTCCTGTCCTGGGCTGCTGCCTCCTGTCGAGGGACACCAGCTTCCAAATGGGGCCCCCTCTTGCATACACACGTGGTTGTGTGTGGCACAACCGTGAAAGAAAGTGAAAGGAACAAAAAGCCGAGGCCTGGCGTCGGGGGTGGGGGGTGGGGAAGGGGAAGTGTCTGAGGTTGGTCCGAGAGCTGACGGGGAGGTGGGATGGGGGACGACACGGCTCTGTTTTTGGGAAAGGGGGTGTGTGGCGGGCAGCCCCGGTTTGGCAGCGGCTCTCCCGGTCGATCCTTGCTGGTGCCCCCCTCCCCAAGCCCCCGAGCCCCCTTTTACAGTTGGCTACACCTGGCTTGCATCTTTCAATCGGGGAAGGTGGGGGAGGCGTCCACGGAGAGAACACTCCAGACTGGCCGAAGGGAGCGCAGGACGATGGCCCGGAGCGGTCTCCAGTCAGTGCCCACTCCCCTGGGGCGCGCCGCCGCACATCCTGGGTTCTCCGTGCGCCCACCCAAAGTTGCTTTTTGTCAGAGATTCAGCGGCAGGCGCCTGGGAAGGGGGAGCCCAGAGGAGCGCAAGGGCGGGGTGAGCTGGGGTCGGGAGCTGGCCGAGAGAGCCGGGGGTCCTGGAAGGTCGGGCGGGGGGTGCGTGTGGGGGGGCGGCCCCGCGCTGGGACCTGGCGGAGGAGGGGCGAGGAGCCTGCGGCAGCGCGGGTGTGTGTGGTGGGAGAGAAAATCCCTTTGTTGCCGACCGATCGCGCTCGGGGCTGAGGCGGGGGAGGGGGCGCCCCTCCCCCACTCGCAGCCGCCGCCGCCACTGCGGGCCAAGTTCACTCCCGACTGACCCGAGTGGCTCGCTGCTCTATTCTGGCGCCCTGGGAGGAGGCAGGGAAGGTTCTGGTTGCTCGAAAGGTCAGGGCCGGCCGCGTGAGTTTCCCGGCCCCCACCCCGTCACACCCCCACTCCTGCTCCGCAGCTCTGTTACTAATGCAAAACTTGGGTCGTGAGTGGGGACGCCTCTGGAGGCGGCGACAGCCATGACTTGGAGTGTGCCAAGAGACAGCGCCTGGGCAGGCTGGATCACTCCTCCCACCCCCCACTCCCCCCCAGCACTCATGCCCGGCTGCAGGACCCAGTCGGCGACCTCCTTCAGCCACACCCCAGGAAGCCTGCGACCCTCCCTCCGACCTGGGGGCATCCTTGGGGTTCCCCTCTCTCCACTGCTACACATACTGGGGAAAACATCCCAGGAGGACTTGCCCCAACGCTGCACACCCTGGACCGCTTTTTCTCATCTCCCACCTCCTCGCGGCCCCCAGTCCTAAAATAGGAACTTCTTCATCCCTCCCTTCCTTGACGCCAATAGAGAAGCGCCTGTGTGTGACTCAGTCTGCGCTTGGAGCAGTCCCAGGAAGGGCTCCCGCGCCATGAGCTTTGGGCTTCCATGAAAGCCACACACTCTGCAGAAGGTCACCCCTCCCGGGCCCCCTCTGTGTCCCTGCCTCAGCCTTCCCTCTGCCGCAAAGAAGCTATGTAGCCGTTCTGGGGCTGGTTTGTTACATAGTATGTTTAGTAGAGTTAGATGCTGTTTAGTGGGTTAGATGTGGCCTGCACCAGCTGTTGCCAGGCAGAACTCAAGTCCATAGTGCAGGTTAATCCTCTGGGAAACACGGCGCCAAATATTTACAGATGAGGGGGCCAAAGTTGAAGAGGTCCGGCCACCTGCCCAGAGACACGCCGTGGATGAGAGTGGGAGCTGGGAGGCTGTGGTGACTGCGCGCGCGCGCGCACGCGCGCCCTCCACAGAGAACCAGCCATGCCCATGCAGTGAGGGACACCCCTTCCCCGAGGAGGTCCCCAGCCTACGGAGGACCGTGGCACATGGCATGCTGGCTGGGAGCCCTGCCGTCTGCCCGGCCTTCTGAGCCGGAAGCTCCCCAAAACCTGTCCAGGTCTTCTTGGTCACTAACTGGAAAAGTGCCTGATGCGGCAAGGGGTGCCTAGAGAGCGAGGCCCTAGGAAGGGGCACCGTTAGTATTGGAGTGGAGTTGGGATGGTTTGGTGACGCTGCTTCCCATTCCGTCGCTGTCACTTGACAAGCGTGCTGTGCAGACTTGAACCAATCCATCAGCGCCTCAAGGGCGGAGGCAGTGGAAAGTGGCCCGATGCCAGGAGGAGCTGGGGTGGAGAGAAAGGAGAGGTGCCAGGAGTGGCCTGGTGCTGCCTCCCTGCACTCACGCCAGCCTCTCACGGCCACTGCTCCTTCCTTTGCAACCTGTTTGTTGCCTGCCAAGGGAAGTCGCCTTTAAAGAAAAAAACAAAACAAACGTTCCCTCCTTTTCCTCGTTCCATAATGGTGTCTTCATGGCAGGGATCGGCAGAACGGTGGTGGGTGCAGCTGGGGACCCGTGTGCCCCCTCGTGTCTCTTCACAGAGGGCCAAGGTGCCCTCACTCAGGGATGCCGAGGTTGGGGTGACAGCTCCTAATCTTGGTCCCTCTGACCTCTTTCCGCCAATCAGGCTCTTCTCCCCAGTGTCCAGGCCAAGCTCCGATGCTAATCATAACTCTTGGCTCCTGGACCAGATGACGGCCCAAGTCTGTCGAGGGAGACTCAAGCTCTCCTGTGCTTGCCCTTAGGGCCAGACCGAAAGCCGGAGACCACGCTGCGAGTCTGCGTTTTGCAAGCCGGGTCTCTCCCAGAACCGGGTGTTCAGCGGGCAGCCACCACAATTCCTGGTCTGTTCTTCAGAAACCAGACGCTCCTCCGTCTCCCCGGCTGACCCCTTCTCTTGGCCACCTTCCCTCTTCATCCCTATCCCACATCCTTGCCCCCTTCTCTCCACTGCTGGGGAAAAGGGTTAAAACCCAGAGCCAAGGTGTAGCTTAGCAGCTCCCACTGGAAACAGGTTGGTGCTTGTAAAGTGCTTTTCATGACTGACTTCACACATCTTGGCACTTCCAGAAGCATCACCCACCTGTGGAAGAAAAGGGGGGGGGTCGTTGAGAAATAAGGGCAGATGAGCCTCTTATATACAGCAGCAAAGCGCCCGCTCTGTCATCTGAATCACGTCATTTGCCCCCCTGCACCATGACCCACGGCCAAGGGTCAGGGAAGTCCCTTTTGAAGAACTTTTCCTTGGAGGTTAAAAAAAAAGAAGAAGAAAGTAAGAAAGACCCCCCAACTGTTTCAATAGCCGCTTCTAGAAGAGGAGCGGGGTGAGCATGGCTGTGTCTCTGACCCCGTCTCTGTGTCCCTTGTGCCCAAGATCCCCTTAGTTAGTTCTGCATCCCAGCGAGATGGGGGGTGGGCCCGTTCGTCAGTGATGGTGGGGTGTAAGCAGTATGGCCTTTGCCCAGGATGAGGGTGTTCCTGCCCAGGATTCGGGCCGTCACTCTGGAGAAGGGCCTCACGCCAGGCAGGGCCCCGGCTCCTTGGCCCTTTCCACCCAGGTCCATCTTTGGCCCGGAACCTGAAGAGTTAAAAGTCTTTAGCTCGTTGCAATGAAATTATGGCTGGCAGTGGCGCCGCTGTTTGTTCAACAGACCTCCACTTTTAAACAGTTCACAAAAAGTTCATGGGGCAGCTAAAGATTATAAGTGTGTGTGTGTGTGTGTGTGTGTGTGTGTGTGTGTGTGTGTGTGTGTGTGTGTGTGTGTGTGTGTGTGTGTAGGTGTAGTCAGCAGGATCCAATACTGAGCCTTACCCCTCCTCCTCTTGTTTCTTCACGGCCAGCCCCCCGCCCCGCCCCCACTCCCATGACACCGGACCACGCTCGGGGCCTCAACCCTCCATCTGACCCTGTGCACGTAAGAACACTTCATCCTGACACTGGGTGTTATTTATCTGTGCGGCGTTAATATTGAAAACCCCACCAGACAAGACCTGGAAGGGCGGGGAGAGACTCTGAAAGCACCCCGTGGTCCCAGGTGTCTCTAAACTGCATTCCCCTCTCATGCTAAGTCCAGGCCGCCCTTTCTAAAGAAAAGCCCTTTCAAGGGAAGGGGGCTCCTGGCCCTTTTTGAGGGGAGGGGAGAGGACTCAAAAGGATGATTGTGGCAGCGGCCTTTCTGTTTCCTCAGTCAGGTGCTCAGAGGTCCTTGTCCCAAGGTGACAACTAAAGGAGACATGTAAGAGGCAGCTTGTGTAAGTTTTGAAGCTTGGGGCACCAGAAGATTGGGGCTTCGAGGGCACACACGCTTCTTCCCTCATCCTTTTCTTAAGGGTTTGATGGAGTGACCCTTTGGCTTCTGGTATAATGTCCAAATTTCATCGTGACACCCAGCCAGGGGGTGGCACGGTGTGGTCCTCCCGCTGCAGCCACGGCCAGGACACTTGCACCGAGGAATGTTGCTCCTCCACCTTTTAGATGAGGCTTCCCTGGACATCTTCCTTTTGGTCTTCCTTTCGTTAGAAGGGGCGGCAGGGGTTAGCGAGGGGACACTTTGTTGAATGTGCCTTCTCGTCGGCCCTGCACTAGTGGTGGCCTGCCCCCAACTTGATGTGTATGTTCGAAACACGGAAGAACAGCCCGTGAGCCCCCCACAGAACCTTCCTTGATGCCCAAGTCCATCTGAGTCCACCTTTTCGGGGCACCGTGGCCAGCCACTGGAAGTGCCCCAGTCTGTCTAAAGTAAGGGATGCTTCCTAAAGAAACAGCTTCTCTAGAATCCCACCAGGCCGGACACAACTGGGAGATCTCTGCCTCTCCTCAAGCTTCATTGTTGAGTTCTAACTACGGGCCGTGTGACTCTTGAGACGGTGTTCTCTTCTGTATAGGGGCCGCCGATGGGGGATGCTGGTGGACAAAAGCCTGTGTTAGGACAAAGAAATGCAGAGGGATAGCCTGGCTGGCTTTGGGCTTCAGGTCTCCCAGGTGCTCCCTGACCCCACCCCTAGTCACTCTCGGAAAAAGAGTCCCCAGTCCTCGGTGGCTCCCACCCAACAGACCTGGCAGTCAGCTCCGTGTGCTAAAGTGTAAAAGCAAGCATTTGCATATTTTTTCCTGCTAACAAAGGAAATGTGTCGACTTAGGGAACATTTGGGCTTTCGGAAACTGTGTGGGTGGGTGTGTGAGGGAGGAGAAAGAAAAGTTCCCCCCATGAGCTGCACACCAGTGATTTCACACTCAGGTTTGGGCCCTGTGTAAAGAGGCCGTGGCTGGGGGGGCCCTCCCCTCCCCCGCCACCCCGCCCCGGACAAGGGAGTCTGCGAGCAGGGGAATTGCCTAGGGCCATCGGTCCCAGGCATTAAAGGCTCCCCTACTTATTAACCCAGCATTTAACAGCAGGATATGGGGCTGAAGCGCAGTCAAAAGAAACGGCTCAACCTCCAAAGAGCAATTAAAATCCTGCACGAGGATAAATCACGCGCCGTGATAATCCTGTTAATAAAATGCAGCTTGTCCTGACCCTTCACTCATGCAGCAAACTAGAATGTGATGTGGGTGGGGCTGGTGGGCCGGGAAGTTAAGGAGGGGGCGGGGCTCTCCCCTCCGCCTCGGCAGCCTCCCCCCTCCTCCCGGTAGACGGTTAACGGGTGGCTTCTGCTTGCTCCCCGCGGGCCGGAAACTTGCAGCCCCAGCCCCAGCCCGGCAGCCTGGGCTGCTACGATTTCTGCACTCGCTACTGATTGCTGGTCCCCAGCGAGCAGGCGTCGTCGAATTACTCCGTCGCCTCCCTCTGCAGCTCCCAGGCCAAACCACCCAGGTTTGGGGCTTAATCTAATCTAGGGCCCGGGTGGGGTGGCTCGCCAGCCCACTGACTCTTTTTAACCCTCCTGCTGTAAGTCACACGCACCGCAGCCGTAGAAGTGAGTCGTCGTTTGGGCCGCCACACCGGACCGTTGTGCCTTTTATCCCACACCCCACCCCCGTCCCCAATCCTTTCAGCCGCAAGAAGAATCAATGTGGGGCTCCCCGGAATCAGGCACCGTCTGCTTTCAATCCAAGTGTGTTCTCCGAAAGGCTGGGAAAGGGGGAGGGAGAAGGGCGGGTTAAGGGTGATATGTGCTGTACCTTGAATGGTGTGTGGCCTGTGGTTCTTGAACCCTCTCTGCATCCCCAGCGCCTCCTGCCAGGGAAGTTCCAGCTCCCTCCTTGAACCTCTGGCTCAGGCGTGTTCCTTTGCTCCTGGCCGTCTGTAGAACATGGAGCAGGGTCTGCCTTCCCAAGTGCGTTCTGTATGGAGTGCCTAGAAGGAGGGTTTCTCTTGTTCCCTCTTTGGCTCCTTTTTTATTCAACCTTCTGGGATTCTTTTTGTTTTAAACAGACTAGACGCTTGAAGAAAAGCTGCCATCCAAGAAGACGACATGCTTTCAGCAACCCCCCTGTATGGGAACGTTCACAGCTGGATGAACAGCGAGAGGGTCCGCATGTGTGGGATCAGCGACGACAGGTAAATGCGCGTGTCCGGCTGAGGCCTGGGGAGAGCGTGGGTCCTTCCCCAGGGCTCCTGAGCAGAGCCCCCCCTTCACGTCCTCACAGCCAGAGTGGGCCCAAAGGGGGTAGGGGGTCGGGGGGAGATCTCCTGCCTAACAGGCAACCTGGCTCAGCGAAGCATTGCCGCCCTTTAAGAGATTAGCCCCTAAAGCGGCCTTTCAGTGCACTTTCGTCCTTAATTTATTATTTCATATTTATGAAGGAGAATTAATCCCAGTCTATATGCTGCTTTAACTCTAAATGTCAGGAGTGTGGGCCCAGGTGGATCGGCATTCGATGTGCTTTTAAAACAAATAGTTTGCTCAGTAATAAATGGGGCGATAGCCACCCTTCACATCATTGAAGCCCAGGGTTTCTCTGCGTCCTCCGCCGCCTGTTCAGCGAGGCCATTGGCTCCTGGTTTCAGTCACCCGACAGCTCTGTTATGCTTCCTAATCAGTAATTTTGGAGTGTGGGGTAGAGGCAGCTAAGCAGTAGATAATTGAAGCTGCTCTTCCGGGTAATGATGAAACTTTTCTCTGCCGCTTGTCAGTGATTTTATCCTGGGGATTTGGAAGTCGGCACCAAGCACTTTCTTTACCGATGCTCTCTGATAACAAGTTCCAGGGCAGCCGCAGCAGCCTGGCACAGATGTGCGGCTTCCCCTGGAGCAGCTGACATTTGTAGAATATTAGTGTGTATCCCCCATCATTTTGATAGAGGCAGTCAAATATGGCTTCATTATCACCATGGAAACCAGTTTCGTAGGACATGGTACCTAACTTTGTTTGGGGAAAAGTTTTTGAAAGCCTGTCCTCACGGGTAACACAGAAGTGATTGATGTAGCCAGCTTGCAGACTCCAGCCTTGAGGTCCCCACTTTGGCTTTGGACATTGTATTACTTCATACCTGTCCTCAGGTAGAGCTTACAAGGGTCTGCTAGGACAGCAGAGCCTGGACTGCCCTGCCCGGCCTCTCTAGAGAAAAAATTGTGAGGGTGACGTGGTTGTGCAGAATTTCTGCCTTACCCAACTCGAGGACGCATTTGTGATTTCACATCCCTGTTGCCCTGCCTTTCCGTTGTTTTCCCCAGTCCTGTTGGATCACCATTCGGGACAACTTTCAATATGGGCCATTGGGGAGGTTTGTTTTTTTGTTTGTTTTTTTTTTTAAGGGCAGTTGGAAAAACGGAGTTATTAGAAACTGGTCTATTCTGGGGCAATCTATGAAAGATGGATTAAGTGAGGAATGCTTTCATGAAGTTGGTGTGTGTCCTTCTAAATAGGAAAATTCCTGTAAACGATGGTGACGCTTCAAAGGCCAGACTGGAACTAAGGGAAGAAAATCCCTTGAATCACAACGTGGTAAGAGATTCATGGCTTCTGTTGATGTGCTGAGTATCAGTGATCTGTAAATCAATCGTGCATTCATTTGCATACTATTAAAGGGCCTTTTGGGGGCGGGGCGGGGTGGTTCAGGGCAGGGTTTGAGTAGAAAGAAAGCCTAGGCTGCAGGACGAAGCCTCACCCAGTTTCTTCCTGGCTCCATTTCTTGGCTGTGCTCGCCATTTACGTCCTCGTCCCCTGGCGACTGGTGTGATATGTGCCGCCTTTTCTTCGATAAGCTACGTGCCACGTCAGTGCTCCCAGCTGGATAAATTTGTAGCCTTAGGGTTTACCTTCCCAGTAAAATGTGAAACAGAGCTGTCTTCAGATACCAGGGAGAGGAAGTCAAAAGACACAACTACAGTTTGACCCATGGCCTCTTTATTGATTTAGAAACGAGACAGCTCAAGTCCTTCATTCCTTACTGTCCCCCTGAAGATGGTTTTTTGTTATGTTAAATAATGCCTCGCTACATGGGGGGGGGCCACAGGGAACATCGCCCCGCCCCAACCTGACAGGGCCTGGGGAGGGTGAGTCCGAGTTCTGTACCCCACGAGGGTGGTTCTGAGAGCAGTGGAGTTGGTATCACCTCAGTTGCAGCAAAGAATTTCTGCTGAGAAGGTGGATCTTCCAGAGTGAATAGATGACTGAGTTAATGCAGGGGCCTCAAGTCTAAAGGGACCAACGTTTTACGTGCTTTCAGGATACTAGTTGGACAAAAGTGAGACGACAGGCAGAGGAGGGTTCTGGATAAGCGGGGAGGGGGCCAGAGACCTTGTGAATCCTTTATTTTTAAACCCTTTCGGCTCAGATGTCGAGGCTGATGTCTTATTGAGCTAGTCCGCGGTTTCTCTTTGGGATGGGCTGCTTTGAAGGCGTGTCCTCGGTAATACCCATGTTCTTCTTCTGCGAAGGTGGACGCGACCACGGCCCATCGGATCGATGGCCTGGCAGCGCTGAGCATGGACCGCACCGGCCTGATCCGGGAAGGGCTGCGTGTCCCCGGAAACATCGTCTATTCTAGCTTGTGTGGACTGGGCTCAGAGAAAGGGCGGGAGGCTGCCACAACCATAGGTGGTCTGGGGTTTTCTTCCGAAAGAAACCCAGAGATGCAGTTCAAACCGAATACGCCCGAGACGGTGGAGGCCTCCGCTGTCTCCGGAAAGCCCCCAAATGGCTTCAGTGCTATATACAAAACGCCACCCGGAATACAAAAAAGTGCTGTCCCCACGGCAGAAACACTGGGCTTGGACAGACCTGCTAGCGACAAACAGAGCCCACTCAACATCAATGGTGCTAGTTACCTGCGGCTGCCCTGGGTCAATCCTTACATGGAGGGGGCCACGCCAGCCATCTACCCTTTCCTCGACTCGCCAAATAAGTATTCCCTGAACATGTACAAGGCCTTGCTACCTCAGCAGTCCTACAGCCTGGCCCAGCCGCTGTATTCTCCGGTCTGTACCAACGGGGAGCGATTTCTCTACCTGCCGCCACCTCACTACGTCAGTCCCCACATCCCGTCGTCCCTGGCCTCGCCCATGAGACTCTCGACGCCTTCGGCCTCCCCAGCCATCCCGCCTCTGGTCCACTGCGCAGACAAAAGCCTGCCCTGGAAGATGGGCGTCAGTCCTGGGAACCCGGTCGATTCCCACTCATATCCCCACATCCAGAACAGTAAGCAGCCTAGGGTGCCGTCTGCCAAGGCGGTCACCAGCGGCCTGCCGGGGGACACGGCTCTCCTGTTGCCCCCCTCGCCTCGGCCTTCACCCCGCGTCCACCTGCCCTCCCAGCCCGCTGCGGACACCTACTCCGAGTTCCATAAGCACTATGCCAGGATCTCCACGTCGCCCTCGGTCACCCTGTCCAAGCCATACATGACGGTCAGCAGCGAGTTCCCCGCGGCCAGGCTCTGCAGCAGCAAGTATCCTAAGGCCCCAGAAGGAGCCGAAAGCACCCAGCCAGCTCCCGGGCACACCCGCAAAGCAGCAGGTCAGGACAGAAAAGATGGCAGCTCACCTCCTCTCTTGGAGAAGCAGACGGTTACCAAAGACGTCACCGATAAGCCACTAGACTTGTCCTCTAAAGTGGTGGATGTAGATGCTTCCAAAGCCGACCACATGAAGAAGATGGCTCCCACGGTCCTGGTTCACAGCAGAGCCGGGAGCGGCCTCGTGCTCTCCGGAAGTGAGATTCCGAAAGAAACTCTATCTCCTCCAGGAAACGGCTGTGCTATCTATAGATCTGAGATCATTAGCACGGCTCCCTCGTCCTGGGTGGTGCCCGGGCCAAGTCCTAACGAAGAGAACAATGGCAAAGGCCTGCCGCTGAAAAACAAGGCCTTGGACTGGGCCATCCCGCAGCAGCGCAGTTCTTCGTGTCCCCGCATGGGCGCCGCCGACGCCGTGGTCACTAACGTTTCGGGGTCGGTGTCGAGCGCCGGCCGCCCGGCCTCTGCGTCGCCGGCCCCGAATGCCACCGCCGAGGGCAGCAAGACCAGCAGGAGCTCCGTGGATACCACGCCATCCGTCATCCAGCACGTGGGCCAGCCCCCGACCACACCTGCCAAGCACAGCGGCGGCACCGGCAGCAAGGGCGCCAAAGTCAGCAACCCAGAGCCGAGCTTCAAAGCGAACGAGAACGGCCTCCCGCCGAGCTCAATATTTCTCTCACCAAACGAGGCGTTCAGGTCCCCACCCATCCCCTACCCCAGGAGTTACCTGCCTTACCCAGCGCCCGAGGGCATTGCCATAAGCCCCCTGTCCTTACACGGCAAAGGCCCTGTCTACCCTCACCCGGTGTTGTTGCCCAACGGCAGTCTCTTCCCTGGGCACCTCGCCCCAAAGCCGGGACTGCCCTATGGGCTCCCCACGGGCAGGCCGGAGTTCGTGACCTACCAGGACGCGCTGGGGTTGGGCATGGTGCATCCCATGTTGATACCTCACACGCCCATCGAGATCACTAAAGAGGAGAAACCAGAGAGGAGGTCCCGGTCCCACGAGAGGACCCGCTACGAGGACCCAAGCCTCCGGAACCGGTTCTCTGAGATGCTGGAGGCTGGCAACACCAAGTTACATCCAGAAGTCCCCGCGGACAAGAACCTAAAGCCCAGCCCCAGCTGGAATCAAGGGAAGACCGTAGTCAAGAGTGACAAGCTCGTCTATGTAGACCTCCTCCGGGAAGAGCCAGAGGCGAAAACCGACGCTAACGCGTCCAAACCCGGCTTCACAGCTGAGAGCGTCGGCCAGAGTGCCGAGCCCACCAAACCCCCGCCCGACCCAGCCCTGCAGCCACACCGGGATTTCATTGCCCTGAGAGAGGAGTTGGGGCGCATCAGTGACTTCCACGAAGCCTATACTTTCAAACAGGCTCCGGGCCAGCCAGTCTTCGGCTTAAGCAAGGAGAATGTTCCGGCGGGAACCAACAAGGAGAACCTGGCGATGCCGGTCTCGACTTCATTCCTGGAGCCGACCCTGGGGAGCGACGGCTCTGCGGTCACTTTCGGGAAAACCCAAGAGGATCCCAAACCGTTTTGCGTGGGCAGTGCCCCACCGAGTGTGGACGTCACCCCCACCTATACCAAAGACGGAGCTGACGAGGCAGAAGCAACCGATGGCAAAGTTCTGAAACCGAAGCCATCGAAGCTGGCAAAGAGAATCGCAAACTCCGCTGGTTACGTGGGTGACCGGTTCAAGTGTGTCACTACCGAACTGTACGCAGACTCCAGTCAGCTCAGCCGGGAGCAGCGGGCATTGCAGGTGAGCCCCCCACCCGAATTTCAGGAGCCTGACCAGTTGTCAGGTTTTTTTTTTAATGTGTGAAGAGGAGGGGGCCGGGGGTATGATAGGGCAGGACACCGGGCTGCTTTGGTTAATGAAGCTTATGATAATTTAAATGTTTGAAATGTGTCCAGTAAGGGGACGTAAGTGGATACTTTAAGTTATTCTGTAGATTTTAAGCGAACTCCACTCGAATGCTGATAACGGAAGTTTTAATTATTGCGAAGGATGTCTAAAAGACTGCATGACATTTACCTATCAATCGCTTTGATTTCTCTGCCGTTACTGTACGTTAACAGATATACCTAAAAGCGCTGCTTAGAATGCCTTACGTGATACTTGGTGGAGGTGTGTAGCGGCCGCATGTCTGTGAGATTCGTGCAACTTTTTTTTTTTCACCAAAAAAACAAACAAACAAAAAAGAACAAAAAAACAAACCTTGCTTAAAGGGATAGAGTATGTATTTAACTTGCTAGTGAATGATAGATGTTGTATAGGAATTTCCTTAAGATATTTTACTTTTAATTAAAAGATAAATAAAGCCAAATTGTTTTGCAATGTTAAGAAAAAAATTGGTTTATGCTTATAAAAATGGATGAAGTTATCTAAATGATCCATTGAGTGCCCATTTTAATTACATAGATGGAAGGATTACAAGAGGACAGTATTTTATGTCTACCCGCTGCTTACTGTGAGGTCAGTTCTTCAAATTTTTATTACTAGAATCTTACATAAACCTTTTGAGTTAAATTTCATTTCCAAATATACAAAGGGAAGTTTGTGGGCCATGGTCGTCTTTATTCACTGTGCATTTGTTTTCTTTTCTGTTGTGTTTTTGTTTCGCTTTCTTTGCGTTGTGTTTTTGTTTTGTTTTATTTACCTTCGAAAGAGAATGTCTGTCTCTATGCCACGGTGTATGTATGGCTATACATACACACCACATATATCTCTACATACATATGGCTTTATGAATAAAGAGTGTGTGACTAGTTACATATAGACACTCTTACATTTTTATCGTTAAATTTTAAAATATCTCAGTTGTATCATAAATTGTGGTTGGTTTTGGGCAAACTTTTCTTTGAAGATACTTTCCTTTAAGGTAAGGGCAGTGAAGTAGCTTTGGTGGTAAGGTGTGTCTTTTTTCCATCTCCGTTCTCTTTCTAGCGTGCAATGATGCGCTTCTCAGAGTTGGAGATGAAAGAGCGAGAAGGTGGCCACCCCACGACCAAAGACTCCGAGGTGTGCAAATTCAGCCCCGCTGACTGGGAAAGGCTGAAAGGAAGTCAGGACAAAAAGCCAAAGTCGGTCGCCCTGGAGGAGGCCATTGCCGACCAGAACGACAGTGAGAGATGTAAGTGAACCCAGGCGGCTCGCGTGTGGTACCACGTCGGTGGGAACGGGGCGGTTCCGCTCCCAGTGCTGAGGGAGGTGAGAGGAAACAATACGCTTCCGATGGCCCAGCATCTGGGTGGTGGCTGTTCGGAGAACGGGCTGCTCTGGCCATCCTTCCCAGCTGTGGATTGCAAGGCTGGTTGCCCTTTGGAGCGCTGCGGCGTCCAGGAGTGGAGCGCCTATGAAATGTTGTTTCCTGGCACGCATCTCCTTTTTCCGGAGAAACGCTAGTCCTGTAGTTAGTAATAGCCTGATACAGTAGAGCAGAGGAATGGCGGTGCAAGACCTCCAGCATAGCAGGTATGTGTTCCGTTTTGTAGCAGGGACGGATGCGGGTTTTTGATAGCAGTGGCATGACACTTGCAGCCAGAGCCAGACCCTCCAGAGTGACAGTCTCCTATGGGAGGGAGTGGAGAGTACTCGGATTCTCCCTCCAAAGGCAGAGGTTTCGTTAAAATGAGATGAGGGCTGATAAAGGCACCAGCAAGATGAGCATAATTATTTTCTATGGCAGGCTTGTTTGCAGTCATTAGGAGTTGACAACACGCTCCAGGGGCGTGGGATAAACGAGGGCGTTCTTCCTACCAGACGGGGTGTATTATGTTTTGGAGGCAAAGTTGGAGAGAAAGCTAGCGTCTGCCTCGAGTCACACTCTGCGCTCCCAACAGCTGCTTCCGCACTGGGGACGACTTCGGGCTTTGCCCTCGAGACTTCCTGGGCTAACGAGATGTTGTTGGCAGCAAGTGGAGGTCTTCCTCCCGCTGTCTTCAGTGTGCGTGCTTGTGGCCTGCAGCCCGCTCCGGACCCCAGAAACCTCACCGGTGATGGTGAATGAGGGCATCTAGGTGAACGTCGAGGACAGGGTGGGCGTGAAATCCTCCTGAGACAGGACAGTCGGGGGTGGTGGGCACGTCTGGGAGGTCCAGGCCCTCAGACCCAGTCGTAGGGTCGGCGTTCCCGCACACGCTTAGGTCCTGGGTGCCTGATGCAGTTCGGGAAAATTGTGGTCAGCGACAGCGTGTGCCTCTCTCAGCTGCTTGGAGCACTGCCCTCCCTCAGCTCATCTTTGGGGTCAGACAAAGGCCTGTGGCCGGGGTTCTGGGGAAGCCGCACCGGGACCGGTTTGTCCTGCGTGGCTCCCGTGGAAGGGGATTTCTGTGGCTAGTCAGTGACGACCTTACCCGAGTGATGGGGCTCTTGATGTGCCTGGAGTAGACGATTCCGAGCTCCTCCCCCTCGGGATTGGAATGAAAGACGGAGGGTCCAGGCCGCCCTGGAGTAAAGCAGCAAGAAAGCCTCCCTCCTTGCCTGTGCTCACAGCTGACACGCAGCCCTTACCCTCCTGAGCGGCCTCATAGCTCAGCTCTCGGGGAAGTTTCTCAGAGAGATCTGATAAAAGTGGGCAAAGGCCAAGTTCACGGGGATGCACTTCTCTGAGGAGGGGCTCTGCCTGTTCTGGGTGGATGGTGAGGGAGGCTGGAGGAAGGGAGCGGGAAGTTAACCGGCCTCGAGTCTTCTTGCCCTTTTCTCCAGCAACATGGCCAAACCCAGGGTGGCCGCTGCCCCTCATGTCTCAATGGCCTCACCCCGCCCTTCTTCCCAGAGAAGTTTGTGTGTGTCCTTCCCAGTCTTTCCTGCCTGCTGAGCGTGGAGACAAGAACTCAGTGTGGCTGATGGGGAGCAGGGCCTGAGCCCCAGATGATTCCAAAAGCCCCCTCCCCCCACTGCCCGCCTCCAGTCTCAGACCGACCGACGGGTCTCTTCCTGCAGCACCCGGGACGTGGCCCAGTGAGCCATGAATCTCCACCATGGGAGGGCGGGAGAAGGGTTGGGGAAGGTGAGGGGCTCCGTTTGAAAGATTGGGGCAACGGAGGTGGGTTCACCATCCACCCTCTGTCTTGTAGAGACTTGTGGTTTGTAAATAGTTGGTCAGGAAAGGTCACCTAAAGGAGCCATTGTTCTTACTGCCGCCTCCGCATCCAAGGTGCACAGCAGGTGTTCATTCCATTCAGCTGGAAATAAATGGGCCTTGTTCTTGGGCCATCACGTCTTGAGCTGATGTGGACTCGGGTCCTTCTCATGGGCGCCGGTGTGGCCGAGAGCCGAGCTGTGAGCACATGGGAGCTGGGGCGGGGAGTTGGGGCAGGCAGGGGTCACAAAGAGGGTCCGGGATGCCTTCCCCCTTCTGAGGCAGCCGCTATCCATGGAGGGACCAGGAGCTTCTACGATGGTGGGTGCTGTCTGCGCGGCCCTGGTTGTCCCGGTGTGGGTGCATCTTGTTGCTAGGGGCTTGTTTAAAAAATGAATTAACTTAAAAACACAGTGGCTGAGATATTCATTTATTCTTTATGATCGCATGGGTGGCTGAGTTAAATTTTTATTTTGGAAGTTCACCAAATGAGTTTGGAGGTTCCTCAGACTTGGAAGTTCATCACTAGGAACCCTCAGTGGCATTTGAAGATGGGGCGGGGCAAGGAGGCATTGGTCCCTTCCTTCTCAAACTTGGAGTAACCATCTCCCTTGCCAACCACTTGGCTGGGACAGGCCTAGGACCTGCTCGGTGGCAGTGTCTGGCCAGGAGCCGGAGGAAGCCTTGGTCAAGGGGCTTCATGAAACTTCTTTGCTCGGGGAACTTCTCTTCCAGCTGAGCACCTGCACGTTTGTAAACCACTTTGGAACAGAGATCCCCTGCACTCCTTCTGTAGAGGGTGTAAGTTTTAACAAGGTTAGCCCTTACTGGAGGTGCTATAGTTAAGCTACAGAGAAGGGGGTTTTAATCCTGGGGGGCCTTCCAACAACTCAGAACCCTCTCACCTTGTTTAGGCCTCACTGGGCATGGCTCAACAGTGGTGAGGGCGCTCTGTTGCCACGGTGACTTGTATATGTTGCTATGGTGATGCTTCTGTGAGGTGATGCTATGGTACAACCATAATGAATTTGGGATCTGTGTGCTGTGAGTCATACGACCATGCTGCAGGGAGCAAGCATTAAACCTCAAACAATACGGCCACGTTCACATCTTGCTTAGACTGGGTGACCAAAGGCACATGGCTTCCCGCTTTTAGAAGGGCCAAAAGTAGCAGTGATGGCAAAGCCTGATGGTTAGGGTCCCCGTGTATCTATTTATCTCCCCATCTCCTTTGCCCTCAAGGGTACTCCTCCTGTGGGTCGTGGTTAGAACAGTCGTTGAGAAGCTCCAAGTGCCACGGAGCCTCTCCCCCGTAGCTGGTGGCCATGGGTATCTTGGGCAGTCGGGGTGGGTGTCCTTCAGGGTTATTACTGGCCTGGGTAAGGTCACACTAGCGTAAGGTCTTGGGGGGACCTTAGCTGAGGGGAATTGAGATCTTTGCCCTAAAAGGCTCCGGGGATGGGGGAAGGGTGGATGGACCTAGTTTGGAAAAAGAAACTTTAAAATTGGACACGGGGGGTTCTTAAGGCAGCCCTTACCTTCCTGCATGGATCCCCTCCCACGGAGCTCTTAGGGAAGGCCGATTGGACCAGAGAAGTCCAATGGTGTAACCAGGAGGGCTCACCTCTTAAAACTTCATACATTTCAGGCCTGAAATTCAGGCTGGTCTGGCGGTCTTGGCGTCTTTTGGTTAAAGGGATCTTTCCAGCCTTTCTCTGTGCTGAGCCCGGCCCGTGATTATGAAGCCCACCCCTGGGAGGAGGCTAGCAGTAACATTCCCACTTTACAAGAGCAGCCGGAGTGAGAGTTGCAGCGCAGCCTCTTCACCGGGCCTGCGGTAGCGTGGGCTGCATCACCCGTAAGCACAGGTCAGGAGTTTGGGGTTTCTCCTGCTGCCATGACAGGAGACCCTCGCGGTTGGGGTGATTCCACCATTCCGGCAAGAGTAGATAGGGATCTGTCCCACCTTGGGATACCCTTGGAGAAAAGTGGGTTCCACCATTGAGAACACAGGTCAGGCTAGCCAAGGCCAGGGTGAGGTTCATTCCCACAACTGACTGCCGTTAAATGCTGGGAATGGCCCCCAAGAAAGGCTGATGAGGGGACCAGCCGGCTGGGCAGAAGTGGGAGTGATACTTGAAGTGGTCTAGGGAGAGGAGGAGGAATGCTAGCAGCATGTGAGGGGTGTGTCCATGATTTCATCTAGGAAAACGGGGCTGTGGGAGCTTAGCTCAGGTGTTAACCGAAATACCAAACTCATACACCCACCCCCACCCCCGGCCGGTGACGGACAGGCTCATCTTCGGGGAACTCGTTAACATCACAGTGATCGTTATGGAATTATTTGTGTGTTAGAAACAGTGTGACTAGCAAAGCGGTTGAACTGTTTCTTTGGCTAGAGCAAAAGTGAGGAGTGATGTTAGGCTGGGGTGATTGGAGGAAAAGCCCCAAGTGGATGCTAGGTTGAGCAGAGGGGGCGGAGCTGGGGTGTGAGCAGTTTAGCCCCCACACCCCTCCCATGAAGGGGGCTGGAGTCGTGTCTTTGAAATGTCCTTAGATGCTTGTTGCCTGGGAAGGAAGGCGTGGAGAAGTACCAGGTGGGGTGGCGGGTGTCCCTGTGGGTGTGCCTAGTGTCACTGAGGGCCTTCTTCCGAGACAGGAAGTAGGAGCAGCCCCTTGATGGCAGTGAAATGCTTTTCCCCCCACGGGCGTGGAAAGAGGACAGACGGACTTGTAGCAATCTGGTTGAGTTCTTTGAAATTGCCCCTGACCCTTGTGTGCGCACCGGGAAGCCTTTCCCTTAGCTTTGCCAGGCCCCTCTTCCCTTGGTCTCCCCAGCTTCCCAGCCTCCCACCATTCTTTCCTTACCCTCTTTCTTCACCTTTGCCCCTGCTGACCCAAGTGAACATTGGTGCTATCTCTGTGTAGCCGACATTTGGGGGACATTTGGTCTCTTTATGACATCAGCCTTTTCTGTTTATTAGAAGGTAATGACCTCAGCAGCTGTTTCCATAGTAATTTGTAGCTCTGCCCTGGATTGGTTGGATCTTACTGTGAGGTCACTCACCCTCAGTTGAAGAGTAAGCCACCTTGGAGAGTTAGGCAGTTAGGGAGTTAACATCTCACGTGCCTATAGAAGGGTCATCTAGGCGCCTCTCCTTGAATCACTACTGCTCCGGCTATGAACCGGAGGAAGGGAAATTGTGAGTGGGCTACACGCCTCATTTTCTGCTTTCTTTGCTGGTTGTGTTCAGCTGCCCTTCCTTTGGGACATTGTCTTTCTGAGGGTTTTGTGCTTCCTGCGTGCGAGGCCCCTGGCCTCCAAAGGAGGGTCTGTTGGTAGCAGATTGCCTTGGGCATGGGGGTCCTGCCTGCTCCTGGTGACCTTTGTTCCCTCCTTTCCGGGTTGTCTCCTCTCCCCTAGGCGAGTATAGTGCTGGAAACAAACACGACCCCTTCGAAGCCCCAGAGGACAGAGATCTCCCCGGGGAGAAGTACTTCATGGACACGGAGCCTGCCAGCGAGCCCCCCGCCGACCAGGCGGCCCCGGACGTGCCACGCAGCCCCACCCTCCGGCTGGACAGAAAGCGCAAGGTCTCTGGCGACAGCAACCACACCGAGACCACTGTGGAAGAGCTCCCGGAGGACTCTCTGCTGAAAGCCAAGCGGAGACGGGTCTCCAAAGGTGAGCTCGGTTTGGCTTCGGGCCCGCAGGGCACCCCGCGGAAGTCCTGGAGCGGAGCAGTGGAAAGTTCCAGTCCCACCCTGGAGCCCTGGGGGAGCCACTCACACCTCCCCACCCCCCCACCCCACCCCACCCCCACCCCCCACCCCCCCAAAGCCAGGTGCCGGGGCTGGAGCCCAAAGATGGCCAAGGGCAAGTAGGCCCCCTCCCGAGACTTGGTGACAAGTTCCAGCCAACACAGTGACCACACCCCCTCCCCTCCCCCACCCCTCTTAGTGATGTGTAAGACAGTTTGTTCCCCCCCACCCCCGGGGGGCTTCTTCATTAATTTGTAGTTATTTCTCCATTAGATGACTGGCCTGAGAGGGAAATGACAAACAGTTCCTCTAACCACTTAGAAGAGCCACACTGTAGTGAGCTGGCCAAGCTGAAGGTGTGCATTGAATTAACAGGGCTCCACCCCAAAAAGCAACGCCACTTGCTGCACCTTAGAGAACGGTGGGAGCAGCAGGTGTCGGCAGCAGAGAGCAAACCTGGCCGGCAGGGCAGGAAGGAAGTGACCCAGGCGGTTCAGCCTGCGGCCGCCCCCCAGGGCAATAGCATCTCCGAAGAGAAACCTGGCAGGAAAAGGGCAGAGGCCAAAAGCAACAGAAGCTGGTTGGAGGAGTCAGTTAAACACACTGGCAATGAGCAAGGTACGCACGGGGCGGGGGGCGCTCCTGGAGGGTGGACCACCCGCCCTCTGTGGGAAACGGCCCTGGAGGGGACCTGAGCGCCATCCAAGTTGACAAGAGTAGCGTGTGGCGAGCGGGGAGTTCTCTTCATGAGGTCCTTTCAGCCTGCACACTTCCTTATGGAATGTACAGTGAGGCGGGAGCTCGGCTTCCTCATTACCCAGCCCGCGGCTGGGCAGGAAGGGAAGTCTTGGGTGACCCCGGGCGCTTGTCGGCGTCCTCTTTCCAGCCTCAGGCTGTCCCCAGTCGCCCTGTCCCGAGCACCCAGGCCCCCCACGGGTGGGGACGGGAGCGCACGAAGGGCTGGCTTCTGCCCTCTCTTGCGGCCCTTTGAAGCACCTTGCCATTTGGCGTTTCGTGGGTTAAGCTATTTGCCGGTTGAATGTGGGGTAATTAAAATATTAATGCTTTGAAAACATAATTGGTGTATCTTTAAAAACTGAAGCCGCTCCAATGATCAGTGCTAACAATGGGCTTTTCTTTCCTCACTGGCTACAACTGTGTAACGCCCGCTTCTTCTCCCCCTGCCTCCCGCCCTCCCCCCCTGTGGATTCAGCCTTGCCTGTGTTCTCCGGCTCTCCGCCCGTGAAGGGCCTTTCATCCACCAATGCAAGCGGCCGAAAGCAGACTCAGCCAGGCTGCACGCCAGCCTCAGGACTGCCTACCAAACATGACCAAGTTAAAGAAAGCCAGAAGACAGATGTGGTGTGCATGGACGTCGAAGAGGACTGCCAGGCCACGTCCCTGCTGCAGAAATACACCGACAACAGCGAGAAGCCATCCGGGAAGCGACTGTGCAAAACCAAGCATCTGATCCCTCAGGAGCCCAGGCGGGGCTTGCCGCTGCCAGGGGACTACTACGTGGACAATGCCGATGGCAAGGTACCTCTTGCCCCCGGCTCTCCCCCGCCCCCCGGGCCCGTGCGAGCACAGCCCGCCTGCCTACTTCTCTGCTTCTGGGGACAAAGCTTTCCTTTTCCTGAACCCCTCCCCCCAGAACGTCACTGCCCCTTCCTAGGGGACCTGTCTCCTGGGTGGTGGTGAAGTTTCCAGCTAGTAAAAATGCAACCCCTTCCTCCCACCCCGCCTCCCCCAGACAGAGAGGAGGAAAAGTGCTTTCCTCCACTCAGGTTTGTAACTCAGGGAGGAGGGGAACCAGGCGGGTGGTGGAAGGACAGCCTGACATGTGTGCGCTGTGTGGTTTCGCGATAGGTGACCGTCCGGAGATTTCGAAAGCGGCCTGAGCCCAGTTCCGACTATGATCTTTCGCCGGCCAAGCAGGACCAGAAGCCCTTGGACCGCTTGCAGCAACTGTTACCACCTTCCCAGGCCTCGCAGCTGACATGCTCGAGCTCCCCTCCAGAGACCACCCAGTCCCGCCCAATGCCACCGGAAGCGCGGAGACTCATCGTCAATAAGAACGCGGGCGAGACCCTCCTACAGCGGGCCGCCCGGCTTGGCTACGAGGTGAGCGTCCTTGTGGGTGCCCCGGATTCAGGATCCGCCGGCTGCTGCTCCTTGGGTGGGAGACGCACTGGCTGGGGATGGGGGGCGGGTCTCAGAGCCACGTGGCGGGCTGGGCTGGGCGTTCCAGCGGAACGTTTGTGTTGGCCCCCGCGCTCACACTGCCGACTCTTCGGTGGCTTGTTCAGTCGTGGTGTGAAAAGAAAGGCAGGCCTCTCTGATGTTCCGTTCACGTTCAGGCAGGTAGGCTGCTTCGGCCAGTCCGGCTCACTTATCTCTGATATAAAATCTGACCTAACCCAGGGCTTGGCGACCAGGGGAATTTTAATGAGCCCTTTTGGATCCCGAATAGCAAGAGAGAGAGTAGTTATTAGCTCTGTTGGGTTACTTGTGCTGTTTGGGGCGGGGTGATGCCCCTGTGGGGTAGCGGGTGGGAAGTGTCTGTGCAGAGTAGGGGTGGGAGTGGGGCAGACCTGAGCAGTCTCTTTCTGGGAGGGCACAGGAGCCGAGGGCTGATGGGCGGGGGTGGGGTGGGGGGTGGTGTTGAGCCTTGCACAGAACTCCCTGTCCACACCGCTGTATCCCAACCCAGCACGGCTGATGACAGTGATAGTCTCTATTGCTAGAGCAACGTAGACAGAAAGATAGCTGATATCTTTCTAAGCCCGTGTGATCTGTAGTAACTCCTTTCACCCTTTTAACATCTTCACGTGGGAGTAACGAGTACTAGCCCACTCTCGGATGAGGAAACTGAGCCCCAGAGGGGTTAGCTGATGCCCGTACAGGTAGCAATCCAGCAGTACTGCACAGCCCACCACTCCCCACCACGCTTCTCGCCAAGACTGGCTCACATTGGAGTTGCCCTTTTTACAGTTCAAAACCTCTGTGAGACAGATTACTCCCTCTGCCCTGTGCAGTTCCCCCACCATACTTGTCAGTAGGAATTGTGATGTAATAGCCCACAGGGCAAAGGCATTTTTTTGTGCTGGCATCAGCCCTCTGGGAGTTGAATGGTGACAGTAAAATGCGGCTCAGCAGGCTGAGGGTGGAGGTGTGGACGAGCACTGGGGCGGCAGGACCCAGGCTGGCCCGGAGCCCTGGCGCCCACACCCTCAGCCAGCTCTGTGCCCCTGTTCCCCGTCTCCCCCCCCCCCGCCCCCACCACCGTCCATAGTGCCGTGAGCCCTTCGAGGTGAGCCTGCCTTGGCCCTAAGGCACGACTGTGGGCGGGAAGTTGGAAGCTCTAGGGCTATGCTTAGTTTGGGGGGGTTTTTTTGGTCGTTGGTTGAATGTGCTGTTGTTTATATCTACACGTCTCTTGGAGACCTCTCCACTAGCTAGAGAGCACTTCCTGGTAGTTAGCACGGTTACTTGGAGGTGAAGTCCAAGGAGCGCGCAGCGCAGTTGGTTTCCCAAGAGCCGAGAGCAGCAGCGCCTAGGAGGACAGAACAGACAGACGTGGCACAGAGTGCTGAGCTAGACCCCCCGTGGTTGAGAAAATAGACTCCTTGCTTCCAGCAAACGCTGGAGGTGGGGGGGGAGCCCCCTAACCCCAACTTTCGGGTTAGGGTTGAGAAAATAGATTCCCGCTTCCAGCAAACGCTGGAGGTGGCGGGGGGAGCCCCCTAACCCCAACTTTCGGGTTAGGGTTGAGAAAATAGATTCCCGCTTCCAGCAAACGCTGGAGATGGGGGGGGCGGGGTGCTCCTGCACCCGCCGTGGAGGGCGGGGCTCCTAGCCCCACCTGTGAACTTGGCATCATTTCCAGCAGTCTCCCTTTGGGACCAGAGACCTCAGAAGACCCTCGTTGGTCCTCTAAGACAGTTTCCATTTCGGTTTGGTGGGTCTGAGGCCTGGACCAAGGGGCACTTGATCCATACTTTTTCAGGCTACCTGGCCTTTGATCGCACAGGAAGCCTTGGGAATGTTTATGGTCGGATTTGGTTTTTTCTTCAAATGTAAATTTCGATATGTAGATTACACAGATCACCAGTTTTGATGCTGAACATTGTGACAAGTAGATGAACGCTTTCAACTTTGAATCCAACTTTCTGGGATTTCTCTGGGCAGAATTTTAAATGTTGGGATGATGGCCCAGTTGGGAGATGGGGCAACTTAAACCTTTTAAAATTGAAGGACAGTTTGCTTAACCAGATAAGGGTGCGGTTTGGGAGGGTTTTCCTGAAGTTTTGTCTTCAGCATTCTTGGTGGTTTTCTTCTGCTTAGCCAAAGATACCATGTGCGGTATAAAGGCGGTCTGAGCTTTATGTCGTGATAATCTGGTTCTGGAAGTCTAGAAACACGCTCTGGCTTCAGATCCGCGTTCAATAGATCACTTGCGTGGCCAAAGACCTCAAACCTTTCCCTCCCGGGAAAAAGGCTTCTATTTCTTCGGCTGAAACGCCAGTGTGCGACCACGTGCTTGTGCCTTTAGCGGTGATGGTTAAATTTTCTATGAATTGAATAAATCATGTTTTTTAAAAAGTTAATGAGGCATTTAATTAATTAACAACGTCGGGTTTATGGCCTTTATGGTTACATTTTGCGGGTAATGGCGTTCGGCTTATAGCCGCTTAACAGACAGTTGTCCAACAAAAGCAGTTTGATTTTGCTTCGGAATGGGTGGGCTGCCCTTCAAACACTCCCGTTTATTTCTAGCGGAGAAAATAAAGCAAGAAATGTGTTGTGTAGACAGACTCGCCCCACCTCTTCACCTTTCAGTCAGAGAAACTGTTGGTGACGACGGTTGCCATCCATTTAGACGCCATCACCCTCCTAGCTAGGAGAGCGTAGTCAGCCCACTTGACCCCCGACAGAGAAGGCCTGTGGGATGCTCGTCACAGCTGGATTGCATCCCTCTAACTGGGGCCCTCTTGGGCCTTTTGAATCTTCCCAGCTGACCAGGTACCAAAGACCTGAGTTACAGGTCTAGTAGTTCACGTTAATTGAACTTGGGGTTTAATATCTCTGGGCCTCAGTTTCCAAGTGTTGAATGAGGAGGATAGTACTACCTTCCTTTCCTGATATCTCCTGGGTTCCCGTGGGTGACAGAAGACGTGGTATCAACGTGGTTGAGGTAGGACAACCCGTGGCAAAAAGTCTGACCTGGCCGTGGGGCTACTGCTGCCTTTGCTGCCATCTTCCAGGAGGAGAAGAGAGTTGACTTACCCATCAGCTTGGACGGCCTTTCGTTTCCAGGTACCCTTGAATCGGCCCTAGCAGTGATGAAGGTTTCCAGGTGAAGGCCATGATTGTCACAGCAAATAAACCCAGGGTTGAGTAAATTGATCTGTGCACAGCAGTTGGTGGCGTTCAGACCTGATCCCAGAGCCACGTGACAGGGCCTCTCCCTGGCTGGGGCACACAACTCATTAGCTTGCAGCCGTCCACTCAAGTCTGGCTGGTGAGGGCCTGCTGAAAGAGCAGCAGCTTCATGCGGTATCCTGGATACCAGGGCTCGGGGCAGGTGGCCTGGGAGCCCAGAGGATTGTGGGCTTTACGGCAGGTTGGGATCTGAGCGGAGAAATGCATTCGTGGGCGTGCCTTTTCTCTTCCTCCTCTTGTTTCGGAAGGGAGCTGCCGCAGTGACCTGAAGTAACAGGGCACCAATGGCCAGGTTTACCAGCATGCCCCATTAGGTTCACGTGGTGAGCAAATGGCACATTCTGGTTCGCTCCCAAGTGAGTGGCCGCCTTTGATTGGCGTGTCCTCCAAAGGGCATAAAAGGTTTCACAGAACCCATCTCGCACTTACGGGCGGCTAGAATGACCCCCGTTTTAGGTTTAACAGATGAGTTGCCTGAGAGATGTCACAAGGAGGCCTGCTCTGACCCCGTCCCATCCCCCCTTACCCAGCAGACCATGTGTTGGGCCACATGCAAGTTCTGCCTACTCCCAGCTCTCAGAACCTGACAGCTCTCTGCTGGGCATGACTTAACCAGTATAAACAGTATAACGTATTTTCTGGTGGCAGACGTTTTCGACGTGTTTGAAAACTTTCTTAAGGTGATAAAACATTGAATAAATTACTGCTCTGCTTACTGGGAGTGGCTCATATTAATATTTTAACAAGCCAAAGAAATAAGATTAAGAACAGTGATTCTGATGCACAGCGTTGACACAGAACACCTTCGGAGCGGGGGAGGGTGAACGTTTTATGTGATTCTTAAAATGTGAAGGTTGCAGCCTGTGGTATAGCAGGTTCCTGTCATTAACTGGAGTAAATATGAAAATATGAGACTGATTCTGCCCCGAGAAGCTGGAGTGAAGCAAAATACAGGGTGGGCTTATTGGAAGCATTTTGTGTCATTCCTCGAGGACGGAGAGAGAGAGCTTCTCTTTAACTCTACTTAACATACAAACGAGAGCGTCTGAGGCCCAGGTTCTGATTTGGGGTCTTAACAGGGGGCGCGAAGATGTAGCCGACCTGGGTGTCCCTCCTCGAAGCTGGGGATGTTCTCTGGCTGACTTACGCTCTCTTTAAGCGTTGGTCGGCCATACTTTGATCTAAACTTGTGTTATCACCCACTGCCACCGACTGAACGGACCCATCAAGTGAGGATGGTCTGTGCTTGGCGATGTGGCATCTAAGATGTTAGCAGCCGTGACACCTCTGTACCGGTCACGTCGGCCCCTGGGCTGAGGGCTTTCGACGCTCTGCGAATGCCTCCTCTCAGCAGCCCTGCGGACGCTTGGAGAAGTTCAAGGGGAACTTGCCCATGGCCAGGCCACTGGTGCAGCAGAGCCTTAGACAACACTGTCTGCATCTCCAAGCCCTTCGCACGCACTCTTGCCCCCCACCAAGATGCCTGCCGCCTGCCCGCGCCATGGTGGGCTTTTGGACCCATGGATGTATGCCTTTGAAAGTGGGCACCGCCAGCCTGTGGAGAGGTCACCCTTGCAAGGTTCACTGTATGGTGGTCTGATGGCATCTCCTCTCCTCTCCCTGTAGGAAGTGGTCTTGTACTGCCTGGAGAACAAGATTTGTGATGTGAACCACCGCGACAACGCGGGTTACTGTGCCCTGCACGAGGCTTGTGCAAGGGGTTGGCTCAACATTGTACGACACCTCCTTGAATATGGCGCCGATGTCAACTGCAGTGCCCAGGATGGAACCAGGTCTGTGGCGGTCTTGCTCTTGGCCTGGCCCTGCTGGGGCGTAGGCAGCGGTTCTCAGGGTGTGCGGGGAACCCCAGAAGGAAAGATGGAGGGTGAGTGCCATGTAAGCACACTGAGGGCGGAGTCCTCTAGAATGGAATCGGACAGATCTTTCTGGCAAATTTCCATAGAACTTTAAAACTTTGTGACGCTGTTATTGCAGGGACAGAAGTCCCTGAAAATGTTGGGCCTGCCTGAATAATCTTTTAAGACCCTGGACTCTCCACCAGCGTCTGTTGAATCACAATATTTAAAATATACGTGAGTTGAAAGTGCTCGGAGTACAGACAGGTCCAATGGCGACTGGCTTGATAGGACCTGCCGTGTCCACCCACATCCCCGGGCCTGGCCCCCACTCTGTCCTTGACCTCGGTTTAGTGGCCAGAGGCCCAGGTCTGAGTCAGCCCGAGCATCTTCCTGGTTGTGCCTGGGATGCTACCACGAGGCAGGGCACTGGTGCTTTCCTGACAGTCATAAAATTAGCAAAACCGAAAGGTATTGGGTGGTTCACGGTTTCCAAATAGCATTCTTTCTGGATGGGACTGCGGACAGTGCTCCTGACCCCAGCGGACACAGGCAGGAGGACTCTGTACCCTCCTGAGGACTTGCCCTGCCTGTCGACTGCTTCTGGGCGAGAGGGTTGATCTCTCATCTCCAAGTTGGTTTCAGGAGAGGTTCCACTTTGCCCCTAGTTTCTTCTACAAACTGCACTTTTTTTCGTTTTGTTTGTAATGGTGTAACGCTTGCTTGTCGTATGGGCTTCCGTGATGCTGCGGTTCTCCCCCCCACCCCGCCGTAAGTTATCTTCTTACAGTCTGTCACTATTTAAGTTCATTGGAAACGTTCTCATCGTGGCCTGAGTTCCTCCTTGGACTGTGCGTTAAGAGAGATTTGCATTTAAGAATTAGGCCTGAGATAGTCCCTTCACCTGTCCCGTAAAGGGTTATGTGTCGAACTAACAGAGTCACGGGCCAGTCACAGTGCCTCCGTTCCCTACGTGGAATGGCAGTGACCGTACACTCGCCTCCTCGGTGAAATAGCGCGCCTACAAGGCTTGGCCGCACACGCTCGATTTGGCCCTGCGTCGCTAGAAGCACGCGTCGCGTGCACAGGTGTAATCCCCCGCACCTCTCCTAGGCCTCTCCACGATGCTGTCGAGAATGATCATCTCGAAATTGTCCGCTTGCTCCTCTCCTATGGTGCTGATCCCACCTTGGCTACATACTCAGGTAGAACCATCATGAAAATGACCCACAGCGAACTTCTGGAGAAGTTCTTAACAGGTATGACGGAGATCAAGAAATGGTCTTGTTCAAGCATCTAGACGGTGACTTCACAGGCTTTCACCTGGCTTCCCCCTAGCCCCACCCCCCCGTTTACCCTAAGTGACACTTTACCGGGAAAAGTGGCCTCACGTTAGTCTGTCAAAGAAGAGATGCATACTTTGAGTTTGGCAAGGGAGTGCTGGAAAACTCCTGGCTAGCCAGGCTAGCTTTTGTTTGGCAGGCTGGGGCGCTGAGGCGGGCAGTCCCTCAGGGAGGTGGGTGGACGCGTGGGTAGGTTTCAGTCAGATACCTGGAGGCGTGTGCAACACCAGCCCCAGCGTGAGACGTTCCCGAACTCCAGCAGCGTTTGCCTCTTGCCAGCAGGCGTTATCTTGTTTCTCTCTCTCCCTCTCTCCCCCTCTCTCTCCAGACTATTTAAACGACCTGCAGGTTCCTGATGACTATGACCCCAGTGGCTCTTGGGAGTTCTACGGCAGCTCTGTGTGTGGTGAGCAGCCTTGTTCGTTTCATTTGGGCGGGATGTGCGCGAGTTACAGAACGTTTCTCTCTGGTGCGGGCGAGGGCTTGCGGGGGTGGTGGTGCTGTGAGCAGGGCTCACTCGGGAGATAATTTTTCCAGGGTCCTTTTTGGAGAACAGCTGGAATCGTGCTCCAGCTCCCTGACCTCTCTCTTGTTTGCCTCCCGGATAGAACCAGATGATGAAAGTGGTTACGACGTTTTAGCAAATCCCCCAGGACCGGAGGACCAGGATGACAGCGACGAGGCCTATGGTGACCTATTCGAATTTGAATTTTCCGAAAGCCCCCTTTTGCCATGTTACAACGTCCAGGTGTCCGTCGCTCAGGGGTGAGTGTGGCCAGCGTGTGGTGGAGAGCCAGCCCAGCTGCTCTGTGGGGTGGCAGGAGTTAGAAATCCCCTTCAGCAGGTGAAGGTGGATGGGTGGGGGGTGAGTGAATTCCTCACCAAGTGTCCACCGACCTCACAGAATGCAGTAGAACTTTTCCAGAAAAGTGTGGGGGGTGGGACGGCTCCCCAGCAAACTGCCTTCATTGGAACACACCCCTAGGGCCCAAAGGACGCGGGAGTCAGTGACTGGAATTGCACAGTTTCAGTCACTAAACTCTTGGGGAAGGGATCCTCCCCAAACGGCTACCGTAGGGGCCTTCCAAGGCGCGTGAGGTCCACGGGACGATACTGATGTACCCTCTTCTCGCATAAGATTAGAGAAAGCCATACGTGGCACCTGGGATCTTATGTGTCTTCAGATTTGCTTAGATCGAGTCTTGTCCCCACGGTCGGGCCGCTGTGCCCCATGACCAACCCTTCGGAGTGAACACGTCAGGAGACCTTGCTCTGCTGTGTGTTGACCCCGGGGCCTCAGGAGTAGCGTCCTCCTTGGACTCTGAGGCTGGGAACGTGTCTGCCTCTGTGGTGACGTTCTATTCGGGACGGAGGTCATAAAGCGTGGCAGGGTACCAGGAAGGATTGCACCACCTCCCTTCTCGAAGGAGCCTCACTCCCGGAAGCATTGAGGGGCGGGCTGGAGGTGTGGGAAAGGAAGGGAAAGCCAGGGGACCTCAAGTGAGGGCCGGAGGGGAGGAGAGATCAAAGAGGTGTTTGCCATCTCCCTTGGGTTGGCATACAGACTGGTTTTCCCCAGTGACTAGAACGGGGTGCACTTACTTGGAGAGGGGTGACCTGAGCTGTGACCAGAGCCAGGGCAGCACCGGGGTGGCCCGCAACGAGGCTCGTTCAGGGACACTGCTCCTTCTTTTGTCTAAGTTGGCTGATCCGCCCTAGATGGTCTCTTAACACATGCACACGAGTCCAGAGTTCCCCCCCTAGAAGTAGATCTTCCGGGCTTCCCTGGTGGCGCAGTGGTTAAGGATCCGCCTGCCGATGCAGGGGACACGGGTCCGAGCCCTGGTCCGGGAAGATCCCACATGCCACGGAGCAACTAAGCCCGTGCGCCACAGCTACTGAGCCTGCTCTCTAGAGCCCACGAGCCACAGCTACTGAAGCCCGTGCGCCCAGAGCCCGTAACAAGAGAACCCACCGCAGTGAGAAGCCCGCTCGCCGCAACTAGAGAAAGCCCGTGCGCAGCAACAGACCCAACGCAGCCAAAAATAAATAAATAAATAAAATTTAAAAAGAAGTAGATCTTCTAAGGACAGTGAGAAATGGGGTGGGGGTGGGGTGATCAAAGTGGAAGTAACGGGCCCTTTCACCGCCAGGAGACGGGTAGTTCATAGTTGGGAGCGCTTCTAATTTTGCCGGAAACTCAAACCACTGTCCTTTCTCTGGTGCAGGCCTCGGAACTGGCTGTTGCTGTCAGACACGCTCAAGAAATTGAAAATGTCCTCCCGCATATTCCGCTGCAATTTCCCAAATGTAGAAATTGTCACCATTGCGGAGGCCGAGTTCTACCGGCAAGTGTCAGCAAGTCTCTTATTCTCTTGCCCCAAAGACCTGGAGTCCTTTAATCCGGAAAGTAAGGAGCTCTTAGATCTGGTGGAGTTCACGAACGAGCTTCAGACTCTGCTGGGCTCATCCATGGAGTGGCTCCACCCCAGCGACATGGACTCAGACGACTACTGGTGAGCTCGCCGGGGCCCGCCGTGTACAGTGTGTCATAGTGTTAATCCTTGTGCATATGTGTCATAATACGACTATTTCTGTAAAGAAAGGACACTATTACATATGAAATATCTCTTCTTTATATAAGAGACACGACTCCAGTCGGAAGGACTTAGAAACATGTTTTTTCTTTTTAAACTTTTAAGTCAGTTTTTATGAAGTTGTTATAATGTTTCTTTACTTTTCAATGCACACATGCTTTGGGATATGTTTGTTTTTACTCGGAACAATTGTTTCTTTTCTTTTTTAAGGAGAAAAAAAAATAAGGAAAAGGAGCTCCACACTTTGACTTAATTTCGTACAAAGCTCCCACGACAGAGGCCATAACTGTTGAGAGTGTGGTCAGAACCGTGTGGTTGGTTTGGGGGGTTGAATTCGGGGAAGGCACTTGGCGACGTTGTAACTTTATGTTTTGTTTACAGAGTACCTGCTCAGGCCAGGTCAATGCTATTGGATGTGATCCAGTAGTGTGTAATATAAATTCAAACCATATCCACACACAACAACTAATTGTATGAAACTTTTATATCCTAATTTAAAAGCTGTGAAATTAGTTTTCACGCATCAAACCGGATTGTTTATATGTTTAAACATTTTATGCTCTTATTTAAAGAAGACTTTGAGCTATTTTTTTCTGTACCCTGTAAAATACTGAAAACTAACATAATATGTTGAAGTTGCTTGAAATTGTACATAAAACTAAAATTTTCTGAATTGTGTGTTTATGTTTGAAATCTGTGTTTTAACTTTGTAAGTAAATTCTCTGCCTTTGTATTTATATTTTACAAAAATTTTCTTAAAAGGCAATAAACCTGTTGAGGAAAGGAGAAGATTGAAGTACCTTGTTTCCTATGTATTTTCCTAAAACGTTACTGTTGTCACAATTTTTTTTAAAGCGGTGTTGACGGTCGGTTCCCCATAGATAACTTTAGGGCGATTTATAGTCTCTATGAACTGAAACAGACTAGAGGATTTCAGGGGAGTGAGACTCTGAAGACAATTTGAAGTTCTATCCTGAAAACTCAATTCGTGGACATATATGTTAATGTTTCTCAGATCCTTCTCAACCCTGTCTCCTCTGATGCCCTAGCAGGCTTTTACATTGCCTTTGACCCTGATGGACTACAGTAGCTTCATCATGGCCAACCCTTTATCTTTAGGAAGACTTTTTCCGGAAACAAGACTTTCATTGTGTCACTTCTCCCTCCAGACCTCGTGTTTTTCTGTTACCTTTTAACATGAAGTCCAAACCCGCTTGGCCCAATAGTCAAGGCTTGTAGTTTTGACCACTCAGCTACTCTACTGCTCTTACTTCTTGCAGCAGTATCCCTGTTGGGTACTATCAATTTCCATCCTACATCCTTTTAATTCCTTCTTTCATTGCAGAGGCTAGAAACCTGAACACCACTAGACTCCCTTGCCGCTAGGATTCTGAATGGTCGGTTTGGAAGGCAGAGCGAGGTAGAGGCATCTTCCTGCTCTACTGGCTGCTGGTAAGAAGGGTTAGGGAGACACGCTGGCCAGTTTTAGTGACTTGACCAGCCTTCCAACACTGGGTCTTCAGCTTTGTGGGTAATGAGACGCAGTAGTGATTGTGGTGACGCCAGGATGACAACCTCAGCAGACTGTTCTTAAATCCAGTGGTTCCGGTGTCATCCCCGATTCACATTCCTCTAGCCCAGCATCTGATTCCTTGTATCAAGTCCACTTGGGATCAGAATGCCCTTAGCGCTTGTCAGTCTTGCAATGAACCCTGAGAACACCTAGGCAGAGTAGACGGAAGGGGCCACGGCGATGATGTACTGGAGTGGGGTCGTGAAGTATGCAGAGGGAGGGGACCTGCAAGCTCTGTGACCTGGCAGGTGGGAAAAGTGAGCCATGTTTGGGAATGGGGAAACCCAGCACTGTCCGAGGTGGAAATGAGAGAGAGCCCATTGTTGGTGAGTACCAAATGATGCTTGGGATGTATCCTGAAGACAAAAGGGAACCAGCAGTGTTCTTGATTTACTAATTTTTTGATCATAAACAAGTACACTTTCATTGCTTTAAAGAAAAATCCCAGCATTTCAGAAATAGAGGTTCTTGTCATCCCAAGCCAACCCTTCCTCCCATTCCCCACTCCGGAGTTAAAACCCGTGTTCACAGTTTGCTGAATATTGTTTATCAGGAAGTCATCTGACACAACAGGAGAGAAAGACAAAGTAAATAGCAAGACCTGAAGAAATGATCGAAACGAAAGAATACCAGTGAGCCTGAACTTCTATAGGTAACGAGGAGCTCCTAAGAGCCCAAATAAAAGCAACGAAATACTCCAGGTTACTTCGCTGTTTGTATTTGTGCTGGCAGTACGGGGGGTGCCCGAGACCAACTGAGGTTCTATCCTGGATGAAGGTCATTTTATTAATAAAGCCAAGAAAATAAGTGAGAGCCACAGGTTTAAGGGGTGCAGGGGAAGTGAGTAATGGGCTCGGTTTAGGAGACATTTCGCGTTGTGGTTTATGCGGTTGGAGGAGCTGTTGTTGAGTCAGAACGTTTATTGTAAGAACCATCAGGGTGTTAGAAAACGTGGACAGAGAATAACTAGGGTATCTGACCCAGGGTATAGATGAGCTGCCCACGGCCTAGAGAAGTTTGGATGTCAAGGAATTCCCCATGGGTAAAGAGGAGGTACCATAGGTGTAGACGGCCCCGCCCCCTGCCCCCCCCCTCCAATGGGAGCAGAGGGAGTGCACCCGCTGGGCGTAGAGGAGCCCTCCACAGTGAAGATAGGGTATAAATGAGGTCATACTGGCTGCAGCGGGCTCCCAGGTATAGATTCGCTCATACTGCTTACCAAGGTGGAGAGTAGAAGTATGGTTCTTCTGAAGGTGCCTCTAAAGGTCAAGGTCATTCCCTTTGTCTGGTCCTACCTCCTGGCTACAATGTGGTTGGGACCGCTATAGCCACAGCACCCACCCTGGACCATGAGGCATGGAAGTCAAGCACTCAGTGTATTTGGAGGAGCCTGGGTACCCGAGGACCTAGTGGCACAGAGCCACCATACCAGCCCTGCCCTGCTCTGCCTGCCTTTTTATGTTTGAGAAAAATAAACAGTTCTGTTGAAGCCACTGTTACTCTGAGTTTTTCTACGACTCCCACCAAATCTGATCGTAATATGCTTATCATCTGTGTGCACTTGGGCATCTTCCTCTTTCAGCCTCATCAAATTGGCCCAAGAGTGTAACAGCAAAGGAGTGAAAACACCCAAATCACCATCAGCCGGGCCCTGTCTGAAGTAACAGTGGTACATCTGCACAGTGGGTGCTGTGCAACTGTCCAAGGAATTGAGAGCTAGCTCTAAATTGCTTTGGAAATGGTTACCTCTGGGTGAAGAAGAACAAGGTGCCAGGAAAAGGGGTGGAAACTTCACTTCTCTGAATGTTCTTATAGTATCGATCTGACTTTAGAGTTTACATAATTATAAACCAAAAGCAATGTCAAATCAAAAAGCAAAATGAAACCAACCTTAACTATCCAGTCAGAAGCATAACCACACGGAAAGGAACTACTTCAAGTGACTTTAAAACACAATAAAGTGATTGTATAATCCCTTGCCCTAAGGACAAAAAAGTACAGAAACGGTTTAGATTATTTTCGCTAATCCTATCCTTGGCGATAGTGTCAGCATTGTTACGCTGTCCTGTTTGTGTCCTGAGATGAAGCAAAAAGTATTTGGCATGGTTGAGATCTGGGATTTTTAGCATGGGAGAAAGGAGGTGCAAATATAGGATTGGTGAGGTTAAATAGAAATTGTGTAGTCCTTGGGAATTCCCTGGCAGTCCAGTGGTTAGGACTCCATGCTTTCACTGCTGAAGCTGCGGGTTCAATCCCTGGTTGGGGAACTAAGATCCCGCCAGCCACGTGGTGTGGCCAAAAAAAAAAAGAAATTGTGTAGTCCTGAACTTGAATTGGAAGTATCAGTATGCACTCATGATGAATTAAAAAAAAAAAAAAAACAAGGTTTCCTTCTGTCCACTGAAAATGCTTAGAAATAATAACTAATAGAAATGAGCACCACCAACTCCCAGACTGTGGTTTCTAAATACCTTTTCTCACTAAAGAGAATTGAGGTTCCTTTGAGAAACGGTTGATCCCAGTGAGAGTTGGCAGGGAGTGTGGACATACACAATACAAGCTGGTAGGGCTGTGTCAGACTCAGTAGCCAACTTGGAGAAGCCCCTATAAATATGGGCCACTTTTAGCATCAGTGAGGATAACTGCAAAGAATATAAAGTAGTTCCCTACCCCACCCCCCACATCTGCAGTTTCGCTTTCTGAGGTTTCAGTTACCGACAGTCAACCTTGGTCCGAAAATGTTAAATGGAAAATTCCAGAAACGATTCATAAGTTCTAAATTGTGCACTGTCCTGAGTAGCATGATGAAATTTTGCTCCGTCCTGCTCAGTCCTGCCCAGGACGTGAATCGTCCCTTTGTCCAGCTTATCCGCGCTGTATATGCTACCTGCCTGTTAGTCACTTAGTAGGCAACTGGGTCATCAGGTCAACTGTCGCGGTATCGTAGCCCCTGGGTATAGGGTTTGATACTGTCTGCAGTTTCAGGCATCCACTGGGGGGTCTTGGAACGTATCCCCCATTGATAAGGGGGGAGTACGGTAAACATTAAATACGTTCAAATCCGCGAGTTCATGATGAATGATAAAACAAACTCATGGATCTCTTTGGAGGGATGATAGGGAAAACCTCATCATTTGAAACTGGCAAATATAGGAGGAAAAATGAAGCATTTCCCTGCCTTTCCTACATGAAATGTTTTGCTTTACAACAGTATTACAGCCAATATAAGGTGTTACCAGGTTACAACCCTTAATGAAATAGTAGATCCAGGCAATGACCATTCATGAATGCCAACATTACCGAAAATAGAAAGAAAACACGAAAAGGAACAACCAGGTATTCTGAGCCTCCTGATAAGCAAACACTTCACCTCCTATGAAGTAGTCTTGCCAAAAAATTGAACCTGAAACTGATGAGCCTCCAGACCAGCGCTGCCCAATAGAAATATGTGAGTCGCCTGTGTAATTTAGAATATTCTAATAACTGCATTTTTTATTTAGAGGTGTTTTGGGGTTTTGTTTCTTTTTTTTAGAGGGTTTTTTTTTCTTTGTTTGTTTTTGGCCATGCCACGTGGCTTATGGGATCTTAGTTCCCCAACCAGGGATTGAACCTGGGCCCTCAGCAGTGAAAGCGTGGAGTCTGAACCACTGGACTGCCAGGGAATTCCCTAGTAGCTACATTTTAAAAAGGGAAAAGAAACAGATGAAATTAATCTTAATATTTTAACTCAATATATGCAAAACATTACCATTTCAACATGTTATCAATATAAAAATCATTATTAACGAGATCGTTTACTTTTGTTTTTTTCTACTAAAACTTTAAAAAAATCCAATTTATATTTTATAGCACTTTTCAGTTTGGACTGGCCACATTTCAAGTACTCAGTAGCCACGTGTGGCAAGTGGCTACCATACTGGACAATGCACGTTTAGGATCTATTTACAATTTACAGGAAATACAGGGGACAGAAGAACGTGTTAGGACATTATGGGGATGCATTCAGCAAAAGCCAGATTGAGGCTCTGTAAGGCACATGATTTGGTTTCTTCAAACTGTAAGTGGGAAAAAAAAAAACAGATGGAGGGGGGAACCTATAGACTAAAAGAGATTTAAGAGAAATACCAACTGCAAAATACGGATCTTAGAGTCCAGTTTGAACAGACAAACTAAAAAAAGAAAATATTCGTGAAAAACACGGAAATAGGAACACTGAACATTTTTTTGGTAGAGGCCTTATCTTTTAATAATACATGCTGAAATATTTCTGGATGAAATGATAAGATATCTGGGATTTGCATCGAAATCATCCAGGAGGCGGGGGAAGGGGGAGGTATGTATAGACAAACAAGCCTGATCATCAGTGGGTAATTGTTGAAGCGGGCGATGGGTACACGGGGGTTTATTTGCACTATACTCTTCTACTTTGGGGTATATTTGAAATTTTCTACGCTAAAAGGTTTTTGTTGTTTTTATTAATGCGCATCAATACTTGTCTTTCAGAGGTGTGAGGATTCAATGAGAGCACCAAGCACAGTACCCAACAGGTAGTGGGCACTAGATAAATGCTTAGATTCCCCTTTCTAAAAAGCTGGATACTTCAAAATAAATCAATAAATAAAAGGACCCTGAAACGATCCTGTCTCTTCACATACAATTTGTAAATTCCCGCAGATTAGATCTGTTTTCCGTATCTCTACCATCTGGTGATGACCTGGTCACTGGGAAAACTGGCAGAGAGAGAAATTATGGCAAATGCTAGTCCTCAATGGCAAAAGCTCAGTCAGGGGTGGCGCAAGAGTCTGTGTACACCTATTATATAGTTTTTAATGTTTTAAATATTCAAAAACAAAAATAGATGAATAAAGATAAATGCTGAATTTGAATATAAATAGGAACAAATGAAACTTTGTATCCCATTGACAACATTACCACACAGAGTATACATCCTTAGTGGAATATATTCTAAGGACAAACATAACTGCAAAGATATCATGAACTTTACTTAGCAGATCTCTTGTAGTGATGTTTGTATTGAAATTGTATTTTATAGGCATTATAAGATAGAGCAAATGATAAATACATTGGTAATTTTGGGAACTTCTGTGTGAGAAGGGAGGTATGAATATGGAATGTGCAGAAGGGAGAAAGAACCTTGTGATGTTGGATTTGAATTGTTAACTCAGTATTTAAACAAACACAAGCTCTGTCTGCCCACTAAAAGGGCCTGAGAAACATTAATACCCCAGTAGCAATGAACACATCCAGGACCAAGTTCTTGGTTTCTAAATACCATTCTCCACTATCAAGAACCAGTGGTTGCTTGAAAAAATGGCTGACCCTGAGTCTGTAGCAGGGAACGTACAAGGTGAGCCTCACCCGTAGAGGAAGAGACTGGCATCATATGCCTCCCAACATGGTGAATGAGAGTAAGAAGGACACAGCATCACCTCTGCAGCGTTCTTGTCAAAAATTCGGAACCTGAATCCAATCATGAGGAAATGGATAAATCCAGAATGTGGGATATTCTGCAAGACAAGTGGCCTGGCTTTCTTTTATTTCTAGTTTTTAATCACTGCCATGAAAAACAAAAGTAGGAGGGAATGTTCTAGATTCGAGAAGATTGAAGAGACAAGACAATGAAATGCAATGCATGAACCTTGATAGTATCCTAGATCAGGGAAGAAATAGTTATAAAACACTTTTGACTAATAAATTGGATAATAAGCAAAACACAAGAACAACAACAAACCACTTTTGAGACTACTGGGGAAAATTTTAAACTCAATCTCATTGAGGTATAATTTAGGTACAATAAAAGACACCCATTTTAAATGTATAGTTCTGTGAGTTTTGACAATTTTATGCCCATGTAACCACCACTCCCAGTCAAGAATCTAAGTGCCTTTGTGCCTCTGCTTTCAACATTCCCCTCACCCCAGACAACCACTGATGTAGTTTCTATCACTACAGAGTCAATGGGGAAATTGAAATAAAGACCATAAATTAGAGGATATTATTGAATAAATGTAAATTTTCTTAGGAGTGATAATGGCGTTGCAGTTATGTAGGAAAATGCTCTTATTCTTGGGCGATGTATGCTAGGGTGTTTAGGGGTGAACTATCATGATGTCTGTAGTTCAGTTTCAAATGATTCAGCAAAAAGAGTATACACACACAGATAACAAAAGCATGGCAAAATAATAATTGGTGAATCTAGGCGAAGGGTATATTAAAGTGTTCTTTCAACTTTTTACAGGTTTGAAAAATTTCAAAATAATAAGTTTGGCGGGGGGGGAAGAAAAAAATGTAATTTTTATCTCAGACTTTTTCCAATGCCTCTCATAACTGCTTCCGCAGAGAGAGATGAAACGAAGACAGGTTAAAACACTCTTCTTCCTTTTCTGAAAGGTCTTAGGATTCTGTCACAAACAGAAGGCTCAAAAGGTTTTGCAGCCTCTCCCCACTAAGGCCCCTCCCAAAGCCCAGGTTCAGAGTTTGGGGTTTGGATTTGGGTCTGGTTTGGGGGGGGGTGTCTCTCCCCCTCACACTGAAGTCACTCCATATCTTAGTCTGTTCAAGCTGCTATAAAAAAAAAAAGCCATAGACTGGGGACGTTATAAACAACAGAAATTTCTTTCTCACAGTCCTGGAGGCTAGAAGTTCAAGATCAGGGTATCTGCATGGTTGGGTTCTGGAGAGGGCCCTCTTCCGGGTTGCAGATTGCCAACTTCTCCTTGTATCCCTACATGGCAGAAAGGGGCTAATTAGCTCTCTGGCCTCTTATAAAGGCACTAATCCCGGTCATGAGGTCTCCACCCTTATGACCTAATCACCTCCCACGGGCCCCGCCTCCAAATACCAGCAGCTTGAAGGTTAAGCTTTCAACATATGAAATTTGAGGGAGACACCAACATTCGGTCCACAGCACCCTCCTTCCCAGAGCCCTCTGGCTTGGACAAACAGGAGGATTGATCAGCCAGGCCTCACCCTGAGCAGGCTGTCCCTGCATGAAGTCCCTGCAGGCAGGCAGCCAGAACCACGCTGCTGGGGAGGGAGGCCGTGCCGGCCATGAGAGCGCACTGTTCCAACCTGCCGCTCGGGGAGCATATTTCATGGAAGGCCCCAGCTGTCTTTCTCCTCTGGAACCACTACCGCGTTCAGGCCGAGGCCACATTTCCCCGGGGGGCGGAGACTGTTCCAGCCAGTGACTGCGCACAGCAACAGTACAGAGGCCGCTCGTTCTGGCCAGATGTGGGGTTCCTCCAATGGTTGACTTTAGCTCCAGACTCTCCACAACCTGGCTGGAGATTTCTTGGCACTACACTGCACTCTGAGAGTGTTCCTTCCCCTCTCCTTCCACGAGTGTCTGACCTGATTGAGGTCTGAAAGCTGTCCTTTCATTTTCCTGCTTCCTCGCCGACGGCTGGCTTTCCTATCTAATCCCATCTTGGCGTCTACTTCTTGGGCGACCCAAACGCATACAACTTTCCCTCTGCCACACATGCTATAAAAGAAGACTAAGACCAGAGTTAGCAGGCACCCAGTATGATTTTGGAAACTGCTTTTTTTTCCTCAAGGTGGTTTTCTTTTTTTTTTTTTTTTTTGTTTGCGGTACGCAGGCCTCTCACTGTTGTGGCCTCTCCCGTTGTGGAGCACAGGCTCCGGACGCGCAGGCTCAGCGGCCATGGCTCACAGGCCCAGCCGCTCTGCAGCATGTGGAATCTTCCCAGACCGGGGCACGAACCCGTGTCCCCTGCATCGGCAGGCGGACTCTCAACCACTGCGCCACCAGGGAAGCCCAAGGTGTTTATATTAAAAGTAGGCAGAGGAGGAAGAAGAAGAAAGAAAGAGTCCGTTTTAGATGACTGGTCAGGACAGAGAGGGCCTCTCCGGGAAGGTGGCGTTTTGAGCAGGCAAGTGAATAAATAAACTGGTTTATAGTCAACCAAAGAGATACTAGACCCCAGCTACACCAACCAAGACAGACGCATGTCACAAATGTAATACTGACCAAAATGGAAAGCGAGTTACAGAAGAATGTGTACAGCATGACGTATTTCTGTAACATTTCCAAATAGGCCGAGTACCGTGTGATACTCTTAATGGGTTTCTGACCAGTTACTAAAGATATAACAACAAGAAGTGTGATACATACTTAGTTCAGGATAGTTGTTACCTCTGTGGGGTGGGGCGGAGGGGGGCAGTGGAGGAAGGGAAATTGTTACTAGAAGGACGAGGGCATGGGGGGGGGGGAAGAAAAGGAAGGAAGGAAGGAAGGAAGGAAGGAAGGGAATGCTAAGAACTTTGGAAGCAGAAATTTTTTTTTGACCGAAGCCTGTGTGATGCTTAAAATAAAATAACAAATAGTTTCTGGTCTTCAGGCACATCCTATGTCCACAATCCTAGAAGGAAAATTACAAGAGTTTGCAATTATAGCTTATCCGTCTGCCTTACCTCTACAGATTCATCTCGCTAGCAGGTGGGAGCATCACCCTGAACACGTTTTGGAGGTAACTGTGAGCCTGGCTGTTTGGCCCAAGACTGAACTTTTCTGCCTCTGTCACTCCCATCCCCAAATCTGCTAGATTTGCAAGGTCTATACAAGTCCTAACAATGCCCCCAGCCAAAGGCTTCAAGCTAAAAGGATGGGCCGGAGAAGGACAAGCCTGAAACCTTTGTAAATTGGCTTCCTTGTTCTGTTACACCACAAGATTGCAGTTCCCCAGAAATGAGCAGTCTTCGTGGCCCATTCCCTGGGGTCGGAAGAAACTGCTTGTGCATGTGCAAGGCTGGCAAATTTAAGCAAAAGATAGGCTTAAGGAGACTCAACAATGAGCAAGGAAGATTCCTGTCTCTTCTTCCTTCAGCCACCTTTCTCCTCCATCTTACACTTGATCTCTTCTAGTCAGCTCCCCTCCTTGCTTCCTTCCTGTTCCAGTTACCATGGCTGCATGACAGTCACTCCCAAGCTTTATGGCTTATATTGGCATAAGGACAGGTACATAGATCAATGGGATAGAATAGAAGAGAGCCCAGAAAGAAACCCTCACATAGATGGTCAACTGACTTTCAACAAGGGTGCCAGGACTATTCAGTGGGGAAAGGACAGTCTTTTTAACAAATGATGCTGGGAAAACAGGATCCACCTGCAAAGAATGAAGTTGGATCCCAACTTCATACCATACCAAAAAAGAAACTCAGAATGGAGCAATGACCTACATGTAAGAACTAAAACTACCAAACTTTTAGGAGAAAACATTGGCGCAAATCTTGGTTAGGCAATGTTTTTTAAGATACGGCACCAAAAGCATGAATAACCAAACAAAAAATGAACTGGTGTACATATATATATATGAGTCACGTTGCTATACACCTGAAACATTGTAAATCAACTATACTCCAATTTAAAAACTAAAATAAATGAGGTTAAAAAGAAAGAAAATGGGCTTTCTCAGGATTAAAAACTTTTGTGTTGTAAATGATACCATCAAGAAAGTGAAAAGAGGGACTTCCCTGGTGGCGCAGTGGTTAAGAATCTGCCTGCCAATGCAAGGGACACAGGTTTGAGCCCTGATCTGGGAAGATCCCACATGCAGGGAGCAGCTAAGCCCATGCACCACAACTACTGAGCCCGCGAGCCCCAACTACTGAAGCCTGCTCGCCTAGAACCCGTGCTCTGCAACAAGAGAAGCCACCGTAATGAGAAGCGTGTGCACCGCCACAAAGAGTAGCCCCCGCTCGCCGCAGCTAGAGAAAGCCTGCGCACAGCAACGAAGACCCTACGCAGCCAAAAATAAATCAATTAATTAAAAAAAATAAGATTGGAACTTAAAAAAAAAAAAGATATATCGATATAAACGGCCAAAAAGTACTTAAAAAATATGTTGAAGATCATTAGCCATCAGGGAAATGCAAATCAAAACCACAATGAAGTACCACTTCACACCCATTGGATGGCTCTAATCAAAAGACAGAAAATAACAAAAGTTAGTAGGAATGTGGAGAAGTTGGAACCTCTGTACATTGCTGGTAGGGATGGAATATTTGCAGCCGCTTTAGAACACAGTTTGGCAGGACTTTAAAATGTTAACTAGAGAATTTTCCATATGCCCCAGCAATTCCACTCCTAGATATATACCCAAGAGATATGAAAACACTTCCACAGAAAATCTTGTACATGAATATTCATAGCAGCATTATTCATGAGCGAAAAAAATGTGGATATAGGGATTTCCCTGGTGGCGCAGTGGTTAAGAATCTGCCTGCCAGTGCAGGGGACATGGGTTCGGGCCCTGGTCCGGGAAGATCCCACATGCCAGGGAGCAACTAAGCCCATGCACCTCAACTACTGAGCCTGCAAGCCACAACTACTGAGCCCGCGAGCCCCAACTACTGAAGCCCGCTCGCCTAGAGCCCGTGCTCCACAACAAGAGAAGCCACCACAATGAGAAGCCCGCGCACCACAACGAAGAGTAGCCCCCCACTCGCCGCAACTAGAGAAAGTCCGCGTGCAGCAACGAAGACCCAATGCAGCCAAAAATAAATAAATTAATTAATTTTTTTAAATGTGGATCTAAATCCAATGTCCATCAACTGATGAATGGATAAATGTGAAAATGTAGTCTATCTATACAGTGGAATATTACTTAGCCGTAGAAAGGAATGAAGTACTGACACCTGCTACAATGTGGATGAACCTTGAAAACATTATGCTGAGTGAAGAAAGCCAGACACACAAGGCCACGTATTACACAATTCCACACGTATGAAATGTCCAGAATAGGCAAATCTATAGAGACAGGAAGCAGATTAGTATTTGACAGGGGCTGAACAAGGGTGGAAGGAGCATGGGGCTTCTTTGGGGGGTGATGAAAATCTTCTAAAAGTGACTGTGGTGACGGTTGCACAACTCTGTGAATATACAGAAACCATGGGATTATATACTTCAAATGAGTGAAGTTTATGATATATGAATCATGTGTCAATAAAGATGTCAAAAAGAAACTTCTTGTTTCAAAACAGCAACAATTATTTTTGAATCCGTAACTCGAGCAGGCCTCCTTTGGGAGAGCTTACCTATACTCCACTTGGCATCCCCTGGGGTGGCTCAGAGGTTGGGGCTGGACTCTTCTGGAGGGTCCTTCTCTCACACGTCTAGTGATTGAAGCTGGCTGTCGGCTGGGGCTCCACTGGGGGTCTGGCAGCTGGAACACCTACACTCTGCATGTGGCCTGGGATGCTTCCCTCCACAGTGGCTGGGTTCCAAGGGCCAGCATCCTGTAAAAGCGGGGACCACTCTGAAGCTTTCCTTTTATGATCCACCTCTGAAAGTCACACACTGTCACTCTCCCCACATTCTATTTGTTAGAAGCAAGTAACCAAGGCCAACCTGTACTCAAGAAGAGATGGATTAGACCGCGCCGCGCGGCTTGTGGGATCTCAATTCCCCTACCAGGGATTGAACTCGGGCCCTCGGCAGTGAGAGCGCGGAGTCCTAATCACTGGACCGCCAGGGAATTCCCTAGACTCCATCTTCTGCAGGAAGAGGATCAAAGAATTTGGAGGCATGTTTTCAAGCTATCACATTCCCTCTGCTCCATACGTGCTCCAAATCTTTATGGAAGGGAAACCGTTCAGTGAGTGTAAACCAAGGAACGCCACTGAATTTACGTTTCACAGAACGGCATAAAGGAGAAGTTTGGACCAAAGACTCGCACGCGCCTGACTTGGGGTTACACCTGATTGCGACAGGGGCTGTGAGAACCATCGGTGCCCTGTCGGAAGGGGCAGTGCGGCTCTGGGATGGGCTGTTGCTGCGATCAGACCCTGGATTGTCAGGTCTTCTGACCTTTCAGAAGAGAAGCCAGTAATCTGGATTTTTACGTGAACTGTCACTAGCATTCATGACATTGATAAAACAAAACCATCCCAGGGAGGCCCCGGGCCCACCAGTTTGCAAACTCTGATGTTAATCCGTGGAGGTTTTTTTTCACTCACACGAAAATATGGAATACAAACTTCCAGAATTGCCCATGGAAATTGCCCATGGATGAATCACCCCCTGTCGGGGCGGGGGCGGGCAAAGAGACAATTTCAAGAGCCTCTGCTTCAAACGTCCCCCGAGAAGCAGTGCAGTGAGGCTTTTGAGCCTGGGGTCTTGGTTAATTTCCTGGTAAATAAATAAGTGAATCCAGCATAGAGCGTGAACTTAAAAAATTCTTTTAATTTAAAAAATTTAAATTTTTTATTACGCAAATGAACTGCAAACCGATGGGTGGGGGGAGACAAGGTTTTGGTGAATAGCCTTTCAACTTTCCTTTTCTGTTCGTATATCTGTTTTGTTTTTTCATATCATACAGGTGTTTTTTAAAAATTTTTAATTTAATTTTCTTTTGGCTGTGCCACACTTGCGTCTTAGTTCCCCGACCAGGGATCGAACCCATGCCCCCTGAAATGTAAAGTGTGGAGTCCTAAGCACTGGACCGCCAGGGAATTCCCATACAGGTTTTTCTTCTTGAATTCCCCTTCTCACTTTATTATAAGAATGTTAGGGCTTCCCTGGTGGCGCAGTGGTTGAGAGTCCGCCTGCCGATGCAGGGGACGCAGGCTCGTGCCCTGGTCCGGGAGGATCCCACATGCCGCGGAGCGGCTGGGCCCGTGAGCCATGGCCGCTGAGCCTGCGCGTCCGGAGCCTGTGCTCCGCAACGGGAGAGGCCACGACAGTGAGAAGCCCGTGTACCGCAAAAAAAAAAAAAAAAAAAAGAATGTTAGTCCCATGAGTCCTGGATCCTGTTCCCATGGTCACCCACTACCATCACCCTGACACTTCCCATAGCTTAAGAGCAACGTTTCCTAGACCCAGCAGGTGGGTTAAAGACCAGACACGGCCACAAACTGGAATGGAGGCCAAGGACATGTGATGAGGTCTCACAAGTCCCCAAAATCCCCTCTTAAAAAGTAGCCTCTTAGATTCCATATATAAATGATAACATACAGTATTTGTCTTTGTCTGTCTGACTTATTTCACCAAGCATCATACCCTTCAGGTCCATCCGTGTTGCTGCAAATGGCATTATTTCATTCTTTTTTATGGCCGAGTAGTATTCCATTGTATATATGTGCCTCATCTTCTTTATCCATTCCTCTGTTGATGGACACTTAGGTTGCTTCCATGTCTTGGCTATTGTAAATAGTGCTGCCATGAGCATTGGGGTGCATGTATCATTTCAAAGTAGTGTTTTCGTTTTCTTCGGATATACACCTGGAGTGGAGTTTTTTGAGTTTTTTAAGAAAGACTCTTATCTTGAAAGAATTAGAAATGTAATGAACAAAATAAACTTTGAAACAGGCTAAAAAAGAAAAAAAGTAGCCTTAGGCCCCTTAGGCCTGATGGATCTGTTGATGTCACCTGGGTCTTCATGTAAAAACTTCTGCCTTCCCTTAAATTTCTCCCTTCCTCTGCCTTCCCTTATCCTCAGTCCCTGACCTGTCCAAGCCCCTGACTCTCCCCCAGAATCTCCAATAACTGGCCCTGCTCCCCTGACTCACCTTGCTTGGGGGCAGGGGGGAGATAGGGTGGAGGCAGATGTTCTGAGCAGATTGGACGCCCAGGAGCCCTTAGCTGAGACACTTGGTCTCACCTCAAGGAACTCTCTGGAGACTGGAAGAGCGCCATTTTCCACACACTAGGCCCAGTCTCAGGGAACTCTCCTGCTTCTAGCTCCCACTTCTCCCTGGCTGAGGCCCACATGACACTCTGCTGACTGAGACCCCTCTCCCCTTCCCAGCTTCCCCCATCCCACTTCCCAGCTCCCTTTCACAGCCCGTCCTTCTCTCAACCCCCAGATCAACCCGTGTTTGCTACCATGTCCCTCAGAACCACTCTCCTCTTATTCCCCTGGGCCAAGGCCAGAACCCAGGCTAGTCAGGGCCCAGCAGCAAGTCTGGGTAGCCTCAAATATCACCCCTGCCTCTATCCCTCTCTCACCCCAAAGCATCCAGGGCTTCACATTCCCAACTCCCCTGTAATACCACCACCACCGACCCTCCCCTTCTGCACCAACCTTTCCAAATCTTTCCTGTTCCCATAGCTGTGGCTTCACCCTCACAGCTGCCCCCTCCTTTCGCTCTCTCAGAAACCGTCCCCTACAACGCCGTTCTAAAAGGAAATAAAGGGACTTCCCTGGCAGTCCAGTGCTTAGGACTCCGTGCCTCCACTGCTGGAGACCCAGGTTTGATCCCTGGCTGGGGAACTAAGATTCCGCAAGCTGCGTGGCACGGCCAAAACAAAAAACAAACAAACAAAAAGGAAATAAAACAAATGAAGTAAAAGGTAAGCCACCACCAAAAATTCCTGATTAGAATGAAGCTTCTGGAAACCCAGGAGGAGCTTATGTCTTTTCTGGTCCCTGGAACGGAACGGGCACACTATATTTCTGCCCTGTGGTGTTGTAAGTTCCTTGAGGACAGTGGCCAAGGTTTTTTGTGTCCACCTGAGTATTGAGTCTCCTCAGAAGTCTGCTAGGGCTTCCCTGGTGGCACAGTGGTTGGGAGTCCGCCTGCCAATGCAGGGGACATGGGTTCGAGCCCTGGTCAGGGAAGATCCCACATGCTGCAGAGCAACTAAGCCTGTGTGCCACAACTACTGAGCCTGGGTGCCACAACTACTGAGCCTGTGCTCTGGAGCCCGTGGGCCACAGCTACTGAGCCCACGTGCCACAACTGCTGAAACTCTCGTGCCTGGGGCCCGTGCTCCGCAACAAGAGAAGCCACTGCAATGAGAAGCCCGCGCACTGCAACGAGGAGTAGCCCCCGCTCGCCACAACTAGAGAAAGCCCGCACGCAGCAACAAAGACCCAACGCAGCCAAAAATAAATAAATAAATTAATTAAAAAAAGAAAAAGAAGTCTGCCCACCATGGCCCCTCTGTCAGTGCTCACTCCGTATACACCAGCCACTTTGGATTCGAGCAATCTACCTGTAAGAATTTGCATTGTCAGTCACTAAATTAAGCTGGTGAGGGTTTTCTTTGTATTCCCTCAGCCTGAACACCAGGCCTGAGTCAGGGCAGGCCCCGCCTAAATGCGTGCAACTGTACCTCTTTCCCCCCATCAGCAAAGAGAAATGACCCAACCCAGGAATCAGTGTTCCCTCAGGGAAGCCTAAAGCAGAGGGACCTATGCTTTTGTTTATTCATTTATTTATTTTCTAGTTAATTAAACTATCCAGAATCTTTCTGGGCACAAGAGGTCCAGCGATTTCAGAATTGAGGCCACCCCTATGCCAGGGCCTTTAACCTTGGAAGCCTCATGCTACATTGTCCTCAGACAGCCGTCCCCTTCCTGCTTATCCATGTGCTCCTCCAAGTTTTTCTTTCCTTTTTTTTTTTTTTTACTTTAAAAAAAAAAACACATTTCTTTCTTTCTTTCTTTGGCTGAGTCGGGTCTTAGCTGCAGCACGTGGGATCTTTGTTGCAGTGTGCGGGCTCTTCGTTGTGGCGCATAGGCTTCCCTCTAATTGTGGTGCACGGGCTCCAGAGCGTGTGGGCTCAGTAGTTGCGGCGCCTGGGCTTAGTTGCCCTGCGGCATGTGGGATCTTAGTTCCCTGACCAGGGATCGAACCCGCCTCTCCTGCACTGGAAGGCGGATTCTTAACCTCTGGACCACCAGGGAAGTCCTCTCTATGTCTTTCAATGGAAGAGAAATAAGCATCTGTCTTGTCAAATAACTATGAGTAGTAGGAAAATAAAACTAAAGAGAATATGATCAGACCTGTCTCTGCAGCCCAAGTACTACTGCAACCAAATTTTCCCTCAGAAAGCAGAAGCTACCCCAGAGGTTTTTCACAGAAACTTTTTTGGAAGTGTAACATACAAAAAAGTACACAAATAATAAATACACATCTTGATGAATACATGAATTTTCACAAGCTGAACACGCCCATCTAAGCAACACCCAGATGAAACAGAACGTGACCAGCACCCCAGAAGGCCCCTCAATGCCCCCTTCCAAGCACCTCCCCACCAAGGGTAACCCCTAGTTTATCTTCTATCACGATAAATGAGTTTGGCCAGTTTTTATATTTTATATAAATGGAATCTTACTGTGCCTATTCTTTTGTTTTTGGCTTCTCTTGCTCAACGTTTAAGTTGGGAGATTCACTCATGTGGTTATGCGTGGCTGTAGTCTGTTCACGCTCATTGCTATGTGGTGTTCCACTCTGTGAACTGTCCACAATGTGTGGATCCAACACAATGCACTGGTCCATTTGACTGGTGACAGTTACCTTGTATTTGAGTCCCAGAAAACTCTCTTGATTTGGGTGACGCTCTCAATGACTTTATTTCCAACAACAAAGTGGTGTTTAGGGAAGACCCATGAACCCGAAATGGCCTCAATCGATGCTGGTTTGCAATGCTTAGAGAGGTCACCTAGCAGAATTGGTTTATTTAAAAAAAAAAGAAGAAGAAGAAGAAGGAAGGAAGAAGAAAGAAAAGGAGGGGCTGTTCAGGATGCTATAATAGAATACCACAGACTAGGAGGCTTAAAACAACAGACATTTATTTCTCACAGTTCTGGAGGCTGGGAAGTCCAAGATCAAGGTGCTGGCAGATTTGGTGTCTGGTGGGAACCCATTTCCTGGTTGATAGACTGCTGTCTTCTTGCTGTGCCCTCACATGGTGGAAGGGACCAGGAAGCTCTCTGGGGTCCCTTTTATAAGGGCACTAATTCCATTCATGAGGGCTCCACCCTCATGACCTAATCACCCCCCAAAGGCCTTGTCTCCTGATGCCAGGAGGTTTGGTTTCAACATATGAATTTGCGGGGGGACACAAATATTCAGTCCTTTGTAGAGGCAAAGAAAGGTAACCAAGATTTAGTCATTATTCCTGGTTACAACACAAATATTGGATGCTGTTTTGGACAAACCCTTGAATGCCTGCTTTCAAAAGCAACACAGTCAGTGGTCCTGTTGTGGAGGCCACAAATGCACACAGAAGGAAGGCATGAAAGAGAGAACCTAATGGTTGGACAACAAGTGCTTATAGCTTTGGATAGAATTTCCACACAGAAAGTGTAGGGTCTCAAACTACTCAGTGAGTAGTGCAGATGAAATCACTAACGTCAAAGATTTGTGGAAAGTTTAATAAAGTGGCTTTGGGCTATGCCAGTGGAAAAGGCAATACAATCTCAACTTATGTGTTATTTTAATAATAAGTTCTTCTAAATAATAAAGGTAACTGGGATGGTTTTAAAAATACATTCACAAATTCTTTAACACTCTTCCCTGCAAGAGGTGGAGCCAAATCCTCTTTCCCTTACTGTGGGCTGGACGCGGTAATGAGGTTGCTAATGAATAGATTAAAGGGTACATGATGGTGTGTGTCTCTGGAGCTTAGGTCATGAGGTACTGTGGGCGTCTACTTGCTCGGTTTCTTGCTCTCTCTTGGATCACTGTGTCTGGGGAAAGCCATCTGCCATGTTGGGAGGGGCCTGAGGGAGAGGCCCACGTGGTGACTGAGTGAGGGAGGCCTCCCTCTGGCCATCGTAAGTGAGGAACCGAGGCCTGCCAACAGCTATGCGATTCTCCAGCCCCTGCAGCCCTGCAGCCCTGGCCCACATCGAATATTCTAGGCCTAAAAGTTCAAGATAGTCACAAAAGGTGTTCGGGGACCTTCTCAGTAGGACAACATGGGATCATATTATGTTTGGCCATCAAAGACATTTCATTCACTGAACGGATGGATGGATGGATGGATGAATAGATGAAGTAATGAATCTGGGCTTAAAGATGGCATTGTTTTTTGGCGGCGTCACACAGCTTGCGGGATCTTAGTTCCTCAGCCAGGGATTGAACCTGGGCCCTTGGCAATGAAAGTGCAGAGCCCTAACCACTGGACAGCCAGGGGATTCCCAAGAAAGGATAGATTTTGGAAGAAAGATTTGACATGAAGAGCCCAATGGCAGAAGCCAATCAGGATGCTATTGCAGTGGTCCAGCAAGAGAGGATGGGAGGGACTTCCCTCGTGGCGCAGTGGTTAAGACTCCGCACTCTCAATGCAGGGGGCCTGGGTTCGATCCCTGGTCAGGGAACTAGATCCCACATGCATGCTGCAACTAAGAGTGCGCATACCACAACTAAGGAGCCCCGTGAGCCACAACTAAGAGGAGCCCGCCTGCCGCAACTAAGACCCGGTGCAACCAAATAAATAAATTAATTTAAAAAAGAATAAATGTTCAGTTAATAACGTGTTTCTTTCAAAATAAATAAAGACTATGCTTTAAAAAGAAAAAAAAACAAAAGAGAGAGAGAGGATGGGAGCCTGGGCCAAGGCTGAGGCTGTGGGGAGTGGACAGAAGGAGGATGCTTATAATCAGAGGGACATTTTGAAGCAGAGGTTCTCCATCATGGACCCCTGTGCCGGTCTGATAAATCATATAGCCCCCTTCTCAGAATCGTGCTTTACAATGCATAGACTAAAACAACAGGATTACAAAGGAAACCAATTATATTGAAATATGCTAGCAAAATACCAAGACCCCACTAATTTGTGATATTGTCATTGTGGCCGCAAGTCTTTTGACACTTACCCCATTGAGAGGTGGCGTCTTTGTCCCCTCCCCTTGTATCTAGGCTGACCTTAGTAAGAAATTTGCTTGACCAATAAAACGTGGCAGAAGCGACATTCTGGACTTCCTTTTTTTAACTGAGGTACAATCGACATACAATATTCTATTAGTTTTACGTGTACAACATAATGATTCAATAGTGGTATATATTATGAAGTGATGACCACAGTAAATCTAGTTACCATCCCATACATAGTTTCAACATTTTTTTTTCCTTGTGATGAGACCTTTTAAGATCTACTCTCAGCATCTTTCAAATATGCAATGCAGTGTTATTAACTATAGTCACCATGCTATTATATCCCCAGGGCTTATTTATTTTATAACTGGAACTTTATACCTTTTGACCCCCTTCATCCATTTTGCCCACTTGACATTCTGGAATTTCCTTTTTTTTTAAAATTAATTAATTTATTTTTGGCTGCGTTGGGTCTTCGTTGCTGCACGCGGGCTTTCTCTAGCTGCAGCGCGCGGGGTCTACTCTTCGTTGCGGTGCGCGGGCTTCTCATTGCGGTGGCTTCTCTTGCTGCGGAGCACAGGCTCTAGGCACGCAGGCTTCAGTAGTTGCGGCGTGCGGGCTCAGTAGTTGTGGCACGAGGGCTCAGTAGTTGTGGCTCATGGGCTCTAGAGCGCAGGCTCAGGAGATGTGGTGCACGGGCTTAGTTGCTCTGCGGCATGTGGGATCTTCCCGGACCAGGGCTGGAACCCGTGTCCCCTGCATTGGCCGGTGGACTCCCAACCATTGTGCCACCAGGGAAGCCCGACATTCTGGAATTTCTAAGGCTAGATCAGAAGATGTCTGGCAGCTCCCTCCCTATTTTCTGGAACACTCTTTTTGGGGCTGTGAGCCACCATGTAAGAAATCCCACTACCCAGAGCCCACCCAGTTGGGCAGAGGACATGGGGGAAGCTAGGAGGCTGCCTAGGGGTGCAGAGAGACAGAGATGCATAAAGGAGCCCCCAGTCATTGGGATCATCCAATCTGAGGCCCCCGACATTGCCTGGAGCAGAGATAGCCCACCCAGCCCTGCCCAAAGGGCAGGTTCATGAGCAAAAGAAATGATTTTTGCTGCTTCCAGCCATTACCTTTTGAGGTAATTTGTTCCAGAGCACAGATAACCAGAACGCTAATGGGTGGGCCTATTAATGATGAATTAAATAGTAAGATCTAACAGCAGTCCTAACAAATACCATAATTTCAAATTAGTGATGCGCGTAATCAGTATATTGAGGTATCGGCGTCGACTATACTGTGATACGAAAATATCTGTGATTTTGAGAGGCGACCGAGTCACAGGTGCTGCTGATACAATGATAATGGTTGCCTACACGCAGGGCTGAAGGAAATGCTAAATTTCAGGTAAAGCTTAATGAAAAGAAAAATAAAAAGATTTCCCATCCAAGTTCACAAGTCCCCTGAATTCTATCTACGGATCCCAAGTTAAGAAGCCCTATTTTAGAGAGAAATCGGGGCATCCCTTTGATGACTGAGTCTGTCCTTCTTAAGAATTCAGTGAAGCAGCTTTTATAGACAGCTGAACAGACTGTATTTTTAAATGTGTTTCACCGGAAGCTTTAAAAATACCCCTCCTTTCATTCTTCTCCCCGCTCTCTGATGTTCTCTCTCATTTTTCTCCTACAGCAGCTCTTGCTGTCTCCTTAGTGTTCTCTGCTTCTCTCCATCCCCAGAACCCAGCTGCTCTGGTGCCCATGCTCCTGGCCTGGACCACGCAGAAGGTTCTCTCAGTCCTGCCCGGTGCCACCCACCCACTGCCCTCCTGCCTGAGAGAACTTTCTAGAACACAAATGTAATCCTGTTCTCTCCAGCTCCAGCTCCCAAGTCCACAATGTTGAGCGAGAGGGAGAAAAGCTTCTCTGACAAAGACAAGCGGGAAGCAGGCCCCTCTCTCCTGGCCACTGTTATCCTACCACACTTCCCTTATCGTTCCCCGGCGCTCAGGCTGCTTCCAGCCTCCCCGGGTTTGCTTCTGCCTTTCTGCCCTCTCCCAACATCTTTCTGAATTCACCCCCAAGGCTAAGGCGGGTATACCTGTGAAAACTAGGCCAGCATCACCTCCTCCAGGAAGTTTTCATAAGCTCCCCACCCTAAGAGTAACTAACAGTGCCTTCCTCATTGACCCACCTACTTGCTCAAAGGGTGGATTTTTTTTCTTATACATTTTATTGAAGGACAGCACACATACAGAAAAGTGCACGCGTCATAAGTGTATCACTCTATGGATTTTTGTGGACTGGAGAGACTTGTACTTGTGTGTAAGCAGCTCCCAGAATAAGGAACAAAACTTTCCCAGTCCCCCAGGGGTCCCCCGTGCCTCTTCCCACTCACTACGCCCCTCCCCACCTGAGGAGAGCTATTATCCAGACTTCTAAGTGCAAACACTAGTTGGGCCGGCTTTTAAACTTCAGATCCGTGGAATCACAGAGTAGGTGCTTTTTTTTTTTACATTGAAGTATAGTTGTTTATAATGTTGTGTTAGTTGGTGCTTTTTGATGTCTGGCTTCTCCCACTCAATATCATGTTTATGAGATCCCTCCCTATTGTTAGGTGCAATTGTGGATTGTTTATTTTCACTGCTGTATAGTATTCCATTGTGTGAAGACACCACAGTTTCCTTCCCCATTCTGCTGTAGATGGGCATTTGGGTAGTTTCCAGTTTGGGGTCATTACCAACAGCACTGCAATGAGCCCTGCCTTTTGAGGAACATGGGTACACAATTCTGGTTGAATATATTCCTAGTAACCTACAAAGACAGGTTAGAACAACTGCAACATTTTTTTGCAAATCGCTATAATTTTTTTTTTCGTTGCACCGTGCAGCACGTGGGATCTTAGTTCCCTGACCAGGGATTGAACCCATGCCCCCTGCAGTAGAAGCACGGAGCCTTAACCACTGGACCGTCAGGAAGTCCCAACAAATCACTATAATTTGTGTCTCTGTTTCCCTCTATTAGACTGCGAACATCTTTTTTATTTATTTGTTTTTTAAATAGCATGTTCCAAAGTTTAATTTTACTGTTATTCAGAGTGCCACAAAGAACTGTTCTGTTTTTATTTTTGTTTTTGGTTGCGCTGGGTCTTCTTTGCGGCTCACGGGGCTCTTCGTTGAGGGCTTCTCTCTAGTTGCAGCGTGAGAGCTCTCTAGTTGTGGTGCTCGAGCTCAGTAATTGCGGTGCTCAGGCTTAGTTGCCCCAGGACATGTGGGATCTTAGTTCCCCAACCAGGGATCGAACCCGAGTCCCCTGCATTGGAAGGCAGATTCGTAACCACTGGACCACCAGGGAAGTCCCTAGACTGTGAACATCTTTTTTTTTTTTTTTGGTTGCATTGGGTCTTTGTTGCTGCGCACGAGTTTTCTCTAGTTGCAGTGAGTGGGGGTTACTCTTCGTTGCGGTACACGGGCTTCTCATTTCATTGCTGTGGCTTCTCTTGTTGCGGAGCACAGGCTCTAGGTATGTGGACTTCAGTAGCTGCAGCACACGAGCTCAGTAGTTGTGGCTCGCGGGCTCTAGAGCGCAGGCTCAGTAGTTGTGGTGCACTGGCTTAGTTGCTCCACTGCACATGGGATCTTCCTGGACCAGGGCTCGAACCCGTGTCCCCTGCATTGGCAGGCGGATTCTTAACTATAAGGAAGTCCCCGACTGTGAACATCTTTAACAACGGGCTGTGTCTTACATATTTTTGTCTCATCATCATCTAGCTTAGAGTCGCTGTTCAAGAAATATTATTTAAATGAATGAATACTGAATGCTGATAAATTGCTAGGAGAAAAGTATTTCTCCTATGGCCTTCATATTGTTTCATCCTTCTGTTCCTAGATTCTCCCAGATTCTGTTATTTACTATTTATATTTTTCGATCAGTTTGTTACATTTTTATTAAAAATTTACTCAAGATCCTTTGTGGAAGAATGTGAGACACACACACACACACACACACACACACACACACACACACACACAGAGCTTCCTTTTTCCTATCTAAATTCAGAAAGCAGTGGGACTAATTTGACTAAGTGATGGTCTATCTACTTTTTTCTAGGAGGAGAGTCTTAGCTACCTTAGGAAGTCCCTGTTCCTGGGACAGGAAGCAGCTTGAGTCATTTAGGTCACACTCCAAATGTTTGATCATTTCAGTTGTTGAAAAATACCATGCACACAGAAAGGAAGTTATTTTATCTTTAAGTAGCACTTCGGGGCATACCTATAGGAGATTCGCTCCTCTAGAATTTAATCATCCCAGTTTAGCTTTTCACACTTTTGGTGACTTCTTGCAGGGTATGAGTGTGTGTTTTGTTTCGTTTTGAATCCATCTCCAAGAATGGTTCCTCTCTGTAAGTTAAAACGGTAATGAATTCTTACAAAGATCTGACTTTCAACTGCAAAGCGATCCAAAGAAATAGTTAAAATTGTTTTACTGCCTCTGCTAGTTTATCATCACCGTTATTGCTGGAAATATTAATTCGCCATATATATTTAGTTCACTCTTTTCTCTCACTCCCCGCAGTGTGATTTAGGTTACTTCTCGTGGCTTTTAGAACACGGTTCTCAAGGTTGAGAGTTGGTGGGTGTCTTGCTTTGGGGGTTGGCAGAGGCATATCCACGCCCCTAGGCAAAATAGAAATGTGTTTAGTGTTATTAGAATGGTTTAGAGCTGTGTCCAAGTGCAAGGTTGACTCATGTATTAGTTACCTATTACTGCATAACAAATTACCCCACAATTCAGTGACTTAACAACAACAGAACATTTATTATCTCGCAGTTTCTGTGGGTCAGGAATTCAGGAGTCAGGGGCCTTCGTGAGGTTGTATTCAAGAGGTCTGTCTGAAGATCCCACTGGGGCTACCAGATCTGTTTCTAAGATGGCTCATTCACATGGCTGTTGGCAAGAGGCCTCAGTTCTTGGCTCACCCAATAGGGTTGCTATGTGCCCATGACATTCAGGAGGCTGAACGTGCCCATGTCATGGCAACTGGCTTCCCCAGATAGCAATGAGGAAGCCACAATGCCTCTTCTATCCTAATCATGGACGTCACATACAGTCACTTCTGTCACATTCTATTTATTAGCAGTGAGTCACTAAACACCACCCACAATCAAGGGAAGGAAAATCAGCCTCCACCTCTTGAAGGGAGGAGAATCAAAGAATTTGTGGACATATTAAAAAACCACCACAGGGTTTCCCCGGTGGCGCAGTGGTTGAGAGTCCGCCTGCCGATGCAGGGGACACGGGTTCGGGCCCCGGTCTGGGAGGATCCCACATGCCGCGGAGCGGCTGGGCCCGTGAGCCATGGCCGCTGAGCCTGCGCGTCCGGAGCCTGTGCTCCGCAACGGGAGAGGCCACAACAGTGAGAGGCCCGCGTACCGCAAAAAAAAAAAAAAAAAACCACCACAGGTGGTAAATATGTTAATTGAATCCAATCAAATGTTGAGGCAACATGGGTGGTAGCTACGTATTTCTCTCTCCTTCAATCAGATGACAGGGCAGAGAGAAATCAGAGGTTAGAAAAGAATCAGGGTAGGATTTACCTTGAAGTGGGGACCTGAGATTAAGAAAAAAATTCCACCTGAAGGGTATGGCCGTGGATCTTCGGTTGTCATAGCAACTATACACAAAATTAAGAAGGGCTCTGGTTGTCTGTCTGGGGTGTAAGCAAATTCTCCTTGGAGATCTGTAGGGCCCATATCCTGCATCTTGGCCTCCAATTTCTAGCCAGCCACTAATGTTATCTATGTAGTGTGATGAACTCTTGACCAACGTTAAAGGCTGTCTCGAAAGAAAGCAAAATCATGACTCTCATACAAATATAAAATGAACACATCACAGGCTTTATATAACTCATTAATAAATAAATGAGGGAATGGGTGAGATATAACTGGCTCAAAGGAGCATCCCAAGAACAGAAACATTTGTAGATCGGGAATATTGAAATAAATTTGCAAATGGACGCAAAACTGGCTTTTGGGGTGGGAGTAGGGGTTCTCACTGCCCCAGAGAGAAGTTATTTGCTTATCTATAGGCGAGAAGTATCCAGTACTATTAGTTCTCTGCATCGTATAGAGTTGTAAAATAGCCTGGCAAAGACAAAGGTTCATTTTCTGTAGGTTCGGAAAATACCCCCACCGTCAGGCTCCAGCATTCCATTGAAAGAATAGCCGGTAATCTTTTCTGCTTATTCCAAAGCCTTACATTTTTCCTTGTATCAAGTAACCTCAACTCTCTTGAGTTGGCAAAACACACTCCTTTGAACCTTGGGAAGGTTGAGAATTGAATATGGAGAAGATGAAATCAATCAAATATTACTGTAGTGATATTTTGGTGTTAAGTTCAGGAACGATCTATGCATGTGATTTGATCTGTAGTGTTTGTGACAAGTTGGAGGTAGTAAAGAATCTCACAGATTAGCCTTATGATTCCAACTTAAAATCGTATAATAGACTTTAGAATCGCAATTTGAAGGTAAAAGGAATTAAAATTTGACTTGGAAAGCAAGAGTTGCAATGTTTAAGCCAACTGGATATTCACTATATTTACACATTTAATTGATTCGATTTTGCTTTTGGTCGGCCCTCTGTATCTGCGGGTTCTGCATCTGAGGAATCAACCAACTGCGGACCGAAAATATTCGGGAACAAAAAAAATTCCAGAAAGTTCCAAAAAGCAAAACTTGAATTTGCTGCATGCTGGCAACCATTTACATATCATTTACATTGTATTTACAACTATTTACATAACATTTACATTGTATTAGGTACCATAAGTAATGTAGAGATGACTTAAAGTATATGGAAGGATGTGTAGGTTACATGCAAATAGTACACCACTTTATTTAAGGGACTTGATCATCCTTAGATTTGGTATCTGAGGGGTGGTCCTGGAACCAATCCCCTGTGGATACTGTATTAGGTTCATAAGTTTGCCCATTCAGACATTCGAATGTTTAAAATGAAAACAAAACAAATTATATGTGTGTGTGTGTGTGTGTGTGTGTGACTATATATAAAATGTTTAGGGAAATTTAGCTAAATTTATAAAGGGATGGGACAGTTTTAAGAGCATTTAGTCTGTTCAACTTGTCTTGACTGAGCCTTAATCAAACGCCTCTCTGAAAATGACTGCTCTAATTTTGTATAAAAATAACAAGGTTAATAAATGCAAGTTAAAAACTTGTGAAACTCTAGATTTAAAAATCTGGAACTTGAAAAAATCAATAGTAACTTAACACCTGAAATCGAATGGTTTTTTTCTATATACACCCACACAAATTAACCGGGATATCAAATGATTCCCACTGATGGTTTGGAGGAAAGAGATGTGGAAGAAAGCAAAGGAGGGGTAGGAGGGACTTCCCTGGCGGTCGGTCCAATGGCTAAGACTCCTCGCTCCCAATGCAGGGAGCACGGGTTCGACCCTGCATGCCACAAGGAGGGGCCGGAAAAAAGAAAAAAAAGGAGGGGTAGGACAGGAAGCAAAAAATGAAGTTATGTGTTCTATTTTCATTTAAAATAAGATAGGTGGCAGGTTTTTGTTTTGGCCACGAAGCGTGCTTGAGGGATCTTAGTTCCCCGACCAGGGATTGAACCCAGCCCGTGGCAGTGAAAGCGCGGAGTCCTAACCACTGGACTGCCAGGGAATTCCCTAGGTGGCAGTCTTGAAGCACAGCCCCAAGATTCTTTGACACACTTCCCATTGAAAGATAAAAGGGAGGGGTTGATGTCCTCTCCCCCATTGAATCAGGGCTCTGTAACTGCTTGACCAACAGAATATGGCAGAACCGACACTGCTAGTTTCCAGGCTTAGTTTCCTTAAGTAACTGACAGCTTCCGTGTTCTTGCTTTCTTAGGTGCTCACTCTTGGCACCCAGCCACCATGCTGTGAGGAAGCCCAAGTGATCCTGTGGAGAGGCCCACGTGGAGAAGAACCAGAGCCAGCACCGACTTGCCAACCATGTGTGCGAGCCATCTTGAAAATGGATTCTTGAGTCCCAGTTGAGCTGCCCCAGTTGACGCAGCGTGGAGCAGAGGCGAGTTGTCTGCCAAGACTGCAGATTCTCGAGCAAAATAAACGCTTATTATTGTTTACATCACTAAGCTTTGAGGTGGCTTTACACAGTAATAGATAAACAGAACAAAATATAACTTGCACATAGTAAAGCATACAAATCTTAAATGTACAGCCTGATGAATTTTTTTTTTTTTTTTTTTGCGGTACGGGGGCCTCTCATCGTTGTGGCCTCTCCCGTTGCGGAGCACAGGCTCCGGACGCGCAGGCGCAGCGGCCATGGCTCACGGGCCCAGCCGCTCCGCGGCATGTGGGATCCTCCCAGACCGGGGCACGAACCGGCACCCCCCGCATCCGCAGGCGGACTCTCAACCACTGCGCCACCAGGGAAGCCCCTGATGAATTTTTATATTTGTAAATAATCAAGTCGTCATCAATCAGGTTAGATATAGATATTTGCATCTCCCCAGAAGGTTCCCTCGTCAAACAGCTTCTTGAAATACTAACCAGGCACCTGAACTATTAGCCCACAGTTCCGGGCAGCTCAGCATTTGTTTTTTCTCAGAGATGTTTCCAAACGTAACTGGATTAGAAACATCCTCTTCAGCATCCATCGATGGCATAGAAACAGGCTCTGATGCGTAGGCCAGAAAAGAGCAAAGGCTCGAATAGAAGACGACCGGTTTTCAGTCTGTAACCTCTGGGAAGTAGGTCAGCAGGAAAATGAGCTGATCTGCTCTTAAACCTCCCATCAGCGCATAGGGTGCTTTCTTAATACCTGTAGCGAGGCCTGTGAGGCCTGATTTAGGACTTACGGTCCTAACTCTGTCCGAAGCGACAGAGACCAAAAGGGCTTTGGGGAATCTTTAAGCGGGTTGGAGGAGATCTCCCCCAAATCTGCTTCACCAACTGCTTTACTTCAAACTGTGGGCTGATTTCCATTAATCACACTTGGCCCTAATTACCCTGGAACAGCCTTTCTTCCTTAGGCCTGGAGCAGGAATTTGAAGGGGCTTCTGACAAAGCAGGTCCCTGAGCCCGAACAATAGTGGTCTCCAGGAAAAGCCTGGGCGAGGAAGTGTCCATCCCCACTCCTGTCCTTCCTGGAGACCCAGGTTCTAGGCCTGCTTGTGATCTCCCCAGGTAGAAACCCGAGTTCCTCCACTAAATAGATTTTCCTTTTGTTGTCACATTAATTTGCAACTCATTAATAGTGACAGAAGTGAGGTACTGCACCGATGTCATTTGCATATTCATGAGTGACTTATTATTAAACAAATAAGATTTTCCTATCTTCGCGAGCACCCAAAGTAAGGCTGAACAGTACATGACGCCGGCCCCGATGCTTTATTCTCTCTTTAATATGTTAATAGATGCAGTTGATTTCTTTAAGTAAATACGCATCTGTAAAACAACACGTACTTTATAAAAAAGAAATCATTTAAGTAATAATCTATTAGCAAAGTTGGCAACAATTTAAGAGGAACAACCCGTTAATACCAACTCGTGAGAATCAATTTGTGAATTTTAACTCGGTTGGGTGGTGGGTTGCGGACGATCGAGGAGGAGGACCTGCGAGAGTGCGTGCGCGGTCAAAACATATATTTTAATGAGTTTCCGGAGACAAGCACTCGAATCCTTCGCATCTTTCGGGTGCCGGCTCCCAGTAGGTCGAAAACCGCCCGCGTCCTGACCCGGATCAGCGTTTTTACGACATCCGCAGGGCACTGGAATCGTGATCTGAAAGCAGGCCGGAGCGCCACGTCTACCCCGCCGCTTTCACCGTGCCCACCGGCCCCGCGTTAGCACCGGGTTAAGCCGGGTGGGGGCGGGGCAGGGCTTGGGCTCCCGGCGAGACTCCTCCACCGGGCCGGGACTGGTGGCCTCCCCTCCTGTCCATCCCCGCTGCGGCACGGGTTTCGTCACAGCCGGTTCTTTCCTGCCGGGGTCAGGGCGGGTTCCCCCCGCGGCGGCGCGGAGCGCGGGGCCAACCGCGCACCCTTATCTCGGCCGAGTCAGACACTCGCCGCGCGGAATCTGTTGACATTTACTATTGTTCGCAGGAGTCCGGAGCACGGGGCGGGGGCGGGGGCGGGGGCGGGCGGGCCGAGACTGGGAGAGGGGAGGGCGGCGAGTGTAGGGCCCGCGGCCGGCCGGGGTGTGTGTTTGTGTGAGCTCGCGAAGGGGAGGGGGGGCGATGCGCCGTCTCCACAGAAAAAAAAAGTGGCTCGCGGGCCCGGAAGCTTCCAAGCCGGCTCACTGGCCGGTGGTGGTTGGGAGGCTGCAAGAAGAAAGACGGGGCAGCCGGCGGTGGGGCCCGCGGATGGAGGGGGTCGGCTCCAGCCGCACGGCCCCCGGTGACCCGCAGGACACAAGTGCATTTGTGCCCAGCCGTGGCGGGGATTAAAGTGCCATACGGCCCGAGCGAGGGGGGCGAGGCGGGTGGAAAACAACTCCCCGCGCGCACAAAGCGCGCATTGTTCCAGCCACCTCCATTATGCCGCGCTGCAGCCAAGAGCCCGTTTCGCAACTGCCGCCCGCGCGCGCGCGCACACACACACACACACACACATACACGAATTCGCCCGGGCCTAGGCCGGGGGTGGGTGCGCTCCGCGGGACTGGGAGAGGCCGCTGGGGCTGGGGGGCTGGGGGGAGAAGGGGCTAGCAGGCGTCTCTTTCAGCTCGGCTGTTTTGTCTATTCAGGGCTGGGCTTTTTAATGTCTTCTCTCCGTAATCTCCTCCCCGGCACTTTTCCTTTTCTCCGGTTCCTCGGGCCTGCCCCGAGCGCACCCCGGAGCCTGGAGCTCCCCGGGAGAGGCGGCGACAGTGGGGGGTTGGGGAGGGAGCGCTCTAAGCCGCTGTCACCCGCGGATCGCAGCCCCAGGCACGCAGCGCTTGCCTGCTCTGCTGAGGACACGTGCTCGGGAGGAACCGGGGAAGCGTCCCGCCTTCCAAGGAGAGGCTCCCGGAGCGACTCCATCCCGGGCTCTCCAGGACTTCCCCGGGACCGGAGCGGGAGCTGCGGAATCCCGCGCCGCACTGACGGGCCTGCCGCCGGTGCGTGCCAAGTGGGACAGCCCGGCCGCCCCTACCCTCACCAGGCCAGTGCCTGGGCCCTGTTCTCCACTCTCTCCAGCCTTCACGGCACTAGATAGGCTCCCCGAGAGGAATTTAAGGCTTGCCAGCCCCTTAGGACCCTACCCTTTTCTCCCCCGGGAGCGGAGCTGGGGTGGGGATGGGGGGCAGGGAAAGAACCGAGACGCCCCACTCGCCTCCCGCCGCGCCCTCCTGGTGGGCAGGTGGGGAGCGTAGGAGCCCGAGCGCGGCGAGCCAGCGCGGTCTGGTTTCCTTTACGTTTACAAGCTATAAATAAACTTCCCCTTGGGCGGATGCGCGCTGCGTCCAAGGGTGGCTTCCCGCCGAATCAGGCGGGTGGTTTACCATCCAGGCCGGGAGCTGGTCCTAGCGCGGCCTGAGCCCAGGGTGGGGCGCTGGCTCCGGGAAAGCTCAGAGGTCGGCCAGGAGTGGCCGAGTGACCCACCATCCCTGCGGGCCTGGGGAGCCTCTGCGGTGTGGCCCGAGGGTAGGGCTGGGTGATTTATGAGCCGTCACCCACCCCGCCTCTCCCGTTTCACTTGTTTTCCTCGCCTTCTCCAGCTCAAACCCCATTCCCAGATCCTCGCCCCCAACCCTGCCCGGCAACGATTTGGCAACTGCAGGCTGCTAGAGCGCCAACCCCGGCCCCGGCGGGGCGCGTGTCCGCAGGGCGTGGGTGAGGTCCTCGGTGCTTTCACCCCCGCGCCCCCGCCCGGCGCGAAGAGGGGGCGGCCTTGGCCGGAGAGGCGGGGAGGAAGGGCTGGCCGCGCCACTCCGGAAACCGCGGGCCTGCCGGGTGGATCACTGACCCTCAAGGTCACGGGGCGCGAGGAAACCACCGACCCACGCCAGAGCTGAGGCCAACGCTCCAGTCGTAACCCTCCTGGGGGGTGCGCAGTTCCGCAACGGAGCCCAGAGGACGAGATAGAAGACGTAGCGCAGAGGCCACCACGGGTCCCAACACTGCCCTCCATCAAAGGGGCGCCGTTTCAGTCGGCTCGGCGCCCACACTGCCAAGTCTGGGGCCGGGCCTCCTCGAGTCCCCAGCACACGTGTGTGTGTGTGTGGCAGTGTACATGTACGGGCCTACGGGGACTCTAAAAGGAGTGGGGTGACTCTGGCAGCTGCTACGTTCGTTTCCGCTGAGACTTGGGAGGCCGCGGAGGAGAGGCGGCCAGCGGAGTGGGCGAGAGCCGGGCTTGGGAACGGGGAGGGGGCGTCTTCCCCCCGGGAGGCTCCGTAGCGAGCGCCCCCCAGCATCCTCTACCCTCCCGTCTCCGGGCCGCAGCCCCACACCGCCCCAGGCTCGCTCCTCTGCTCCGTGTTTATTTAACCCTCAACCCCTCCGCGGCAGCTGCGGGTAGAGGGATTCCCGGCGGCGCTAATCCCGGAGCTGGACCCCAACCTCGGGCCGCCGCGAGCGCCCCTCCCCTTCCCGAACCTCGAGGTCGAAGGTCCCAATGGGCCGGCGCCTCCGCTACCTAAATGGGCCTGGGGACCGTAAGGGGTCGACAGAAGGGGACCCTTGGCAAGGTCCCCATTGTTCCCCGGGAGCTGGGAAGCTGACTCACGCTCCGAGCACAGAGCGATGCCGAGTGTTTTCTCGGCAGCCTTCACCCGAGTGCTTTATTTAGACAGGCTTTATTTACAGTACACATGTTTTCGGCTCGTTATTCTGGAGGCGGGAGTGGAAACTGGGCAGAGCAGGAGTTCTCCCCGTGAGCCTCACGTTTTGAAGGGGCTGAGGCTCGGCGCAGTCGAAGGATCCCACTCCCGCTTGCTGTGTTCCCTAGTGAGACGATGCGGAGGAAAACAGTGAACGGGTGGCAATGGAGGGCGCTGTGGGGGGGGGTACACAGGGGGGTCACCCCCTCCCACAGTGCCGCTCTTCAAAATGCATGGCACCCCAGGCGCGTGAGATATCCGCAGGCCCATTGTACAGACTTAGGGTGGGGACAGAAATTCACACCAGCTTAGTGAGAAAAGCGTCTTTAACTCTTTTTCCTGGGCTTCTTCCTTCCGGTTTTGGACTTCTCGGGTTATCCAGGTCTTGGTCTCTCTGGATTCTGGGAAAGCCCTTGTCCAGATTCCTGAGTGGAGGGTACAGGCCAGCCGGGAGGCTCGAAGGCCTCCAGTTGCCAGCCTGTAGCCAAGCCGTTTCGACAGCTACCTAGTAAGTGGGGTGGTCCGGTTAGGGGCTGCAGGAAATTGTCTGAGCTAGGTGAAATATTTTACAAAACCTTTTGGGGGTTTTGACTTGAAGCTGGCAATGTTAAACCAAACCAAGGTTGATGAGTTCTCTCTCCTGACTTTTTAGGTGCAGTTCAGAGAAAACTGGGGGTGGCGCTCTTTAGAGGAAGTAGGTTTAATGGCATTTCCTCTCATTTTTCTCCACCGCGAGGTGTTGCAGTCATCCCCCCTGCTGCTTGCAGAGTTCAGTAGCCTCTCTCTGGTTGGGGGTGGCAGAAAGGCTTCTCTGGGGTCCCTCTTTGGGGGGCCCGCGGCTGACTTGGTCTCTCATGGCCACTGAATTCAAAGTCTTAGCCTGTTTGCTTGCTTCTGACTCCTGCTAGGAGTGAAGGGCAGCCTGACCAGAGGTGCTCGGGCCCTAGGAAGTGCACAGGACACAATACAGACACCCGGGGCCTCTTCTCCTGGCCTTCCCCTAGCGCAGCCCCGGGTCTCTTCAGGAGTCAAGGCCTATACAGCCTTGGCCTGGGTTTCTCTCCCTGTCTTGAGTCTCTGGCTGCAAATCCTCAGCTGCTTCCTGGGGTTTATCTGCAGCTTCCCTTCCTGAAGCCCACACCCTTTGGTCCCTGCCCCCTGGCTTGCGGGGCTGACTTTTCGCCTGCGCACATGCCCACCCCATTCCCGTTTTCAAGCCGCAGTGTTGGAGCTGTGCGGACCAGAGCTGAACTGTGGCCATGAGAGAGAAGGAGGTGGCTTGACCTTTGCAGGAAGGGAAGAGAAGGCGGATTCACAGCTCGCAGCGCTGCTGGGAGACCCGGGGCTGCACAGGGAGCCGCAGGCGTTGCTACAACCCCAGAAGCTCTGACGGGAGCCTGTAAGAGGAAACCAGCTCCGGGAGGCCGAGAGCTTCTGTGCGATGTGTGTGTGTGTGTGTGTGTATGCGTGCACAGGCCTCTCGTGGAGAGAGGAACTGCCTTTGTTGTGGGGGGGGGGAGGGGGGAGGCTGAGGCTGCTGCCAGTGTAGGGCAGTCGGCAGTGGGGGGGGGGCTCACAGGGTGGCTGGGGGCCAAGTTTGGGGCTGCAGTGATGGATGGGGCCTCCGGAGAAGACAGCTGCTAAAAGAAGCTGCTCTTCAGAGGCCCAGACACCTGGACGCTGGCTCATCAGATGTTGGGGGGCATGGGGGGAAGGTGTTCCAAGCAGCTTAGGAAAGTACAGCCTAGAGGGGGCAGAATTTATAACTGCCAAAGGATAGAGAGCCCGGAGCCAGCTTGGGTTTTTAAACATTAAGATTTGGGGTGGCGTCTTTGAGACAGCACCTCCCCGGGGAAAAACAGCAGGCCCTTTACTTGGAAGTCCCCAGAGGCCCCAAGTACAATGAGCCAGCAGTCCAGGCTCACCCAGGGGCGTGCGTCTGTGGAAGGGGCCGCAGAAAGTGCAGCTCCCGCCGGTCGCTTCCCAGGCTCCGGGCGAGGGAGCGGGCAGTGGTGGGGTGGACCCACTGCACACCGAGACCGCTGCCACTGGGGGGTGAGGCGGGGCAGGTGCTGCCTCAGCTTAGCTGCTGGGAACCATTGTTTGAGTCTGCACCCAGCGCTTCTCCAGCCGGGCTAATTCTCCACGTGTCCAATTTTCGTGTCTGAAGAAAAGCAGCAGTACAGAAACAAAACCATATGACAGGACTGGGCTGCAAACCTTGAAGAATCGAGAGGGTGGAAGAGGTGGCGGCTGGGAAGGGGGAGGGGAAAGAATGTGTGTGTGTGTCTGTGGGTGTGTGGTGGCGGCGTGGGGCGGGCGGCGGCGCACAGCCCAAAGTTTCGCCCATTTTCTACCCGATCTCACCTCCCGGCGTGCTCATCTGATGCAGTTCCAACTCCCTCAAACGATTCCGCAGCCCCAGCGCCCGCGGGAGTGTGGAATTACAGTCGGGAGGCAAGGCGCTGCCGCGAGCCGCGACGCGCAGAGCCGGGGGGTGCGGAAGCCCAGGCCCGCAGCAACGAGACGCCCCGGCTGGCTCGCCGTACCCCCGCCCCTGCGGCTCCGTCCCCTTCCCGGTCCCGAGCGGGAAGGTTCGTCACCGCACACGCTCTGCTGGCTGCGGGACAGCGGGGAGGGGGAGGAGGGGTACGGGGCTTCTCCCGCCTACCTCTCCGGGGCGCGATGCCCCCTTTCCCCTTCCTGAGATCCATTTCCTTAAAAAATAGCCTAAGGGCCGAACGTTTAGCTACGGGTTCGGCCTTTCCCCACCCCCTGTGCCCTCTCCGCGTTCCCTAAACCCACCAGGGCACTTTAGGCCCGGCTTCCCCCCCTCCCCCTCGCTTCCGCCCGTGCACGAGCTAGTGGCGGTCACTTCTGCGACTCTTTGGAGGCCGACGGCCCGGAGCTTTGTTCTCCCGGGGCTTCCCCTCCCCCCTCTAAGTCATCCCCGGCTCCACACTTTATCTGCCCCCCTTCCACGTCCGCGCACACAAACAACCCAGGTTCATAACCTCATTAGCATAGGCCTGGATCTGGGTGGCCGCGAGGCTCCGCGCGCGACCCGGCGCAGCGCTGTACTTCGCCGCGAACCGGAGTTTCCATCAGGCGTGAGCCCTGGGCGGGGGCGGGGATGTGGGCTTTGGGGCAGGATTGGGGCCGGCCGGGAGGAGGAGGCCGCCCGGGGCAGCCGGAGCCGCGGGAGGAAGGCCCCTCCCAGCGCCCAGTTGCCGTGGTCCCCGGAGCAGATGGCAACTTTGTCTCCTGGTGTGCGCGCAGCGACTTTCAACACATTCAAAAGGCTGCGCTCAGCCTGTCGGGGAAGCCTCGCTGACATTCAGAACCGATTAAAGACCCGAGACGGTGCCAGGCGCAGTGGAGAGTTATGAATTAATCATGGGGGTTACCGATATCTGAGGCTCCCCAGGGCAGCCCCTCAATTATTAAGCAGCCCCCACTGCCCACTCCTGACCCCACCCCCAGCCGCAAAGCGGGTAGGCCCGGCGTCTTTTGCGCTGCCCCAATTAACAGCCACCGGGTAATGTGAAAAGTGTTTGCCCTGCCACCCGAGGTGCGGGCTCAGGCTGCGCCGCTGGGCCTGCCAGACGCACGCCGGGCAGAAAGCTCAGCCTCTGGGACAGGCCCCGCGTGAGCGTCGCACTCCCGCCCGGGAGTCGGGGCTGGAGTGAGGCGCGTTCTCAGGCTCTGTGCCCCAGGCGCGGCTCCCTTCACCTCTGCAGGTGGGGAGGCCCTGGCTAGAGAGCGACGCCGGGGGCCACCCTCCACAGGGTACATGTCTTGGGTCTCCGGAGTAGCGGTAGGCTTGTGGTTTTGTGTAGTGGCTCTGGCGATGTTCCAGGCATGGAAAAGCGAGGTTTGTGTGTCCTGTGAAACGCCGCACAATCCCTGGGCCTTCTAGGAGGCCCACTGGCTGGAACCCTCATGCCCCAAGCAGCCCAGAGTCCCCGTAAATGGGAACCTCCTCGACTACCGAACCCCTTGTCCGCATATTAAATCACGCACACCCTTCTAATCTTCCCTATTTATTTCCCGGGCCTGCCTGGCCACAGATTTCTGCAAGACAGAGCAGTCTTCGGGTTCCTCCTGCTTCCAGAGGGGCCATAAAAAACAGATGGTCTCATTAGGAACAATTTATGCATATATATTTCGAAGAGTTCAGCAGAGCCGGGGTAGGTTTGCAGCCCCTGCGTCAGGCAGGAGCAAAATATCACCACTTGCAAATGTTTCCAGTTTGCAAAGTAATGGTCTATCCAAAGTAGCTAAGCAACGAATTACTCAAACACTAGAAGGTTAGATGCCAATATTATCACATTCCTCGTGCTCCTTAAACCGTCCTCCTCCGCGGTCACTGGGTTTCGGAGGGAGGCTCGCTGGCCACGCACCCCTACGCCCGCGGCTTCCTTTCAACGACGATTTCCAATCTCCAAGTCAAATCACTTATTAATTATAGAGGCAACTCGAGCAAACCCAATTACCCGTAGGCAGCCCTTCCCAGATGGGAAGTCTGTCTCGCGGCTCCCACGGTGGCCCAATTTCTGGGGAGCCTTTTTTTGCGTACGATTTCTTTTTGTCAGTGGTCCGCCAGCGGCCCTGAAGGTTTCCTCTCCCTGGTTTTTCTTCCTAGAGGCAACTCCATTTTCTTACCCAGTTCCCTTTCCTTCCTCCAAGGAGACCTCCCCGCCCCTTAGGAGGCTCTGCCTTCAGGCTAAATTTACCGCCGCGCCAGGTTTAAGCCTTAGGCGTTGCAGCCCTGGCGCTGGAATGGCGGAGGCCGTAGACAGAGCCCTATTCATTTGCAAAGGCGGAAGGCTGAGTGATTCGCTCGCTTGGCTGCCCTTCTACTCCTCAGTCTTCCCTTCAGGCCTAGCCGGTGTCTTGGACTCACCATGATCTGTGAGTTGTGACCCTGGGCTCCGCAGGGGTTCACTCCAGGTCGGAAAAAGGCCACTTCACTTTTTAATGCCGCTACGGTTCTGGCCATATGGTAATAATAATGCTAACCACCAGGACTTTTTGTGCCAAGCAGTTTATAGATACATACATCTTCTTTAAACCTCGCTGTCGCGCATTTATATAGGCATCATTTCTCCCATTTTGCAGATAAGAAAACTGAGGTTAAGAAACTTGCCTCAGATCACGCTGTTACTTGGATAGGAAGCCCTTAATTCAAAACCTGCGTTTTCATTCACAGCTTCAAAGACACCTTCCAGAATAGTGTAAGCCGTAGGGGGAAGGAGGGGGGCGGTTGGCGTGCAGCAGAGGAGGCCTAGCAGCGCAAAGGCCTCGGAGTGGTCTAGGCGTCGAGTAGGCATTTGGACAGCACACCGGCTGGACGGGGGAGAGACCTGGAAAACCGAGGCGCGCCTGGGATTTGGAGCGCTAGGGTGGCTGCACCGGCTGGGGGCAGGGTTGCGGGGCAAAGCGCGGCTGCCAGGGTCTTGCAGCGCGTGGAGAGGGGTCCTGAAGGGACCGCGACAGCGGCTTCCGGGGCTGTGGCGCGAGTGGGACGCGTTGCGCGGTGCGGAGGACTGGTCCCGGCGACCTGGGGGGCGCGCAGCGTGCGAGAAGCCTTGGGAGATACCCAGGGGCCATTGGCCTCGGCCGCGCCTCCCGGCCGCGCTCACTAAGATGGAGCCAGCAGTTCCGCGGAGGAGGGGAGGAGAGGGGAGGAGAGGGGAGGAGGGGGGGGAGGGGAGGAGAGGAGGGAGGGAGGGGGGAGGGAGGGGGAGGGAGGGGAGGGAGGAGGGAGGGGAGGGAGGAGGGGAGGGGAGGGGAGGGAGGAGGGGAGGGGAGGGGAGGGGAGGGGAGGGAGGAGGGGAGGGGAGGGAGGAGGGGAGGGGAGGGGAGGGGAGGGAGGAGAGGAAGGGGAGGGAAGGGGAGGGAGGGGAGGAAGGGGAGGGGAGGGAGGGAGGGGAGGGAGGGGAGGGAGGGGAGGGGAGGGGAGGGAGGGGAGCGGGGAGAGGGATGCGCGGGCGAGCTGGTAACCGTCTGCAGCGAGGAGTGTAATTGCCCCTGTGACCGCGGGCGACGAGGGCGGGGCGCGCGCCCGGCCTCCTCCCTCCCACTCCGCCGCCGGCGCGGAGCTGGCTTTTGGCTGGGAAGGCGCAGAGCACCTCGAGGGCCTGGCCGGCTCAGCGCAGGGGGAGGCGGGTGCTAGCCCTCGCCTCCTGGACAGCCGTCCTAGGCGCTCCCGCCTGGGGCCTTCCTCCTGCGCGCCGGCCACTTCCTTTGGCTCCCAGGCCCTTCCAGGCACCGGCCTCCCTCTTCCTTAGGGTGCGCCCCGGCCCGGGCCTGGGGTAGTCAGCCGCGCCCGGGTGCCATCGGTCACTGGAGAGCGGCGTTCCCTGGAGGGGGCGCGGCGGTCAGCCTCGGGTGGTGGGTGATCTAGGAGACCCTCCACCCCACCCTCGCCCCGGGCGAGCCCTGAAGCCCGCGGGCCTCGGGGGTCGCCCTGGGCCACCCCTGCTCGGCGAGGCCGAGCTTGGCTGCGCACACTTGGCCGCCTGTCCCCGGGTCGGAGGGGAGACGGACTTCGGGCACTCTCCGCGCCCCCGGATCTCCCCGCGCCGTCGGCTGGTGCGCTTTGCCCTTTGGTGGGTTCCTGGCCCTGCGCCGAGCAGAGGGGGCCGGGTCGGTGGTGGAGAAGGGGGCCCCGGCCGGCCAGGGATTCCGGAGTTTGTAACCCGTGTAGTTTCTGGCTTTCACGACTCGTTTGAAATCCTCCCACAGGAAGATGTCTGCCTAGGAGGCCTGCGCGGCTCGGAGCCCCGCGCGGCCACCCGGGTGTGTGTGTGCGGGTGTGTGTGTGTGTATATAGATGTGTGTGCGCGCGCGCGCACGAGACCCGGGAGAAGGGAGAAGGAGCCGGCCTCAGCACTTTCTCAGCTGCAGCGCTGCGATCGTGTCGTGCGGCGCAGGGCCTGGCACCCGGGGCTCGCCCTCACCCCAGCCTCGGCCCGGCGGACGCCCCGGCGCCCCTCTTGAGCTTTCTCCCTGCCCCCTGGCAGGGACTGTTAACACAAGCAGGTGATGGCGCCCTGACGCCCGTCGTGCGTTGGTCTTTATACCTCGTGAGTTCAACACTAATGAGTTATGGGTTGGCCCACGAAAATATAATGTGTAAATTAGGAATTTAATGATGTGTAAGATTAAAAGCTGCGCAGGGTTGCATTTATTTAAGGCTGCCATCTTGTGTTCGCAGAGAAATTACTTGAACGACATTGACCCCCCTCGCCCGTAGGACTGGAAATGGCGCGGGGGCGGGGATGGGTTCTGGGGGCTCCCGGCCCTGGGGCTTGAGGCCCTTGTCGCCTCTCTCGCGGGGCAGGTGGTGGTCTGTGACGGCTGAGGGCTGATTTTGGGTGGGTGCATTCACAGGAGGGGCTGACTAAACTCTTTCCCCCTTTCTGGGGTCCGGGATTGGCAAGGCCCACAGGGGTTGCCAATTTCTGGGAACCTTACTGCTGCTTCCTGTCCTGATGCGCTCACGCGTTTTAGGGGTTGTTTCCAGAATCCAAAAGCAACTATTTTTTGATTTTTTAAACCCATTTCCCTTCATTTGTCCAAGCGCAAGTGTTGGGTCTGCCCTCACCGAACATGAACCCATCCCTTGGAGCAGCCAGGGGCCCCCAGGCCCAGGCAGGCCTGGAACCTGGATCCTCAACCCTCAGGTTTGTACAGATTCAGCTCACTTTTTGTAGGATTCTTTTCTTTTTTTGCAAATTCGCGGGGAAATGGAAAGCAGAGACTCCCTGTCTTTTTGCTCTGACATTGGGGCTCCCTGCTCTGTGCCACCATGCCTGTGTACAGGCCAGCTCTCACCTCATTATTGTTTCCTGCAGTTTTCTTTTTCCAGCAAAAGCTTCTGGTGATGTATGTGGCCTGAGGCTCCTCTCAGGCGCTCCTTAGACCCAGGTGAGGCACGTGATGCCATCTTGGGGAAGCTGCACCCGGCAGCCACCAGGCCGAGCTTTTCCATCTGGTTCTGTGGCCAGAGCGACCGGCAGGTGGGATGCCTTTTGTGGCCACCGGATGTGAGGACTCTCTGACAGTCTCTGCCCAGCCCTGTGGTGGCTGAGGAGGGAATGAGGTAAGGCTGGACATTCCCGGGATCCAGTCCAGAGCTGGCTGCTCACCCCCCTGGGAAATGAGGGCTCTCCTCGCAAAGGGACTGCTTTCCACCTGGAACAATGTGATGGTCTGGAAGGGCCGGAGCTGTAGTGCCTAGGGGGCATGGGAGGAGTAAAAGCAAAGAAAGGATTGGCTCTTGAACATTTATAGAGGGAACCAAGGCTTGTCTTGGTAAATTACAGAGCTCCAGGGCCTTGAGGGAACAGGGAGGCCTCCAGCGGGTATTTTCTAGGCCTTGAAAGAGTTAATGGGAGAAATGTTGTTCCTGGTTTGTCTGTTTGCTCAGGCCCCACACTTATCTAACCAATCACTGAAAGGGTATAACTTTAGAAGTTTCATTCTCTCTCCCGCTTGGCTGGGAATTTCAGAAAACCCTTGCTTAAGTAATCATGATAATCCTTACAAATTCCTTAGGGTCTGAGGCCGTTTGGTGTTCCTACTTGAGTCCTATTTAAGGGAAAAAAAAAAAGACAAGGAGAGAAGAAGGCAGCCTGTAATAAAGAACATTGCAACATATCCCTCTGAAAACTACCCCCCCTGACATGGCTTTTTTGCCCAGATAAGCTTCCTAAGTGGGTCCCTAGGTTTCTGAGAAATGGTACTGCCAGGTCTGGATGTTGGCGGCAAAGGGGAAGATCAAAGGGAAACCAGGTGAGGGGGCCATAGTTTCCCTTTTGGTGAAAACATGAAGGGGACACTTGACCTCCTTGGGGAGCTGGGGGAAGCATATCGCATTGTGGGGAGCAGGTCAGAGTTTGAGGTGCTGCTGATAAGACGTGCTGTTGGAATCAGAAAGAAGGTGTGTGTTGGACTTCCCTGGTGGGGCAGTGGTTAAGAATCTGCCTGCCAATGCAGGGGACACGGGTTCGAGCCCTGGTCCGGGAAGATCCCACATGCTGCGGAGCAACTAAGCCCGTGCGCCACAACTACTGAGCCTGCGCTCTAGAGCCCGAGAGCCACAACTACTGAAGCCCGTGCGCCTAGAGCCCATGCTCCACAACAAGAGAAGCCACTGCAATGAGAAGCCTGCACACCGCAACAAAGAGTAGCTCCCGCTCGCCGCAACTAGAGAAAGCCTGCATGCAGCAACGAAGACCCAACCCAGCCAAAAATAAATTAATTAATTAAAAAAAAAAAAAAAGAAAGGTGTGTGGTTTCTCGGAGCGCCTTCAGCGAACTCTTTTCATTGGTGTTTGTTGCATGATTGTCCCTAAGGGGTCCTCCAGCCCTGGACCTGCCCTCTGCAGCCCAGATCAGCCTGTCATGGAAAAATGCCATGCCACCACCTCTGTCCCTAGCCACACTGTCCCTGATCCAGGGCCTCGGGCCTCGGACGTCCTAGCTCTTTATGCAGCCTGGCCGCCTTCAGTCTGCGAGGATTACTGCCCCCCCCCCACCCCAGAACTTCTTCATTGAGCTATCACAGCATGCTGGCCAGGCCTGTTCCCATTTCTGGTGACATTCTCCAGGGTTTTGTTTCGTCCTTTATACACCATTCCCAGAGAGGCTGCAGGAGGAAGTGAAAGAATGCTTGGCTGAATTTTTATAGGTCTTTTCTAGTCCATTCTGCAGCTGATCTAGCCCTACGTGCTTAGGCAGGCCTCCCCTGCTCTGCGCCCTGGTGTGGGGGGGAGATGATTTCAAAGGGACTTTTCAGCTCAGACATTCTGGTAATTTCTTTGACAAGGCTGGAAGGAGGTAGGGTTCGCATCCTTAAGACACGATACGGGGAAAAGGCAAGTTTTGATTGATGGGGAGGTTTTGGTGTTTATGGCTTTGTTGGCCGATCCTCAGAGGTGGTAGATAGCTTTGGCTTGTCTGCTCAACAGACAAGTACGAGCGCTTTGTGGGAGGGGATGGGCTCCATTTCCCAGCTGCAGAAGTGGGATGAGCGGGGCATTTGAACCTGCCCCCTCACCCCACGTTGGTCACAGTGATTGGTTCAGAGATGGGTATGTGACCGGAGTGGGTCCCAGAGAGACAGTTTCAGAACTTGCTGCTTCTAGTGGAAAAGAGAATCATGCTTTCTACTGGGGTTACCAAAAAGATAGGCTATAAGCCTGGGCTGGCTGGCAGCCTGAGGAAGGAGCCAACAAAGACAGAGCAGAGCCAGGTGACAAAGTCTTCATTGTTTGAAGCCCTGGATCGCGTTGAACCTGAAGCCAGCCCTGCCCCAGGATATTTCAGTTATATGTGCCAATAAATTGCCTTTCTTTGCTTAACTCAATTGGACCTGGGTTTTCTGTCCCTTGCCGTTGAGAGAGTCTTAATTTACCTGCCACCCTGGGGAAGCATAAAGGTCACTACCCCCTGACAGGTTCAGAAAAGTTAAATCCCAGAGGTACGGAACCAGGATGGGAACTCAGATCTCCTTCCACCACAGTGCTTGGCCCAAGGAGCTTTATCAACTTTGTAGGTTTGTCTTTTTCTGGCCGCTTTACATCTTCCCAAAGGACCCACCCAGAAGTGACCCTAGTGTGCTGGGGCATCTTCATCGTGGTTGGTGCCAGGGGAGAATGTTTGCTTCTATGTCTGGTGGAGCCTGTCCAGGGTTTCATGCTTTGCTCTCAAACCCTCTCCCGAGATTAACTTCCTTTCTTTTGGTTTTCTGTTTTGCTTTCTTTCCCTTGTTCCAAGGACATTTTCTTGACTCCCATCCATTCCCTTAATCTGATTTTCTATATTGTACTTTAAAGACACTTCCCAGGCCTGGGTCTGGAAACAGTGCTTAGCCCATAGTAGCAAGTCCCTGGTAATTGTTAGTTTGCTGTGGCTTCAATTACATTGCTTCCTTTCCCCTTTTCCGCCGGGCATCGATACTTTGTCTCCCTTCTTTTGAACAGTTCCTAAGACCCCAAGTCTTTCATGAAGCCTTAGCGATATCTGAGAAAGAGGTGGCCAACTTCCCTGGCTCTAGCCTAGATAAACGTGTGTGGCCCCCTTTCCTCCCTACCCCAGCCCTGTCACAACATAAAATACCAAGAGCCCTGGACTAGGAGATAAGAGGAGACCTGGCGTCAGGCATAACTCTACTTAGTCTCACTCACACCCATTCCAACTCTCTTCTGCTTTCTTATTCTCTACCATAGAGGCTAGATAGTGACGTTCTCAAATTGCAGGCTCCTTTAGGGCTAGTGGTGGCCATGTGACTCAGTTCTGGTCAAGGAGAGGTAAGCAGAAATCTCTGGGAAGGGTTTCCCTTCCCAAATAGGGCAAAACCTTGAACAGAGAAGAATTTTAATCCCTCTGTCTTCTTCCTGTCTGGAACTCAGATCCTGTGCCTGGAGGTGCAGCGACCATCTTGGGACCGTGGGGATGAAACCCGCATGCAGTGCAGGAAGACAGGAAGGGTCTGGGTCCCGGATAACTGGGGCAGATGCATGAGCCCTGGATACTCTAGGTTCCCCTGGACTTCCCTTACAAGAGAAAACTTAACCCCTTACTCAAGCCACCGTTTGTCAGGATTTCTGTTACTCGTGGCATTCATTTTTTAAATTAATTTATTTATTTTTGGCTGCGTTGGGTCTTTGTTGCTGCACGCAGGCCTTCTCTAGTTGCGGTGAGTGGGGGCTACTCTTCATTGAGGTGCATGGGCTTCTCGTTGCGGTGGCTTCTCTTGTTGCGGAGCACGGGCTCTAGGCACGCAGGCTTCAGTAGTTTTGGTGCACGGGCTCAGTAGTTGTGGCTCCCGGGCTCTAGAGCGCAGGCTCAGTAGGTGTGGCGCACGGGCTTTGTTGCTCTGCAGCATGTGGGATCTTCCCGGACCAGGGCTTGAACCCGTGTCCCCTGCACTTGCAGGTGGATTCTTAACCACTGTGCCACCAGGGGAGTCCCTCGTAGCATTCTTATAATTGACACAGCTGGGCTCTGTTCCCAGCTCTGTTCTAATTAACTGTGTGGTCTTGGGAAAGTGACTTCACCTCTCTGGGCCTCTGTTTCCTTATTTGGAAAATGAATATTTGTGAGTACATGCTTTAGAAGATTTTTTTTATATGTGTATATATAATATGTATATCTCCACAAGACTATTATTTTAGCTATGACATTATGATGTGCTTAGGTGTGGATTTCTTTTATGTTTTTATTTTTTAAAAATATTTATTTACTATTTTTTTTTTGGCTTCGTCGGGTCTTAGTTGTGGCATGCGGGATCTTTTCGTTGCGGTGTGTGGGCTCTTCGTTGTGGCGCATGGGGTTCTCTCTAGTTGTGGTGTGCGGGCTCAGTAGTTGCAGCACACAGGCTCTGTAGTTGTGGCACGCAGGCTCCAAAGCACGTGGGCTCTGTAGTTGCAGCACACGGGCTCTCTAGTTGTGGCACATGGGCTGAGTAGTTGTGGCTTGAGGGCTTAGTTGCCCCACTGCATGTGGGATCTTAGTTCCCCAACCAGGGATCAAACCCTCATCCCCTGAATTGGAAGGCAGATTCTTAACCACTGGACCACCAGGGAAGTCCCAGAAGATTTTTTATAACTAACAGATTCTGATTTTATGAATGTAGCTTTGTGTCTTTTTCTGTTTTCTCTGCCTGTGTTTAGGTCTTATCTTCTCAGACCGCTACCTCGCCTCCTGACTTCCAGGTCTGCTCCACTTTCTTTTTTTCTTTTAAATTGAAGTATAGTTGATTTATAATATTGTGTTAGTTTTAGGTGTACAGCAAAGTGATTCGGTTTTATATATATATTAAATATATATATTTATATATCTATATTCTTTTTTTGATTCTTTTCCATAATAGTTTGTTACAAGATATTGAATATAGTTCCACGTGCTATACAGTAAGTCCTTGTTGTTTATGTATTGCTTCATTTCTAAATTTCACACACTACCCCCTGATGAACCCAAATTATAGGAAGACTGCTTTGTTATGCTTGAAAATTGCTAATGGTTCTTCTTACCCACAAAGTAGAATACTGAGTCTTTTTTTTTTTTTTTTTTTTTTTGCGGTACGCGGGGCTCTCACTGTTGTGGCCTCTCCCGTTGCTGAGCACAGGCTCCGGACGCGCAGGCTCAGCGGCCATGGCTCACGGGCGCAGCAGCTCCGCGGCATGTGGGATCCTCCCGGACCGGGGCACGAACCCGTGTCCCCTGCATCGGCAGGCGGACTCTCAACCGCTGCGCCACCAGGGAAGCCCCAGAATACTGAGTCTCTTTAAAAAATTCCCTACAAATGTCAAGGGGTGAATATACTGCTGTGATAACGAAGATCCTATGTAATTGGCTCTAAAACAGAGAACTGATCAATGCATAGGGAAGAGTGTAGAAAGAGATTGAAAACAGCACTAGAACTTAATCCATGACAAACAAAGCAACCGAATCACATTATTTAATATTTAATAATTATTTCAGAAATGCCATGAGCACAAATTATAGGTCTAGAGAAGAACTAACTTGGATTTGGATCTCACACCAGACCCTGCTCCCACCCCCCCCCCCAAAAAAGAGAGATTCTGGATGGGTTAGAGTTAGATATAAAAACATAACAAAAAAGTGAACAATATAACAAAAAAAAACTTAGAAGAAAATAGAAGCATATTTATAACATCTACAGGAGGGTAAAGTGGACTTCACAGAAAATGACGAGAACAAAATGCTATGTTTCAGCATAAGAAAAGAGAAAAAAGCTTTTGCACAATAAAAGTGTGGGTCTATTTTGGGTTCTGTGTTCTTTCCCTTTGATGTATGCATCTGGCCCTCCATCAGTGCCACACAATCTTGAAGATGGTAGCTGTATAGTAAGCCCTCATATCAGATGGAGCGAGAACTCAGAGTCTTTTGACCTTGAAAGCCTCTGTGAGCTGACTCAGTTTACCCTTCCCTCTAAGCAGTCTGCTCTGTGCACTGTCCCTTACACACATGAGCACACTTGAACTCTTTGTTGCCTGCCTGGAATGTTGGGCTCCAGCCTGCGTCTGAGACCAACTCTTCCTTTAAGATTTCCCTCAGTTTCTTCCTTTTCCCTGAAAACTTTCTTGGTTCCCACTGCTCCTCACTCCAATCTTTTTTTTTTTTTTTTTTTGCGGTACGCAGGCCTCTCACTGCTGTGGCCTCTCCCGTTGCGGAGCGCAGGCTCCGGACACGCAGGCTCAGCGGCCATGGCTCACGGGCCCAGCCGCTCCGCGGCACGTGGGATCTTCCCGGACCGGGGCACGAACCCGTGTCCCTTGCATCGGCAGGTGGACTCTCAACCACTGCGCCACCAGGGAAGCCCCTCACTCCAATCTTAAAAGTGATCATTCTTTCCCTCTTGAGTTCCCAGCACTCTTTATCTGTATCATTCACTCGGGCTTTAAAATGTTATCCTTTTTACGTATCCGTGTTCCCATGTGTAACCGTAGCCTTCCTGATTATGGGTTCCAGGTCCCTGACACACACACTGCCGGTATACGATAGGTACTTAGCAAATGGCTCACTGTTGGAGAAAAAGAATAAACCAAACTCCATCGCTAATTCAGGAAGGCACAGGTGTGTGGAATTACAGGTGGCCAAAAGTACGCATGCATCCTTTAAGTATGGGTACACTTGGAAGTTGATTTGCAAGAAGGTCTCTGACATCATATTGGTGGGAAAGCTAAGTCTTCTGCAGAAATAAGTTGATAAAGGCTCTATATTTAAACATAACCTGAAGTGGGTGTTACAACTATCGCTACAACCCAGCTGCATAACAAACAGCCCCCAGATCCCAGTGGCTTACCACAAACACTTATTTCTCACCCGTGGATGGCTGTGGCTTCTCTGCTCCAGGCTAGGGGTTGGATTTAGGTCAGCTCCACGCATCTCTCATTCCAGGGTGTCAGGTTGAAGCAGCAGCAGCAGCTACCTGGAGGCATGTTCTTCTCCTGGTGATGGCAGGAGTGCAGGAGGCCAGGCCAAACCAAGTACGCACATTTCAAACCTCTGCTTGTGTCGTATTTACTTGTATGCCATTGACCACAGCGAGTCACATGGCCGAACTGACATCAGTGGGGCCCGGAAGTATATTCCTGCCCTGGAGGGAGTGCAGAGAGGGGTTGCAGTGGCGAAGGGGTGTGAATATTTGCTGAGCGATGCTACTGTCTAGCATAGTGTATACAGTGCACGAACAAAGACCGAGGGCCCAGCTACAAAGGCCTGAAGCCGGAGGGGTGGAACTGAGCCACTTGGGACCACACAAAAAGATCCAGGAGGAAGCAGGGCTAGGGAGGGGCTCTCACCGGGTTCTCAGCTGGAGGCTGGTATCAGAACCCGCCACGTGTGCTTTACGGCTTGCGTTTAAAGTGCTCGCAGTGCGCACAGCTCTGAAAAAAATCCAATCCGGCAGAAGTGGAGGACTCATCCAGGTGCACGTAAGGACATTGACTCTGCTGTGGACATCGCAAATCAATTTTCCCCCCTCAGTGATTTTTCCGCCTCTCCTTCCACCATTCATCCTTAGTGGGGAAGAATTTGGGTTCCCATTTTCTTATTATGAAATATCGGACGGTGGGAAGGCATAGCCTTTTCAAAGCAATTGCCATGAAGCTTCTGGAATGGGGAGTCTCTTCTCTCAGGTGTCTGCTGTTGGAGTCCTTCGAAAGCCAGAAGAGAGAGAAGCTGGGAATCTTTTCTAGATGAGGGGGAAGAGCTGCGGTTTGACGGGAAGCTCTCCAGGTTCTACTCGCTGTTCCTCGTGGGAACAGATTCTAGGTGGGGAGCAGGGTGACCCAGCGTGTTCCCACCTCTTAGAGAGCCTTGGCCCCCGACAGCTGAAGAGCACACTCCCACCCTTCCCCTCAGCTTTACCCAATGCATTTATTGCAGGCTTGCATCTGAAGGGGGATGCAGGAGCTGGTGATCAACAACCGAAGAGAACCAATGTTACACGTCTCTTTCCAGCTCTCCTGTCCGTGATGGCAAGGTGGTAGCTTGAAATCGACCAGGGTGGGAGTATTAACACTACAGAAATCGGCAAACACTGCAAGCAGGTTTTTTTTTTTTTCCTGGAGAGCCATTTGTTAAACATTTACCTGCATATCACTGCTGCTGAGGAAAAGTCCAGGCCATTGCACCTTAGATGGGTCTTTCTCGAGGTTTCTCGGAAGTCCACTGTCCTCCTGGTAAAGGCAAAAGGAAAGTTTGTGAGATAGGGGTTGGGGGTGGATATAGGAGAACCAAGGGGGGTGTGTGTGTGTGTGTATGTGTGTGTGCGTGCGCACGCATGTGTGCGGGTGTGTGTAGAAATGGAGTTGTACTCTCCCGTGTTTGTTCAGCTCTTAAAATAGAAAAGGAGCCTTCAAACATTTTATTTTTAAATTCAGCCAGTCCTGCACGAGGCTGATGGGCTGCCACCTGGACAGAGGCGGACCCGCGGTGGGACAGATGGGAGGAAGTGGCCGAATCTGCAGGGGCCGTCCAGGTCTATCCTTTTTCATCGAGCACACGCCTGTCATCCATCACCTGAAAAGGTTATAAATCTACCCAGTGTTGAAAAGCCCCAGAATGAACTGAGTGGAATTAAATGTGTACCACGTGAGAGGGCTCGGCTGGCGGACTCCCCTTCATCTTGCGTCGGATGTTGAGGGCTTTGAGAGCTCAAGAGACATTTACTGAATGAACGAGTGAGTGAAGGTGGAAGTTGTTTTTCGTGCCTCTGCTCCTTTCCTTCTCTGTATTTTCATTTAGCAAATATGTTTTGAGCACCCAACTTGTGCAGCGCACCATGTCCCCAAGACTCAGCGTGGCTTGTGGCCTCAGCTGCTTGATCTGATCTGAGGGCTGGGTCTGGGTTTTCTACCTCCTGCCCTGCCCACACGAACCCCATCATTAATTCCCGCTGGTGCGGCCGCCCCCGTCGCCCCTTTGGCGTGGTGTTGGCAATCTCCAAAGGAGAAAGGGATAATTTTGTCTCCTGTCACGTAGCAAAATAAAATCTTTTGGCAAGCACGAAGCCTGGGAGGCCTTTACTGCCACACGTATAATTAGAACTTTGGGCTAAACCCATCGCTGAGGAGCAAAACATTTCATTTTAAGGCACATGCTTTCTGATTTGTTTATTAAAAAAATTTTTTTTTCCAAAAAGGCAGTTCCCTTCATTCCCTCTGATGACATCACAGCTGAACACAGCACAGAGCTCTTCACCGCTGTAAAGGGGGAACGGTTTGCATGCCGTATTTGACTTCAAACCCTTATGACCCATGACTAGAGCATTCCAGACCTGCACTCGGAGCCTGGGATGGCCATTTTTCTTCAGGTGCAAGGATTATTACAAGGAATGCACTCTTAAACCAGGCCGGCTCCCAGCACACCATTTCCACATATGGGTATTAATTTATGTGATCCCTTGAATGCAAACGCTCAGCTGTCTCCATAAGTTATAGAAGCAATCACCCCAGGGAGCATCGGAGACACCGAGAGTCAATTCTTGTGTAATAATTTCATATTCGAGCCAGGGATGCCAAATTACGGCCCCTTTGGATAAGATGTGAGCCTGTGGAAACTCTCCCCTCCCCCTTTTTATTATTGTGCATTTTATTTCCCCATAAAATATGTTTATGCCCTGGAAAAACAAACCAACCCAGGGGGCCAGGCTGACAGTGTGATGCAGGGGGTGCCTTCTCGGCACCGCCCGAAGCTTCTGACTCAGCCTCTAGCAGGCACCGTGACCGGGGCGTGTGTCTGGGCACTGCTGAGAAAGCCCAAACCTTGAGTGGGGGAGGCATCAGAAGATCCCCAAGTTTTCAACGGAAATCACCCAACCTCAGAATGGAAGGAGGTCATCTGGCCCCAGTTCCCAAGCTTCTATTCCTTTTTTATTAAAACAAAACAAAACAACCAGCTTTACTGAGATACAATTCACATACCATAAAATTCACCCATTTAAAGTGTACAATTCAGTAGTTTTTAGTACATTCACAGAGAAATGCAGCTATCACCGCTTTTTATCATCCCCCAAAGAAACACTGTACCCCTTAACAGTCACTCCCCATTTCCCTCCAACCCCACCCCTCAGCCCTGGCAACCATGAGTCTCCTTTCTGTTTCTATAGGTTTGCCCATTGTGGATAGTTTATATAAATGGAATCATACAATATGTGGTCTTTTGTGACTGGCTTCTTCACTCAGCATTATGTTTTCAAGATTCATCCATGTTGTAGCAGGTGTAGTAATTCATTCTTTTTCATTGCCGACTAATATTCCAGTGTCTGGATAGACCACATTTTGTTTCTCCATTCATCTGTTGATGGACATTCGGGCTGTTTCCACCTTTTGGCTGTTATGAATTATGCTGTCGTGAACACTCGTGGACATATGTTTTCATTGGAATTGCTGGGTCATATGGTAACTCTGTGTTCAACTTTACTGAGAAACTGCCAGACTGTTTTCCACAGTGGTCGCACCATTTTATATCCCCACCAGCAGTGTATTGGGTTCCAATTCCCTTTTTGTTTATTTTATTTTATTTTTATTAAAAAATTTTGGGGGGCCGTGCTGCTCGGCTTGTGGGATCTTAGTTCCCCGACCAGGGATCAAACCCAGGCTCCCTGCAGTGGAAGGGTGGAGTCCTAACCACTGGACCACCAGGGAATTCCCTTTCTGATTTTATAAATTGTGGTAAAAAAATACATAACATAAACTTTACCATTTTAACCATTTTAAGTGTATAATCAGTGGCATTAAGTATATTGACAGTGTTGTGTAACCATCACCACTATCTATTTCCAGAACTTTTCCATCATCCTAAACAGAAACTCTGTACCCGTTAGGTACTACTCCTCATCACCCCACCCCCAACCCCTGGTAACCTTTCTTCTACTTTCTATCTCTGTGAATTTACCTGTCCTAGGGTTCCAGTTCCTTTTACAGTTTTCTCAACAGATGTTTTTTTTTTTTTTTTCCGGTACGCGGGCCTCTCACTGTTGTGGCCTGTCCCGTTGCGGAGCACAGGCTCCGGACGCGCAGGCGCAGCGGCCATGGCTCACGGGCCCAGCCGCTCCGCGGCATGTGGGATCCTCCCGGACCGGGGCACGAACCCGCGTCCCCTGCATCGGCAGGCGGACTCTCAACCACTGCGCCACCGGGGAAGCCCTCAACAGATGTTTATTACAACTTCCGCCCCAATCAGCTCCCATCTCCTGACCTTAGTACTGCCGTCTGGATAGAAGACATCTTGGACAAGTTGATTTCCCCATCCACAAGATAAGCTGTAAGGGAAAACCCCACTCCTTTTTCAAACAAAACCTAGGGCCTCTAGGATATAAGTCTGGAAAGGCTCTCTTAGCGGGATGAGAAGTGAGCAGCTCTGACCTTGTGCCCCCGCCCCCCACCCAGAGTCTCCTTCCCTTGGGGGACCCTCACTTCGAGGCCTGCTGATTCCATTATATTAGTCCACAGTGTTGTCCCCTCTTCATTTTACATGCGAGTCCCCTGCATGGACACACTCTTCCCCCAGTTGGCTCCTCTATGCTCAGCGGAGATCTCTAAATACAAGGGAGGACAAAAAGGGAAATTGACAGGGAATAGACAAAACATGGCAGCCTGGGTTACAAAGTGGGGGCCCCACCCAGCCTCACGGAGCCTGCCCTTCCCAGCACAGTCCTAAGCCACAAGGGCTGGGGTGGTTGCCAGGCTCTTTCCCTCTGCCTTCTCCAAGTCTTTCTGTCTGAAAATCCTGTTATTCCTCACATGTTGGACTTCCCAGACTGATTCTTAATATCTCTTATCTTTTCTCTTATATTTTCTGTCTCTTTCATCGTGCTTTATATCCTGGAAGAGGCTCTTGCTTTTTTTTCTTTCAGGCCTTCGACTGATTTCTTTCATTCTGTCCCCGTATTTTCAGTTTCCAAGTTCTCTTACTTTCGGTGGTCGTTAGTATCGCTTTCTTGTTTTATGGGTGCCACCGATTCTCGCATCTCTCTGAGGGTAAAGCTTTCTCCTCCTCCTCTAAGTCTTCCTTCTTCTTCTCCTCTGTTGACTAAATGATCTCGCTTTCCTCCAGGATCCATTTTTCTGTTGTTCTTTTCCACCGTTCTCTTCGATGGTGCGGGTCTTCTTCAGATGAACTACCAGGGAGGGCGTCTCTTCCTGCATAGTGAGTGGAGGCACGTGGACCATCAGTGTCGTTTGCGTGGTGGGTGAGCTCCCTTTCAGGCGAGCAGGGGGGAGCTGAGGTCTCCCAAATGCTGAATCGCGGAGTGCGGGCTTTACTTCCAAGGCACTAATATCCACACAAGCTGCTCCGGTTCTCCTCAGAAAATGTGTTCCATCTCTTCAGAAGACACTTTCCCCCCTTTTGTTGTTCTGGTTGTTAAGAAATGCAGGCATGAAGCCAGTGTCAACTCTTAAGAAACCAAGAAGTGTGCCCTTGCCTCTTCTACCCACAGAGGCGGGGAGAGTGGCGGTCGGGGGCAGTTGTCCGGCTGCAGACCCTCAATCAATCCCATTTCCAGCCACATGTTCCCCTCCTGCCCTGAGGGACCCCCACCCCCACCCCAGTCTCAGCCTGGAGCCTTTTCCTTGGGCCTCCTTGCCTGGGAGGGTTCCAGCTGTGGCCCCTCTGCTCTGCGTCACCTGTCACCACCCTGCCTTCTGCTCTCTGTCTTTCAGAAATGTGTTGAAATCCCTCATCTGCTGACACCCTGCCCCCCTTCCTTATTGTGGGTTTATACCTTTTTTTGTTCCTTCACCATCATATGAAAGGGAGCTTGGGAGGAAGGGGAGATAAGTACACGTGCTCGAAGTATGTAAAACAGATAATCTACACAAAGCATTCTGCCTAGTATCTGCTCAACAAATGTCAGCTCCTCTTAAAATGATCACCTGCTGATGTCGCATCTTGGGGTGTGTGGGGAGAGGTTTGGGGGTCAGTGGACAGTGATGGGGCGTGGGAGAGTTTGTCCGTGGTCTTTCTCAGTGAATCTTCTAATTGTGGTTTTTCCTCTTAAACATTTTCTTATTTTTTAAAAAAATTTATTTATCTTTGACTGCATTGGGTCTTCATTGCTGTGCGTGGGCTTTCCCTAGTTGCGGCGAGCGGGGGCTACTCTTCGTTGCGGTGCGCGGACTTCTCATTGCGGTGGCTTCTCTTGCTGCGGAGCACGGGCTCTAGGCTCGAGGGCTTCAGTAGGTGTGGCTCACGGGCTCAGTAGCTGTGGCTCACGGGCTCTAGAGCGCAGGCTCAGTAGTTGTGGCACACGGGCTTAGTTGCTCCGCGGCATGTGGGATCTTCCCGGACCGGGGCACGAACCCGTGTCCCCTGCATTGGCAGGCGGATTCTCAACCACTGCGCCACCAGGGAAGCCCCCGAATTTTCTTATTTAAAATTGATTATTAATTGCATTAATAATAAATGAATACATCCCTTTGTAAAAAACCTAAAACCTGAAACAACTTCACGTCGCTTCCCATCAGCTGCCTCTTTCTGTCTCAGCTTGGGTCCTGGAAGCAGGCCCTGACACAGGGAAGTGGGGGCCAGTCCTTTATTTGGGAGGTGGTCCCAGGAAGCCCCAGGAGAGGGGTGCAGAGATGAGCCAAGGAAGGGAAGGGAAGAAAACCAATAAAGGGATAGTTATCAAGCAAGTTATTCCTGTGGGCGGCTGGGGCTTAATCACACTGGGGACCTCTGGGAGTCAGTGGAGAGTGACCCTCCCAAGGAGCCAGGGTGTTGGGGGATTTCACTACCATGCTTGCTTCCTGGCTGGGCTCTGAGACAGGGAACTTTGCCATGGCTCCCAGGACTGTGGTCCTGTGTATGTTTCACTTCGCCCCTGGACATTCCTCTTGGAGGCGAGAGGGTGCCGGTCACTTCCACTCCTGGAGCACGTATCCTCCTGTCTCCTCCACACTCTTGGGGATGAGAGTGGGGAGGTTCTTTAAGTCTTTTTCCTTATAGTCTCCTCTACCTCCTCCCCTCGAAAAGCCTCATCCCGTCCATCAAGCAGTGTGTACTGGAACTGGTTCGTCCTGGTTTGAGTTGGCAGACTGTGCTCATCTCTTTCTAACTCTGAATTCAGGGATCTCGCATTGGTGGCTTGAAATCGGCCATAGTGGAAGTATTTACACCACGGATATTGGCCGATGCCCCAGATCCCAGCTTTTCCCCCAGAGAGCCAGGTGTTAAACGTTTGCCACCGCACCAGTGTGTAACTTCCAATTGAGAGGAAATACAGGGGATAGAGAAACAAGCTAGTGACATCACAAGGAAGCCACTTGATAAATCTAGAAGGTGGGACATTTTTCAGAACAGCATTGCAGTGTTGGGCCTGGACTGGATATTGGTTTGTAAAGACATTTTTGAGCCCATTGAAGGAATCTGAATACGTTCTGGGTATTGGTTGAGATGAATATTTACTGAAATGGAAAGGTGGAGATCTTTGACTGGAAAAAGTAGGCTGCTTATTGTATCTACAATACGAATATGTCTTCTTTTAAAAAAATTAATTAGTTATTAATTAATTTATTTTTTTTGATTGAGTTGGGTCTTTGTTGTTGTGTGTGGGCTTTCTCTAGTTGCGGCGGGTCGGGGGGGGCTACTCTTCGTTGTGGTGTGTGGGCTTCTCACTGTGGTGGCTTCTCTTGTTGCAGAGCACGGGCTCTAGGCACGCAGGCTCAGTAGTTGTGGTGCACGGGCCTAGTCGCTCCATGGCATGCGGGATCTTCCCGGACCAGGGCTGAAACCCGTGTCCCCTGCATAGGCAGGAGGATTCTTAACCACTGCACCACCAGGGAAGCCCCAAATATGTCTTTATAAATATTTGTACAGAGAATGATCCAGAAAGATATTGTGGTAGGCAGAGTTCTAAACACATGGTCCCTCAAGGTTTCATGCCTTAATCTTGGAACCTGTGAATCACATCACATGTGATGAGATTTCACTCATGTGATTGTGTCATGTTACCTGGCACAGCTGACCATAAAGTAGGGAGATTAGCTGGGTGGACCTAATCTAATCACACAAGCTCTTTAAGAGCAGAGTGTTTTCCCTGACTGGTGGCAAAAGAGACAGGCAGGTGAAGTCAGAGAGATTTGAACCACGAGAAGGGTTAGATGTGCTGTTCCTGGCTTGAAGATGTACAGGAACCAGAGAACAGCCCGCGAGGAAACGGGGACCTCAGTCCTACAACCACAAGGACTTAGATTCTTGTAATAACCTGAATGAGCTTGGAAGTGGATTCTCCCCCAGACCTTCCAGATAAAAGCCCAGCCTGGCTGACACCTTGACTTTAGCTTTGGGAGACCCAGAGCAGAGAACCAAGTCCACCTGGACTTCTGAGCTGCAGAAGTGGTGGGTGATAAATGGAGTGCTTTAAGCTGCTAAATTTGTGGTGATATGCTGCATAGCAGTAGAAAACCAAGATAGATACGCACTTACGTGTTAATGGTGGTGATATCTGGAAGGTGAGGGTGTGAGATTTTTAACATTTTTGGTGGTCTGTATTTTCCAATGTTCTACAGCGTGCCTGTTCCGTCCATTGTATTAAGAGGATATTTAGGGCTTCCCTGGTGGCGCAGTGGTTTAGAGTCCACCTGCCGATGCAGGGGACATGGGTTCGTGCCCCGGTCCGGGAAGATCCCACATGCCGTGGAGCGGCTGGGCCCGTGAGCCGTGGCCACTGAGCCTGCGCGTCCGGAGCCTGTGCTCCGCAACGGGAGAGGCCACAACAGTGAGAGGCCCGCATACCACAAAAAAAAAAAAAAAAAAGAGGATATTTAACAAAAACGCTTTCGGATTGCTGGGGTGGGGGAAAGCCCTTCCCTTCATTTCCTCTCCATCTGAGACAACCTACCACGGCATTATTCTGTATCTCTTCCATGATATTCACAGTATTTTGTACCACTTATGTTATTATTAACATAATATTTTAAATTTAAATCATCCTTTTTCTCTTTTTTAAAAAAAACACCGTAAATGTTTTAGCCTTCTCCTGAGCAATAATATTCATGAAGCCATGGGCTGGCTGTACCAGTTTTCTTTTTCCCAGCACATCAAAATACATAACCATAATTGTTTAAAAAAATACGGGTCTGTGTACCTCCAGCGGTATACAAAACAGGCTCTGGGAACAGCTGATCCCATATAATCCTTCCACAGCTTTGGCTTCAGTTGAAAACAAAAGCCTGGGAGGGGGTTGGCCCCTGGGTGCCTGGCAACTTCAGCCGTGGCTCTGCCCACAAAAGCCCGAAGGCTGGGGACGCCAAGGCCTGGCTACTGTCTGGGCCATGGAGGGGAAAGAAATCTACCCCAGGAGTAGGTAAATCCCGGATTTGTGCTTGTGGAAAATACCCTGCCCATGGGTGGGTGTCAGAGCCTGGGCTCAGCCCAGCCCATGCAACTCTTCGACCCAGACTGATGCTACGTTGCTTCCTAAAGAAAAGACCAGAAGCTTGAGAAGTCCCAGAAAGGATCAGACATCAACCCAAAGACCAGCAGATGACATAGGGCTTTTTTTTTTTTTTTTTTTTTTTTTTTGCGGTATGCGGGCCTCTCACTGTTGTGGCCTGTCCCGTTGCGGAGCACAGTCTCCAGACGCGCAGGCCCAGCGGCCATGGTTCACGGGCCTAGCTGCTCCGCGGCATGTGGGATCTTCCCGGACCAGGGCACAAACCCGTGTCCCCTGCATCGGCAGGCGGACTCTCAACCACTGCGCCACCAGGGAAGCCCGACATACGGCTTTTTGTCCACTTTTCATTTTACCCAAAGGAAGGATGGAGTGGCAGAAAGAAGGAGTTCGATAAATTTGAGTGTTAACATGGCTAGGCCTCATGGGAGCTCTGTATCAGGTGGTTCCTGGTCAAAGAGCTTACCAACTGGGTAACCTGAATAAGTTACTTAACTTCTTTATCTTTGAAGTGGGAATACGAACAAGGTGGGTTTTGCAGAATGTTGTTGATGAGGTTGAAATCAATTCCTACTGAAATAATATTGACTGCATCTGTGGTCCTCAGTATTTGGATATGGAGAATCACTGATTGTGTAGTATTTTCCCTGGTGTGCCCCCTTCTGCCCTCACATGTCTACAGTCTGCTCTGAAAACAATAACCAAGAGGAATCCTCTAAAACCTCAGTCAGACCTTGTCCCTTTTGGCACAGAATCCTCCAGAGCCTTCCTACGGTACCAAGAGGAAAGCCGAGGGTGCCAGGAAGGCCTTGCTTGGTATGGTAACCGCCCCCCTCATTTCTCTGAGCTCCTGGCCTGTTGCTTCCCCCTTCTCCACTCCAGCCACTCTGGCCTCTTTGCAGGTTCTGGAATACACCAAGCCACTGCCACCTCAGGGCCTTTGCATCAGCTGTTCCCACGGTCTGCTCTTTCGCCATTGTCCACAGTGCTCCCTCCTGTCCCTCCCCAAAGGTCTTTGTAGAAGGGTCCACTTCTCAGCATGTACTCTTTTGAAACCTGCAACCTTCCCCCTGCCCCTGGCCCTAGGTTCCCCATTCCCTTCCCTGCCCAATTTTTCTCCTTCCCACCATAAAATACACTGCCTGTTTTGCTTATTTATTTGTTTTCTACCTTTCTCCCCCACAAGAATGTAAGCTCCATGACTACAGGGATTTTTTAAAAATTTGTTGTGTTCACAACAGTTTCCCAGGGCCTAGAACAGCGAGTGACATATGGCGAGTGCTTAGTGATTATTTGTTGCATAATGAACGAATGAGCGAGCGAATGACAGGTTGGGAGGATTAAGTGGGACCACGAGTGTGAGCCCCAGAGTGGGTGCACGGGGACCTGACTTGCAGAGGGTATCACCTCAGGCTCATGCCGGCCTTGGCCTGGGGAGCCTGTTTCTTTCCCAGGACCCCTTGCGGTTTGAAGGCCAGTGGCCGGGCTGTCGGCTTTTCAGCAGCCATCCGGAGCAGTCCTGGGCTGGCTACGCTTTTGCTGGATTTTCAATCCGTGGCTTCCCCCCGAGGACAGAGCGAGAATCATCGAAAATCATTCACGAGAAACTCGCGGCTGTGCGTTCTGCAGGCGGCTTTGCCGGCCACCAGCGCCTGGTAGGGAAGGTGCAAAACAGAGAGGGCAGAACATTCTGCCTGCTTGCCCATCGCCTCTCCCCTCCCAGTGTTTCCTGAGGCCTGGGACAGAAGAGCTGCCGTTCGGGGCAGGAAAAGCTGCTTGGGTGAAGGCTGAGGCCCGGCCACGCTTAGATGGGAAGCACGCTGCCGCCCCTCCCCATGGCCCGCCCTGCTTCCCAGGCTCGGAAGCTGCTTCCCCAAGGCTCAGCCTGGAGCCTGGGGCCTGCCCCGGTTCCTGGCCGAGGCCACAGTCCGGGCTCCTCTTCTGCCCAGTGGCAGGGGTAGATGTGTCCCCATTCTGCCCTCCAGCGGCCCCTCCATGGGGATCCCGTGTTCTGCCCTCACGGGCTCCCTTTGTTCTGTTTCGAATGGTGACGGGTGGCCCCTGGGGTTCATCTATGTAGTCCGAGTGCCTCGCAGCCCTTTACTAGTGGCTAAACCGGGGGGGGGGGTGGAATTCTGTCACTGGGCAGCTCGGCTACTCCCACTGGCTCGCCTTGGCCTGTCCCGCGTGGCAGCCACTTTCAGGGCCCCACGTACCCACCTGCCTGCAGCCTCACCTCGAAGCTCAGAAGACTGCTTACTGCCAACACCTCTGACTCTGCCCGAGGGACTTTTTTGGTTTTTTTTTTTTTTCAGCCCTGCTGCCTGGCCTGCGGGATCTTAGTTCCCCGACCAGGGATCGAACCCGTGCCCCCTGCAGTGGAAGCGCGGAGTCCTAACCACAGGACCACCAGAGAAGTCCCTGAGGGAGGCTTTTTTTTAAAAAAATATTTATTTATTTATTTGGTTGCACCGGGTCTCAGTTGCAGCTCGTGGGCTCCTTAGTTGCGGCATGCATGTGGGCTCTAGTTCCCTGACCAGGGATCGAACCTGGGCCCCCTGCATTGGGAATGCAGAGTCTTAACCACTGCGTCACCAGGGAAGTCCCGGGAAACTTTGAGGCTTCTCCTACGCTGTCCCCCAAGGTCCTCAGTGGGATTGAATCCCCGCCCCCCGCCCCATCCCCCCGTTGCCCACAGTAACAGCTGCTGTGATAACATAAACATTATGGCTTCTTTCCCTTCCGGCTCGCTGCCTCATTTCCCTTCCCGTTGTCATCACTCAGATTGTGGGAGGGTTAAAGATGGCTGCGAAGCTCTTGTCATTCCCCCTATCAAGAGGTGGGGTATTGTTACAGATTGAACTGTGAACCTCTCCCTACCCCGCACCAGAGACCTGTTAAAGTCCCAACCCCCAATACCTATGAATGCGACCTTGTTTGGAAGCAGGGTGCTTGCAGATGTAATCAAGTTAAGATGAGGACAGAATTCCCTGGCGGTCCGGTGGTTAGGACTTGGGACTTTCACTGCTGTGGCCCGAGTTCAATCCGTGGTCGGGGAGCTAAGATCCCACAAGCTGCGTGGCGTGGCCAAAAAAAAGAAATGAGGCCACACTGGATTAGGGTGGGCCCCAGATCCAATGACAAGTGTCCTTTTAAGAAGAGGGAATGAAGACACAGAGACAGACAGACAGACATGCCATGTCACAGCAGAGGTAGCGATCAGGAGGATGTAGCGCATGACAAAGAACACCAAGGATTGCCAGCAACCCCCAGAAGCCAGGAGAGGGGCCTGGTACAGATTTTTCCCTCTGCGCCTCCAAGAAGGAACGAACTCTGCCGAGACATTGATTTTGGACTTGTGGGCTTCAGGGCTGTGAGATGATGAATTTCTGAGCTGGCAGACAGCGGGCTGTATCAACCTGCCGGCTCTTCAGGAAATGGGTCTCCCAGCTGATCCTCAGATGACAAGACTGTGAGCAAATAAATGATTGTTATTTATTTTAAGCAACCGAATATGGAGGTGGTTCGTTGCCCAGCAGTAGATACCTGAAACACACATGGACCTCTGGCCCTGGGAGGCTTGTCTTAAAAATCTACCTGTGGGGGACCCACCCAAACAACCATCTTCTATTTTTCCTTCTGGCAGACTGAGCCCCACTTCAAACACAATTTGGTCTTTTTTTTTTTTTTTGGCCGCGCTGTGCAGCTTGTGTGATCTTAGTTCTCCGACCAGGGATCGAACCCTGGCCCTTGGCAGTGAAAGCGTGGGGTCCTAACTACTGGCCCGCCAGGGAAGTCCCTCAATCTGGTTCTTATCATCCACTTTTCCAGGCCCTCTGGAGAGTGCTCCTGCACTCAACTGCCCGAATACTGACACCTGGCTCCCTTGCTTGCTACTAGGTGTCCCCTGCAGGTCTTTCCCAAAGATAGGGCTAGGACCCGGTTACCCTTGCCCCCTTCCTCAACATGTACACCATCCTTAGCCCTCCCGGCTGCCCTGGGGAGCCAGCCTCCGTGGACTGGTCAGGGTGCCCCTGGGGGAAGTCGGTCTCTGCCCTTTCTGGTTTATAGCCCTTCTCAGCATGCTTCCCATCCCCACAGCCCAGCATCCTCCTGGGGTGGCCATTCTGGGTCCCTGTTCTTTGTCACATGTAGCCCTGTCACCTCTGCTGCAAACCTCAAGACATCAATTTTGTGTTTCTTGGCTGGTATCCATAATGAGGGCCTGCCCCTCTGGGCTGGCGGCGGCTACGGTGGCCGATCCCCGCTCTCTGTCACTCCACTGGGTAGTCAGTCTACTTCTCTGGCTAGGGATTGGGTCAGGAACGGACTTGTGGCTCAGTCCTGACCAATGAGGTCTGAAGGGATGTCTGCTGGGGGCTTCTGGGGAATATTGACTTACTCCTAAGAAAGGTACTCAGAGTGTAGCCTGCTTTTTTCTTCCTCCGGACTTGGTGTCTGCCTAGATGTGTCATCCGGGACAGCCAGGAGCTCCTTACGACCCCCAGAGAAAGTAGTCTTAGCGTGCGGCTGACATGAGGCCAGCTGAGTGTCCCTGACCTGGAGCCAGCCCTACCTCCGCACTCCCTGTTACTGACATCACCAGTTCCCATAGTGTTTAAGCCAGTATTTTTCCAACTGTGGATCAGGACCCCTTAGTGGGTCACAATCAATAATGAAAAAAATGAGTTCCAGTAGGGAAGAACAGAATCGAAACTATCAGAGTGCATCCCATGCTGTAGTGCTTTGTGAAACTTTGTCTGGTGACACGGACGTGTGTGTACAGGGCCAAGATGGAAAGGGTATTTTCTTGCTGTGGACCGTGGTCAAAGAGTTCTAAAGCCACTGGCTGAAGCCAGTTTGAGTTGAGGTTTTCTGTAACTTGTAGTCAGAAGTATCCACGCCACCCTCTTTTTCCATCCCCCACTTGACACAAACTCTTTCCTTTTTTTAAAATATTTTATCTTTTTATTGAAGTATAGTTGCTTACAGTGTTGTGTTAGTTTCAGGTGTACAGCAAAGTGATTCAGTTTTATATATATATCCTTTTTTATATTCTCACAAACTCTTTTCCCTCTGTCCTTCCCAACAAGCACGTGGTACTCATTTCTGCCCTAAGTCTTCATTCACATTCTTGCCCCTGCCTGCAAAGCCCTTTCCCTCTCTCCCACTCCCCCCACCTGCCCGATCAGATCCTTCGAGTCCAGTCCAACTGAGTCCCTTCCTTCTGTGAAGCCCCTGGCAAGTTATTATCTGCAGTGGGTAGGAGTGTGGGCTCTGCAGCCCCACTCCCTGGGTTTGAGTTCTCATTCTGCCACCTCCTTGCTCTGTGACCTTGGACAAGTTAATGAACCTCTCGGAGCCTCACTTGCCTCACCAGTAAAATGGGGATCATTACAGTTTCTGTCTCATGGGGTGGTTATGAGGATTAAATGAAGTCATGGTTGTAAACTGTTGGAACAGTGCCCGGCATAGCCAAAATGCTTTATAAGTGTCTGTGAAATAAATAACTGAAAGTTGTCATCGGGTAGGGTATTAGCTATTGCATGTGTCTGCTCGTGAGCCCATGCCAGGGCACCAGCCTCTCCCCAGGACTGGCCTTGGATCTCACTCTTCCCAGATCTTGAACTTTCCTCTAGGTTCCTGGCTGGCCTTGTCCTCAGCCTGCCTCCCCGACCCGCTTCCAACCGGCTGCTCTCCCACCAGGTAGCCATGCCCACCCCCTGATTGCTCACTGCTCAAAGCTGCCCCTTCTACCCTCAGCCTCCGCCCAGGGGCCTTTCCCGCCCATCTGGGTGGGAACCCCAGAGGTGGCTTTCACAAGCTGATTTAGTGTAGAACTCATCTTTTCAGTCACAAGGGGAGAAAAAGGGCTGCAAGAGCCCTTGAGCACCGTTTCATTGCTGGGCAGGTGGCATGAGGGATCCTTCTGGCTGCCTGAGGTTTGAGAAGGATGGTGATAATACTAGTGATAGTAAGAAGATGATAATGGTACCTTCGAGCAGGCCCTGAGTATGGCATGTGTAGCGCTGACCTGCCGGCCCTGGCCAGAGACTCTGTACAGAGCTACGTCACCAAAGCCACTCGAGCCCCCTGCAGAGTAGGGACCATTATCCCTGCTTTAAAGATGATGGAAGCGAGGCACAGAGGGGGCATGGGAAGTTGGAGGAAGCTCAGGTTTGACTTTTCCCAAAGCCCACTGTCTTTCCTCCCCCTCCTGTAGAGACCTTCCTTGTCCACTGGTCCGAATCCTCCTGAAAGTGGGGAGCCCACCGTGGCACCCCGGCACCCCCTCACTGGTTCCAAGCCTGGCCTGGGCCGTCCCTTCCCAGGCCAGCTGGGTTTTGCTCAAGAAAATGTGATTAAAGTTGGTCTCTCCAGAGAGGGTCTGTTTTAAAGAATCAAAGCCTTGAAGCGAGAGGAATGTTCATAATTTTCATGGCGGTCTTTGCTGCCGGGTTTATTTCCAACTGGCCCTGTGCTTGGGCAGCCGTGGAAATATTAGACCTCCCGGCAAAACCTGCAGGGTTGTCAATTCAGAAATGGAGAGGAGAAAAATGAGAATAAAAACAAAAGCCCATCTCCAGCAAATGTTAGAATTCTGATGGCAACTAGCTACCTGGAATCCTTACCATGTGAATTCAGAATGAGAAAAAATCCATATCTGGGAAAGCAGGAGCGACTCCAGCCCACTTTTAATTGCACCTGGAAAGGGGCTTAATATCTCAGCCAATTTCTCCATCATCTTTTGCAAATCTTGGGCTGCTTAGGTCCCCAGGGGGTTAGTGTAATAAAACGGGATGGTTAAAGGGCATGTTTCTGTATTAACGAATCTTTCTGCACTGGCTGGGCCCCAGCATTATGTAAATGTTTACTGTAATTAAGAGATGAAGTTGTCACGGTGCAGGATTTTGGTTGCTGGTGTGGAGTTCCTGCCGTGCCCCAGCCGTGAATAGCCACCCGAGAAGGAAGAAGCAGAAAGGGGAAAAGGTGGAAATGCATGCCTTATACGTGGCTAACCCCGGGAATAACCGTCTTGTTATAACGTGCCCCTCAGCTTACAATAAAAGCAGGTGCTGGAGCCATGTCTCGGGAAGGCAGGTCTGGGCTCAGACATGTCGATTTGCTCTCCTGCGTCTGCTGTGGCGTGGTGGCCACGCTTCTGTCACACTGCCTTGGGCTTAAAGTAGGATTTCTCTTGCTTGATCCCAAAGATGAGAGGATACGTAGAATTCCAAGAACCCATATTTGTTGTATGAGTTTTTTTTTTTTTTCTTTTTGGGGGGAGGAGGGAGTGGTGGTGAATTCCAGCATTAAAAAAAAAATCTTGAAGTACGATTTTCATGCAGTAAAACACACATCTTTTTAAAAATACAGCTTTATCGAGGTATCATTGACATACAATAAACTGCACTTATTTATACAATTTGATACGTTTTGACTTATGCATCCACCCGCGAAACCGTCACCATAATCAAGATGGTGAATATATCCGTCGCTCCTCAAGGCTTCCCTCATTCTCCCCCCACCTCTCGTCATCCCTCCTGGCTGCCTCTCCCTGGCCCCCATCCCCTGGCAACCACTGATTTGCTTCCTGTCACTGTAGAATGGTTTTTGTTTTCTACAGTTTAATATAAATGGAATCGTGCCATAAGTACTCTCTGGCTTCTTTCGGCATGATTATTTTGAGATTCATCCATGTTGCGTGTATCGGGGTCTGTTCCTTTTACTGATGAGTCGTCTTCTACTGCGTGGAGGCACCACAATTTGTTTATCCGTTCACCTGCTGGTGGCTAATTGGGTTGTTTCCAGTTTGGGGCTATGACAGATAAAGCTGTGATGAACTTTCACGTACATATACTTTCATTTCTCTTGGGTAAATACCAGGCTAGGTCATGTGGCAGGTATCTGTTTAACTTTATAAGAGACTGCCAAATCATTTTCCCAAGTGGTTGTACCATTTTCCGCTCCTATCAGAGATGGATGGGAATTCCCGTTGTTCTACCTCCTTGCCAACATTTGGTATTGTCATTCTTTTTAATTTTAGCTATTCCAGCTAGTGTGTGTGTTTTAATTAAAATTTCTTTTCTACGCTCCTTAAAATTTTATAAGGCACATGAATGCATACATATGTAAAAATTCAAGTTGTACACTTAAGATTTCTGCATTTTCCTGGATATAAATTATTTCTCAATAAAATACTATAAAAAACTTTATAGGGAGAAGATTCCCTGGAAGTTAAATCATCTTCTATTTACATTCCTCTAAGTGGCTTTCCCAACCGAGTCAGGGACCCAGCTCTGGTAACTAACCGCTCCTTTAAGAATGCCTGCTAGTTGCTGGCGGTGAGGTGAGGTTTAGGGCCTAGTAACCGTGGTTCAGGTCAAGGAACCCCAGGTCCGTGCCAGCACAGGTGAGTCATCCGGTTTCCTGGAGCCTGGAAAACTGTGCCCGGGGCTTTTTGGTGAGGCACTTCTTTGATGTCGAAAAGATGAAAGCTTTACAAGCAGTGGACCCTCCTGCCGCAGCTGGAGGTGGCAGCCCACTCCCAGCAGAGGAGGGTTGAGAAGGGCAGCACAGGCCGATGCCCTGGGGTGGGGGTGGGGTATGGGCGGGGGCAGGTTATCCCTTTGGCTCACTCTGTGGAAGCCAGTCCCAGGCTCTGGTGCCTTCCCAAACGCCCCAGTGTGAGTGCGGCCCGGCTCTGCTGGCCTGGCCTGGCGCCTGCGTCATTTCTGAGTTTCCTTTGCCCCTCTGCACCCGCCTCACGTCGGTGGCCCCGTGCAACTGGACTGGGGGTTCCCAGCCCTGGGGCTGAGCCACCCAGCCCCCTGGCGGGGGGCGGGTTTGGAAATGGGTCCTCGCGTTTTGTTGTTGTTGTTTTTTTTTTTTAAACTAACATTATATTGTATGTCAACTATACGTCAATTTTTTAAAAAAATAAATTATTTACTTATTTATTTGTGGCTGCGTTGGGTCTTCGTTGCTGCGCGCGGGCTTTCTCTAGTTGCGGTGAGCGGGGGCTTCTCTTCGTTGCGGCATGCGGGCTTCTCACTGCGGTGGCTTCTCCTGTTGTGGAGCACGGGCTCTAGGCTCGAGGGCTTCAGTAGTTGTGGCACGCGGGCTCAGTAGTTGTGGCGCGCGGGCTCAGTTGCTCCGCGGCATGTGGGATCTTCCCGGACCAGGGCTCGAACCCGTGTCCCCTGCATTGGCAGGCGGATCCTTAACCACTGCGCCACCAGGGAAGTCCAGTCCATGTGTTTTTGATGGTCACAACTGTAGGGGGCTGCATGGGGTGAATGGGCAGGGACAGTGTGTGGGACAGCTCTGTGCAATGAAGGACTGTCCCACCGCAAAAGCTAACAGAGTGCCCCAGGTTGAGAAATGAGTTGGTTCTGGTAGTTAAAAATTAGTCAATTGCTTAAGCTCTAGATTTCTTGTTCATTCAATACCCTGAATTCACCTTGGGGTGTCCATCGGATCCTCCAGATTTTGTTGGTTGCGTCAATACTGTAATGCTGCTGCTGATTAAGAAATACATCTGGGGCTTCCCCGGTGGCGCAGTGGTTGAGAGTCCGCCTGCCGATGCAGGGGACGCGGGTTCGTGCCCCGGTCTGGGAGGATTCCACATGTCGTGGAGCGGCTGGGCCCGTGAGCCATGGCCGCTGAGCCTGCGCGTCCGGAGCCTGTGCTCCGCAACGGGAGAGGCCACAACAGTGAGAGGCCCACGTACCACAAAAAAAAAAAAAAAAAAAAAAAAAAAGAAATACATCTGGACTCTCAACAACGCACAAAATACTCTGCAGAGGCCCACTCTTCCCTATCTTTTTTTTTTTTTTCACCATGCTGTACGGCCTGTGGGATTTTTAGTTCCCCGACCAGGGATGGAACCCGGGCCCCTGGCAGTGAAAGCACGGAGTCCTAACCACTGGACCGCCAGGGAATTCCTCCACTCTTCCTTATCGTAAAGGTTACGCTTCTGCCTTACCCTATTTTTAAACTTCCTGGCATCTGAGCACAGAGTATTAGAGACGTTTAAGGAACAGGGTTGATTTCAAAGCAATAACATCCTTTCTGAGTCTTATTTTTATTTTTAAAATCTTTATTTTATTTATTTATTTTTGGCCGAGTCGGGTCTTAGTTGCAGCGTGTGGGATCTTTCGTTGAGGTGTGCGGGCTTCTCTCTAGTTGTGGCATGCGGGTTTTCTCTCTCTAGTTGTGGCACGCGTGGGTTCTGTCGTTTGCGGCACGCGGACTTTCTCGTTGAGGTGCACGGGCTTAGTTGCCACGCACCATGTGGGATCTTAGTTCCCCAATCCAGGGATCGAACCTCGTCCCCTGCATCGGAAGGCGGATTCTTTACCGCTGGATCACCAGGGAAGTCCCTCTAAGTCTTACTTAATTTTAATTTTCTGCTTTTAGGATTCACTGGGCATCCGGTATTTTAAGCAAACCTAAACCTCTCTGTGGATTTCACACGCAGCTAGAGGGGTGCCGAGATGGAAAAGTTCTGGTTGGCGTGACCCGTGCTGGTCTGGTGATGATGAAGAGAAGGGAGCTGCAGTTTTCTGACATTAAATATTAACACTGGGTATTAATAATGAAGGCTGACAGTTCTTTTCGCAGTGCTGTTTCTGAGCGTGTCTCTCCCCAGCGTGCAAGGCCAGCAGGCCCGGGCCCTTCCCCTGCCCGAGCAATGTGGCTGGAGCCCCCTGCTCTCTGAGGTCAGGAGAGGTAAGGTAAACAACCCTGTGTTGTCACCCACAGAGGCAGGATTGCCTTCCTGGGCTGCTGCGCACAGCTCCGGGCTCCGTGTCCTCCCTTGCGACAGGAAAGCAGCTGGTGGCGAAAGGAAAAGCAGGAGGTGGATGCGGGAAGTGGAACGGACCTGGGGTGGGGGCACCCCCGGGGAGGAGGAGGAAACTGCCTTCCTGCTCAGAGGTCCCGGATGGACCTGTCACCCCGGGGGAGCGCTCAGATCCATCCCCACACCTCCCCAGCGTGGTCTCCACTCCCACCGCCTGAGGGCTTTGTTAGAAGCTGAGCAGTGACTCCCTCTTCTGGGTCAGGAGGCCTCAGACTAGTTAAAGGGGTGGCAACGTGGGTGCCACACAGACCCAGGCCACACAGGCTCTGACGATGCAGATCTTGGCCAGAAAGAACCTGGCCAGGTAGACCTGGGCTACGCAAACCCGGGCCACGCAGAACCCCGTCTTGCAGACACAGGCCGCGTAAACTTGCCGGGCTACCCCAGCTTTCCCCGCCTGCTCCAGGGGCTCAGACGCGCTAGCCTCCGGGCTGGCTTAGCTCTGGTGACCTGTGTGCAAAGGCACGGATGCCAAGGCAGCCTTGAACTTACGTCCAGGGAGCCCATGCTTGGAGCTGGAAAATGAAACACCCAGTGAGCTCTTATGCCATAAAATGTACAAGGAATCAAATGTGAAATAGCCCCTATTTGCCACCATCCATTTATAGATGATTGCACGTTCACTTTGCTTTAATAAGACCACGTCCTCCTGTATGTACATTCTCTCCTTTTCCTCCCCGCCCTGCGTCTGATTGTGGTGAGTTTAAATACGGTCCTTGGAGTGGTTGGTCTTTGCAGACATTCTTGGGGGATCCAAGTCCACTTTAAAGCAGAGGCCAGAGTTTGAGAAGTGTCTCAGCTTGGCACTAGTACCTCACTCTGAGGGAAAAGGCATATAATCTGAGGAAGACTCATACTAGAGCCATTTTCTCTGAGGAAAATGGTGAGATCCAGAAAACCTTCAGTGACTCTGATTGATCATGGCGCCCTGCCATGGGGAGCCGAGGCCCTGGCCAGGATCTCTGGCTCGCCCGCTGGCTTTTCACCCCCGCCCCCCACCTCAGTCAGAGCTTGCCTGCCTTTGCCCTGAGATAGGGCCAGGCAGCTGAAAGAAAAGAGGGGGTGGGGCCAGAAGCCTCCACCAATGGTGGTAATTCATTGGGCTTGTGGTCGCCTTACACCTCTCATTTGAGGCTGTACAGGTGCTCCACAGACATGAATTAATTAGACCTCCCGCGCCTCCTGTGGGATTTGGACAGATGTTCGATTCCAGAGGCCCTGCCTTCCGCATCTTCAGGGCAGAGCATGAGGAGTTTGGTTGGACGGTGACAAAAGCACCGTGCCACCTGACCCGTCCCTGCCAGGGAAGGCTGGGCAGGTGGGAATTCACTGGAAACACAGTTGTTCGGCATTCTCAAGCTAAAACTTCATTCCCAGAGTCCTCTGTGGAGTGCTACAATTAGGCCTCATCCAGTGATCGCCTGCTGGCTTTGGCATCCGAACGGAGGCTACTACCTTCCCAGTCACCGACTCACCAGTGCAGTGCAAACATGGAGGCTAGAGTCCTTCTTTGGGTGGCAAGCCATGCAGGAGAAGGAAAAGGTTCTTTTCCCAAGCAAAAAAGTTAATGAGTAATGGTTTCTGGAATTTCTCCTCAGAGAATATAACCTCGTCAGCTCTAGTCTTCTGGCTTCTGAATAATTGTTCTCAGTAATAATACAGAGCCCCTTCATAATAATACATCTTTCTCTGCATTCAAGAAAGTAACAATTTATTCCAGGCAAGACTGGGAAAAAAAAAAAAAGAGGTTGCTTTTATTCATCTTGATACCTGCCCACCTCAGAGATCAAGCAGCAGCGAGGAGGCCGGTTAATCAGCTTAGGCCTTTTGGAGGTCTTTAATGAGCACCTATGGCGTGCCCAGAAGTGGGGGTAGGTGCCATGAGGGAGACAATAAAAAGAAGCTGTAAGAGCTGAGAATATTTTCTGGGAAGATAAGCCCTAAATACATGCTGATCTGGCTTTCCTTAAGTGCGCTTTTGAGAAAGATGCGGTGAATTGATGTGCGGCATCCATTTCAACCTCTGTTAGAGAGCTAAATAGGACATTTCCCAGACTCCCTTGCAGCTAGGGTTCCAGGTATGTTGAGGTTCAGCCAATCAGACATTCATGTGTGAAACTTGGCTTTGGATCTCAGTGCAAGAGGGAGAGAGGCAGGCCTTTTGCCGATGTGGATCATGGCTGACGCCACATTGTCCTCAAACTGGCAGTGGTGGCTTCTGATTATGTAATGGCTTCCTGATCATGACAGCTCAGTTCTGTGGTGTGGCTTTGGGGGACTTTCCTGAAAACGCAGCATTGAGTGGGTCTCTTCAGCCCTCCAAATAAGCTTGTTAGCCTCTTAATACCCTACAAGGAATCCTTCTGTTGCAACTAGCTGGAGGGGATCCTATTCTCTGCAACTGACCCCTGACTCACTCAGGCTTCCACTGTCACTGCCTTCCAGTTCCTCCCCCACGCCTCCCCCACCATCCCAGTCCATCTCATCTTTCTTATGCAGGTAACTCCTACTCATTCTTCAAGGCTCAATTTAGATGTCACCTCCTCCACGAAGCTTTCCTTGATATGTATGTCACCTCTACATCCTTCTTGCCCCATAGCACCCCCAATGCTTCCCTTCACAGCCTCTTTTTCTTTGCCTTCCTCCCCCACTGGACTGTGAGCCATTTGAAGCTAAGGACTGTCTTTTTCTTGAGGTACCTGGTGCCTAGCACAGGTCCTTGCATGTAGTAGGTGCTCAAGAAAACTTTATTTGTTGAATTAGAAAACAACATACTGGACCTAGGGGTCATCATACTAAGTGAAGGAAGCCAGACAGAGAAAGGCAAATATCGTATGATGTCACTTATATGTGGAATCTAAAAAAAATGCTACAAATGAACTCATTTACAAAACAGAAACAGACTCATAGACATAGGAAACAAACTTATGGTTACCAAAGGGGAAGGGAGGAGGGGAAGGATAAATTAGGAGCTTGGGATTAACAGATACACACTACTATATATAAAATAGATAAACAACAACGTCCTATTGTATAGCACGGGGAACTATACTTAATATCTTGTTTTTTTCTTTTTGGCCATGTGGGATCTTAGTTCCCCGACCAGGGATCGAACCTGTGCCCTCTGTAGTGGAAGTGGGGAGTCTTAACCACTGGACCGCCAGGGAAGTCCCCAATACTTAATATCTTGTAATAACCTATAATGGAAAAGAATCCAAAAAAGAATAGATTTAGATAAATATGTATGTATAACTGAATCACTTTGCTGTACAGCTGAAACTAACACAACATTGTGAATCAGCTATACTTCAAAAAAAGAAAGAAAGAAAGGAAGGAAGGAAGGAAGAAAACAACATACAGCACATAGTCAAATGTGAAGTTGTGTGGTTCAGACTTCAATTCAGCAAAGGGAGAGACCACCATTGCCTAGAGGAAGAGGGAATATCACCGAGGGGAAGAAATTGTGACCCAGAAGCCAGGAGATCCTCCTTTCTGGGTCTGGTTTCCTCATCTATAAAGTGAGGGGTGAGAGTTCATTAGTGTTTCCCGCTGTGCATTCCTCTGAACGTGACTTCCTTAAGGTGTTACCTGGGAGACAAGGGTTCCATGAGCAAATGAGTTTGGGAAATGTTGGGTTCAGCAAAATTAAACAGGTTTCGCTACTACAGAATTTCCCAGGGCCTTTAATACGCTAGAGTGCGTTGTGACTCTGGAAAATTCTAGTATGCAGTGTTGTATCAGTTTTCTTTTTTTTTTTTTTAACATCTTTATTGGAGTATGATTGCTTTACAACGGTGTGTTAGTTTCTGCTTTATAACAAAGTGAATCAGCTATACGTATACATATATCCCCATATCTCAGTTTTCTTTTGCTTCAACAATGCTACAAGGGGTTTCCCTGGTGGTGCAGTGGTTACGAGTCCGCCTACCAATGCAGGGGACACAGGTTCGAGCCCTGGTCGGGGAAGATCCCACATGCCGCGGAGCAACTAAGCCTGTGCGCCGCAACTACTGAGCCTGCGCTCTAGAGCCCACGAACCACAACTGCTGAGCCCACATGCTGCAACTACTGAAGCCTGTGCGCCTAGAGCCCGTGCTCTGCAACAAGAGAAGTCACCACGATGAGAAGCGCGTGCACCACAACGAAGAGTAGCCCCCGCTCACCGCAACTAAAGAAAGCCCGCGCGCAGCAACAAAAATCCAACACGGCCAAAAATAAAGAAAGAAAGAAACAAAACAAAACAATGCTACAAAACCTCAACGGCCTACAGTGATACGTATTTCTTGCTCAAGTGTCTTGAATCAGCTGGGGATTGGCTGGGCACCCTCACGTGTCCCGTGGGGGCTGGCTGGAGGGCCATCTGAGCTGGTCCTGGTTGGGATGACTCTTGGCTTTTGGGGGTGGTGGTAGGTGGGCTCGAGTTCCCTTTGGGGCAGGTCTGCCCTGTCCCACCAGTATCTCATCCTCCAGCAGCTTACCTGTGCATGTTCTCGTGGTGGTGGCAGAGGCTCGAGGGAGCAAAGTCCCAGCTCACTGCAAGCCTCTGCTTCCCTCAGGTCTGCTCGCATCCTATCGGCCAGATGACCGAGGGCCGAGCAGGTCACCTGCCTGCCATGGGGGGACACTGTGAAGCTCCATGGCAAAGGGTGTGGATTTCAGGAGAGGTCAAGAATTGGGGTCACTGAGGCCCTCTAGCACACGGTGTTTCCCAAAGTCACCTGACCAAGGAGCTCCTTTGTGCATCCCACTGGCTTTCACAACACACACTTTGGGAAATACCTGAGTAGCAATGCTTAAAATCTTGCGATTCTGATGTCCTGATTCTGCACTCTAGCTTCAGGAAGGAGTTGATAGCAAATCTGGATCATGCCCAGTAGATGGGATTTGACCAGAAGCAGCAGAAGGCGTGGCTAGAGGCGGGTACCTGGGAACCACACTCCAGGGGGGAAGTCTCAATCAGAAGGGATCCCTACCAGCTGTTCCCATGATGCCCTTCTGCTTCACCTTCACCTCCTCTCCCCAGCCAGTCTTTTGTCCAGCCCTTGCTGGGGATGAGCAGAACCCTCCCGGAGGCATTACTTCCTGAGAGGCGTAGTTTTAGGAACAGTATGGCCGGGCCGGGAAATTCATTTTTCCTGTGTTCCGTTGCTCCAGGAAGACACTGCCCGGAGGCTTGAGCGAGGGACAGCCTTCCTGGGCATGGGCATGCGGCCTCTGGCCTTTCCCTGTGGCTCTAGGCTGGAGGCCAGGTTCCTGCCATCGAAGAGTCAGGGTTTTGAGAGCTGGGGCCACTCTCCTCCCCAAAGTATCTGGATGCCCGCGCTACCCACCTACAAACTCCCTGGGCTGGGGCTGGGGTGTCTGCCTGTCCCCTCTCTGCTGAGCCCTGAGCATCATAACCGCCCTGGACTTCACCCAACTGCCAAGTCCAAGTAGCAACTTAGCAACGACAACCAGAACTCTGCAGGGTGACAGCGCTACAGCTGAGGTGACCCTGAGCGCTCACCAGTGCGTCTTTTATTTTTCAGACTTGAATCCATCCAGCAGCCCCGCCTGCCTTCCAGTAGGCGCGGTGGAAATGCTTCCTGTTTATGACTCCCTGTCTCGTGTCCCCAGAGCTCAGAGAGGTGGAGTTTCCGACCTGACACCAGGGACTGCTGCAGTTTTATCAAAGCTCACCCGACTCCCTTGTAAATGCCCTGTGGCTTTTGGGGGTGGTGGCAGGTGGGCTCGGGCTCCCTTTGGGGCACAGAAATTTGGCCTTGTTAAGGAAAGCTGCAGGGATGCGGGGATGAAGGTGATCAGGTTACAAAAGCACACCAGGCCCGCGATGGCTTCACGGGAGGCCTGGGGCACACAAAAGGCCCTGGGGCCTGGGGTGGGTTAGGTGGGGGAGGAGCTGAGGCCGAGCCAGCCTCCTCGATAGGCCCTAAAAGGGCCCGCCCACCCAGAGGACACCCTTCATCTTAAGCAGATCGGAAGGGCAGGGGCCCAGGTAGAATCCCACCAGAAACACCCAGTTTCCCTCTCTGGGTGGAGAGCATCTGGAAGTGTGGTGAGCTTGTGATTTTATCAGAAATAAATGCAGCGAAATTTATGCATAGGAAAAAATACCGAAAGAAAACACAGGGCTATGTTACCACTGGAAAATCCTTAGCTTGCAATTATAGGTAATTTACATTTCTTTTTTATACTTTTTTTGGTAATTTCCAAATTTTCTACAGTGACTACAAGTTATTGTTAAATCCGAACAAAAAACGACGGAAAAAAGAATAGAGGGAATGGTATATTCAAGTTTTTTGAGAAATAATTGTTCTATATACAATATTTCTTTGTACTGTATATTCAATAGAATCCCAGTTTAGTAAAACAGAAAAGTATAAGCGGTGGAAAGGAAAGACAGAAAACTTTTATCAGTGCTTATCTCTAGAAATACGACTGATTTAATTTTAACATCTTCTAAAAGAATGTATTATGTTTTAAAATTAGGAAAAAGTAATTGAAAATGAACATATTTTTATTTCCACCTTTATTCCCTCAATAAATATGTATTGGGCACCTACCAGGTAGGTGGTAGTGAATGGCACTGGGCCTACACAGATGAAGCAAACAGACCCTGTCCCTGGGTTCCTGGAACTGAAAACCTAAGGGAGACACAGTCACCAGGTAACCTATGAGTGTACAAGGTTGCCATCTGCCATGCGACCATGACATTGGGATGTCTGAGAGGGTATAACTGCCCTGACTTGGTCTGAGGCATCCAAGAAGTCTGTCCTGCAGAAGCCACATTTGAATTGAAATTGAAAGAGTAAGAAGGGGTTAACTAGACGAGCCCTGTGGGAATGGATTTCCAGGCTGGAGGGATCCTGCAAAGGCCCTGTGGCCGGATGGAGGGGCCTGGAGTGGGGTAGAGCCTATCCTGCCAGGGTCTCAGGGCCCTTTTCAGGACAACAGTTTGGAAAAGGAAGACAGAGAGCAGAGAGACCTGTTAGGAGGCCTCTGAGGCCTGGAGCAGGGTTGGGAGGGAAGGCAGTGGTGTGCGGGGTCTGGAGACCCGGCTGCATCTCCACGTGCAAAGGGGCTTCCGAGTGGTTGGTGGATGTGTGCCCAGGGATGTTTCGCTGACGACGTGGTGACCGGTGACCTGGTTCTCTCTTGGTGGCTCAATGGCCGGGCCCAACTCAGCCCTAGCTGATCTGAGCAGAAGAAGCACCCTGCAGCATGGAAGCTCGTCTGAGCTGTCGGCCCCGAGAATGTGTGCGTGTGCGCGCGCGCGCGCGTGCTGGGGAGGTGTGGAGGATGGGTGAGGACAGAGCACCTTTAAGAAGGGGACGTTCATTAATCAAGAGACTATAAAATGTATCACGCCACAGCCTCATTGCCTGGTTTTGGACCTTTTTGGACAGATTAAGTGTAATCTCACACCTCCCCCAAGAGGGCTTTTGGAGGCCATTTTCTCCAACCTGAGCCCTGGCTGCAGTGTTGGCTTCTCTCTGATGGCTACTCTGTCTTTCTCAGCTATTACCCTGTGAGACTTCTCCCTCCCTCAGCTCCTGGAATTCTGTGGCATCTGACTTCTGTTACTTAATACCTAGGCTGTCTGGTTATAGAACTGTGTCCTCCAGTCCATATCTGGGCCAGGTGGTCTGCATACGTAGACTTGGACAAATATTCTCTCTTACACGTGGTAATACTATTTTCCAAATGTCTACAGTGCTGCTGTGATGAGGAAAATACCGCATTACCAAGCTTTACAGAATTCCTGGTTGCTTTATGTCATTATGTGCTGTGTTTGAGAGATACTGAAAGTGCAGCAAAAGGAGAACTTTTGGGACCTTTTCAAAAGTGGGCCTGGTGTATGAGAAGTTGGGGGAGCATGGTTCTGAGAGCTGACCCCTTTTGCACGGGGACTGAACCACTTTTGTGAGCCTGCGTGTCAGGTCAGCCAACAGCTGTGGTCTGGGAGGGTGTTCAGAGATGCCAGTTGGTTCTTTGTGGCCAGGGCCACTTCTGCTACAGTCCAACACCTTCGAATGTCCCCAGCTCTTGGCTGGTAGATTTTGAATGCTCTCCTGGCATGCTGGGACGGGGTTTCACAGCTCCCCTTGTAGGATCTGGAGTCTCTGCTCGTGACCCCAGCCTCGAAGGGGAGGAGGGGGTGGAATCAGATTCAAGGACGCTCACACTTGTCTCTGCAACTCTCCAGTCTAACCAGGGGTGGGAAAATGCTGGTGTAGGGTTTAGAGCAATCACAGCAACTCAAGTGGGTGGGGATACACATAAGATCCCATGCTTTGTCCGAAACGTTTTCTTCCACAAAGTGAACTTGGGAAAACATTTATTAAATACTCTCTCCCTTTTTTTTTTTTTAAACTGGGCTCTGCTTGAAGTTTTGGCCTATCTGAAATGGCAGACACGGCGGACTGGCTATACACTGCCTTCTCCCTTATTTTCCTCTACTTTAGAGGCTGGAAAGCACGATTCTGTGATCTCCCAGACTTCCTTGTAGCTGGTGGTACCCATGTGACCCAGATCCGGCCAATGGCCGTAAGAGGAAGTTTTTGGCAAAGGGCCGTTTCAGCTGGCATGGCCCTTTAGCCCTTTGTCCTCCTCCCCACTTCCTGTCTGGAATGCAGGCTCATGCCTGGAGGTGCAGAAGCCATATTGTGGTCATGAGGACCACATGCTGAGCATGCTAGAGAAGGCAGAAGAGATTTGGTCTTCAGGGATATTTTGGGGCTGCCATACTAGTCCTACATAGCCATTCTCTTCATTTCTTTCCATGTGAAGCAAACACATCTGTAACTTGTTCAAGTCATGGTTTGTTGGGTTTTCTGTAACTTACCAAATGGGAATCTAAATGACAGATGATTTTATCTTCAGAATAATCCAATGGGATAGAATTGACATCTCTGTTTTACAGATGAGCACACCAAAGCTCGGAAGGTCAACTAATCAAGGTCAGACAGCTAGTTAGTTGCAGAGTTAGGGTCTGAACGCAGGACTGTGTGACTCCAAACCTTTTCTATACTACCTCCTTCCATGTGGTAGAGAACTCGCCACATCAACCCCATGGTAGAAACCCACCTCAGGTCTGGAGTGGGATGCAGAAGTTTGGTATGAGGTTCATGAGTAGCAGTGAGAATTTTCCCTATTATTATCGTGAGTGTTTTTGCCACGGTCACAAACATGTTCTCTGTTATGGGTTGAATTGTGTCCCCCCTTCCCCCCCACCCTCATGCATATGTTGAAGTCCTAACCCCCAGGACCTCAGAATGTAATCTTATTTGGAGATAGGATCCTTACAAAGGTTATAAAGTTACAATGAGGTCATTAGGGTGGGCCCTAATTCACTATGACTAGTGTTTTTATAAGAAGAGAAAGTTTGGACACAGATACTCATAGAGGGAAGATGATGTGAAGAGACAAAGGGAGAAGATGGCCATCTATAAACCCAGGAAAGAGGCCTGGACAGATCTTCCCTCACAGCCCTCAGAAGGAACCAAGCCTGCTGACACTTTGATCTTGGACTTCCAGGCTCCAGAACAGAAGTTCTCCTGTTCTCGATCCTCCTCTTGCCTCATGTATCAGTCAGCTATTGTAATCATGCTGTGTAACAAGCCACCCCAGAATCTGTGGTGTATAACCACAAGCCTTTGTTTATACTCATGCATCTGCTGCTCAGCTGAGTTTGGCTGCAGGTTGCAGGTTGGATTCAGGTCTGCTCCGTGTATTTCTCATCCTCATTGGACCATCGGGCTACCTGGGGCACTTTCTTCTCACGGTGATGGCAGAAGCACAAGAGGCCAAAGTCAGCCACAGCAACACATTCCTAACCTTCGCTCACATTAGAGTCTGCTAACATGTTTTGACTAAACTAGGTCATGTGGTCCAGCACAACCTCAATGTTGGGAGGCGGGCAGCATTATATTCTGGCCCATAGAGGTGGGGGAAGGGGATGGATATTTACTAAACTATAATTCTAATGATCACCCTTCTTAGAGGAGCTCTGGCTTTGGAATGAACTCACATATTTTCTTTCCTATTTGCCTTGACCCAAGGCTTCTCATTTCTTCCTGCCCTGTGTATGCTCTTAGAGCATTCCTTCTACCTCTTCAAGGTCCATTCCTTCCTAGCCTTCTGTACCAATTAGAATGATTTCAACTTCATGTAACAGAAAATCCGGCTCAGTAAGCTTAAACAGTAAAGGGATGTAATGGCTTAAGTAACTGGAAAATCCAGCAGCTGTGTGAGCTTCAGGAATGGTATGATCAGGGCTCCACAGCCATTTATCTGCCAACCTCTCGGCTCTTTTCTGCTGTGTATGTCACCTTGCTCCTCAAGAAAGCTTCCCTCGTGATCAATATATGATGACAGCACTACTTGTAAAACAAACAAACACAGGAACTTGAAAACTACACAAGTGGCTACTAGCAGTAGAATGGATCAATACATTGTGGCATATTCATACAACAGGATTGTAGACAGCAATGAAAAAGAGCAAACTCTGCACCACGCAACAACATGGAAACTTTCAGAAACATGATGTTGAGCAAAAGAAACCCCAGACAAAAGAACACATATTGTAGATTTCAGTGATTATAAAGCTCAAAGCCAGGCAGAACTAGTTTATGCCGTTGAAAGCCAGGAAAATAGCCTTGGGGGCTCAGGGTAGCCACCGGAAGTGTCCCCAGGGGGCTTCTGGAGTGTTGGTCATGCTCTTTGACGTCTTTTTTTTAAAAAATAAATTTATTTATTATTTATTTATTTTGTTGGCTGCGTTGGGTCTTCGTTGCTGTGCGCGGGCTTTCTCTGGTTGCGACGAGCGGGGCTACTCTTCGTTGTGGTGCGCGGGCTTCTCACTGCAGTGGCTTCTCTTGTTGGGGAGCACGGGCTCTAGGCGCGCGGGCTTCAGTAGTTGTGGCACACGGGCTCAGTAGCTGTGGCACGCGAGCTCTAGAGCGCAGGCTCAGTAGTTGCGGCTCACGGGCTTAGTTGCTCCGTGGCATGTGGGATCTTCCCGGACCAGGGCTCGAACCCGTGTCCCCTGTATTGGCAGGCGGATTCTTAACCACTGTGCCACCAGGGAAGCCCCTCTTTGACTTCTTGATCTGTATGCTGGTGACATGGGTATAAGTTCATTTAGTGAAATGTCACCAAACTGTACACTTATGACATGTGTGTTGTTCTTTACATATATTTTGCTTGAATTATAATTTATTTACAAAAATCCCTCAGGGTGCTGTGTGGAGAATTGGACAATGGGTGAGGGTAGAGGTAGGCAGACTTGTGAGGAGGCTGATGCCACAGGCCAGGTGAGCAACAAAGCAGGACGATGAAGGTAGAAGCCACCACCTGGGCTACAAGGTGAGAAAAGAGAAAGGGAAGAGGGAGAGAGGGGAGGCAGGAAGGTGAGGAAAAGGCAGACCGCTTAGCCCCACTGATGGGCTGGCGGGGGTGTTCAGAGGTTCCAAGGGCAGTGGGAGAGGCCCCGTGAACACTAGGAAGGAGCCGTGGATGGCAGCCTGCCCCTCACAGACAGTGTCTTCTGGGGACATTGTGAGAGAAACGACACTGGACTATCTATCTGACCGTGAATAGTATTCCTTTCTTAGAGACTGTACGCCCCCATCAGCAGTGGATGAAAGTTCCAGTTCCTCCACATCCTGTCAACACGATATGGTTGAAGGATCTTTTTAAAGCATAAATCAGGTCGTGTCGTTGTCCTGCTCAGAAGCCTCCAATGGTTTCCTGTAACACTTAGAATAAAATCCTCCCTCTTCACAAGGTCTATAACAAGGTCCTACCTCTTTCACAAGAGGCCGAGCTTGGTCTTGCCTCAGGACATTTGCACTTGCTGTGCTCATCACACGCAGCTCTTTGCGTGTCTGTCTTTTCTCATCATTCAAGATTCAGTGTGCTTTGGTTACTGTTGCTGCATAACAAACCACTGTAAAACTTAAGGACATAAAAGAAGGATTTTATTGTGCTCATGGATTCTGGGAGTCAAGAGTTCAGACAGGGCACAGCAGATGGCTTGCTTCTGCTGCACCACGAGTGAGAAGCAGAAAGACTGGGGGTGACCAGCAACTAGGTACTGGATTTCTCTGGAGACTCCTGGCACCTGTGTTGGGAAGGCTCAAACCCTCAGTTCATCTGGGACAGCTGACCAGAGCCTTGTAGGTAGCCTTTCATTCCTGCTCCCCTCATTAAGCTGCAGACACGCCTTCTGTTCTGGCTGTAGCAAAGGTCCAGGCGGCCCAGGTCTGGAAACTGACTTGCGTCCCAGGTCTCCTGGGGATGGATTAGGCTGAAGTTCATCTGAAGTTTCACTGAAGTAGATAGGGAAGGCTGCTGAGAGAGTTCCTACCCCTTGACAGTAATCCTTGACATTATTAACAAAACCCAGTATTGTGGGAATGAAGCGTGGGTGTCTGGGGTTTGCTTCAAAGCATCCTGGGGTTGGGATGAACAGGGCAGGACCGACCCTGGGTTGCAGGTTGTTGAAGCTGGCCATGGGTCCCAGCAGTTCCTCACAAGATTCCCTCGACTTTTGCATACTTTTGAGATTCTTCATAATAAAAAGTATAAAAAGACATCACACCCACTCCAATAAAATCATATTCTCCCCTTTCAAAAAACCCATTGTCTTTGGTACATTCTATCCAAATAACTAAAAGCAATATCTCTTGACCATAATGTCAGGATAACAGCAAGATTATTAGCAACTCACAGAGCATGTGAAAGCAGTAATCTTGTGTCTCCACTTATTGTAGTGACTTAATGGTCATATATTTTATCCTGAAGCGTGGAAAATGAATATTGAAAGTGTATACTCCAACACAAAAGCTATTATTTTTAACGTTCAACTTTACGTAGAGTACAAAAGTGTCGACTTTCATAAGGCAACCAGGGAGACTAAACTTTATTGGTTCAGAGGATTTAGGAACAGACTCTAGATCTGAAGGTGGTGTCTTTCATACCCAGATGAGTACGCCTAGGCTCCCTGAGACTGAAAGTTTGGGGTTGTGAGGGCAGAGAATGGCAGCACCATTTCGACAAAGAGCTCAGTCCACAGTGATGAGATTTCAATGCCTGTTTTTGGATGTACCCTTTCCAACAGGGCCACTAGTTCTAACATGGCTGCCAGGTCCAACATGGCCACCAGTTCCCACATGGCTGCCATTAGTGCCGCTGAGTGCCCACCAGGGACTGCTGTCATTCTCAGAGTTCTGAGGGGAAATCGCTATCTCAGGCTGTGAGAAGCTACTCTTCTAAAGGAGCTGTCCAGTAGGTCTGTGTACGTGGGCGCAGAGATACACAGTCTTGTGGATGCCCAAAAAGACTGGGGAGAAGAGGTTAGGCCAAAGTTCTAGAAGGAAACACAGCCAGCCAAGGTTGTAAGGTTGACTGCCCCGGCTCTGGGGGTTCCATTGCCAGTGGGAAGTTTGTAGAAGCCACAACTTCCCAGAGGCAGGCCACCTTAGGAGGGAGGGGTGACAGGTGTCTTCGTTGAGTCCCACGAATGGTGACGTGTGGGTGGAGGGGCAAAGAGGACGGCTCCGGGCGTAAGGCCAGGCCGTGGGTGGTACACTGAAGTTACCCCAGTCTGCAGACTGCCCCTCTGACAGACCAGTTGGGAGCCTGGGGACCCTGGTGGCCCGTGTGAGTGCAGGCCTCAGTGTAAGAGGGTCATGGTTCCCACCCCCTCAAGTGGACACCAAGGATGAACAGTAAAGACCCCTGCTCAAGGATGCTGGGGAGCGGGCTCATAAACACTTCGTGCTGTGGAATTGTGAACGTGGGACTCAGGGGCTGTTCATGGGTCGTTAGGGTCCTACCGTGTGCTAGCCAATACCAGTGTACCCGGCTGCAGTCGCGGCAAAGGCCTGAGGTTTCCCTTGGCCCTGTCCCCGCCCCACCTGCTCTCAGGGAAGCCACCCATCTCCCAGTGCATAAGGGCCTCCGGGGCAGTGGTTCCCACAGGGATGCAGCTCACCACTGCAGCGTTCCAGTCTTCAGATGACCCAGCTCCCTTCCTTGGTCACTGCCCTGAGTCAGATCACGTCATGCTCTAGCTCAAAGCCCTCCCGTGGCTCCCCATTTCCCTCAGATAAAAGCTCAAGTTCTTACTCTAATAGTCAAGGCCTCCCTGGTCTGGCCCTTCCACCCTACCTCCCCGACCTCAGGTCCTGCTACCCATGCCCCCTCCCCCACCCCGCTCCAGCCACACTGGCCTCGTTGTCATTTCTGGAACACACCAGCACACTCCTACCTCAGGGCCTTTGCACTGACTATTCCCTCTGCCTGGCGTGCACTTCCTTCAGACATTCGCCCCCGGCTTGCTTCCTCACCTCCTCAGGTCTCCTTTCCAGACAGGCCTTCCCCAACCACCCTACTGAAATCACAATGACCCCTCCCCACAATCCTGTTTCCTGCACGACCACTGCCCCTCACCTCATACCCATTACCATTCTGTGCAGTGTGACATCTTCGATGTGTTTTTGTTTATTGTCTATCTCCCTTTGTTCAAATAGAAACTCTAAGCAGGCAGGGACTTTTCACTTCTTCCATTCACTGTTCCACCCCTGGAGCTCAAAACAGTGCTTGGCACATAGAGGCATGTGGTAAATACTTGTTGAGTGAATGAATGAATGAATGAATGAATGAACGCACTCACCCTGGCACCTTTGGGCCCTTGCTCTCCGTTGGGCCCTTTCCCACATGCACAGATCTACCTTGTCCCAGAGCAAGCCTCCCCTTGCCTTCCCTCCCCGTCTCTCTCCGCCAGACTGCGTGTCGCCAGCCCTCTGGGCTTGCCGCCCCCACATGGTGACTTTCATCGTGCCCCTGACGCTGCCTCCTCTTGGCTCCGACGGCCCACGTGTCCCGTCCGCTGCTCTCCCACCTCGTTCCCTTGACTCCTGCCCGCTGCTCAGACCCTCCAGCCCTTGCGGCCCTTCTCCATGCTCTCGTGTGTGCCCTCCTCACTTCTCTTCACACTCCCTCCTTGGGCCCAAAGGTGCTCTCTGCCTCCTACTCTTGCCTCTGGGTGCTCGCTTCTTTTAGAGGTCTCCTCCATCCATCTCCTCAATCCAAAATCAACGAGGGAAAGCCCAAGGGCCAAGTGCATGGATTAGTTAAAGAAAAAAAGCAATCAAAAAGGAGAAAAAGCATAAAGAAAAATCCAGCTCATCGGCTCCTTTGCAGTTCAGCTTCTCCCCTGCTCTTCCCAGCTCTGTTGGTGGCCCAGCCACTCCCTTGGATGTTCAAGCTAAGCTAAGCATCATCTTTGGTGCCCACGTCCCACGCTTCTGTGAGGTCCTGCTGTGTCACCTCTTCTGGGGCTCTTTCAGTGTCTTCCCTTGTCTATCCTCATGCCACTTCCCTGCTTCAGGCCTCCCTCACATTTCCCCTGGGAGGTTGCAGAAGCTGTGAATCGGGTCCTCTGCAGCCAACGTGAACCTTCTGAAGCCAAATGGGATACAGTTACCCTGTATCAGTGAGGGTCTAGCCAAGAAAACAGAAACCTCTCTAGGTATTGAAACATAAGGTATTTAATCCAGGAAACTGACTTCATGGGCTCTGGAGGAGCCAAAAAGCCAAACAGGGCACAGGGAGGTAATGCAGAGGTTAGCAACCCAGAGAGTAGTAACAGTAGGGAGCTGCTGGCATCCCTCGGGCTGGAGGGACAAAGGAAGAGGGAGTATTATAGGAACCTGGGAGCCAGAGTCGGCTAACAGGAACTCGAACCATGGAGGAGACGCGGGAGAAGCAACTGATGCTGGAGATGCTGCCCAAGGAGAAAAGAGTGGGGAGAAATACCCTGGCTTCTCCCTCTTTCTGCCCACCTATCTCCCTCTGGTATCTCCCATTGGCTGAATCTTGAGGCCAGTTGCAAAGTAGCCTGGGAAATGTAGTTTCCTGCTACACTGCAAGGAAGAGAATGGATCTGAGACAGAAAAATGACTATACACACTCCCTGGCAAAGAGCTCACCGAATAAACTCCAAGCCCCTCAGTCTTTCTACGTGCTTCGGGTCCTCTTCCGTCCATTTGCTGGCCTTCTCTGCCATTGTCCCTGCACACTCACACCGAATGTGGCTGATGCGGGGACCCCTGCTTCCACGCCTGCCACCTCTGTACCCTTCCTCACTCAGTATCCTTGGCCCAGAAGGCTTTCCTTTCCAGCCATGCTGGTGTAACCTCACCCAGACTTTAGTGCCCAGGTGGAAGCCACCTCCTTCATGAAGACTTCCTGGCCATCACTTCTAGCCTCCAGCACACACAAACAAACGTTCTTTTTTTTTTCTTCCCCGGTGCTTCCTGCATCTCTGCCTCGCCTCGTTTCTCCCTGTATCATAGTTATTAATGGGCTTGTCTCAGCTCCCCCATTAGACTGCAGGCTTCCTTAAAGGCTTGTTGAAAATGAAGGCTCCACAGCCCCCGACACGCAGTACCCCGCGCCTAGGAAGGGCGCATTGCCTTTTAGTTTAATGAATGAACAAATAAGTAGCAAGCAACACAACAGCAGGTAGCAATACCTAGTCAGTGCAGGTGAATTAATTTGGGCTCTTTAGCAATCCATGCCTTGGGGGGGAGGGGTGTGACAGGCCCAGGAAGAAGCAAACTGGGGAGTCGTTCCGGGCGGGGAGCAGATGTCCACATTCTACCTTGTTATTACTTCAGCTTATTGTTTCAGGTTTTTTCTTTTCAAGAGAAAAGAATCCGCCCATGTTTTCATGTTGTTCTCATTGAAATACACCCACAGGTTCTGAAACGAACCCACTGGTGAAGTGCAAGCAGGGAGGGGGCGGCGGGTTTTTTTTTTCTTCCCCACGGTTTGGTGCTGCGGCTCGCGGCCCGGGCTCCCTGGGGCTCCGTCTCGGGAAGCAGACTCGGAGAACGGGTGGTGAGCACCGCCTTGGGTAAATGCTCTAGGTTGGGGGAGGCTTGGGCGCTGGAGCATTGAAGATGTGTCTGTGAATTCATGTTTGTACGAAGCATTTGTCAAGGGTTTACCTTTTCCGGGATGAAAGGTCCTCAGGGAAAGGATGCAGGTGTGAAGTTGGACCCAGGGCAGAGATGGCTCAGGCTTGGGGCCCCTGTTGTAGGCTGTTTATTCATGAATTCATTTGTTCTCTCCTACACAGAATGAAGGTGTGAATTTAGGAGACACCAGGATGGTGAGACCTTTGGAGCTAGTCTAAGTTCCGTATTTGGCAAATGTAGGTTTGGAAAGGTTAAGTGACTTGCTCAGGGTTACACAGCCAGTTCTGAGCAGTAGAAGATTTGAACCTTAGTCTTTTGTCTCCCAGCCGGGAGCTCCCAGGGTTTGCGAGGGCTGCCGAGAGGAGTCCAGCCCGCCCCTGCCATCAGACATGGTCCAGTCCTGCGGATATAGGGCCTGAAGGTCACATTTGGAGTCATTTTCAAGGATGGTGACTGCCTCTTGCGGCTGATTCGGCACTGGGAGAGTCACTTGCATCCAGCCAGGGGTCCTTCTGGCCGGGGTGGGGGAGAGATGCGTCTCCCTCTGAGCAGAAGTGGTCAGTCCCCTCCCACCCGAACCCCGCCCTGTGTGCAGCGCGTATCTCTGGCTATCTCTGGACCGGTTACTTCAGAGACCGCATCCCCTGCTCCGTGTTTATAAAGCCGCGTCAGCTTGGGGTGTGGACAGGAATGACCTGAGCTGTCTAAACAAACCGCGAGCTTCTGGCGGCCCGCCTGCCAGGGTGTGTGTGACATCCTCTGGCCCGAGAGGTGCGCCGGGTTAGGATTCCGGCTTTGCTCATTTTGAGAGCTGGGCAGAGAAAATGCAGGTCTGCGTCCTCTGGTTCCCCAGAGTGAGCAGAGATGCAAAAGGTGAGTGGAGGCCCCAGCACATCACTGCCAGCTCCCTCCACCTCCCCCAAACTGTTCCTTTCTTTTTTTTTTTTTTTTTCCCTCCCCGTTTCTCTTAATCACCAAGGGACAAAGAGGAGATCTGGCCGCTAAAAACATCCCACGCAGATATTACCTACGGAAACCACAGGAACGGGCACATTTTAGTAAAATGAAGGCCTATTCGCTTTTTCTGCGAGACTATGCCCCTAAATAATGCAACTTCAGTTTCTCATTCTAGATGTCTGTTTGAAAAAATCAGGCTTAGGTCTGTCATTTTAAACAGCTTTTCAAATGACACAGAAATTATACTATTTTTAGGTCAAACACCCTGCAGAACTTGACATTTGAAGGTTCGGCTCTGTGTGAAAACATCCAAAGGGAAGTGTGTGATTTCTCTCTCTCTCTCTCTCTCTCTCTCTCTTTTTCCCTAGAAACAATAAACAGGAGTGGCTTTCGTTTGTGTGCGTTCCTATCCCTCTTGTATTTGCATCTCTGGGGTTTATTGGTGTAATTCTTCAGGCGCAGACTCAACATGGCAGATGTCACCTGAAGAACGCCCTTTGGAGATGCGGTCCCTACAAATAAAAGCAGGTCGTTAGACTAGAGCTGTCTTTGTTCCCTTAACTACGGTGGTTTCTCCCTCTGCACAGAGCACGCTCTATATAAAGCCATAACCATTCAGAGTCACACGTAGACTCTATAAAGGGCTGCTGAGAGATGAAAGATGTTTTTAACCCCTTCCTCTCGGGCATCGGTGGAGGCCGCAACTGCTCAGTTCCAGAACGTGCAAAGTTCTGTTCTGGACTGACCTGCGGCTGGGAGCAGAGGAGGAGGGGTGCGGGGTGTGAGTGAAGCAGCCAGGTGGGAGAAATCCCCCGCCTCAACCCTCCCCTTCCATGTTCCTGCCTCAGTTTCAAGCTGCTGGGAATCCCGGCGTGGATGGGGGTGACAAAGAGAAAGGAGCTGTGATGACATTGGGCAGGACTCAGGCCGTGGGAGCCGGGGTGGGGGGGCAGCCCGCTGGTGGGAGCTTTCGCCTGTGATTTTAGATGGGGGTCCCTGTACTCTGCCGTCTCTGCAGGGGTGCTGGGGTACTTGAAACTGTGGAGTCAGGGTGGAAGCGTTTCCTGGAGGATCAACTGTATTTGATTTTAAGTGACTGTCAATGTTGCTTTTATATTAAAACAAGCACAGTGCTGTCTAATGGAATCCAATGCAGATGGCCAGGAACGGGATGGGGAAAGCCCAGCTTGCTGAGCTGCCACTTTGAACTCTAACTTGAGACCCCCCAGAAGGCTGTTTGGGCCCTTTGGTGACAGAGTTTAAGAAGCCCTGCCCTAGATGCTAAACGCGATGTAGAAATGGTTTAGTGCGAGGGACAAGGCCGGGGTTCAAGACCTGGCTCTGCTGGTTACTAGCTGTGTGATTTAGGGCGAGTGGCTCAACATCTCTGAGCCTCAGTCTCTTCCTCTGTAAAATGAGACTGATAGCAGCTCCTTCCTTACAGGACCAGGCCTGCCACTCGTGTGCTCCCACTGCAAGCTAACATCCCGGGGGGCTGCCCCTGGCAGAGAAACTACTCAGTGTTTTCAGCCTCTGACGGGACCCATTGTGGCCACAGGGCAGTTTAACAGTGTTTATCCTGTGAAAGCAACCGTGGGCGCTGAAAGCATGGAGGCCGCTCAGATGTAAGTGCAGAAATGCGGTCACAACGTGCCCTGGGCTGTTAGACAGCTGAGGCACGGTCGTACCAATGCCTCAGGCTCCCCACCCCGGGCCAGCGCTCACACCCAGTAACCCTCTGCTCTCCCCAGTTCCTCTGCGTGACCTGTGTGGCCACTTCTGAGACAAAAGCCATGTCTGCTTCTGAAACTCGCTTTCATGTGACTCCTCCCTGCACAGTGAGAGAGGGGTCGGGAGCCCAACTGGACAGGTGTGAGGAGGGGAGGAACCAGCTGGTGGAAACTCCACCCTAGATTGGACACCGTGGTGCTTTGCAAGATATGTCCACCCATTTGCTGACACTCTTTCCCTCCGGAGGGAGGCCGGCTGCTGTGTGGTGAGGACCCGGTGGGGTGGATTGTGGAGAGCCCTGTGCGGTGAGAGGGCTGAGGCCTCCTGCCCACAGCCATGTGAGTGAGCCATCTGGGGAGCAGAGCTTCCGGCCCCGGTCGAACATTTGGATGACTACAACCCCAGGAGGGACCCTGGGTCAGAAACAGTGAGCCTAGATGCTCCCAAACTCCTGACCCACAGAAACTCTGACACAATAAACGTGTGTTGTTTTAAGCTGCTAAGTTTTGAGGTAACTTGTTATATAGATAACTTGTACAGACCCCTCTCCTTGTCCTTCGAAGTGTCATTTGAAAGAATTCATGATGCCTTTCCTTTTTTTCCTGGCTTATAAGGATGTTGGAAACTGGAAAAGAAGAATGTGTAGTTTGGGAGAAGGGCAGTGATGCTGTGGGCATACATGCTGAGAACTTTCCATTGGTTATGTCAATCTAATCATCTCAACCGTCCTGTGGGAAAGAATTCCTAGTCCCATTTTCTAGATAAGAATACTGAGGCTCACATATGTTAAGACCCTTGCTCAAGATGACACAAGAAGCCTGGTCATTGGGGCAGTAAATCTGTGTTTCTTCAGCAGGCTGTCTCTGCTTAGGAATACGGCATCTAAGTCAAGGGCCTGGCCTTGTTTCTGACTAATTGCATAGGCTCCCGCAAGTGACTACCCGGTGGGGGCCTTTTTTCTTTGTGAAAGGGCCCCTGTACCCTTCCTTGTAGCCTGGGGGGCTGTCGATCATGGTGGCGCACTCTCTGGGACACCGGGAATGGAGCCTGGCCTGGTCAGTGAGAGAGCTCCATTCCCCTGACCACAGCGATTTGTTAAGGAATGGGCATGCAATTCCATCCAGGCTGATCAAAATATTCCAGAGAGCATCTCTGCCACAGCCCACGGAGAGGATGGCTCTTTCTTTCTTCTGGGGTCGCTGAGCTGGGAGGCTGTGGATCTGGTGCCTTTGGGACTGGCAGGCCTGCCTGTCTACAGAGTCAGGTCGAGCCAAGCCATGAAGGGAGGTAGAACTCTGGACCCACTTGAGCCCCTGGATCCAGCTATGCCTGAAGCCATTCTTCTCCCTGGACTGTCCAGTTCCAAGAGTCAGTAAATTCCCTTTTTTTTTTGTCTCAGCTAATTTGAATTGGGTCTGTGTTGCCTGCAGTGCCGTGGGCAAACTTGCGAGCTGCATTTAGCATCTCAGAGCAGTAGAGCATAGCTCCTCTATATGGTGACTAAATGTAGCAGTTGCTGGTGATGTCCTGCTGGCTTATGCTGGAGGTCATGACAGACTGTTTGCTTACAGGCCAGTGGCCTCCTGCATCTCTCTGTCTGAGGTTCTCTGGCCTCAGGACCATGCTTGGCCTGTGTGTGTGTGTGCGTGTATGTGTGTATGGTGTACACACGGGGAGAGGGAGACAGTTCTAAAATGTCAGGGAATTAATGCCTCAGGAGTAACCCTCTTCCAGTGAGAGCATACCTGGGCTCCCTTGCTCCTTGAGAGGACAATCTGGAGGCGTCTTCTACACAGTTTCTTTGAGGGTCCCCAGCAGAACTGCACCCCAGTAGCCCAGAGTGGGAACCCTCTCAATAAAGGACACTTAATCGGCTTCCCTCTGTGCCCTGACTCTTTCCCCACTCTCTCTCTCACTCATGATTCTTGGGGTCACCTCCCAGATAAACTACCTGTCCCCAAATCCTTATCTCAGGGGCTGCTTTGCAGGAAAACTCTAAAACTAGGGCATCAATACATGGCATTTTGATCTTCTGGAGTTGACAGATCTGCAGATACTTATCGTAATGGGAAAGACTGAAACCCCACACGGCGCATGTGAGGACCACAGGAGAACTGGGCAGGTGGGGTGAAGACAGCAGGGCGGGTGTGGCAGGGGTCCGAGACCCCACGGAGGTGAAACAGCCATTTTGAAATGGAAATTGATGGGACAAATGGGGTTGGAGCATTTGGGTAATCTGGGGTTGCCTCAGTGTGGCACGTGGGGAGGTACTGGCGTTGGCCCTCCGCGCCCAGGGTCCAGAGTGTCTGTGGCTAGACAGGAGCCGGGAGGCCTTCAGATTCCAGTGAGAGCTGGGCTTGGTTTCCCAGCTGTTGGTCTTGTTTGCCTTTCCCCTCTGCCTTTCTTCTCTCTCCTTTTGCCCTTCCCGTTTATTTATGTTTAAACACGTCCTGTGTCGCTGCCTCAGCTGAGTGGCTGGAGAGTCAACGAGGGCATGGTTTCTGCCTCGTCTTCCCCTGCAAGGCCTGGCCTCCAGGAAGAAGATGCAACTGTGGATGTAGGAATATTTGACTGATACGGCTGGGCCACATGTCTGCTTTCTCTTCTCCCCACAGCTCCCGACTCCCTCCAGATCCCCCGCTGTTCCTCCTGGTCACTTCCGCAGTGGCATCTGGGACACAGACATCGTTTTTTGTTTTTGTTTTTTCCTAATTGCATTTTAGCCGAGGGGAGCCACGCTCAGAGAGGGGACCACAGGAGAGTGGCGTGGCAGAGCTTGGCAAAGCGGCTGCAGCTTCCCCATAGGACTTTGATAAAAAGGTTCATTTTGCGTACCAATACTCCCTACCCCTCAGAGTGGATCCCTCTCCTTTTTGTATTTTTTTCTTCTTCCTGGAAGTATAAAATAGATATGGTAAAGAGCGTCTAGTGCGCTGTGTGTGGCTTGATGGATTTTTACGTATGTCTGCACCGTGCCACTACCAAGATATGGATACACTTGAAACGAACACAACATTGTAAATTAACGGTACTTCCATTTTTAAAAAATCCGAAAAGAGAAAAAGAAAAAAAAAAGATATAGAACTTCCCCATGGCTCCAGAAGTTTCCGTAATGCCCCTCCCAGTTAGTACCCCCTCTCACAGAGGCAACCTCTATCCTGACCTTTATCACTGGAAATTGATCGCCTACTTTTTATCTGTAAAAGGGGAGGAACCGGCATTGTCCCCTTCGGTGTCTGGCTTCTTCTTTTCCCTAATACGTGGATGCGCGTGAGCCATGCTGTGTGTAGCGATGGTTCCCCTCCTGTTTGTTGGGACCCTGCAGGGGTGTAAAGCCAGCAGCTTGAAGATCCCGTTTTGCTCCCTTCTGCAGCCTGGGAGGTAGCACTCCCAGTGGGCACCTTCGCTTCCAACTGCGGGCCAGTGCAGCCTCAGGCATCGGGTTCCCTGTTTATTCCAGGCTACTGGGCCAGTAACCTCGCCTCGGCTTGGAAACCTCCTAGGGATGCAGGAGGAAGCTGGAGCAGCCCCAGATGTGGGGTGGTGCTTGGAAATAAGAAGTTGCGATTTGCAAACATGCCGACGGCAGCAGAAGAGAAACGTCACTGAGGTCTGGTGTCTTCTAGCGCAGCACAGCGCAGCCTTTTCTTCTCCTTCCTGGATTTGTGTGGTGGCCCCTGACTGGCCGCCCCGGTGCACGGTGGCCCTCTGATTTATCAGCTCACAGCCGTCAGGGCCTGGGCTTATCCTGCCACTCCTCTGCTCACAGACCTTCAGTGGCTCCCCACTGCCTGCTCAAGTCGGCACTCCTCTCCTGACATTTAATTAAGAAGCTCCCCTGACTGAACCAGCTGACTCCTCCTTCCTAGTCTGCCACAGCTCCTGGGCAGATGCTGCCTCCCTTTTTGAGTAGCTGGGACTCCTAACTGGGGCTGTGCCAGCTGGTGTGATGTAGTTCTCTCTCTGCCCTATCGATTTTAGGAGACACTGTTTTCTAGCCTACCTCCCCAAGGAGGTTCCCAGCTAGCCCAGCCTACCGTGTGGAGCCTTGGTTGCCAAAGTCATTTCATGGACCAAGATGCCTGCTTCAGCTCCAGCCATCATGACTGCATTCCAGCTAGTAAAAAGGAGGAAAGGGAAGGAGAAGGGCATGCCACCTCTCTTTAGGGTTAGTAATAATAATAATAACAGTAAAAGCGGTAAACACTTAGGCATCATTTACCACGTGCCAAACACTGTTCCAAGTGCATTTATTTTTCATATAACTCTATGAGGTAAGAACTATTAGTAGCTTCCTTTTACAAATGAGGAAATGGAGACACAGAGAGGTTAAGTAACTTGTGCAAGGTCACACAGCTAGGAAGTGACTGAAGCAAGATTTGGACTCAGGTGGGCTCATTCAGCTTCTCCTAAGCCCTCTGTTTTTGGGCTCCCCACTTCCTGGTCTCTGTACACCCTCCCTCCTCTTACAACCCATTGGCCAGAATTTAAGCACGTGATTATACCTACCTGCAAGGGAGGCTGGGAAATATAGTCTTTGCTCCAGGCAGTAAAAATTGGAAAGTTTGATTGCTGAGGAAGAGGGGCGAACAGATCTTGGGGGTCTGCAAGGAGCCCCAGCAGTTATTACTGTTCACTTCACGGTCCTGTTATTTGACTTGTTAATTCGATTAGACCATGGGCTTCTTGAGAGTGGGGACTTGGTTCCCCAGAAAGCTTCTCATGGGGCCCTGAGTGGGAAACGGTCTCCTTGTTTTGCTGGTGACTTTAAATGCAGAGCAGCTCTTTCTAGGATCCAGAATGACCTTATGTGAAGATTATTCCGTAATAAGTTGACTGATATTATTTTGCGTTTCTACTTGAAGGTCCTGCACGCGGAATGTCGGTAGGATGCCTATGGCTTGGCTTCCCCTGCAGGAGGATTTTCCCCAGGCTCTGTGGGGTCCCTTCTCATTCCCTTTTCCCGGGTCTCCTCCTCGGCCGCCCTCCATGTGTCGGCTGCCTCAGGGCTCAGTCCTCGGACTCTCCGCGTCTCCCCCGGCCCCCTCTCCCTTGATGATCTCATTTCCTCTCATGGCTTTTAAAATACCGTCCATGTACTGATAACTTGAGACCAGACCTCTTTCCAGATCTCCAGACATCCAAGCCTGCCTGCGGCTGGCGTCCCAAGTGGCAGTTTCATTGGTACCTTAAACCCAGTGCGTCCAAAGCAGAATGCCTGATCTCTGCCCCTCACCTCCCCAGCCCAAACCTTCTGCTCCTTCAGCATTTCCCACCTTAGTCAATGGCTCCCCCAATGGCTCTTTCCAGAAGCCTGGGAGCCATCCTTGATACCTCACACCCCACCTCCAACTCAACTCCTGGCCCTGACCACCTTACCTCCAGCAAGTCTTCCAAGGCATCATGCCCATGGCCACGGCCCTCCCTCATCTGACCCCCCTCCCCTGTCTCCTGGACCGCTGAGATGCCTCCTACCCAGTCTCCCACATTCAACCCCCTGCAGTCCATTCTGACAGATCTGATCACCCACTCTCCCGCTCATGGCCCTTCAGTAAGCGCACACGCACAACATTCCCAACCCTTGATGTGGCCCATAATCTAGAGGCGCTGGTCCCTTCTGCCCTTTCGATCTCACCTCCAGCCTGTCTCCAGTCACTATAGCTTTAGAGCCAACCACTCCAAACTTAGGGGCATAAAACAACAACCATTTTTTATGCTCCCAGATTCTGTGGGTTAGGAATTTGAAAGGGGCACAGAAGGGATGGTTAGTCACTGCTCCACGATGTCTGGGGGCTCAGCTGGAAGCCTGGAAGGCTGGAGGGGTGGACCGGCTGAAGGCCTGTGCAACACATGTTGGGCACTTGGGAAGACTTGAAGACCTAGGGCTGCTGGCTGCAGCACCTACCCTGGTCTCTCCATATGGCTTGGGCTTCCTCACAGCACGGTGGCTTCAGGGGAGTTAAATTTCCTCTGTGGCAGCTCCGGGACCTGTGTTGTAATGAACGAGGCGCGAGCTGATTCCCCTTTTCTGACCCAGCCTCCAAAGTCGCGTGGTGTCACTTCTGCCACATTCTTTGATTACGAGCCAGTCGGAAGTCCACCAGATTCAAGGGAAGGGGACGTAGACCCCATCTCTCCATGGTAAGGATGCCAAAGTCATATTGTAGGAGAGCGGACTTTGGAACATGGTCTCTGCCAGGTGGCCCTCCTCTGGCTTGGTTTGCCGCGGTATCTTCAGAGCAGAGCCTGGGGACGGGCACCCAGAGAAGAAGCCTTTAGCATTTTCAGGCCTGTTTCAAAGAACAACTGTCTACAGGCTAGAAATGGTTGTGAGGATCTGTCAGCAGTGGCCTATCTCAGAGGAGATGGAGAATTTTGGCGGGGGCTGGTGGTGGGAAGGAAGAGCTGACAAGGAGATGTCCACAAGAGAGGCAATTTCTGGTTCCTCCCTTGGGATGGTCCTGCCAACGTCAGCCGCTTGCCTTGTCCCTTGGCCCCCTCCCTGGCACACCATGCCTTTGCAGCCGTCAGATCTCCTGAGAGCCACACCCCTCCAGATCATCTTTTCCAGAACCTTCCCTGACCTCCCAAGGCTACAGGAGGCCGCCCTGCTCCTTCCTTCCCTAACTCTTCCTGCACATCCTCAACACAGAGTGGATACCACTGTTACTTTACCATCAGTGTCCTTGTCGTGTCCCCTCCCCCCCGACAGCCTGAGGGTTTCTTGAGGGTAAGGCCTGGGTCCATGGGCCCCCATAAATGGTGGGTGACAGGCCACACTGCCTGGTGGCACTCAGGTTAAGCACCTCATGCTCTGGGGTGTGTGGAACCTGCTGACCCTGGCTGGGCTAGGTGGGGAGTCGGGGGTGCGTGAGGGTCTGGAAGCCAAGCTATTCCTCCATTTGGGCTGCCTCGGCGGGGGGCCAGGCCTTATTAGAATGCCTTCTTCATCCTGACTCCAGCCGGAAGTTCCCCGTTCCTGTGTAATTACATTAAGCTTTTACGATGGGGATCTGGGCGGCCAGCGGCATTATTTCGCAGGGGCGGACTGCATTCCTGGTGTCTGGGTTTACCTTGCCTCTCTGTCTGTGCCCTGGAATGCCGGTCTGGGGACAGGTCTTCTGTGGAGCCCTGGTCTATCTGTGGGGTCCCCAGGCAGCACGCTGGGGGCAGGGTGAGCCGCCAGAACTATGTCCACAATTTCCTAAATCCTGAGGGTCAGAAAACCCGTCCTACCCTGCAGGGCAGAAGGTAGAAGCCTGCGCCCCCTTTGCCGGGGCTGCTGCAGGGGCCTGGGGGCCCAGCTCTGTCTTGGGGGCCACAGGCTTCTTGGCCTGGACGTCCAACCCAGGGGCCCCCTGCACTTTGCTCTCTGGTTGTCTGCTTCACACACATAGCTGGTGTGTGTGTGTGTGTGTGTGTGTGCGATGTCTCCATGTAGAGCCTTTCTTTTTAAGTAGCTTCTTAAAAATTATTTATAAGCAATATTATCATAAGACTAGGACCTAATCTCACACCCTATACAAAAAGAAATACCAGGAGGATTAAAAATCCAAATGTTTCAAAGAACTATAAAAACCTGATGAAATCTCATTGTGGACTGTTTACTAATTGTAGGGTAGGAAGACCTCTCCCAATACAAATAACCAACAACAACCTGTGAGAATATGCTTATATTATACTCACTTATAATTAAAGAAATGCAAATCAGAGCTCCAGCGGGATGCTGGAGGGGACTTCAATTGGGACAGGCCCTTTGGAGAATAATTTGGTTGTTATCTACGCACATTCAAGTGTGGTCATAGCCTTTGGCCCAGAATTTCTCCTTTTAAGTCTCATTTTTTCAAACCTACATGAGCAGGCCAACCTATATCCTGGGATATTCACAGCATCGTCATTTTATGGCAAAAATTTGAGAATAACCTTAATGTCCAACGGGAGGGGCTGGTTAAATAAATAAGGAGCATCTATGCCATGAAATACAGTATTTGGTTAAATAAATAAGGAGCATCTATGCCATGAAATACAGTATATCATTTAAAAAGACCAGTGTGTACTGATACAGAATGTTCTCCAAGAAATATGAAATGAGAAGTAAATTGCAAATCCAGCATGAGTTCCTTTATACACAACAACCCGTGCGTGTATTTGTCAATGCAGAGAGAAAGGCCTTGAGCTATCTGGCCAGACTGGGGCTGCTGGGTCCCCCTGGGACAGAAAGCCGTATCAGGAAGGATGGTGAGAGGAGAGGTTCACTTTTTTTTCCTGGGAATTGTTTGAAATCTTATAAGCACGTGTTACTTTTTGAATTCAAACTATGTATACACACACACACGTGTATATACATATATATATATTTTTAATACATATATTTTAAAAATGAAATTTAAAAAGCAACAATGTGGGCCAAGGAAATAAGGTTCAAAGATTTTAATAGTTGTATTTCTTGAATCTGTGACTACATATGCCTGACACCGCTCTCAGATGTTGATATGGATAACCTCATGGACACTTCACAACAGTACACTGAGACATGGATTATTGTGACCCCATTTTACAGATGAGGAAACTGAGCACAGATAACTTTCCCTAAGTCACACAGCTAGTCAAGGGGAGCTGGGATATGTTAAGGTCTTCTTTGAGAATTTCCTAACTGTGTTACGTGTGTGTGTGTGTGTGTGTGTGTGTGTGTGTGTGTGTGTGTGCCTGCGCATGCGTGCACATGAGAGGACCTTCAATTCCACATACGTGACGAAATCTCGTGCCCTGACAATCTCCTTCATCCTTTCCCTCTTCCTTCTTTTGGCTCTAATTTGGGACTTTTTCTCTACTTTTGTGGGGGAGGCGTTTCTAGGATACATCTGGAGAGTCCCCTCTGTCCAGGTCATGAAACCAAAGAGAAGGCCTCTGCCTGCCAGGTCTTTTCTGTGGAAGCAGAAGAAAATCCGGAAGACCACCTGGTAGCAGCGTCTTTGGAGGGAAGGGACTCCCAGAGGTGATACTCGCTCTGCCCATGGGGAGCAGGTAGGCTGGCAGGCCGTGGGACTCAGCGGGCGATAGGGCCAAAGACTCTACGCTGGTTTCCCAAATGCCCGCAGGAGCTGAGTCTGTGTCTGGTCAGGCTGATTTTGAAAAAGGGCTGTGAACTGTGTAATAGAGAAAATGTTCTGGATACAGAAGCCAGCTTGGAGGAGGGCTGACCAGGAGTCAGGGTTCAGCAGGGTGCTGGTCTGAGGCTCTCAGAGCAGCCAAGCCCTGGTCCTGACCCCATCCCACCCTGCCCCATGCCTGGCCCCAGGCCCCTTCCACCTTCCAAGGCTGTACCCTCCTCATTGTGCAGGAACAAAGGCAGTTCAGATTTGTGAACAAGAAGGAGAAAAAATAAACTCAGCTGAATTCCTCTTGCTTGTGAATGAGCTATTGGCTCTGGCCCCTGAATGGGAGAGTCCTGCTGGGTGTGTGGCAGTGGGGGACCCCTGGGGACAGATTGGCTGGAAGGGTGGTGGGAGGGAGGGAGGTGCAGCAAGACGAGAAGAGTTGGTGATTTATGGCACCAGTAAGCACAACGGTGCAGTCTTGCGGTTCCCCTCGAGATGTGTCTGAGCGTGGCGCCCTTGGAGGATCGCCTGTGTGTGCTATGGCTACAGCCACGGCCTGTCTGGGCTCGGGATCCCAGATCATCTGTGCCCGGCTGATGAATGCTCCTCCCTCCCTGCTGGGGGCCCAGGGAGAGGCACCTCCCGGCTCCCTGATCTAAAGGACAGTGGGAAATGTACCAGCAAGAACTAGAAGTTGCAGCAAGGTGAGCTGGCGAGCAGTGGGGCTGGCTTCTTCTTTGGGACAGAGTGTGAGATGCATAGACTCAGAAGGCCTTTTGGAAAATCAGCCCGTGAGTGGGATTCACTTTGGCAGCCGTCTTGTTCCTTTGAGCTTTAGCAAGCCTGCCCTTGGCTGTGCTAGGTTACAGTTCTGGGAAGCCAGAAGTACTAACATCTCTTGAGGGCCTACTATGTACTAGGTACTGGGCTAAATTTCGAAATCTCATTTACATTCTTTAAGCTTCACGATGCTACCCTGACATTAATATTGTTACTAGCTTCATTTGGCAGAAAAGGAAAGGTGAAGCTCAAGGGCTCAAATAACTTCCCAAAGACCACAGCCAGTAGGTGGAAGAACTAGGATACAAGCCTATCTTCAGAACCAAGGAAACGGAGTGTACCTCAATGCTTAAAGGATGGGCTTGCTGAGGGGCAGGCCCGGGGGTACCCCAAGAGGGACACGGAAGCCAAATCCCCAGAAGCCCTCCAGAGTGAACCTAGACCACTTTAGAATAGCAGACTGCTTCTGAAGTCTGGGGTCCACTATGGCCTCCGGATCTTTTGCTGTTAGGCAATCTGCGTACGTACCTTGAAGACTGAGAAGTTTTTCTTGCTGAAACTTTGACTTCTGGACTAACTCTATCTGGCTGGTTGGCCTCGAGTACTATTGCCAACGACAGAGGGAGAGAGAGCGACATTGACCTGGGTGTTGAAGTTCTGGCTCCCCACCACGGACTTTGGCCTTGGCCACCCTCAGCTGTCGGGGTCACTCAGAAGCTCAGCTTTTTTTGGCCATTTGTTGGGCTGACAGTGAATAGGCAGATGGTTCTCCTGGCCATGGGTGGCCATTCTGCCCTCCACTCCCACCGGTTGCCCTCCCTCTGAAAGCAGGCACCTAACAGAAACGTTTCCCCTTCCTGTAGGAGCTCAGGTGCTGGAAACCGCACAACTTTAGCTTGAGGGAAACACAAAACCAGCCCAAATTGAAATGTAGTCTCAAATTCCAATGCCCTTTACTTCCCTTCTGCTAGTGCTGTGGGCTCACTGGGACAGGCCGAGAGAGTATCCTGCCAGTGCTGGCAGGCTGGCGGAGACCTGGCACCGCTGGCAGGCTGTCTGGCTGCCCAAGAAGGCTATTCCCCGGCCACGTGGATCCCTCAGCAGAGTATCAGCGTTCTCTCCCGTGGACCCAGCAAAGTCCTCTGAGTGTGTGAGGGTGCGGGGTGCAGGCAGGGGCTCCTGACTGGGCATCTCCTTTTGCCCATTTACCTGGTCCACGTGGAGTGGAACATTGGCAGGATGGCATGGGGGTGGACCGTGGGGAGGCCGAGGATTGCCCAGCTACATACAGGAGCTTCTGAAGAAGGCCTGGCTGAGGACAAGTTGCCGGATACCCTGCAGTTTAGTTCATTCCTCCTTGGGGAGTTCTGAGTTTTCTTCCAGGACTTCTGGAATGTTCTTGAGCCGGGCTAGAGGGGGAAAGGAAACGCAGCCCGGAGTCCCTTCTGCCCGCCCGCGCATGCTCCCAACGCACCCAGGTTGATTTCCTATCAGAGCTCAGTGGTTCCCAAATGGTCAGCGGCCAGCAGGCTGCTGGGAGTGAGGGGGCGAGAGCCGTGGAAGAGGCCGCCCGCCTTCCAGGTGATGGCTGCAAGGAGGAGCAACCCCAGGGCTTGGCCACCACCGAGCGCTCTGGGGTGTGACAGACGGAGGCAGCTGGCATCCGCGAGGCCGGGGCTACACAGAGCCACCTGGAGGCCCAGGGGCAGGCGGGCCGGCAGGCTGGTCGATGGCAGGAGTTTTGGAGTCAGATAGAACTAACTGGGTTCAAATCCCGACTCCATGATGGGAACTCGGGTGAGTGATTTTCCTTCCCCGAGCCCTAGTTTCCTGGTCTATAAAATGGGGACACTAATATATTCCTTCGAGGTAACTGTGAGAGTTCAATCAAATAACGCTCGTAAGAGCCGGGCGTGATGCCGGTCGCGTAGCAGGTGCGCATCGGAACATCGCCTCCCTTGTCCTCGGCAGGCATCCTTTTTCCTCGGGGGCCCACCCTCTTTCTTCAGGCACTATGTGTTCTCAGGCAGTCAAAGGGGCCTTGACAAGAAGTTATGTGATAAACTCCCCTACCTGGCGACGGGACCTGGCGGTGTTAGCATCAGGAATATTTGCATTTTAACCAGGCTCAGCCTCGTGGGGTGAATTGGTTCATTCAATAAGCATTTTCTGAGATCCTATCCTATCCTCTACTGAACAGTTATTATCGCTGTGCACCCACCACGTACCAGGCACCTTTGTTATCCAGCTTCATCTTTGTACCAGCACTATGAGGAAGCTATTAGGGGGAGTTCCCTGATGGCCTAGTGGTTAAGATTCAGTGCTTTCACTGTGGTGGCCCCGGTTCAATCCCTGATCGGCGAACTGAAATCTCACAAGCTGTGTGGCGCGGCCCCAAAAGAAAAAACGTTAGTATCATTCCCATTTTACAGATGAGGAAACAGGTTCTGAGGGATTAAGGCACTTGCCCAAGCCGTGCCCTGGTTTAACTGGCTCGAGCATCTTTTTCTAAGGTGCAGGCACTGTGCTGGGCCCTGGGGCTGTAGAGAGGAATAAAATTCATCCTCAGCTGCAGGGAGCACCCTGTCCAGGGGTGGAGACAGACAAAGAAATCAGCTCAGCAGCATGCAGTGATGGCAGTAGGCATGGGGTAATGTGGGGCACAGACTAGGGGCAGCTGGGGGCATTGGGGAGCACAGGGCTGGCAATGTTAACGCACTTTTTTTGTTTTATTTTATTGGCCGCGCTGCAGTCTTGTGGGATCTTAGTTCCCCTATCAGGGATCCAACCTGAGGTTCCTGCAGTGGAAGTGCCGAGTCCCAAACACTGGACCACCAGGAAATTCCCAGTGTTAACGCACGTTAATGCTTTCCTGTGTGGATCTGAAGAGCATAAAGTTTATTCCCCCACCTCCCGAGGGCCCAACCCACCTGCTTGGAATCAGCCCCACCCCAGCCTGGGAGAGCAGCCTCTTTAAAATGTCAAATGACTTCAAGGGCGTACATTGGAATCAAAAGATGTTGCCCCCGTGTGGCCCCTGACTTTTTTTTTGTTGTTTTTTTTTTAAAATCAATTTATTTATTTTTGGCCGGGTTGGGTCTTCGTTGCTGCGCACGGGCTTTCTCTAGTTGCGGCGAGCAGGGCCTACTCTTCCTTGCGGTGCGCGGGCTTCTCATTGCGGTGGCTTCTCTTGTTGCAGAGCACAGGCTCTAGGTGCGGGGGCTTCAGTAGTTGCAGCATTTGGGCTCAGTAGTTGTGGCTTGCGGGCTCTAGAGCGCAGGCTCAGTAGTTGTGGCGCAGGGGCTTAGTTGCTCCGTGGCATGTGGGATCTTCCCGGGCCAGGGCTCGAACCTGTGTCCCCTGCACTGGCAGGCAGATTCTTAACCACTGTGCCACTAGGGAAGTCCCTCCTGACTTCTTAGTATCCCTCCAGAGATAGTCGGGGCATATTGGAATATGTATATGATTGTGTCTAAATGTAACCTTTTCAAATACTGCAAATGACAGCATGCTATAAGCAAACAGTTCAATAGGATATCTGTATCTATATCATTTATATCTATATATAAAAGCGAGTCACCCTCCTGGCTCTATTCCCCTTCCTGAAGGCCATTCCTGCTACCAGCTTCTAATACAGGGTTAATATTCTTTTTAAAAAGACCAATGACTGGGCTTCCCTGGTGGCGCAGTGGTTGAGAGTCCGCCTGCCGATGCAGGGGACACGGGTTCGTGCCCCGGTCCGGGAAGATCCCACATGCCGTGGAGCGGCTGGGCCCGTGAGCCATGGCCGCTGAGCCTGCACGTCCGGAGCCTGTGCTCTGCAACGGGAGAGGCCACAGCAGTGAGAGGCCCGCGTACCGCAAAAAAAAAAAAAAAAAAAGACCAATGACGGCATACTGTAAACATATGATAAAGTTCTGTACATCCTGTTTTTTCACTTGACACTGTGTCTCACAGAGCATTCTGCACCAGTACCTTGAGCTCTATTGCATTCTTTCTAATGGCAGCATAACATTCTCTTATGAGGATGTGCCACACTTTGTTTAACCAGTCTCCTGTTAATGGATATTCATTCAGGTCATTTCTGGTCCTTTGCAGCTACAAATAACCTGGCTATGACTATCCCTTTACATAGGTTTTTACTCACATGTGGTAGATCTGTATATCTTGGCTGGAAAAAAGGATATGCATTTTAACATGAAAAACCTTTAAGGCATATCTAACTATGTAAAATCCATGCTTAAATCTCATCCAAAGAAATGAATCACTAAGGGTGGAATTCTGACCATCAGCAAGGGAGACCGGTTCCCTGAGTAAAGTCGGCCTGCTCACCCTGAGAGTGGCCCTCCCCTCTCTCCAGCTCCCAAGCCCAAATGCCAGCGAGCAGAGGCAGCTGGGGTACCCTGGCTCCTGAACTCCTTGGGGGAGCAGCCCAGTGGCGTTCTCTGTGGACACAAGTTCCCTCTCTAATCAGTTTTCCCACTGCATTTCACTGGTGGCCAAGAGAGACTTTCATAACTCTTGCTATCTTTACAATATGTCGTTCAAATTTAAAACATGCTAAAAGGGAGAAAATATTTATAGAATTTTTCTCTAGAAGGAAAAAAAACCCCTACTTTTAAGCCTAGCCAATGACATTTCTGGAAACCACAGAGAGAAAACAGCAACAACTCGCAGAAGATAAAATGGACTAATTACACAACAGATCTCTAATTTAAGAAACTAGCTGCATTCTTCTGTGTTTTTTTTTCTTCTCTTTTAAAGATGACAGAGAATAAAAATACTGGTTTACCAGCTTATTAAAAACATAATCCAGCAACTCCTGACCTTCTCTTCTGCAAGGCGACGTGTGTTTGTGCATGTGTACACACGGCGGGCCTGCTGGCTTCGGCGAGAGCTGGAGAGAGGGGTCTCTTCCGTGGGGTTTCTTGGCCTGTGAACCAGTTTCCCATGGGAAGGAGCAGGGATCCTGCTGCCTGAGTTATTTAAATCTTGGAGTCTTCCTCCCTTTTCCAAAGCTCTGGGAGTGTCTCCATGGCCACAGCTGTTGTGGACACTCAGCTCAGTGGCCTGGCTTTGCGGTGGCTGAGATCGGCCTGTGTGAACCTGTGATTTGCTGTCTCCGGAACCCCCAAATACCCAGGTTTCTAGAAGAATCCCTCAGCTGTAGGGTGGTCAGCATAGGGACAGGGGAGCCCCTCCCCTTCCCTTGTTTCTGTGACTCCGAATCAGAGGGCTTCCAAACGGGACACAAAGGGAATCTTTCCTCAGCTAGAATTTCCAGAAGCCAAAAGTGACTGCAGCCAAAACCTCCCCGTGAACCTTGTTTCTGTTTGGATTTTCATGGAAACTGTTTCTCCCAGACACACATCCTGTGGGACTGCGCTCCTTCTTCCCCTTCCCTTATTTTTATGTATGAATGGATTATGTCGGCTGTTTAATGGGTTTGCAGCAAACGCAGGCCACCGAGCGGTGTTTAATGAAGTCTCGGACTGGCCGGCCCATGGCTTTCGGAGGTCTTGCAAGACCGGAGAGAGGGTTCCCTGGTGCCTGGCCAGGATTTGCTCTCTGCTTCCTGCTTGGGAATCGGGGCTGCCGCAGCACTGCTGTGATTTGCTGGGGGATTTGGGGAAAAGGTCTCTAATCTCCCAGGCCTGCAGTGTACACCAGAACACCGGGGCCTTCGCAGAACCGGGATGAGGAATCCTGGTGGGGGAACAGGGAATAATAGTGATCCGGGAGGGAGGGGGACCTGAGGGGGGAGGTGTTGGTGGGAGGAGTGGTTCTGCCGAGGGCGGGGCTAGATGGGGACTCTCAGCATTGAGTCCAGCTGGGTGGCTAGGCCTGGGCTTACCTGATTTGCCTTCTCCTACCCAGCAGGCTGCAGTATGTTGATGGGGAACGTAGCACACGTCTTCTCACCTCGCAGAACCTGGAGGTGGGATGGGGTGAGGGGGTGCACCCCCAGGGTGCTCTGGACCACCCTTCTTCCCTTTTAGGGGACCAAGGTTGGAATCAGGGTGCCCCCTCCCTCTCCAGTGACCCACTTCTGCCACTAACTAACCCTCCTCCCCCATGGCCCCGGGATTGTTTTCTGGGCCGGGGGAGGCAGAGTTGAGAACTGGACACCTTCCCGCCTCAGCTCCCCGCCGCCTGCCTGGCCTGGGGACTACTTGGCACCAGTATTCCCAAGGGGCCCGCTGTCAACAGCTGCTGGGGGGCTACTGCATGACGTTCCTGGCCAGCGGGTTGCCCCGCTTCTCTGCCAGGGTCCCTTCCACGATGTCTCTCCCAGGGCTCCCAGGTTGACAGTGGCTACGTGGGGAAGGCGAGAGAGATTCCTGACCCACTGGATTCCATGGGGAGGAGGGGGACGTGGGAAAGCCACCGATTCCGTCAGAGGATCTCACCTCCCCTGCCCGCCCCCATCCCCAGGCTTCTGGTCTGCCTGCTCCATCCTTTTCAAGTCTTCTCTCTGCAGAACTGCCTGAACGATCTCTTTAAAATGCACATTGGACTCTGTTATTCCCTCCTGAAAACCCTTTGTGGGGTTTCCAGCGCTTGGAGATGAAGGGCCAAGTTTCTTTCAATGGTTTATCACCCGCTCTCGCATCCACCTCTCCAGCCTCGATTCTCCTCGCCCTCTGACTCAAATTTGGCGTCTCGGCAGCCCCAAGCTACTGTCCCCGGGACTTTGTTTTCCCTCTTTCTAGAACAATTCTCTCCAGCCCCTCCTGGATTACCCTGTCAGGAGGCAGCTCAGGTGTCACCTCCTGAGTCTGGCTATAAATTGTTAAGCCATGAATTCATTCATTTCATTGTTTTTTAGTCAATCAGAGACATATGTAACTGGCAAGTACTGCGGATCACCCTGTCTTAGCGCTCATGCCTCGCCCAGAGCCAGGCAATTGCAAAACCGGAAAGGGGTCCTTCGTGCCAGGGGCCCTGCCCGTCCCTCCCAGCCCTGCTTTTCGCACACCAGCAGATTCCTTGCCCCCGACCCCGGGCATAAGGAGTCTTGTTTGCCAAGAGCGAGGGCTGTGCCTTGTTTTCCAACAGCGCTGAAGAGGGCACGTCACCTTGAGCAGAGGTGAACTTGTCTGCTCCTTTAGGCCTGGTCTCCTGGTCCTTGAGGTCTGGCCACCGTCGGGGTTCCTTGAGTGAGGTTGAGAGGTTTCCAGTTGGGACCTTCGCTGGGACCTTCTCAAAGCCTGTGGTCACCTGCTACAGTGTGGCTTGTAGCCCGGTCTTTCTCAGGCCCTTGGAGCGTTCCTCCCCTCCCCTCCCTTCCCCTCTCCTCACCCCTCCCCTCCCCTCCTTGTTTAGTCTCCAGGCTCTAAATGCCCCTGTATGCTGAAGACTCCCTAATGTCTAACTCCAGCCTGGACCTCTCCCCTGAACCCCTGACTCCTACATCCAACTGCCTCCCAGCCTCTCTCCCACCCTGGGGCAGCCTCCACTCTCCACTTTGTCACATCTGAATTACCGCAGCACCCTCCCCCTCCCCCGCACCGGTCCCCCTGCTTCCCCTTTCGGCGCTTCTTCATTCCACTCTCAACACAGCAGCCAGGCGATCTTGTTAAAACCGAAGTGAGGTCACGGTGCTCCTTGCTCAGAACCCTTGGGGGCTTGGCATCGCCTTCAAGGTGGCTTCCAGTCCTCCCCGTGGCCTGCAACTATCTACAGAATGGTCCCTGTCACCTCTCTGACCTCATCACCTGTCACTTCTCCCTCACTCCCTCCGCCCCAACCAACTGGCTTCCTTGCCATCCCTCCCACTCCCTGGACACACCCAGCCTCAGGTCCTTTGCACTTGCTGTTCCCTCCGCCTAGAAAGCTTGTCCCCCAGTCATCGGCAGGGCTGCCTCCCTCCCTTCCTTCACGTCTCCTCAGTGACGCCTTCTCCCAGCACCCCGTCCCTGCTTTATTTTCCTCCCTAGCACTTACCGTCTGAGAGATTACGCATCTTTCTTTCTCATTGATCTTGATTATTGTCTATTCCTCTCCTGTCGGAACGTAAGCCTTCACTAGAGCAGAGATTTCATTTGTCTGGTTCACTGCTGTATCCTCAGCGCCTAGAACAACGCCTGGCACATAGCAGGCCCTTATTCAATATTTGCTGGATAAAAGACGAATGGATGGATGGATGGATGGACGGATGGCAGTTAGATAAATGTCCCACTGATTTCCGTCGTACGAGCAACGTCTGCAGACCAAGGATGTTGGCTGGCCCCTGGAGGAAGCCTGCCCACCATTCCTAGGTCTGGGAGTGAACAGACTCCAAAAACTCAGTGGTCATCTGTCCTGGGATTCGATTTCTTCCTCCTCAGCCGAATTCTGATGCTCTTGATGTGGACAGAGGGGGGACCATCTGCCACTTCCTTTTCGGCAGAGGCTGCGAGGGAGTGTTTGTGGCTTTTCCTTGCTCTGCTGTAGCTCATAACCGGCAGCAGTTCTACATGACTTACTGCTGGGATGTTGCTTTTGGAACATTCTAGAAACCTCATGGGCCCTGGAGAGAGAGGCATGAGTTTTCACTGCATGGTGGGTACCAGTAGCCCTTGGTGCCCCTTAGAGATGAAAACGAGAGAGCCCCACTTTCCCATCAGCCCTTTCAAGTTCCCTCGGAGGAAACTTGTCTCACCGAGCGAGCGTTCCAATTTCAAGAAGAAGTATGTAATTTACCTGAAGGTGTGATCTTAGGTGACATTCACTGGGCCAGGGAGCTCACTTGATGCATCCATAAAATGGGGCCAGTGATACTGACCTCACACAGTTGTGAGAAGAATAAATTGGGAAATCCACCAAAGCGTCTGGTTTTATTGTTATCAGTGGGGCAGACTCTCTAGGGAGAGCCTGCTACTCTGTAGGGTGGGGGGACTCTGTGGGACCCTGGAAGAATTTGGTGAGTTTTGGCAAGATCCTGCAGCTCATGAACCACTTCTGCTCACATCTGGGGCTTGGGCTTGGCTTGAGGTGCAGCCTTCTGTGACTGGAGCGTCGCCTCTCTTTTGAGCTGGGCTCCTAGGGTCTCTATCTGGCTGCTTTGGAGGTGGAAATGGCATGTGTTGGGAAGGAGATGACCTCTGACCTTTCTTAGATTTTTCTGTGTGCATTTTCTGGTGAGCTGAGAGTTTATTAGCCAGCAAAGGGACTGGCAAACCCAAGTCTGCCCTTGCTGAGTGAGAAGGAAAGCTACGTGAGGAAGCAGCCGCTTGGCGTGGGGAGAGAGCTGGCCTGGGCGTCTGGACGTGAGCAGTCTCCTCATTTCTCTCCTCCACTTTGTCTACTTCGGGCCTGTCAGGTTATCTTGCTGGGCCCCAGCTGTCTGTCTGTGCAAGGAGCTTCAAGTAGCCAGTCCAGTTCTGAGCTGTATGTATTTATTTATTTACTGGCCGCGCCACGCTGCTTGCGGGATCTCAGTTCCCCAACCAGGGATTGAACCTGGGCCACGGCAGTGAAAGCCTGGACTCCTAACCACTGGATCACCAGGGAACTCCTCTGGCGTCAATTTATACTTGCAACTTTTCCACGAGAATTGTTTCAAACCTGGAAATCAAAATCCTGTTGACGTTCTCTTCCCTTTTCAAGGTGATGGCTCTGAATTTCTGAGGCATCTCCTCTGCAGACCATTCCTGGGTCCATCCAAGGCCTCCTGTGGCTCTGCCTAAGAGGGTTCTCCACTCGTGGGAGAGTGCTCGGTCTGAGAATGCCGACAGGGGGAAACGTCTCCAGGGGAGAACTCTTAACCGACACGGAATCCATTTGGATTCCAAGCATCAGTGCCCTGCCTCCCTCATCCTTTGGTGGGACAGCTCTGTGGCGTGCTCTATGCTCTCCCCCAGAGGTCCTCTGAGGACCTGGGCCCCAGTTGCCCACAACAAAACCCTGCTCATCAACACATCCTCCCTTTCCATTTCACTTTCCGCCCCTCACCACGCTTCCTGGGTCACCTCCTGTCATAGGCCCAATCGTATGTTGCAGCCCTAAACCTCGGTACCTCAGAATGTGACTGCATTTGGAGATAGGGCATGTCAAAAGGCGAAGGGGAAGCAAGAGGGTGACCATTTGCAAGCTAAGGCACGGGTCCGTGGCCTGTTAGGAATGGGGCCGCACAGCAGGAGGTGAGCAGAGAGCGAGCAAAGCTTCATCTGGGGTTCCCCAGTGCTTGCATTACCGCCTGAACCCTCCCCCACCCCAACCCCTGCCACGGGGGGTTTGTCTTTCACAAAACCGGTCCTTGGTGCCAAAGAGGTTGGGGACCGCTGAGCTAAGGAGAGAAGCTCCGGTGGAATCCATCCCTGCCAGCACCTTGATATTGGACTTCCAGCCTCCAGAACCACGGGAAAGAAGTCTGTTGCTTAATCTGCCCGGCCTGTGGTATTTTGTGACAGCAGCCCAAGCAGATGAATATACCTCCCCAAGAAACTACCTGCCCTCACATCCCTGGCTCAGAGTCTGCTTTTCTGGGGGAAAAAAATTTAGGGCATCGTCATCCAGGCACAGAAGGTCGGTGTTCCGTGAAGGTGTATGCTCTTGTTTGAATGCTACAGCCCAGTCACCAAGGTGGAGTCTGAGAGCAGTTTGTAGAGATGCTGGCTCGTCCCCATTGGGCAGAGAAGGAGACAAAGATCCAGAGACCCGGAATAAGTCAAAAACATCTTCATTGTCACCTTCTCACATTCGAACGTGGGGCTGGATCACTGCAAAGAGCTGGAGTCGTGTGGAGAAGTATACAGCGGGAGCGGGGCTGCGATAATTCACGCAGCACATGAATGCAAATGGTTTTATTCACGTGAAATTGCTTCTGAATGAAGGGCTGCTCTAAAAGTGACCCCCAAATGGAGCATTTTGTATTACAAAATAAAATTGCATCCTTTCGGCTCTGAGAAAAATGCATACTGCCCTCATCTGAAATGTGGTGATAATTATATGCCACATTATTCATCCTGTGTCATTTCTGGTCACATTCAGCATTTGGCGCAGTGGCAATTGAGGGTGTGCTTGAAACAAAGGCTTTCCTGCAAAAGGCACCGGGCGTATTCCAGGCGGTCAAGGTAACTGGTACAGTGCGTGGAACCTGCAGGCTTGCTTGCTCCTGGGTGACACACCTGCAATTTCAAGGGTTCTCCGTATAGGAGAATCGACTTTGTCATGCTTCTTAGGGAAAGGGGGAGAGAGAAAAATGGGAAAAGGAAAGCAAGTCAAATAATGCCAAGATATCAGAGGGTGTGTGTGTGTGTGTGTGTGTGTGTGTGTATCAGGCCAGGAAGGTCAGGGTCACATGCCCTGGCCTGAGAAGCCTTGTGGGGCAGGAGGTATTAGTTATTAGTGCAGGGGTATTGGACTTTTAGTTATGAGCCGTATTATTTATCTTTTGCTGTGTAACAAATGACCCCCAAACTTAGCAGCTTAAAGCAACAAGCATCTATTATCTCCCGTGGTTTCTGAGGGTCAGGACTCCAGAGTGGCTTAGCTGGGTGGTTCTAGCTCAGGGTCTCTGATGAAAGGCCGTCAAGATGTCAGCCGGGGCTACAGTTGCCTCCAGGCTTAACTGAGCTGGAGGTCCCGCTTCCAGAACGGCTCACGCACATGGCTGTTGGCAGGTGGCCTCAGAAGATCCACCTCTGAGCTCGCTCACGTGGTGCCGTCAGGCCTGGGTTCCTCACCACGTGGGGCTTCCCATAGGCTGCCAGAGTGTTCCAGGACATGTCAGCCGGTGACCTGAGGGAGAGTGAGTGAGCCAGAGAGCCGGAGTTGGAAGTCACCGTCTTTCTGTAACCTAAACTCAGAAGTGACATCCTATCACCTCTGCTCTGTTCTATGTGTTAGAATCTTGACCCTGAGTCCAGCCCACGCTCAGAGGGTGTGAATACCAGGAGGTGGGGCTCCCTGGGGGCCTTCCTAGAGGCTGCCTGCCACAGGGGTCAGGCCCTTGGTCAGCCTCGCCACCCTCGAAGGTTCTTGGGCCTGAGAAAGTTCCCATCGGTACCAATAACTGTGGAGAAAAGAGCTTCAAACGTAAGACTCGAAGGATCTTTGTTCTTGCCCTGCCTCTGCTGTTTCCTGTCTGTGTCTCTCAGAGCAAAGACAAAAGTCTCTCAAAGAGTCAGTTTCCCCATCTGTAGCATAGGGGCGGCAACACCGACCTCTCAATGGTAGGGCTGATTGAATGACGTAAGGAATTACATTGGTGGTCTTGAGAACATTCTCCAAGATCGGGGGACCTGGGGCTTATGTGGGTGACAATTTCTACTGTGGTGGGCTATCCTGGCCACTCCAGGCTCTAGGGCCTTAAGGGCCAGAGTGACAAAAGCCTGCACAATCATTAAGTAACTGACTGCTTTCTGGTGACGCTCTGAGGACCTCAGGCCAAGGAGATGGCCGATGTTCACCGGCAAACCACACCCCCCCAAAGCGAACGCCTCGCCTGTCCCATCACCCTGGTCTCTGACGGTCTGTGCTACTCTTTGTTTATATCTCTCTCTGCCTACCTCTTCGCTGGCCAGAATGGGTAAGAAAATCTGTAAATAGTTTGGTGCTTTCCGAATGATATTCTGGTTTCTGGTCCTGCATATTTTCTATTTCCTCTATCCTGAAAGAAAGATTTGATATGTCCCTCTTGCATGAGGTTCTGGGGGTCAGAAGTCTTCAGGAGGGGAGAGAGAGGCCTGGCCCCGTTGCACACGGTGGGAGTGGCAGGCTCTGAGAATGTTTCCTCCCTGCGGGGCCGGACTGCGCTGGGAAGCCTGGAGTCCTTTGGGGGACTGGCCTCTGGCTTCTGGGGCAGCTGCCTGCCACCTCCCTGGGGCTCCCGTCATGCTCTGGGGTGTGCTGCCCAGGGCCACACCGAGGGAATCAGCGGGTGACTTGGAAGGCAGAAGGATGTCAGTTCGCCCCCAGCTCTGTGACTTTGGGGCCAGACAGAAGTTCCCTCTGGACGGGGCTCTGCCTGACTTGTTCACTATCATATCTCCACTCCTGGCACAAGCCCTGCTTGCGATTCTTTTTAATTTAATTTTTAAATTAAAGCCTAATTTGCATACATTGAAATGCGCAGAAGGTGTACAGTTTGATGAGTTTTGGCAAATATATGCATCTGTGGAACCACCACCGCAGTCAAGATATAGAACATTTCCATCGTTCCCCAAAAGTCCCCTCGTCCCCTTCCCAGCGAATCCTGTGGGTCACCAAAGGCAGCTCCTGTTCTGATTTCTGTCCCTGTAGGTTAGTTTTGTCTCTCCTTGCATTTTATAGAAATAGATCATACAGCGTGTGTTCTCTTGTGTTTGGCTTCTTTGGCTCGACATAGTCATCTGTGCGATTCATTCACGTTGTTGTGAGTGCTGCTACCACCTTCCTTTCTTTCTTTTTATTTTTAATTTTATTTATTTATTTATTTTGGGCTGCGTTGGGTCTTCGTCGCTGGGCGCGGGCTTTCTTTAGTTGCGGCGAGCAGGGGCTGCTCTTCGTTGCGGTGCGCGGGCTTCTCGTTGCAGTGGCTTTTCTTGTTGCGGAACACGGGCTCTAGGGGTGCGGGCTTCAGTAGTTGTGGCTCGTGGGCTCAGTAGTTGTGGCTCGTGGGCTCTAGAGCGCAGGCTCGGTAGTTGTCGCTTAGTTGCTCCGTGGCATGTGGGCTCTTCCCGGACCAGGGCTCGAAACTGTGTCCCCTACATTGGCAGGCGGATTCTTTTTTTTTTTTTTTTTTTTTTTTGCATACGCGGGCCTCTTACTGTTGTGGCCTCTCCCATTGCGGAGCACAGGCTCCGGACGCGCAGGCTCAGCGGCCATGGCTCACAGGCCTAGCCGCTCCGCGGCACGTGGGATCTTCCCGGACCGGGGCACGAACCCGTGTCCCCTGCATCGGCAGGCGGACTCTCAACCACTGCGCCACCAGGGAAGCCCAAGCAGGAGGATTCTTAACTACTGCACCACAGGGAGGCCCAGCACCTTCCTTTCTATTGCTGAGTCCCCCAGCTGCGGGAGGGGAGGCAAGCCTTCTCTGACAGGCTTCTCTCTGACTCGGCCAGTTTGAAACCTGCCTTAACTGTGTAGGACAGGGACGTGTACACGCTCCAGCTGCTTTTGATTTGTGGGTTGAGTTAAAGCCCCTGCAACTTTTTTTTTAAAAGAAATTTATTTATTTATATTTATTTATTTTTGGCTGCGTTGGGTCTTCGTTGCTGTGCACGGGCTTTCTCTTGTTGCGGTGAGCGGAGGCTACTCTTCATTGCGGCGCACGGGCGTCTCGTTGCGGTGGCTTCTCGTTGCAGAGCACGGGCTCCAGGCGCATGGGCTTCAGTAGCCGTAGCTCGCGGTTCAGTAGCTGTGGCGCACGGGGCTTAGTTGCTCCGTGGGGTGTGGGATCTTCCTGGACCAGGGCTCGAACCCGTGTCTCCTGCATTGGCAGGCGGATTCTTAACCACTGCGCCACCAGGGAAGTCCAAGGTCCCTGCATCTTTTGGGCTTCTTTACATTCTGGTCCAAACGGACTGTAATCCATCTGTAGGGAAACGCACTCCCAACACGAAATGATTTTTTGGGGGGTTCGGGGGGGGCATAAACTTTGAAGAGAAAACGAAGGAAAACAGGCTTTCTTGTTCATTTCGGTGCCTTTGGAAATGTTGCTGGGAAAGTTCTGAGCAAGAGAGGAAGTTGTTTGTGGATGTGTGACCACTGGCGTGGGAGCCCAGGGACGGGGTTAGGTGACAGTTGGCAAGGCGCTATCCCTCTGTGTCTCGGTTCCCTTCTCTGGAAGATGGGAGCTGATATCGGCTGTGTCTCTACTCGCTCCATTCTGGTCATGCTGGCGGCCTCTTCGAGGCTGAAGGGGATGGAAAAGACGCGCTAGGGCAGCGGGTGCCAGCCTGAGTCCCTCGTGCATTTGGGGGAGCTCCTTGCTGCAAGCAGAACTCCGGCAGGCGGGCTCTCAGGCGGCTCTGTAGGTATCATTACTCCTTGCAGGTTGCCTGACTGGGGCTGTCTTAGAACAGAATCCCCTTCCCTGGCAGATCTCAGTAGCTCTCAGTTCGTGCTGCCATGGCTGACCGAGCACGGATCCTGGCCCTGCAAGGAGGGCAGGCAGCTAGCTGGGGTTTTGTCTGTGGGGTGCCAGCTCCCACATTTTTGCCAGATTTTTTTGGTCTTTTTTTAAGTTCAGGTGTAACTTACATACAGTGAAATGCACCGATCTTAAGTGCTAAGGTTTGAGGAGTTTCGGCAAAAGTTTTCCCTTGTGTAACCCATCCTTCTATCAAGATATAGCTCATTTCCATCATCCCCAGAGCGCTCTCTCATGCTCCTTCCTTTTTCTGATTTCTATCACCATAGGCTAATTTTGCCTGTTTTCGAATTTCACACGAATGGAATCATACAGTGTGCGCTCTTTCGTGTTTGGCTTTTTTTTTCTTGCCGCATAATGCATTTGAGATCACCCAAGTCGTTGTTATCTATCAAGAGCTTCCTCGTCGTGATTCCTGAGTAGTTTTCCGTTGTGTGGATATACCAGAGTTTGTATATTCATGCTCACTGGTGGACATTTGGGTTGTTTCCAGTTTGGGGCTGCTATGAGTAATGCTGCTATGAATATACAAGTTCAGATCTTTTCATGGACAAATACTTTCATCTCTTTTGCAATAGGTACTCCGTGGGGAGATAGCTGAGTCTTGTGGCAAAGGCATATATAATTTTATAAGAACTTGTCAAACCGTTTTCCAAAGGCAACTGCTCTGTGCCTGTGTGCTTGTAACTTGGCATTTGAAATAGCAGCAGAGAACAGCTGATTTGGAATTCCAAGGACCGCTACTTGCTGATTCTTCATTCAACACCAATGGCTTGTCTCTCAACGTTAACCCATGACACTAACGCATTTCGGCTCCCGCCTTATCAGCCCTTGTTTTGCATTAAGTCATGGAGGGAGAGTGAGGTTTGTACTCTGCTGGACGCTGGCACAACAACTCCTGGGGAGGAACATCTTACCAGGTAGGGGGACACTGCCCACACACCGTCGAGGAACTGTGCTAGGGCTGTCTCGGAGCACTGCTTGTCCTTCTCATAGGACCTTGCCCCAAGGGTCTGCATCAACACTGTTCACACACAGGAATAGGGGGAGGGCCTGGCCAGAGCTGCAGAGGTTCTTCATGTGACATCCATAAAGTGACTTCACAGATGCCCACAGGCCGTCGGAGCTGTATGCACAATTTTGCACGTACGTGATTTCTTTTATTCTGTGAAAGGGAAAGTTCATAGCCTTCATTGGGTGGTCAAAGACAAAGATTGGCAGTTGACCCCCAATATCTGTTTTTTTCTTTTTTCCCAATAATAGAGCCCCTGAATTCTTTTTCGGCACATAGGCCAGGTGAAATAAAGACTACATTTCCCAGCCTCCTTTGAGGCTAGAAGTGATTAATTGTCGGCCAAGAGGATATAAGTAGACATGTTACGTGTAAGTTCCAGGAAGTGTTCCTAAAGGGAAGGGGACCTTTTTTTTTCTTCCTGCTGGCTGGAGAGCAGAAGTGACGGCTAGAGCTTGAGCAGCTATCTTGGACTATAACGTGGCAAAAAAACAAGAGGGAAGGGGTCTGGAGCTCCCATGAAGATGGAATATTATACCAACTTTGGACTGCTCCCATGGACTTTATCTGTGAGAAAGGGAAATGCATTTTTCTCTTGTTTAAGCCACTATGTTCTTGGGTTTTGTGGTAGGCAGCCTCTAAGATCTACCTTAATGAGCCTGCCTCCTGGGCTTCCTACTTTGGCACAGTCCCCTCCCACATTGTTGCAGGGCTGGTTCGTGTGACCAATAGCATATGGCAGAAGTGATGGCATATCACTTCTGAGATTTGGTTATAAAAAGACTGCTGCTTGTGTCTCAGGTTCTCTCTCTCTCTCATGGATCACGGGCTCTGGGAAAGTTATGTCATGAGTAGCGCTATGAAGAGGCCCATGTAGCAAGGAACTGAGGCCTCCTGCCAACAGCCACGTGAGTGAGCTTGGAAGCGGATGCTCCTGCCCCAGTGAAGTCTTGAGAATCTGCAGCTTCAGACAACTTGGCTGTAGCCTGAGTCAGAATCACCCGGCCAGGCTGCTCCCAGATTCCTGACCCTCAGAAACTGTGCGAGATAATAAATGTTTGCTGTTTCAAGCCGCTAAGTTTTGGAGCAATTTGTTACCAAGTAATAGATAATGAATACAGACTTCCTGTCCCTGGAATAACCAAAGCCAATCCTGCAGATACGACCCACAGACTATTAAGAAGAAGTATTGGGCTAAGTAACATTTAGGCATCTCTGTCCCTGGGTTTTAGCCCCAAATCTCCAGAAACATGCTCCTTGGCATTGGACAAACCATGTCACCAATCTGGGCCTCGGTGTCCCCATCTGTAAAGTGAGATGGTTGGTCTAGCAGATGCTGGCCTTTTTCCAGCTGAAAGTGTCTCGAAATGTGGAGAGTAAGGAGGGCAGCAGAGGCTGGGATGGGCAGAGACCGGAGTGTTTTCCTCTGACTGGCGTCAAACTGTCACAACACTTCAATGAAACTTCTTGGGCCTTTCCCCAGTCCGGGTGGGTGGGTGAGACTAAGTGAAGACGGAATTGCTCTGCCTAAGAGATTAGGAAGAATTTTGCGGGGAGTGGTCGGCAAGTGGGGAAGCAAAGGGGCGGGGAGGGAAGAGGTTACCAAAGGAGAGAAGCTTTTGAATGTGGCTGTGAATCGGGGCCAGGGAAAGATTCTTGAACGCCAGGAACCGCTGATGAATTTTTAAAATAGTGAAGTGTTTAAGTTGTTACTTGTATCATGCTGAAATCTATTTCTATGACTCCAGACTCACGCACACATGCACAGGCACACACAGCCACCAACTGTGCCTCATTACGCTGCCTGGGACCACAGCATAGGGTAGAATTTAAGGGCGTGGAAACTGCATCAGACTGAATCTGGGCTCTGCCTCTTACCAGCTGTGTGACGTCAAATCTATCCCCTCCCCTCTCTGACGAGCCTCTGTTTGACGTTACACAATAAAGCATCCTCCTTTGAAGTCACTGAGGAGGAACCCAGGTCCGCCCGCGAGGCCCTCGGCCAGGGCTGAGCTCCCTGCCAGAGCTCGGGGACCAGGGGCTTCTGCTGTGCGTTCTCATGGTCGTCGTTCTGCTTCTACCCGTTGCAGACCAGTCATGCTTCTGGAAAGGGTGAGCTGAAAGCTCCTCTTCTGCTGGGTGTCCAGCTGCCCAAGTCCTCCTCTCCCAGCCCTGTGTGACCCCATCGCTCAGTGATCCCTCCTCCCCCAGCCCGGGAGCCCAGGCCACCATGGGTGAGTGCATGGATGGCTTCTGGGAGAAGCCCGAGGCCTAGGCCGGTGGCTCAGGGGGTGGGGTCCTGTCCCTCGTAGGCGGGGCTCCCAGCAGGGCTATTGCCTTCTTCTTGGGGCTCTGCTTGTTTTTCTGGCTGCAGGAAACCTTAAGCAGGTGATCTAAGTCCATTGGATGACAGTGAGGCAGGCTGACTGGGAATCAGCCTGGGAGAGGGCGGGACGGATGAGCTGGGCCTCGGGTGAGCATGGCTCTGAGAGGTGCCAGTGCTGGAAGTGACAGCAGTGACAGTCATCAGTGCTTTGGTGGTCACCTCTCGCACCCAGGAAACTCCAGCTCTCTCTGGACATTGCCTCTTGGAGGCCCTCGCTTTCCCTCGGGTTCGAGCGGCACCATCCCATTGCGGGGTAGGGGGAAACTGAGGCACAGAGCTGGGCGGGAAGCCATGGATGGTGCCAAGGGGACAGAAGCCATAGAGGAGCCCGCTGTGGCCCACGTGACAAACATCTGTCATCCCTGCCGATGCCTAGACACTCGGAATATTCCATTTCAGACCCACGTCCTTTGTCTGTCCCTTCAGCGTCTCTCCAACAGGCTCATGGGATCTTGGCCGAGGCCCAGCTGAAGCTGACTTCTCCTTCCCAGACCCAGGAATGTGGGTGAGGTGAGGACAGGTGGGCGCCGACTGGCTGCCACATACCTTGGCTACGCCTGACAGGGCTCCCCAAGGGGCCTGGTCCAAGCCTCATCACGGCAGGATCGGAACTGGGTTCCCTATTCCTTTGCCCATTCTGTGAACTTAACTACGTTAATCACACTCTCAAAGCAGTGGAGCAGTAGACTCTTCACCAAATTCACTAAAGAGTGATAGATACCAAAATGCCTATGTGTTGATTACCTAGAGGAGCTTATATCAGGCCGCCAAACAAAATACCACCGACTGGGTGGCTCAAACAACGAACATGTATTTTCTCATAGTTCTGGAGGCTGGAAGTCCAAGGTCAAGGTGTCAGCGGGCTGGTTTCTCTTGAGGTCTCTCTCCTTGGCTTGTGGACGGCCACCTTCTCACTGTGTCCTCCCGTGGGTTTCCCTCTGTGCTCACGTCGCTGGTGTCCCTCCATGTGTCCACATTTCCTCTTCTTATAAAGACACAAGTCATACTGGCTTAAGCCTACCCTAACAGCCCCATTTTAACTTAATCACCTCTGTCTCTAAATGCAGTCACATTCTGAGGTAATGGGGGTTAGGGCTTCAATATATGAATTTGTGGAGGCGGAGGACACAATGCAGCCCATAACAAGCTCAGTCTGGTGTGAGTCATGGGACTGACCCTGGGCACAGAGCTGCCTGGTAGGCAGTCAGACCTGCCCAGGAGCCCAGGCCTCGGGCCTGAAAGCCACTTGGCCCTGGCAGATCAAAGAGGGCCGTGGAAGTTTTGACACTTTTCCCATTGAGAGGTGGGGTCTGAGCTGGGCCCGGCAGCTGTGACTAATGAGGATGGCAGAAGTGATGCTGTGCCCGTGTCAGGCTTAGCCTTTATGAAGACCGGCAGCTTTTACCTTGGTCTCTTGGGGCCCTAAGCCTCCATGTCAGAAGCTGGATCATGCTGCTGGAGAGACCCCATGGAGAAGTCATGATGCCCCCTGGCCAGGGAGAGAGGCCCAGCTGAGCCAGCCTCCCAGGTTCCCCTGCCAAGGCACCAGGCACGGGGAGTGAAGCCATCTTGGGTGCTCCAGACAGCACAGCCGCTAGATGAACGCCACCAAGTGACCCCAGTCAATGCCAGGTGCTGCTGAAAAATTGCCCAGCTGCGCCCCACCTGAATTCCTGACCCCAACATCATGAGAGATAATAAAATGATTGTTTTAAGCCACTAAGTTTTGGGGTCATTTGTTATGCAGCAGGAGATGACTGGACTATTTGGTGACTATAGAAACGGTGTAGTGGGAGTTGGATGATGTTGAGGGATGTTCTCCCCAGGCTGGGGGAGAAGGTCTGGTGGGTCACTCTCTCCTCCACAGGGGACAGTGGCTGAGCAGGCTGGACTCTGCTGCTATCCCTGGCCAGGGCTGAGAGGCCAGTCATCCTCTTCCCACCCAACCTCCCTTTCTGGAATCAAGAAAATCTCCGGGCTGGGCACTGCTGCTTTCATGAGGATCAGGGAAAAGCAGGGAAGAAGAACTGCCGTTTCTGGGCACCTCCAATGAGCTGGTGAGTCCTTCAGGGATGAGATTCCATTGACTCTACCCTGCTCGCCTGCCAGGAAGCCTGATGTCTTGGGTCACACCAACTTGAGCCTGTGTTTACGCTGACATCCGTCAGACTCCCCAGCCAGTCCTCTCTCCCTGACCCCACGCTGTCTGGGGCAGGGTTGGGAGATGGGGAGTGATGGTTTCTGACAGGCCTCCTGGGATGTGCTGACACATGGAGATCCAGGAAGGCTGACAGCAGGCTGGAGGACAGGGCAGGCTCCAGCCCCCAGGCAGGCCCAGGGCAGTTGGAATTGGGGCCTGGGCACTGGCCCCAGTCCGCCCCACACATGGGGAGGCAGGCAGGGACTGGGGCATGCGTGTGGTGAAGACCAGGCCCGAGAAACAAAGTCTGGGGTGACTGAGTCCAAGGATGGGGCTGATGTTCCCAAAATGCCAAAATGGCATCGACTCTAGGGACTGGGCAGGCCCAAGACCTCAGATAAGTGTCAAGGGGAGGAGAGGGACTCAGAGATTGGATCTTACTGAACTGGCTCTGTGCCCTTGGGCAGGGTGTGTACGCCTCTGAGCCTCAGTTATCTCATCTGTAAAATGGGAGCATTAGACTAGGTGATCTCGGTAGCTCCAGCTTTAAAGAGTCTTTGCACTTCTGTTGTAAAGTCCCTCCCTCCGTCTCTTTCTCCCTCCCTTCCTCAGTCCTTCATTTCTTTTTTGCAAGCATTGTTTTTTAGCACCACGGAACACTCCCTGTCCTCCTGAATCATAGTCTAGTAGGGGAATATGACAGATTGTTCTTCCTAAAGATAGCTGCATCAATACACGCCATCCCATTACCAGATGCAAACTGGTATATACAGGATGGATAAACAACAAGGTCCTACTGTACAGCACAGGGAACTATATTCAATATCCCGTGATAAACCATAATGGAAAAGAATGTGTATGTGTGTATATATATATATATATATATATGTTTAACTGAGTCACTTTGCTCTACAACAGTAATTAACACAACATTGTAATTCAACTGTACGTCAATAAAAAGTAAATTAAAAAAGTACATGCTATCCCACATGCTTGTCTTCCAACTGGCCATTGACGCTCTTCTACTGAAATGTGGGGTCTGCATTCCCTCCCTGGGAATCAGAGAGCCTGTGAGTATGGCAGAAGTGATGCTGTGTGGCATCCAAGGTGAGGCCATAAACGGGACTAGGGCTTCTGTCTGGCCTTGGGGCGCTCCCTCTCGGAATCTGCCGCCATGCTGGGAGGGAGCCCGGTGGTCACATGTAGCAGCCATGTGTAGGGGCTATGGCCCCTGTCCCAGCTGAGATCCCAGCCAATGGCTAGTGTGAACCCCCAGACATGAGAGGGACCTTCAGATGAGCCAGCGCTAGCCTTCCATCTGCCCCAGCTGGCGCTGAGTGGAGCAGAGATGAGCTGTCTCCACTGCACCTGCTGAAACTGCAGATTGGTGAGCAAAACAAATGGTGCTGTTTTAAACCATGAAGTTGTGGGTAATTTGTTATGAAGCAATAGATAACTGGAACTGGGGGATAGACAGGAAACCATGTAACATCGTGAGGTACTCTCTTCAACCAAGGTGTATACATGCCACAACCTGGGCATTAGGAGAGGAAGGAAGACTTTAGCCCGTGTGTGTGGCTGTGTGGGCGTGAGATGGCGAGGTTTCACGAGACACAGTGCCATGGAGGAGATGGGGCTGGAAATGGATATTTCCAGGCAGACAAAATGGGGTGGGGAAGGTTCTCAGCAAAGGAAGAGCCAGCGGAAAGTCACAGAGCTTCGAGGTCACAGAGCTGCCAGGTCGCAGAGCTGTGAGCTCACAGAGGTACAAGGTCACAGAGCTTCAAGGTCACAGAGCTTCAAGGTCACAGAGGTGGGTGGTTGTCCAGGGCTGGAGGCCCCGGGGGGAGCCGCTGGTGCCCGCCCACAGCAGCACAGGTTCTAGTTCTTGTTTACACATGATTTTCCCCTAATTGCATCTGAGGCTGGTGGATGGCAGCCAGGGAGGACCCTAGATCACATCACCGAGGCATCTGCAAATCCCCGTGCAGGGGGTGGTGGCCTGAGGGCGGCTTTCCTGTTGGGCGGGGTGGGGGGGGCCCCCGGGAGCTAATCCTAGGCAGGCTCTGTAGCTCGTCAATGAGGCAGGGTAGAGGCAGGTGTGCCTCCCCTCCCTTTCCCTCCTCCTCTCCCCCGCCGGAACCTGTCCTCCCTAGACCTTGCCCTCAGATTCAGGTCTGTCATCTGAATGGCGGCTGACTGGGGGCCCCTGGTCCTTGAATGCTGGGGGCTGCTGAGTTTCGGCCTCTCCCGATGACAGGGGTGACCAATGCCGTTGTGTGATGGCTCAGGAGTCCATGGGGGTGACATTAAGCCAGGGTAGGTGGCTTGGGGGAGAGGCTCTGGGGACCTAACTATTTCTCAGGGGAGAAGCAAGCCCTGGCCCCCTTCATAAGCCATTCCTGAAGCCCTCATCCCTCCAGGGGCCCTGATGCCAGGCCCGCACAGTCCCTACCTGGCTCCTCCCCTGTTAAGGTCAAGTAGAATGAATTTATGTGAAAGCGCCTCGAGGCTCTTCCCATGCAAATCCAGCTGTCTGCTGGTGGTCCCAGTGCTGAGAGCTCCACGCCCCTCTGCTCTTCTACTCCTCCCGACAGCCCCCCGAGAAGGTGCTGTACTGTTGCTATCCCCATTTTACAGGTGAGAAAACTGAGGCTTCAAGAGGGCAAGGGGCTTGCCTAAGGCCACTAAGAGAGGCACAAGGGTCTACCTGACACAAGGCCCCGTGCTCTCTACCTCGCACAAATGCCGTCACAAAGACCAAAGAGATGACATTATTCCTTCGTCTCGGATGGTGGTTGAGGGCACAGACTCAGGGAGCCAGGCCACTTGGGACAAATCCCACTCTCCCTGTGTGACCTTGGGCAAGTTGCTCAACGTCTCTGGGCCTCAACTGCCTCATCTGTAAAATGGGGCATGAGCTAGCACCTGCCTAAGGGCTCTGGTGAGGAGGAAATGTGTTACTGCACGTCAGTGGCTTACAGCAGCGCTCCTCCCGTGTTACTAAGTATATATGCCATGTATCCTCCGTATCTGATCGCACCGTCGGTGGTCGTGACTATATCTGTCCCCCCCCACGTTAGATTGGAACTCCTGGAGGGCAGGGGCGAGAATAACTTACAGCTGCACGGTAGAGACCCTCACTTGCAGCCCACCTCTCTCGCCCACCATGCTCCCACCCTCCCACTTGGCCCATTTAGGAGGAGTTCTCTGTGTTTGCAGAAGGACCCAGAAAGGAATTAAAGGTGGCTTCTTCTGCCCCGGGGTCTTAGAGAGCCAGGGAAGACGGAGTCAGGCCCAGAGGACAGTGGGTGGGGAGCCGAGGACTCCGAGCCAGGGAGCCCTCCTGCCTCCGTATGCAGCCTGGGCCTGCCCTGGGCCCTGCGGCCTCCGCCGGTTCCCAGAACCCCGACAAGCAACTCCTTGTCTTCCTGGGACTCCTGGTTCTGGGCGCCTTGTCCTGCCCTGTTCCCCGCAGCTCTGCACACAGCTCTTGGCAAGAGTGGCCGGGCAGCGGAGAGAGGCTTGTGGAAGGAAGTGCTTTGCATTCTAACGAGGAAGCGGCCCCTCGCCCTGGCCCCTCCCCGCCCCCCACCCCAGTGGCCATTTGCTGTCTGCTCTCCCGGCTCCTGCGCTCATCGCCAGACTTGCAGAAAGGCTACAAGCTGAGCCTCCCTCCGCTGGGCGGTCTGAGCCCTGCCTGGGCCTCTCGGGATACTGGAGGTGGCCAGGACACCCCTCCCCGCAGCCGCACCACTGGGGGAGGGGAGGGATGCAGGGCTGCGCTGTGGGCAGGGGCGAAGAAAGGCTCTCAGGGGAATAAAGGGGTCTGGTGCCCACCCGGCTCTGTCCCAGGACCTCACCAGCATCTACCCAGTCCATCATCGCCCTGTTGTCCCAGTCTGTCTTCCTGCCCTGTCTGCCAGCCCCAGGCACTTTAGGGCCTGGCCACATGATGGGCCCAAGTGGGAATGGCTCTGGGTCAGGGCTGGCAGTGTGTGGCCCAGCCCGGCACTTGGGCAGGCCCTTTTTCTGCTGCTTACTCTGTTTGCCATCTCTCCTGATAGCTGCCGTGGAGGGGAGCTGACTGGCCAGCTCTTGCTCTTCTTTCTTCTCCATGTCCCACAGCTCTCCCTGTTTTCCCTGGAGACTTCTAGAACTTCCCGGTTGAAAGGGACCCGAGAGGTCATATTGTCCAACCCCCTGCCTCCAGCTGCCTTACTCAAATCTTTCCATTCTGCAGCCAAGGTAAGCGTTCAGAAACAAACCTGGATCTCTCTAAAACCTTCAATGGCTCCCTGTTGCCCTCAGGAGAAAGTTGGACCTCCTTAACTGAGCCCCTGGAGGCCTTCTGTATGAGGCCCTGAGGCTTTTCCAGCCCCATCCTGTGTTCCAGCTACACACAGCAGCAGGCAGCTCCCTGGTGGGCTAGACTGTGGCCCTATCTTCTCTCTTTTCATCTCCCTTCCCTCCCCTGCCTCCTCATTAATCTGGACCTCCTCCTCTATGAAGCCTTCCCTGATTACCCCTACACACACTTGCAGATCACCTGCTCCGTAGAGAGCTGAGCGGACCTCCACCGTTACACCTAGAACACTGGAGGTTGCCCTGGATTCTCCATCACGCTGCTTCTCCTACCGGGACAGAAGCTCCTGGAGGGCCGGGGCATGTCTTTACTGGTTTTGCTTCCCTAGAACCGAATGTGGTGGTATCTTAGATAAGAATTCTCTAGATGCAGAGCCTGAGACAGGCAATCATGTGCACGTGATTTTTTTAATTTTAAGTTTTATTATTTTTTTAATTAAAGTATCGTTGATTTGTAGTGTTGTGTTAGTTTCTGGTGTACAGCAAAGTGATTCTGTTATTTTATATATATAGGGTTGGCCAAAAAGTTCGTTCGGGTTTTCTATCACATCTATGTAACATTTTAAGGGAAAACCCGAACGAACTTTTTGGCCAACAGAATATATACTCTTTTTCATATTCTCTTCCATTATAGGTTATTACAAGACATTGAATATAGTTTCCTGTTCTATACAGTAGAACTTTGTTGTTTATCTATTTTGTATATAGTAGTGTGTATCTGTTAATCCCAAACTCCTAATTTATCCATCCCTTCTCCTCCTTTCCCCTTTGGTGACCATAAGTTTGTTTTCTATGTCTGTAAGTCTACTTCTGTTTTGTAAATAAGTTCATTTGTATCATATTTTAGATTCCACATATAGGTGATATCATATGATATTTGTCTTTGTCTGACTTAACTTCACTTAGTATGATAATCTCTAGGTCCATCCATGTTGCTGCAAATGGCATTATTCCATTCTTTTTTATGGCTGAGTAATATTCCATTGTATATATGAACCACATCTTCTTTATCCATTCATTTGTCGATGGACACTTAGGTTGCTTCCATGTCTTGGCTATTGTGAATAGAGCTGCCATGAACATTGGGGTGCATGTATCTTTTCCAGTTAGAGTTTTCTCCAGATACATGCCCAGGAGTGGGATTGCTGGATCATATGGTAACTCTCTTTTTAGTTTTTTGAGGAACCTCCATACTGTTTTCCATAGTGGCTACACAAATTTACATTCCCACCAACAGTGTGGGAGGGTTCCCTTTACTCCACACCCTCTCCAGCATTTGTTATTTGTAGAGTTTTTAATGATGGCCATTCTGACCAGTGTGAGGTGATACCTCACTGTAGTTTTTATTTATTTATTTGTTTTGCTGTACGCGGGCCTCTCACTGTTGTGGCCTCTCCCGTTGCGGAGCACAGGCTCCGGACGCGCAGGCTCAGCGGCCATGGCTCACGGGCCCAGCCGCTCCGCGGCACGTGGGATCCTCCCGGACTGGGGCACGAACCCATGTCCCCTGCATCGGCAGGCGGACTCTCAACCACTGCGCCACCAGGGAAGCCCCCTCACTGTAGTTTTGATTTACATTTCTCTGATAATTAGCCATGTTGAGCTCCTTTTCATGTGATGTGCATGTGGTTTATGGGGAGTGTGTTCTCAGGAGAAACCAGTGAGGGAGTGAGGGAAGCAGGAGAGGTAGAGGAGCAGGCTAGGCAAGGATGCCATTTCACGGGAAGTGTGGCCTCAGCCAGATCCCGAGGGGGAGCTCTGGGGCATCCTTTGCAGCAGAGACCATGAGAGAATAAGAAAATGAGGGAGCAAGGAAGAGGAAGCCGGAGCCCACGTGGGTGAGGGACCGAGCAGGGCCATCCCGGAGGGGAGCTTCCCTGTGGCCCTCCTGTTCCCGAGGAGTAACCCACTCACTCCGGGCATTTCTCTCCAGGCATGGCTTCTCTAATCCCACGGCTCCTTGAAGAGGGGGCGGCCCTGTTAGTATTTCCATGTCACCCCGGAGGACTCTGAGGCCCGGGAGACCTGACAGGGCTTGGAGGTGAGTCAGTGAGGGAGAATTCACATCCCCGGAATCCCTCTCCTCTGCAAGGAGAGATGCAACTCGGGTGGGGCATCCACAGCCCAGTGCGCCCTCCAGATAGGAACACCAGGGCCAGGAAGGGGGTGAGAGAGTGGTTTCCGTGTTCTCCGGGAACTTGGAAGCCTTGCCCAGCTCCCACTGGGGGCTGAGCCTTCTTTCCCACCTGCTTAGAATTGTCCAGAGGGGAGAGTGTGGGCACAGGGCATGGTGGTGGTGGAGAGGGACCAGACTCTGGGTGACCGGTCTAGTCCCGGCCCTGCCACCAAACAGCATGTGACCTTGAGCAAGACATTTAATTTCTGGGCACCTCCAGTTTCTAATCGGTAAAGGGGTAAGGCCTGCCTCAGCCACCACTGTACAAGCTCTTTGTGAGGCCCATTCAGATTGGACGGCCAGGTCACAGCCCATCTCATGGAAGCTGGTATTGATCTAGCATTGCTGCTGTAACAGATGACCGCAAACTCAGGGGCTAAGAACAACAGTAGTTTATTCTCTCACAGTTCTGCAGGCCGGAAGTCTGAAATCGGTTTCGCTGGGTGGTAATCAAGGTGTCAGCCGCATTCCCTCGGGAGAATTCAGGAAAGAATCAGTTCCTTGCCTCTGCCAGCTTCTGGTGGCGGCCGGCCTTCCTTGGCCTGTGGTTGCATCTCCAAACTTCAAGGCCAGCATCTTCAAACCTCTCTCTGCTCCATCCTTCTGTGATCTCCTCTTCCATTTTATTAATGCAGACACCAGGAGCAGGGAGGTTACACAGTAGCCCAAGGTCACAGCCAGCGAGAGAGCTGGAATTTGAACTCAGGTCTCAGAGACGCAAACTTGTAATCTCTGTTCCGTCTCACCCAGAACCTGCCTGAGCCAGGCCTGCCCTCCTGAGGCCTCTTTTGAGGAGCCCTCGAGCCAGCCTGGGGCCATTGCCAGCTCATCTCCAGTGAACATATCTGGGACTCGAGGACCGGGCTGTACTGTGGTGTCTCAGGATTAGAGCAGAGGTCAGGAGAGGAGACTGGCTGCAGCTGACCAGCCCGACAGGGTGGCCTTGGTGGCCCAGTGCTCAGCCAGGATGGGCAATCCGGGATCTTCAGGCCTGGGGTCAATGCCGACATAAAAACCAGCTGACTTGAGGAAGACCACCTACATATTTAAACAGATCTTTGAGAGCAAAGGGGCCATGTCATCACCTGGGGATAGAGAGAGAGGACGGGGCCTCAGGCTGGGGAATAGAACCTTCTTTGCTTTAAGGATTTTCCCCTGATGCCTGCCAGGGACTTTTCTGCCTTCTTCTTGTCCTGATGAGGGAAACTGCAGAGTCTGTCTTGTTTAGTGTTGAGTTCTGGGGAAAAGGTAAAACAAGCCTCTGTGTGTGTGTGTGTGTGTGTGTGTGTGTGTGTGTGTGTGTGTGTGTGTGTGTTGAGGGTGATGGGATAGAGGTATTTAATTAAAAAAAAAAAAAAAAAGCCAGAACTCGACACAGAAAAAGAGAGCCAGAGCCAGAGATCTCAGAACATGGGGACACAGCTGTGGCTGAAGTCGTATCTGGGTTAAAAACCCCAGGAGTTCTCCTCTTTAATTTTTTGGTACAGCAAGATCAAGGAATCGATTCACTCTGGTTTTGCTTCCTACCATTGTTTCTGCGGGCCGTGTTTGATCTGTGTTTCACGTGCAGATCTGCTATCCATGCTCTGAAAGAAATAATATATTCTGCGTTGCACCAGGTCAGGCTCAACAATGAAAACCCTTTTTATTATTTTTTTTGGATGATCTCAAAGCACCCCCCTCCCCAACACACACACAGGAAAGCACACACACACACTCTGTTTGTGTAAAGGATTAAAAAAGAATGAAAGGCCCAGTTCGAGAACATGAGCAAGGTTCCAGAACACGGACGGGGCTGCAGGAGTGCCTGAGGCCGGGGCCCTCGCCTGCTGACCTGGGCCAGCCGCGTCCCCTCTGAGTTGTGTGTGTGCCTGACCCCCGCGGGTAGGGGATGGCCGGCGGGCCCTTTGACGGCTGTGCCTGGTGAGGTTATTATCAGTAACAATGGTTTCCAGCGAAAGAGAGCAATTTTCACAATGGAGAAGTCTTCCTCTTCCTTCGGGTCACAAAGAGCTGAACGGAGATGAAAATGACATTAATCAGCGCAGGATCCTGAAACCATGAAATGCTGAACACCTCCCAGCTCTCCAGTGGCATTTTAAGGGCCGGAGGGAAGTTGTAGCCACTATGGGGGTAACACACCCGTGAAAAAATGTGTGGCCAGACAGGCAGGACAAATAAATAACGGACTGCTGGCAATAGGAGGTGTGCCTGGAGTTTTAGCGCAGGGTTGTAAAAGTTGACAGGAGCCGTTTGGACTGGAAAGGGCCGTGTGGGTATCGCTGCCAGGCTTTGCCAAGCGCCCGGCTGTTGAATCCTCCAAAACTGAATAGATAAAAAAGAAAACAACAGCCGCAAGAGACAAAAAAAAAATCGCAACACGAAACCACCCACGCAGCGTCCACCCACCCCTTCCCCTCTCGGAGCCTGTTGTGCGCCTGTGATAACATTGCGTGCTGCACTCTCTCCCTTTATTTAGATAAGGTGTCCGCGGCCGCTGCTCTTGGCTGCCGGCCAGCTTTCTGTCTCCAAACTTGGGGCTTCAGCGCCACACAGGAGACACGACTCTCTGATGCTGCCGGCCCGAGGGTCCCCGCGCCTTTGTGTTCCCAGAACGATGATTTGTTTGACAACGGGCCTTCCTTCCAGACTGTTCTTCCAGCCTGGCACAGCGCGTGGGTCCTCAGAGACACAGACAGGGCTGTGGAGAGCTGGAGAAGGCACCTCTGGCCACGGGGTCGGGCGGCTGCCTAATGACGACGGCCACATAAAGGAAATCCAGACACAATCGAAGGCCAGAAGGATCTTTGGTTTCATGGACTAACTGAAGCGTTTATGCTCATCAGGCTTGAAAAAGTTAAGTGCTGGGGGAGCAGGACGGACAAGACGGGACTCATTCTATGACACACAAAAGATTTTTAATAAGCTCGGAGAAAGGGCCGCCACCCCTCATGTCTTTCTCTCCCTGTCTCATTCCAAAGCTCCTGTGTTAGCCAGAGAGAGAGCTCGGAAAAGCTGCCCGGGAGGTCGGCGAGGAGGCTGTGGGAGAGCTATTCTGCCAGGCTGGCCTCCCGGGCAGGCGGGCGGGCGGCTCCCACGAGGTCAAGGACGGCTCCCACGAGGTCAAGGACGGCTCCCCTGGTGAGTGACGGGGCAGGCGGTGCCTGGGGAGCCCCTAGCAGCGGGAGGGGGGGGCGCTCAGGACAAGTGCGGTGGGGGTCACGGTGGGGAACACCAGGCCGTCTCTGCCCCCATCTACTCGCAGGCTTTCTCTGAGGATTCGGAATCTTAAATTAGTCTGATGATTAGCCAGCGGGCTCCTGGAAGCTGGTGGGGAAGGCCGGCGGGACTTATTTTACAAGCGGCACTTGGAGTCGGTTTATAGGGGCCTTCTGGGAAGAACCGCAGAATTTGGGAAAATGAGCATTCCTCCCAGGTCAGTTCTCCTTCCTCACTCTCCCAAACCCTTTCCCCTTCGCACTTATCCAGGGGTGGGCCTGGGGGCAGCTGGGACAACCTGGCCCATCCACAGTGTAGGCCTACCATCTTGGGACGTCAAGGGAAGCTCTGGCCTAGCCCATCGTATCGGGACCTGTCTGCTAGATTGTGTCAAAAGCAGGGAACGGTCAGTACGGAGTCAAGAGGTCGAAAGCGACCAACCAACCATCAATCAGCAGCATTTACCCAGTGCCGCCCAGGCAGAGACACTGACCGTGGCTTCCAGCTCTCCTTCCCGCGACACACCTGCCAAACTCTGACTCGGTGTCCCAGGAACCTCAAAGGGGATGCTTCCGAGGTGGGCATGGGTTCTCCTGCCCCGGGAAAGGAATAGGCCCCGTGGCCAATGGCTGTGTCGGCATCCGACTTCTGCACAGATCTTTTCAGTGTGGCAGTTGAGAGTCAGGCCTGGCCGCCCCTGATCTTCTCCAGGTGCACCGACCCAATCCTGTTCCTGAGTCAGCTGTGGAATGTGGTGGTTTGCCGGCGTGCCCGGCACTGCCCCCGGTCCTGGGAGCTCACTCCCCTCTGGAATTTCCAGAGCCTTATTTGCACTTATTCTGGGGCAGTGCTGCCTCCTGCCTTGGTTTCTGACTGATGCCCGAGGCAGGTAGAGCTGTGGGTGGGGAAAAGGAGGAAGAGAAAGAGAGAAGGGGGGATGAAGGAGGCCTCGTCCTCATTTCACACTGGTCCTGGTCTGACAGCTGCCCTTTCCAATTTGGGAGTCTTGGCCCTTTGGGGGATGGTGTAATGGGGGAATCGAGAAGAGGAGAGAAACCAAAAGCTCTCATCAAGTCCCTGAATTGTAGCCTGTTTCTGGAATAATACAAAGCTGATGCTTTAAACCAAAGGAGACAAACTAAATACTGTGAACCATGACCCCTTCCTTATCCAGGAGTTACTTGCCTTAGCGACCTCAACTATCAGGATCAATCCAGAGGCGCCAGAATGGGTGAGAATGCCCTGCTCTGAAGTCCACTGACTGTTCACCACGGACGTGTTGGGAGCTTTTCTCATCAGAGCCTTTTGACACTTACTTCACAAACTTTTCCAACAAACCAGATGACTCTGAAATTCCTTCCAGCTCCTGCTTCCATTTTGGTATTTGTTTTGGTGGCGATGGTTGGGTGGGCAAATGGTGGGGCATCTAGTGGGGCAAATGGACGCAGAAGGTGGCTTCGTCTCTGAGCGTGACACCGTTGTCCATGTTCCCAGTGAGCGGGCCACCAAGACCACTTCAACTGTGTCTGTGCCGTCAAAGGAAAGAGGCAAATGTGTAATGCCGTTTACTTTTTTATTTTATTATTTTTTAATTGAAGCATAGTTGATTTACAGTGTTGTGTTAGATTCAGGTGTGCAGCACAGCGATTCATTTATATATATATATATATATATATATATATATATATATATATAAAATATATTCTTTTTCAGATTCTTTTCCCTTATAGGTTCTTTCAAAATATTGAGTAGAGTTCCCTGTGCTGTACAGTAGGTCCTTGTTGGTTATCTCTTTTATATATAGTAGTGTGTATCGGGTAATCCTAATTTATCCCTCCCCCTGTAATGCAGTTTAGATATGGTTTATTTAAAAATAGATGCACTCTTGTTTTGAAGTTTTAGAGTTTCCAGAAGGGAAGCTTTACTTAGCCTGCAAATTCATTTCTTGAAAACAACTCATTGTTTCCTGATGCTGGTGAAGTGAGGGGGTCAGTGTTTTCCTTACACGTTATGTCTGAAAGATGAAAAAATTTCTGCTGGCTGCCCAAGAAAATTCACTTTATCTCACTTGACGTAGGAAGCTTGGCATCCCTTTGTATGCAGAATGCGAGAAGCATGCCCATCAGAGCATCCTTTAGTTTGAAAACAATTGATCTGCAGCACTGTCCATGGCTTCCGGGAGGGACAATAATCCAATAGGGAGCAGGGTGCTTCCCCCTCCTTTGTTTCTGACCATGGAGAAGGGGACCCTTTGGCTGGGCAGAGCCCACCCCAGAGGCTTCATGGGTGCAGCAGGAGTAGCCCAAGAGCTCCCCGCTTGGCTACGGGGCCCCTGTAGGCCCGAAGCTGAGCTTAAGCCTTCACTGACGCTCATCGTTCTCCTCCTGGAGAGATGGAAGCCACTTTAGGAATAAAATTTCCGAGGCTGGAGTGATCAACACCAAATCGCCCCACCCCGCCTCCTTTCTGGACTCTCTGAGCAGAACCAGAAGATCACTGATCAGGGGCTTCAGGGTCCGGAGCCCGCACCCCAATTTCTGCCTCCACTCTGGCCCCTCTTGCGAGCCCACTCTTGTCAGGTCACCCCTCGTCACTCTGGGTGATTGTCTGTGGGACGTATATACACCCGCACTCAAGGACCACTGCTTTCGAGGGAAGGAAGCTCATTTATTGAACATCTAGTGCCCAGTAAGCGCTCAATGCGTATTTGTTGGAAGGAAAGAAAGGAAGAGAAAGAAAGATTGCTGCAGTGGGACAAAACACGGGTTCTCGACTTTGCCTGCGTATTGGAATCACCTACGGGGCTTTAAAAAGGACTGATGCCTGCATCCCCGTCCCCAAAATTCAGACTCATTTGGTCTGGAGTGTGGCCTGGGCGTGGGGGTTACTGAAAGCTCCCCAGGGACTCTAGTGTGAGGCCCCAGGTGAGGACCACTGACCTCAAGGGTCTGGCCTCAGCCCCAGAAAGAACAGAACTCCATTCAAACTCGGAGCCTCATGTGCTGTGTACCTTTAAGCAGATCACCGAAGTGGAGTCTCAGTTTCCCTATCTGTTGAGTGGGCGGTCGTGACATTCATGTCCCAGTGTCCTTGGGAGGGCCAGGTGAGCCCAGATCCATGAAGCTCACACAGCACAGAGCAGGTGCTCTGGGACGATGGGTGATGAGGCGTGATTACTGGCCTTCCTGCGCCAGAAAACACTGCATTGAAAGATCTAAAATGACTTCCCCATTTTCCAGGTCTGGAGGCTGCCTGTTTTCTTTCCTCTTCAGCCTTCTCAGCCCAACTCCATCACTTGCATGTGGTTGGGGCTCATTAAACATTTGCAGGTTGACAGAGAAGGAGCAAGGAGAACCCTGCAGTGTTCAACAGACCCCAGGAGTTTGGTTTTCCCTTTAAACCTTTTGGAGGAAAGATGGAGCAGAAACTCCAGATGCGGGTTTTATGCCCCGATTGAGCAGTGTGAACACAGCCGAGTGCTGGTGACTCCCGCTGCCCCCCGCCCTCTCCCCTCCCCGGCCATCCCGGGACAACACACAATGACAGGGCACCCCAGCTGAGCGCTCCGACTTCGGCCCCCACCCCCAGGCCTTTGATGAGAGACGCCTAGAGCCAGCGAGTGGCTCGCAGGGAAGGAGAACGCTCTTTCCTCAGCCCTGGGGACTTGTTCAGCTGTTCGGCATTTAGCAAAATCTGGCATGCATTCTGCACAGCCCTGCACCCCTTCCCTTCCAGCTCAAACTCAGCAGCATTTCAGAGCAAGCTTCAACCGCTGCGGACTGCAACCTTCAACCTTCAGGACGGGGGAGCAGGCGCTCTGGCTCTGCCCAGCCCGCTTTTGGTGACCACGTTCTGGTCTAGAGAAGGACAGTGAGCTGAGGGGAGCCGAGCTGGCAGGCGCACCAGGGGGGCCTCTGGATCTGGGTGAGGGGGGTGCCGTGCCTGGGCTGAGATGTTCCGGTGATGGTAATGAGTACCGTGCATCGTCTGTAATTATGCAGTCTCTAAGCCCCCGGGGCTGGGATGGTGTATTTGCCTGTGCTCTTTGGGGGTTGATCCTGCTGTCAGCACTTAGCAAGAATTAACAGTGACGCTCTGTGCACCACAGTCATAACACTAAATCTGATCTGCATGTCTATGATTCATTAAAAAAAAAAAAAGACCCACCGTTGCTGCAACCCCTCCAAGCCCATCATTGAAAGAAATTATGCTCAGTTGAAAGAGCGATTTGACGTCAAGGAGGACCTACGTGCCTTTTCATGAGCGGCTGGAATTAGAAGGCTGCGCTTCGGCAAGTGTGAACGGGACGCAGACTTGGAAACCTCTGTGCCGCCAGCAACCTGTTTTCCAGGTGTGGGTTGCTCACTTTCCGGATTGTCTGAAGCCGGGTATTTTTAAGATCCCTGGCAGGCCGCTGCCGGCACGCTTATCACGCCCTTCTGGGCCACACCAAGCTCCTTCCAGGCAGTGTAGTGTAGGTTCTGGGAAGGCCAGCCTTCCTCAACCCCCTTTTTCTTTTTCTTTTTTTCCTTTTTCTTTTTTTGCATTTTAGAAGAAGCCCAAACGTCAGTGGGAAGGACAGCCTGCTTCAACCACAAACCCCTCAGCATTCCCGAGTCAAGAAGAGATTAATGGTGGATGATGGGCTGTTGGTGGTTTTCTGCGGTACCCACTTACTTTATCGCTTGGTAATTGGGAGTTTCGTCGTTATTCTTTTACATGAGGTCGGAACCCATGAGGATAGCCTTTCCCTTTGAGGTCCTGGCAACTCTATCCTGTGGGAGAAGCCAGGGTCCAGGCAGCAGGACCCCTGGGTTCAAGCCTTCCATGATTCCATGGACTCTTGGGTATGTTGCGGTTCCATATCCACAAAGCTGGGTCATAAGAAATCCCACCTCAGCCTGATTCTTCGAGTCACATAAGGATGAGGAAAGAAAACCAGCAATGGGGGTTTTTGATGTCTTAGTGGGTATAGGAACTTAACAGATGAATAGTTTGGGTTCCAGTTACTACTGCCATGTAACAAACACCCCCAAATTTAGTGGCATAAAATAACAAGCATTTTATTATGCTCACAGATCTGGGGGTCAGAATTCAGACAGGGCTCAGCTGGGTGATTCTTCTGCTCTTTGTAGCATCTACTGAGACCACCCAGCGATGGGTAGGTTGGGTCTAGATGCTTCTCTCCCATGTCTGTTGCCTGGAGCATCTGCATATGCCCCCACCCCCCAGCAGGGCAGTTTTGGGGTGGTTGGACTTCTTACATGGAGACTGGCTTCCTCCACAATAAGTGTCACAAGAGACCCAGGTGGGAGCTACGTGTTTTTTTCTGACCCAGCCTGGGAAGTCACACGATGTTACACGTGCCATACTCTAGCCATTGAAGGAGTCACAGGCCCATTCAGATTCAATGGGAAGGGACATAGACCCCAAAATTCTTGATGCGAGGAGCATCTGGGGACTATATTTTAAAATAGCTTGAGTTTCCAATCTTATACAACTCTTCACTTAGTGCCTTCCATTTTACGGTGTTGTCACCTCCAGTGTTTCTTTTGACTTTTGCAACAACCTTCTGACCGGGGTCATGTTATTGTACCCATTACGCTGATAAGGAAACTGAGGCTCAGAGAGATGACCCGATTTGTCCGTGTCTATAGAGCAAGTAAACCATGAGACGAACATTTAAGCCACCTTCCTGGATAACAGATTTCAAAGATATGTGTCCTGCAGTACAGAAAGTTGTTGTTTTTTAGAAGCCATTATCTTCTATCGCTTCCAAAACACTGTTTTCAAGTATCTGGTGAGTTGTTTGGGAGACCTGTCCCTTACACTAAGACGCAAGACTCAACTGAACCCATTCTTCGTGGAGAATCTCTTGGGCTGCTACCTCGTGGTTTTCCCTATCTCACCTTTGAGTCCCAAACCAGTGGACCAACAATAAAATGCTAATTCACCTAATATAAACGTGGAGAACTGTAGAAGTCAAGCTCAGTCAGATTGGCAGCACACAGGGTAAATATTTGATCAGTGAGTAAAAATTCAAATTTGCACTATTTGCTGAAGGTGAAAAGTATATTAGGGAATGAATGTAATGGGGGTTAAGTAGGCCTATAGGAGGCCTCCTGCAGGATTCCACCCCCAGAAGCCCACAGCTTCCTGCCGACCCAAGTTACAAGCCAGAGTGGGCTGGGCACCTGCACCCGAGACCTCCCTCCTGGCGGGAGCATGGGGCTGTGGCGTGAGCCCGACAAAGCAGGCAGACTGGGAGAGCTTGGCTTAGCTGGTTCCGTCTCTGTACACACGTATGCTGGGCGTGCCACGGCCTCCCCCGATGCTCTCCCACCTCCTAGGAGGGCAGGGCTCCTGGCGTTCCTTTCCTACCACCGCGGAAGCCAGAAGCCGCTCCTGCCTCCACTTAGCCCCCAACAGTGTTCATTTTGTGCTATAACTTGTGTCATCCTGGCTGGGCTTCAGGGGCTGCAAGACAGGGAGGTTAGGACAGAAGTCAGGAAGGGAAACCGGGCCTGCATGTTGAGCTCCTTTCCCACACATCCCCAGACCTGTTCTCTTCCTCTGCGGGACCCTCCCCGTTAGTCCAGAGACAGAAATCGTGCTTCTGAACAGCCCAGGTAAATCAGGGAGCGGGCAGGTATCTGGAGAACGTGCCAGTTAGTTATTCCACTAATGAGGCTGAAAAGTGGAACTGGTGCTCCGGATCCTTCGGAGGTGAAGCTATGGGGCCGAGTAACAGCTGGTTACTGGCAAGCCACCGACGGAAAGGGGGCCTGAGCTGGAGCCTGTGCAGGACCACGTTTGCTGCAGCTGATGGGCCAAGCAGTGGACGTTTTGTGGTCCGGATTGGTTTGTCCTAGTTAAGCGAGACTGAGTTCATCTGAGGCTTGTCCTGGGCTGGCCAGTGCCCTGGTGGGTGGCACAATGAAGCTTAATGACCAGCACTGCAGAACCGAGGCTGAGCCCCAAACAAGCCGTAAGCGTTAGGCCCCCTGCAAGTTGCAAGCTGTGACGGCTGCTGGTTACCAGGACGCAGGACCTGAGTGTAGGAGGAAATCCTGATGGAGAAATAAGACCAGAATTCTCATCGGCGGGCCTGGGAGAATGCAGCAAACCAAAAACGCTGGCCTGGGCTAGGGTCAGACTGGGTTCCAGACACACAGCCTTGGAAGGAACAGGAAGGGGGCGACCGGGCCCAGAGGAAAAGAGATAGATTTAGCTGTCCAGATGTGCCAGGAGCTTAGAAATGAAGGGAGGGCGAGGATGTGGCAGACACGGAGGGGCAGAGGCCCCTTCCAGGAAGGACCTGCTGCCCATTCAGGCCCGGCCTCAGCTGCTGAGAGCACCTCAGCCCTGTCCCCCTCTCCTGGGCGGCCCCTATCTGGTGGCTGAGTCTCTGTCAGGCCTGCATTTCAACTTAACTCCCCCCTCTGTCCATTCCTCTTCCCCCCCAACCCCTTCCTTTCAGAGTGATTGATCCCTCCCAAACATCCCTCCATCCCCCAACTCCATCTCAGCGTCCGCTTCCCGGGAACCCAGCCTGCGACAGAGGGTAACCTACGCCTCGGATCATGAATTCCATCCTAGGGACCGGTAGGGCTCCAGATGCCATTTTATTCTGGGGGTTTTATCCAGTTTCCTTTAAACTCTTCCTGAAGTTTCCTCCACTGATTTTATTTTATTTCCACTTGCTTTGAGAGATTATGGCAAGCGTAATAGACTCCTTCGTTAGGGCAGCTCCCCACCAACCCTGGCCTTCAGCATGGATTCTGTTCCAGTCCCTTTCACCCTGCCCTCTGCCCTTCCTCCCCAAACATCCCCCAACCCGCGTCCAGCCCCTGCTCCTGCAAAGGACTCCTCTGCCCGCTCGCGTCTGCTCTCCTCTTGGGCTGATTCCTGAGGACTGTGGCTCTCCGCCGGGGTCCGTCGTGAGGTGTCCCTCTGCACACAAAACCCCATTCCCCTGCCAGACACCAGGCCTTCATTGTTGGCATGGGGACAAGGCCAATCCCTCGGCAAGCCTCACGCCGGCCCTCAGTCAGGGTCTCATCACTGTGGCCGTCGCTGCTGCGTCCGTCTCCCCTCTTGGGCTCTCAGTCCTCGCGGTATTTGCTGCCCTCTTCCCCTGGCACAGAGGGGGCCAGCCGGGGAACCCCAGATGTCACCTCTTGAGGGCCCCTGGGAGGCCCAGCTCATCAGCCAGCCGGGAACTTCTCTGACCTTCTTGGTAGCCATCTCCCCATCTATTTATTGTACACTGTGCGGTGGCAGTGAGTGGTGGCCACCAGCCTGCCCGGGGCCTGCCAGGGTGCGGTTGGCTAGCAGGAAGTGGTCCCGACCATTAGGGGAGAAGTGAGGGATGCGAGGGCATTGCCAAAGAACGGAGTGACCTGCTTCAAGGCTCACTATTCACCCAGCTGCACAAGAGGGGCGACCTGAGGGCCAGGGGACAGGCTGGCCCCGGCCACCTACAGACCTCCGAGGGACCCAAGAGAATCTCTCCCCTCGCCCAGGCCTGAGACAGACTCCTGAATTCTTCTCTCGACCTCATTTACACAAATAATCAAAAAGCCAAGCCAGCCCAAATGAAATGCCCACATTTTATTGCTTGCAGTGTTTTAGTTCTAATTTGGCTTCATTTGGAAAAGAGGTTTTACTAAGTGGCATAAATTGAGCCTAACAAAATTTAAAACTAAAACAACACCACCCTAAATGCTTAAAACTGTAATTGGAGAGAGAGAAAAAGTGAGTCGTCCGGGAGGGCTGGTGAGAGAGGCAGAAGAAGGGGGAGGGGAAGAAATTCAATTTCCGTCCTACTTGGCAGAAGGTTAATTTCCTGCTCCTTTCCCCCCAGGCCCCAGCCCTGTCCCCTCCCCCTGTTAGAGAATGCACCCAGAAGGCTCCAGAACCGATGCCAGCATCATGCAGGATGTCTTGTACATAGGGGGTGCTTAGGAGAGACTGGGTGAGCTCATTCTTTTCTTTGATGTGTCTGTGGACAGAGGGACAACGTGGATTCCTTGCTGGGGACCCATTTACCCCCCATAGTAGGGGGTCTGCAAGTCCCCTCGGGGGTGGGGTGGGAGTTGGGGGGCCCCGGGGGTGGGAGGCTGTTCCAGCCTGCTGGTGGTCTCTCCCCTCCCACCCCCTAGCCTAGCCCACCCCACCTGAACGTTAGGATCCTACGTGAGAGGAAAACTTCACACCTCCGGGCCGCTCTGCTCATCGCTGGGAGAGAGAAGGTAGGGATAGGAGGGGGCAGTGGCTGGCCACTGGGCTCAGGTGCCTCTTTTCCCCACTTCTGATGTGAAATCTGGTGAGGGATGACGGGTGGGTGGGAAGAGTGGTCCCTGCGTGAAGTGCATGGCCACCCGTGTCCCTGCAGAGATGGCGGTCCTCTGTGGGGGCCGTGTGAGCAGCCCTGCAGGCCAGCATATCTCTTTGGGGGACCAGTACTCTGATTTTCCTTTAGAGAACCAGCCCTCCTCCCAGGCAGGGTGCCACACACATAATAAGCACGGGTGAGCGTGGGAAGTGTCCCTGAGTAACCCGGGTTGAGGGGTGGAGTGGAAGCCGGAGAGGTCCTCAGGGCCTGGCCACATCCCTGGCGATGCTAGCCTGTATCGATCGCCCTCTCCCGGGAACTGTCCCTAACCTAGAGCCTTAGCCCCATGGTTTAGCCTGTGCTTGTATAATGCCTGGAAGCAGCAAGGTGGTGTTGAGGGGAAGGCCCACGTGGCAGCAGACGCCTCCCCTCATGTCTGGACTCTGCCTTTTGTGGTCAGGGTGACCTTGGCCAAGCCCCCAGGTTCTCCCGCTATGAAATGAGAAGTGATGGCAACCACGAAACTCTTTAAAGCAGAACTATGCCATACGAGATGAAAATGCTCTATTCTTTTTTTTCAGCTGATATGAAAACTCGTCTTAAAACACTCCTGATACCAAGAATAATAACACTACTTAAATTAGTTCAAGGAAATAGGAGGTTTAGTAACAAGATGCAAAGAAGGGCTCTTATAGAGCCCAACTACAGGAAAACTCTTGGGGACCAAGGAGATAGGAGCTGAGCCTGGAAGAGCTGGAAATGAGGCGGCAGTCTGTCTGTTTCTCCCTCAGGCTGGGGCCTGTGGCCGCTCCTCCCTGCCGGTCTCTAGGTGACGGCCGTGTTCTGTCTGCGCGCTGGCTCTTCCTCGCTTCATTTGTCTGATTGTACATGGTTCCATATGGCTACCCCAAATGGCAGCGCCGTCTCTGCAAAGTGATGTGATAGCTCCAGGGCCCACCGTTCTCTGACCGATTTTATGTCTCTGAGTTCAAAACCTCAAAAGAGAATCGAATTGGTTCTGCCCTAGATCGGGCATATTGCTCTGGCCAGTCAGCAGTGGTCAGGGAGGTTGGGCCATGAGGAATATATATGGTCCCCTTGCCCACTCCTTAGGCAGGGACTATGGGTAGATATATGTGGGGATTTAACCATAGCCATCTATAGAACATTCCTTATGTACCATGTCAATTTTTTTCTGAGTATGCTGGGATGCGTAACCCAGAGCCCTGAACAAAAAAGGGCTCAATACCTAGTTGCCGATTGTTTGAGGAAAAGTTACCTTCCGCTCAAGCTCTGCTTTCCGTGTTTACCCGCTTTGCCTGCCATTAAGCTTCTCATCTGGAGTGTGTGGTTTCAAGGAAGGGTGGTCACAGGCAAAAGGCTAATCTCACCAATATATAAAGAGTTCCTAGTAATCAGAAAGAAAAATAGTGATCCAATAGGAAAAACGTGCAAACGATGAACACAGTTTACTGAAAAGGAGGTCTAATGGCTTTTAAACATATGAAGTGTTGCTCATGCTTACGATAAGAAAATGCAAATAAAACTACACAGAGGGGGACTTCCCTGGTGGTCCAGTGGTAAAGAATCCGCCTTGCAATGCAGGGGACGGGGGTTCGAGCCCTGGTCAGGGAACTAAGAGCCACAGGCCGCAGGGCAGCTAAGCCCGCATTCCACAACTACAGAGCCCACGTGCCCTGGAGCCTGCATGCCACAACTAGAGAAAGGAAAACCCGCAACCCACAACTAGAGAGAAGCCTGCGCACCACAATGAAGAGCCCCGCACGCCTCAGCAAAGATCCCTCGTGCCGCAACTAAGACCCGACGCAGCCAAAACATAAATTAAATAAATAAATAAATCTAAAAAAAACACAAACGACGCAGAGGTGTTCTTTTTCATCTACCAGATTGACAAAAATCTGAAAAACTGACAACATACTATGAAGGTGAAGCTGTTTACAAACAAGTGCTCTCATACATTGTTGTGGGAGTGTAAATTGGTTTAATCTTTATGCGGAGAAATTGACAATAGCTATCAAAATTTCAAATGCATCCTATGCTATGATCCAGCAATTCCACTTCTGGGAATTTATCTTACTTGCACCCAAATTGTATGATGTATCGCTTAGCTATTGCTGCATAACAAGCCTCCCTGCAACTCTTAATTATTTCTCACTAGTTGGTTGGTGGGGGTGGTTCTGCTGATTTGAGTTAGACTCAGCTGATCTTGGCTAAGTTCACTCCGGTATCTGTGGTCAGCTGGCAGATTGGCTAGGGGCTGGCTTGTCTAGGACAGCCTCAGTTGGGCCACTGGGCCGTGCGCCCTGCACGCTCTCATCCTCCAGCAGGCTATCCTGAGCTTGTTCTCAAGCTGGCCTGGGCATGTTTCATGGCAATTTCAGGGAAACTAAAGAGGAAACTAAAACTGCAAGTATTTTTTTTGTGTGTATGTGTGTTACACGGGCCTCTCACTGCTGTGGCCTCTCCCGCTGTGGACGCGCAGGCTCAGCGGCCATGGCTCACGGGCCCAGCCGCTCTGCGGCATGTGGGATCTTCCCGGACCGGGGCACGAACCCGTGTCCCCTGCATTGGCAGGCGGACTCTCAACCACTGCGCCACCAGGGAAGCCCTGCAAGTATGTTTTAAAGTCTGCTTTAAGTATGCATCAAGTCTGCTAAACAAGTTACACGGTGAAGTCCAGATTTAAGGGGCAATGGAAGGCACTGTGCCTCTTTCGCGAGCGAAGCAGCAAAGTCAAGGGTCAAAGGGCAGGGACACAGGAAGAGGTAAAGGCTTGGGGTCATCGATGCAATGACATATGTATTCAATCCTCCATGCGTGTGCAATGACATTTGTGCATGGTTACTTACTGCAGCATTGCTTGTGATAGAGACAAACAAAATGGCCATCAGTAGAGGACGGGCTAAATAAACTATGGCATCCACGCGCCGGAATAATCTTCAGCTGAACAAAGAATGAAAAATCCCCCTGTATACGATTGGGGAAATCCTGAAGGTAGATGAAGTGAAAAAAGCCAGGTGCAGGGCAGTGTGTACAGAACGCTACCTTTTATGTAAATAGAGGAGAGAAATAAGAATATATGTATTTGTGTTTGCTTATATTTGCATAAATTAACTCTGGAAAGAGAAACAAGAAAGGAATAGCATGGAGGTGGGGGAGCACCGTGTGGACAGGGGACTGAGATGGGTGGAGACTCTGCGCTGTATAAATAAGTCCCCATGCTGGTATGATAATACATATTCACAAATTAACATAAAATATCCTTAATATGTGTAATAATAATATAACAGATAAGAGGAAAATAAACAAAGAAAGGGAAAGTCACAGGCCTGCTTGGCTTCCAGAAGCCTTTGTAGATCTTAAAAAAAAAAAAGAAAAGAAGAGCCTGCGATGGGGAGGCTGAGTAATTATGCCTCATTTAAACCTTGGTACCTAACCTGCTTTGCCCTTTGTGGATGCGTCTTGGGAAATACCCTCTCTCCGAAGGCAAAAGGGCAGGTGTTTCCACTCCTGGGGCGTGCTGTCCCCGAGGAGTGACAGAACATTCCCCACCCTCGCTGATGGCCAGAGGCTGACATTTCTAAAGGATGTCACGGGCATTTTCAGACACGTTTGGGGGTTGATTCCAGCTGGATGTATTCCTTGGCTTTTTGAATGTCAGCATGCTGGTCTGTGGGAATAGGATCCCATTCCTCTGGCCATGTCCGGAGCCATGTGGTAATGGGTTTCCGTGTGGTAATTCCTTGTCATCGGGCTCGGGAAATAACAGCAGACTCACTTCTGAGCCTATGGTCAGGGTCAGCCAGACCCCTGCAGGGGCATAACTCAATGTGCCCCTGCAGCAGGACCAAAGCTACTTAGGAGTGTCGCTCAAGCTGTCAGTAGCCCCCTTTGAACTCCTAAAGCTCGGAACTGGATTGAGTCCCAGTGCATGTGCCCCATCCTCCCCCACTGCCCACCTGCAGGGCACAAGAAGGGATGTAGGAGCTGCCAGATTGGGCAGCCTCTGGAGAGATGAAATGACCAGTCTGTGCCTGCACCTGTTTCGCAGCAACGGGCAGCCGCCACACCCGCTGCCACCTCCGTGCTGTTGCCCACACGCACGCTGAGCACCTACCATGGCCCAAGCACCGCGCTTGGTCCTCTCATTCCATAGGGAAGAAGATAGGGACAGAAGCTTGCCGACTAGAAGAGGGCCAACTAAACAAATGCTTACAGTGAAGTCTGACATTAGCTTAATAGTTACAGCTCTTTTGTTGCAAGGGACAAAACTCAATTCAAACTAGCTTAAAGGAAAATGGAGTTCAGGTTCCGCTATCATTTACAGGGAAACGGGCATGTCACAGAACTCAAGGCAGCAACGTGTCTGGGCTCAGGACACTAGGAACCCGGGAACCTCTTCTCCCCATCTCCTCTCTGCTCCTTAGTATCTCTCTTCTCTCTCATGCAGACTGGCTTTCTTCATGTGACAGAGAATATAACGTGCGATGCTTTGGGGTACTATCTCCCACAGCTTCAGCCGCCCAGTCAGATTTACTCACCTTTCTCCATTCCAGGTCCAAAAATTCTGGGGAAGGGTTTCATTGGCTTTGCTTGGTCAGGTATCCAGCTCTGGTCCAATCAACTTCAGGGAAGGGGTGGGGTTATGAACGATGAATACGGTGCTGTCCGTGGAAACCTTGTGGATGGAGAGGGGGCCGCTTGTGGAAAAGGAGCAGATAATACATGAAGTGTCCATCCCAGAGTGGTAGGGGCACTGGACAGGGCTAGACAGGGAGAGGGGAAGGCTTCCAGTCAGGGGCATTTAGATGGAGAGCCGAAAGAGGGCAAGCTCAGAGCAGGCGGCAGGGCGGACAGCTGTTGGGGACAGAAGGAAGAGCCTGTGTGAGACATGGAGTTGATGGGCTCAGTGAGGCTGGGGAGGTGGTGAGTGGTGAGAGACGAGGGGCCAGGGCAGCAGAGGCCCTGCAAACATGCTTAAGACTGGACTTTAGCTTGAGGGCAACAGGGAGCCACTTCCTAGAGGAAGGATCGGAGGGGCCAAGACAGGAAGGGATGAGTTGCTAGGAGCTGTTTCAGTAGTCCACACAGGACATGACTGTGAGAGAGAGAAGATTCTAGAGACATTCAGGGGTTAGAGCCAAGGGAATCTGGTGGATTGGATGTGGGGGTGAGGGAGAGCATGGCGTGCAGGTGGCTTCCAAGGTGTAAAATCTTGGCTTCCAAGGTCTTGGGCTTGGGCAGCGGGAGAGACGGCAGTGTCATTCACTGAGAAAAGCTGCCCTGCATCTTAGGGTGGGTACCCCCGAAGCAAGCCCTGAGCCAGGGCGGTATGCAAAAGTGATTGTTAGGACCTGCTTTCTGGGAAAACAAACTGGGGGGTGTCGAACCGGGATGGGGAGGGGAAAGCGCCAGGTGACACGCAGAGTCCCACAGGGGACCTCTGGAAGACAGGGGAGATCACACCTCAGAGTTGGCCCTGGTCTGGGACAAGGGGGCCAGAGTGTTTACTACCTCTCCCTCCAATGAGTGGTTAAGGGCTGAATTCACAGTACCAGGTACTGGCTGTGTGCACGGGCAAGGCAAGTCTGGCACCCGGAGGACAGTCCTCCAGCCAAGGGACACTGGTGCGGGTTTCTGGGCATGCACAGAAACGAGAAAGGGACCCGAGGGATATGCGTGGGACATGGATGGCATCTGAAGAACAGGCTCGCCAATTTGGTCTCTAATTGTCCCCGTGCTAGTATTTATCCCAACCAGTGAGCTTTTTTTTTTTTTTTTTTAAGAGCCCTTTGACAAATATGCTTTATTTATTTATTTATTTTTATTTTAAATGTATTTTTGGCTGCAGTTGGGTCTTCATTGCTGCGTGTGGGCTTTCTCCAGTTGCGACGAGCGGGGGCTACTCTTCGTTGCGGTGCGCGGGCTTCTCATTGCGGTGACTTCTCTTGTTGCGGAGCACGGGCTCTAGGCGCACGGGCTTCAGTAGTTGTGGCACGTGGGCTCAGTAGTTGTGGCTCGCGGGCTCTAGAGCGCAGGCTCAGTAGTTGTGGCTCATGGGCTTAGTTGCTCCACGGCATGTGGGATCTTCCCGGACCGGGGCTCGAACCCATGTCCTCTGCCTTGGCAGGCAGATTCTTAACCACTGTGCCACCAGGGAAGTCCCCCAGCGTGCTCTTGATTTCATCTCTTCTTTTCTTTCTCCTGATTTCCATTTGGTATTTTTCAATGATCCTCTGTTCTTGTCTGAGGTCACTGCTGTCTTCTCTTCCCTCCTCAGGAGAGTCCTAATGCTTATTTTAAATGCTTGGGCCTTCCATGCCGGTCACGTACGTCCGTTGCAGCTGGTTCTGATGTTCAGTTTGAGGGCTTTCTTTTGTGCCGGGCGTTCTCCTCAGGGGCCTCATTGCTTTGCCCTTTGAGGTCACATGCTATGGTGTAGGGCCGAAAGCCAGACCCCAGGTAGTGGCAGAGTCCCTGGCGCCGCAGAACCAGTCTTCGTCACTCCAGTTTGCAGCCGTGTCACCAGGTAAATCCTACGGATGGTGATTTTCCTTTCAGCCCTCAAATGTCCGCAGCAGAGGAGGGGGCAGACTTGCTAGATTCTAGCCCATCAGTCCTGGGCGTACTGCTTCGCCCAGTGTCTTTTTGCATCAGCTCCTCACCCAGTGGGCTTGTGTCACCTGATTGTACCCCACGACCCTGACATTGGCAACATGGGCTGTTGCCACTGATTTCTGTCATGGAGGGGCAGGAAATGACAGTCCCAAGGCCTTCGGTGGATGAGATGATGCAAAAACCAAAGTTCAAAAGCTTCTTTCTTACCTATTCCTTCATTCTGCTTCTGGCCACCCACCATCCCAACAGACACCACTTCAAGGCTGTCTTCAAGGCTCTCCTGGAGTTTCTCGTGGGTTTTTGGTTGCCTTCTGGAAAACAGGGTACCTTCTCATTTCATGGGCATTTCCAGGCTTGGGAGAGGGAACTGGTAGCCCAGATAAGCTTGTCTTTTGCCTGGCTGGTCTTGACCTCACACTTGCCCAAGAACTTGGTCTGTCTCAGGCATCCCGCTCAGGTCAGGCTCCAGCCTCATCCTGCCCAGCCTCATCCTGGCTTTCAGTGGCTTCACAGACCAGGCTTTGGCCTCCTGTCCCCTCTCTGGGCATTTGATCCCCACCTGTCCCTGTTGAGTGACTTCACCTCTCCTCCCATGGTGGACAGCTGACAGCACCACTTCCCAATCTGTGGTCGGCACACTTGCCTACACATCTGCCAGGGGCTGCTGTCATTGCACATCAACGCCCGACGGGAGGGGACAGGCTGCCGGACTCAGCTGGGGAGGAGAAGGGTGAAGTTGCCACGGCTGGGCGAGATTCGAATGTGGGCACCAACGACTCAGAACTGTCTCAGAGATTTGGGTTCCTGGAGGTCCTCTGTGCTCTGGAGTGGAATCTAAGGATCCCAGCAGAGTAGCGGAGGGTGGTCAGGGTGGCAGATGAGGACATTCAGGGGGCTGGGGACAGTGGCTGTTTACTATATGGTACAGAAGCCTTTCAATCTTTTAACAACCAGTCCAGCTGTCGTAGCAGTGCCTTGCGGCTGAATGTCAGCCCAGGTTGTAGGTGGCAGTGGGCAGCTGGGCTGTCACACTGATGTTGAGAGGAGATGGAGTGGTTCTAAACTGCGACAGGAGAAATTTAGGCTAGTCATTGGAAAACTGACATCACTATCTTTTACCAAGGTGGGCTGGTGGAAGTTCTCTCTGAAACTTTGCGGGGTTACAAGAGGCAGGTCTTCGATATGGACTAGATGTGGCTCTGTTAGGCTGGCCTGGCGTCAGGGGATCGGCACAAATGACCTCTTTGGAACTCTTTCCTCTCATTTGCAAGCAAAGATCCTAAAATAATATACAGGGATGATTAATCAGAAACCTTTTTTGAGCATTTGCTGCGTGCCAGGCGTGGGGCTATGTCATGAAGTTACAAAAATGAAGAAATCAGGTTCCCTGTTCTCCCGGAGTTCATAACGGGGCCAAGGGAGGGATGACCCTGCCCAAAAGATGACCACAGAATCGGGCAGTAGGTGGGACGTACTGGATGAATCCTAAGGGGAAATGACGCAGAAGCTCATATGGGGTGAAGGGCCAGTGTGGCCGAGGAGCAGCCTTCATTTCAGGACAGGGGTGGAATCAACCTCCAAAAGCTTTTCCTTTGCCTCTAGATATAGCAGCTTAGTTCTGATTTTCACCTCCAGATAGCAGGACACATTGTGTCCTTGAAAGCACTCAAATCGGCTCGCCTTGCCAACGTGAAGTCACCGCTTGTTAGCTATGCACAACTGAGATCAGAATCTGTCCTCCTGCCAGCCAGCCAGCCAGCGCCGAGGCCCAGTGTCTCACAAGCTGCTCTGAAGGGCTGCTCGGGCACCTTCCTTCTAAGATTTCTCCCGCCTGAGGAGTAGGCAGAGGACAATGTGGATTTTACTTCCCCCCCCTGCAAAGTGGTACCTGGGAACTGGGACAGCCCTCTGTGAGGCTGCCACAGTCTCTGGGTGAATCTCAGACAGCACCCCGGTGGGTATCCAGGCCAGCTGTCCCCTCCTTGGGCACTGCGTCTGGGAAGATGGGCTTTGGCTTCAGGCCAGAGCTGGAATGACTTCTCTGCTCCATGAAGTCCTCAGGGACCTAGGATCACCAAGCTCAATGCCCTGCCCTCGAATGGGGCCTTTAGGGAATTCTCTGGTGGTCCGGTGGTTAAGACTCTGTGCTTCCACTGCAGGGGGCAGAGGTTCGATCCCTGGTCGGGGAACTAAGATCCTGCATGCCGTGCAGCGCGGCCAAAAGAAGAAGAAGAAGAAAAAGAATGGGGCCTTTAGCCCCGTGGTCCAAGATGGCAACCACAACACCCATGTTTAAGACAACAGGAGAGAGGAAGTGACTAAAAATAAGGAGATGAAAAGGCACAGATCTGCTGTCTTTTAAGGAAGATTCTTGGAAACTGACAGGTCATGCTTCCATTTATGTCCCAATGGCCGGAACTTAGTCACATGACCACACCTAGCTGGGAAATGCAGTCTTTCTCCTGGGGAGCCAGGAGAGAAGACATATTGAGGGACAACTTCAAAGACTATGAAAAATGGCTCAACCTCATCCAAATATTGGGGTTCTTCAATGAAAATGGTCTGTAAAGATCTGTTAGGAAAAGAAAGGAGCTATAAGTTAAATAGAGCCTTATTTTAAATTTTAGCTATTGATTTTTTTTCCCTCTCTATCTATGGCTGATCTTTTCAACTCTGTGAATGCAAAGCATTTTTACAACTATTTCTCCTCTCTTTCTCTCCGTGGACTTCTTAAAAAAATTACTGTTACTTGCAGCCAAAAGCATTGCTGACTGATAAAGGTCCTTTCATCATTCTTCCTTCCACTGGAAACTCATGAGGGAGGTCTACACCCACTAGGCTCCACCTCTCAGATGCCTCGCCCCTCTTAATCCCTTGCCACCAACTTGCTCCTTCACCAGGTCATAGTCACTTTATTTTTATAAAATCTAATGACTTGTTCATGTCTTCTGTGTCCTAAAGTGTTCTTTTTTTAAAATAAATTTATTTATTTATTTATATTGGGCTGCGTTGGGTCTTCGTTGCTGCGTGCAGGCTTTCTCTAGTTTCGGTGAGCGGGAGCTACTCTTCGTTGCGGTGCGCGGGCTTCCCATTGCGGTGGCTTCTCTTGTCGTGGAGCATGGGCTCTAGGCATGCAGGCTCAGTAGTTGTGGCTTGAGGGCTCTAGAGCTCAGGCTCAGTAGTTGTGGCTCACGGGCTTAGTTGCTCCACGGCATGTGGGATCTTCCTGGACCAGGGCTTGAACCCGCCTGCATTGGCAGACGGATTCTTAACCACTGCGCCACTAGAGAAGTCCCCCTAAAGTGTTCGTAAGCCTTCTTAATGAAACTTTTCCCCTTTGGTTTCTAGGGTCCTAGATTTCATAGTTCACTTTCTATCTTCTGACTATGACTTCTACATTTTACATAGTGGGAACCTCTTCCTTGTCTTGCCCCTAATTCTAGATATTTTATTCCCCTAAGCTTTAATCTTAGTCGTTTTATGAATCACTGGCACCACTACCACTCCCACCATCTCCACCACCATCACGACCACCATCTATCTGCATTACCACCAATATGACCACCATCATCATCACTGTCACCACAACCGTCAACATCTCCACCATCACCACTTCCACTGTCAATTTAGAAACATAATCACTAATCTTCCAATCCTCATGATAGATGTATGAGGTAAGTAATATTATTATCCTCATTTTGCAGATAAGAACACCAAGGTTCTGAGAAGTTAATGTATTTTGCCAAAGATTAAAAAGCTAGTAGGTGGGAGTTCCCTGGTGGTCTAGTGGTTAGGATTCCAGGCTTTCACTGCCGTGGCCAGGGTTCAATCCCTGGTTGGGGAACTGAGATCCCGCAAGCCACGTGGCACGGCCAAAAAAAAAAGATAGTAGGTGTCAGAGGTGGGATTTGCATCCTGGTTTGTCTGATGTCAAAGCCTGAGCTCCCGATATGCCATATTTCCTCTTTCCTTAAGGATATCACAAGATTCACTCCTCATCTCTCTTCCTCTGACAACAGTGGGTGCCAAGCTCTCATCACTACAGGCATTGATTAATACAAGAGCCTCCTAACAAACCTCCTTGAATATAAGCATACAATCCCCACCAAGCTCCATTGGTCCCCTGCATACCCATCTGTCCAGCACTAGACTGCTAGTCCAGTGATACTTAAATCAGCCTTTCTCATGTCCCTGCCCTGCTCATAGACTTACAGTGGCTCCCTGATACCTCATGGGTCACGTTCTGGCTCTCAGAAGCCTCCTTAACCTGTGCCCATGCTCTCCAACCTCCAACTGCCCACTACTTTCCAGTATTCTGGAGCCAGGTGTGGTGGACATCATTAGTGCTCACCAATAGTCAGTTCTTCTCTCCTTGGGCATGGAGGACATGATACTTCCCAGTCCCTTTGCTGTTAGGCAGAACCAGTGACCAGTTCCGCCCAATGAAATATATATGGAAGTGATGTATGATACCTTTATATTGAGGCAATGCGAAGGCCCTCTAGGACCCTCCAACTCTTTCCACTCTTGCTGGGAGAGTAGTGGGAATGTTCCAGGTGGTGGAGCCTCTATTAGCTTAAGTCCCTGAGTGACTGATGGAGCAGAACACCTTTCCCCTTTCATCCATCGCCTTCCAGTGAACCTTGCAAGGGCATGAAGTTTGTTTGTTGAGCCACTGAGATCTGGGAGTTGTTTGTTACGATAGCACGAGCCTAGCGTGTTGGTCAGGATAGGCGGGGTTATGCTGCAGCAACAACCAAATCTCAGTGGCTTACAACACAACAACAAAGGTTTATTTCTTGCTCATGCTACATGTTTTGTGTAGGTCGGCAGGAGAAGAGGCTCTTCCTGTCATAGTCACTCAGGTATCTAGGAGGGCTGAGAGTCCATCTTAGTTTGTGCTCTATGATCACCTCCAAGGGGGGAAAGAACATGGCGAATCATGCCCTGAATCTTAAAACTTTCACTCTAAGTAAGTTTCACAAGTAAGTTCTGCTAATGTTTCATTGGCCAAATCGAGTTAAATGGCCACATCGAGCCCCAAAGGAGGGCAAGCCAATGTCATTCTACCATACACCAGGGAAGCAGAGAGCTGGAAATACTTGACGAACTGTAGGTTGACATCTCGACAAATATTCTAGACGAGGTGGCCCCTCCATGCCCTCCTCCATCCTGCCTCGAGGACTTATTTCACGCTAATTTCTCACCTTTCAACCACAGCTCCAGGACCATCTTTCCCATAAAGCCTTTCTTCGTGTTTCCAGCGCAGGTACTTACTGCTTCTAAATTCCTCGGGCATTTCAGGTGGTCAAAATTCCATTGGTTATTCATTGGTTCATGTATAAATAATGAGACGATTTTTGCTTTTAACAAACATACCCAAACGCATTTGCACATACATATATTTATATATACACACACGAATCTACCTTATCTCCTTCCTTAAAACTAACCCTTGGATGACTGTTCATTCCAATGATGCATTCAGTGCTCCAAGATGTCTGTGGGACTGCCTTGGAGTTTGTGGTACGTCCACATCCTGATCTGCCAACGGGCTATAATAACGGTGCCGATTTTATACAGGTGCGTGAGAACTAAAAGACTTAGTGCCTAAAAGTGCTTACAACAGCAGCTGGCATGCAATAAGCACTCAATAAACTCCAGCTATTATTATTACTCCTCTAAAGATCTCTGCTGATAGCAATCTTTACCTTGTGAAGGTGGATCTGATTTCTTGCTGACGGTTCAAAAGTCATCCAGATCTGTAGCAGGTGCTGTCCGTGCCCGTGTGCCCTCCACCCACCCCAGAGGCCCCTGCTGACAGTTCTTGTACCTGCAGATGGCTTCCTGCATGTCTCTGCCAGAAGGGGTTGGCTGGCCTTGGAGGGGATGAAGGCCCTTCCAAGTGGCTTGCAGCCGGGATAACGGCACTGCGAGAGCTGGGGAAAGAACACCCTTAGAGTGACTGTCAACCAATGAGGCAGGGGAGATAATGGATCAATATCGCTGCTCTGTGGGACAATTCCACAGTCTCCCAGAGGGTCCCAAATGGGTCAGTTGCCTACAGTGCAAATCTGCTTACTAGCGCACTCTTTTTGCCTTTTCCCCCTTTCTTATCTCACTTTCTCCACTCTCTCAGTTGCATTTCCTGGGACCACCTCCCAAAGAGATTACCTGTACGTGGGGACTACTGCTTTAGGGGAGGGGGCAAATATGAAACTAAGGTTGATGCAATGAAACAAAGGTTTTCATGTGGTCTGGCGACTACCGCTGGACTTTCTCAAGGTTTTGAGTGATGACTGCACGATCGAAATCAATCTGTGGTCTTGTAAGGTGTCACGGGCGAGGGAGACACCTTTGGGTGTCCGTGCTCTGGGGTACCGCTTAGCAGACCGATCAGTCTTCTAGCTCTCTAACCCTGCCCTGTTTGTGACCTCTCCCAGGAAGGCTCTGTTCAGTGATGGCAGGACACTGTTCCCTGCTCAGGTGGGGGCTTTTGTGAACTCCGGGGAGCCCAGCGCAGAGATGTTCCATGAACGCCTTGTTGGATTGAGGTTTTGCCCCTGCCGTGGGCAGCGGAGGTCAGCTTCTCCAGGGTCCGCGACAACTTCCTCCCCATTTTCTGAAAGCCTTCATGATGATGAGCATCAGGAAATATTTAGGACAGTTAGGCTGCCGTTAATGTTTTGCAACCAAGAGGAAAGATATGAACCAACTTGTGCATGTGTGCAGTGGTGTCAGAAAGAAACTTCCAGTCGGGGAGAGTAGCCATAAAAAAGAAAGAAAGAGGGGCTTCCCTGGTGGCGCAGTGGTTGAGAGTCCGCCTGCCGATGCAGGGGACACGGGTTCGTTCCCCAGTCCGGGAAGATCCCACATGCCGCGGAGCGGCTGGGCCTATGAGCCGTGGCCGCTGGGCCTGCGCATCCGGAGCCTGTGCTCCGCAACGGGAGAGGCCGCGACAGTGAGAGGCCCACGTACAGCAAAAAAAAAAAAAGAAAGAAAGAAAGAAAAAAAGAGCGTGCTTCCCCGAACTGTGAGGAGGTGGGTGTGGACAGCTAGCTGTCGGGAGTTCTTGGAGGGCCGCTCCTTGCCCCAGCTCATATGCCACTGCAGCTGGAGGACGCCCTTCCAGCTCGCCTACCCCTTCCCATCAGTGCCGGCCTCCAGGAAGACAGACCTCTTCCTGCATTGTTTTCTGAAGATCACGATCTTTTAATGTTTATTTAGGATTGCATGTGTTTTAGAAACACACAGGCCCAGAGAAGGGAACATTTGCAGCTGCAGAAAAAATGAACTCACAGGAAGGTTTTCCAGATTTCAGAAATGAAAACGGAGATTGTAATATCTGCTTTACTTGTCGCGAGGATTAAATGAGGTAATGTATGCAAAAAGGTCTGGCAACGTTCCCGCTCAGAGCAGGCGCTCAAAATGCGAGCGTTATTATTCTAATAAATGTAGTTCTATACAATACGTTGGTTAACTTTCTCTGATGCCGTTCCGATTTTTTTTTTCCCCCCACCTGAGAGGAGCCTGATTCTAACCTTGCCTGCTCGGAGAGCCACCTTGAGTTAAGCACGTTCCAATGAATTGCATCGATTTCTGGGCTCCGTTGCACGTGGCGGATGGCTCTGCGCTCTGCTCTTGTAGCTGTTTATGGCCTTGCCGGCAACCCTCTGCATATGCCTGGCATGAAGTAACAAGCCACGAGGGGAACCATCACAGCCAGTGCACCCCACGGGGCTCCGAGGCCTGCGGATTGCCGACAGGAATTAACAGAACCCCAATCTAGCCAGTTCCTCTCGTGGGGGGAGGAAACCAGCTGAGAATGTATATGCTTCAAAGGAGACACGGCAGCGGGGCCTCTGATCCGACCCGTCAATGTGAAAAGGCTTCCGGACCCAGAACCGAATTGTGGGATGGTTCTATTTTGGGGTCGGGAAATCCATCCAAACCCTTTTTCCCTAGCTACACGTGAACTTCGGGGAGCAAAAATTATGCTTCTGCGGGAGCCAGCAGAAAAGCCAAACTCTCCAAACCGCCAAGGCAGCTGTCTGAAATGTACATGTTATTAGGCTGATTGAAATAATCAGAAAACAGCTCCAGTATGCTGGCTCGGAGAAAGGCAGGCAACCTCTGCTCGGCAGAGAGTGATGTCAGCCTCCTCAGCGGGGGAAATCGAATGTTGTCTTTCTTCTTTTCCCTTCTAGAAACTTCCCTGCATCATTTGATTTCCCATCAATTTGGCGAGAAGGGCTGTTGGCATATCTCGCCTGCCGCGCCATGTGGCCCTCGGGCGTCCCGGGTCACCAGGTGACAGGAAAGATGCATAACGACCCCCCCAGAAACAGGTCGGCTTTAGATTGTGGGAGACTGCTTTGTGCCCGGAGCCTGTGTTTTTCTCCATCTCTCCGTCTTGGCCTCCTCTTTCCCCAGGTTGTCATTAAGCAAGTAAGAAAAGGCCAAAACCCCTGCAAATCTGGCCTCATGAGGCCGAACCAACTGTCCCCATCAGAGGAGAGAGACGGAGCAGAAGCAAAGGACGGGAGAAAAATGATTCCTGTCTCCCTGTGATGAAATCGAGTTAGCGCTGGCCGCATTAATGCCCACTTAGAGTGCGGAAGGGACCGCGACCGGGTCAGGGCCGGGGTGGGAGGGTGGGGGGATGAGGCCACAGCAGGAGCCCCCCTTCACTGCGGGCCTCATAGCTCTTAGCATCATCCCTTAGTCTCCTTGTCAACCCGGGCCCAGTGGTCCCCTTTCAATGCGCTGTCTGGCCCCGATTTGCAGGCGGGGAAGCAGGTCTGAGGTCCAGCTGAGTGCTAGCCTTGCAGTCCCGTCCTTCCTCAGGTGGGCAGCCTCCTCCCTGGGACTCCCTGTGGGCCGCCCCCGCCCCAATTCTGGCGAAATCTGGGAGGGGGATGGGTAAGGGTCGCGGGTGGGATGGGGACTGTGGGGCGTGGTATGCTGGGTACAGGCGGCCCAGCAGGACTCCTGGCACCGGAAGCCCCAGTTGCAGGCATTGGCCTCGAGAACAGCCCTGGGAGACGGGGGGGGGGGGGGGGGTGAGGGGGGGCGGTGAGGGAGGGGGAGGGGGGCCTTTCTGTGTGGTATTTCCTCGTTGGTGGGGAGCTGCTGCTTCCAGGCTCCCAGCAATAACAAGGTGCGTTTGCTACTGCAGTTTCATTAACGAGGGCTGCGGGAACGAGGACTGGCTTGTCCACTGTGTTAACTGGACTGTAGGAGAAAAGGAAAAGTCAGAAAATGGAGAGCAGTGTTCGGGTTTGTGTTCCACTTTCACTACTTCCCTGGACTCCCGCCAGCTTCTGCCTGTTCAGGGTGCAGGGGGAGGAGAGGGGATGGAGGGGTTTGAGGGGGGCTGTCGTTCATTCTCTGTATCCCCCGTCCCTATCTTTGTTTTCTTTCGAATTAATACTGGGCACCATTTTTGTGCCCTTGGGTCACAATGGGACATTTTTCCCAAACTGATGACAAGACGTTCTTTTTCCACAGTTCAGCTTTCCCAGCGCTCTGCTGGTCCAGGCATGGGGCCTGAGGTGTCTACCTTGCCCGCCCACTCAAGAGGAGGGAGCACTTGAGAATACTTGAGTGTGGAAAAGTCAGGAAACGGGGAGCCCCTGGGAATGCTGCATCTTGCCCCATTCCTGCTCTCACTTGAGGCTCTAACTTGCTTTTAGTTGCATCCCTCCTTCTGGGTGGCCATCCTGCCTCAGGTGTAGACGAAGAAGCCGCTGGGTCTGTGGGACACGTGGTGGCCCACAGTAGCCCTTGGACAGTTGTGGTCCCAGAGGCCCTTGCCCTTCCTGCTCTCCGAGGTGGCTTCAATTTGCAGCCAGCACTCCTGTTTGCTGGGCAAACAGACAGTGAAAACGGTCCAGTGCCCGAAAGGCTTAGAGCCTGGCAGCCGCCCCCCGGGGACAGCAGGAAAGAGTATGGTAGGGAGTCGGGCATTATTTAGGGCCCACTGGCTTCTCCCTGTGTACCAGGGGCAAGGGCAAGGCCAGCTGGGGAATTGGGGATCGTTCTACACGGCAAGTTGCCGGGAGATCAGAAGTCCTGGCAAGAGGTTGCTTGGGGAAGCTGGATGACGTTATCGACCAAATTGGGGTTTGGGGATTATCTATAGATTTCATTTATCTGTGTTTTCCCCTGTCTCTCTTGTTGTAGGTAATTAAGAGCTGATTGCTGGTAATTAAGAGTTGTTGAGAGAGCCAGCAGGATGGAAAAAGGAGACTCACGCGTTTTTGTCTTCTTTTGGACAGACTCCTGAAATCCTGCCCCTCTCCCACCTCCCCTTGTGGCTGTGCCTCCCGCGGGGACGTGGACCCTGGAGAGCAGGTCGCAGCTTGTCAACCGGATTCTACGTTCTGGCTTCATTCCCTGATGTCCTTTCAAAGCCTTGAGTAAAGACGAGTCGTGGGGTGAAATTCTAGAATCCTGACCCTCAGATGTGCTAAGATGTAGGTTTTCTCTGTTTCTCCCAAACTGCAGGCTTCACTGAGCTCCCGAGCACCCGTTTCTGCTGATGGCGGACAGCTCGACCTTGCCGAGTCGAGGCAACAGTCACTTTGGGTTGAAATCATAGTCACTATAGGGCCTGTTCTCTCTCGCCCTTTCTGCCCTGGTCTGAGTTGCAGCCCTGGGTTGGGGAGGGCGGGAAGGAGTCCTACGCCGTCCAGGCATCGAGCCTGTATCCACATGCTGCCCTGTTTCTGCCCTCCGCCCCCCTATTGCACTCGCTGACCTTGGACAAGTTGCACTTGTCCTTCCTAGATTGGAACACAGACCCTGATGTCCTGTGCAGCCTTGGGTCCAGAGGCCCTACATGCTGTTTCCTTACATGCCCGGTGGGTCCCTTTGGTTAGCCGTTCGGGGTACTGTGGGCACTTGGGTGGTCTTGACTCTTCCCTCCACTGTGCTGGGGTGTGCAGGGCCTGGGCCACCACTGCTAAGTCCCCTCATTTAGCCACAGCCCCTTTACCTCTGCGGCTCCACGCTAAGTGCGGACCTTCTCTCTAGGACGTGCGGTTTTCCCTGCTGGCTGCTGTGGAGCAAGGTCCAGGCCCCTCTCTCCTCTCCATGCCTGTCAGCCTCTCTGGGCTTTCCGTGTCTGTTGCGTCTCTGTATCATAAGAGCCTCAGGCCTGTCCTAGGCCTCAGTCGACATGGAGACCTTCCTACCGGTTAATGGACCTCTCAGACTGATAGAACCTTTATTCTCGCTCCCTGGAAAGCAGAACCTTTATTCCAGTTTCCAGGAAAACTGCTCTCATGCCTCCCCATTCTCTATATTATGGTATAGAATCAACGTTCTACATCCCAGGCATCTAAAAAGGTAGGTTTTCAGAATTCCAGAACATCCTTTTTGTCTCGAGCCCTTGGTGCTTGCATTGAGAATTCATGGTTCTCAGGAGCAGCCAATCTGCTACAGATGTAAGAAGTCCTCGTGGGACCTCAGAAGCTTTTCCTTCCCAGCAGACTAATATTTATGGACACTTCCGACACGGCCCCCGCTCTGCATGAGTTATTCAGTTTAATCCTCACAACTGCCCTGTTACGATTTCCAGTTTGCCTATGAGGAAACTGAGACCGAGGGGTTAAAGAACTTGCTGGGTTATTTGCCTCTGGTGCCCAGGCTCACTTCCCGGCGGCCTGACCTCCATGTCCAGCTGTGGCTGGCCGACACTCAGCTCACCCTGACAGCCTCTCACTCAAAGTGCAAACCTTGCATCTGGCTTGCTTGCACGCCTGGTAGTTGATTCTGGCTGTCAGCTGAGCTGGGGCAGTTGGCCAGAAATCTACACGTGACCTCTTCGTGTAGCTTGGGCTTCCTCACAGCATGGCAGCTGGGTTCCCAGGGTGAGTGTCCTGAGAGAGAGAGAGAGAGAGAGAGAGAGAGAGAGGTGAAAGCTGTTTGCATTCTACACCTGGCATCAAGAGTCACATAGCATCACTTCTACCATATTCTTTTTTTTTTACATGTATATGAAATATTTTTACTGCTGTTAGTTTTACAGAAACAGGGTCATATTATTCACACTTTTCTGCATCTTGCGTTTCTTTTTTTTTTAATTTTATTTTATTTATATTTTTATACAGCAGGTTCTTATTAGTCATCCATTTTATACACATCAGTGTATACATGTCAATCCCAACCGCCCAGTTCATCACACCACCATCCCCACCTCCTGCTGCTTTCCCTGCTTGGTGTCCATACGTCTGTTCTCTACATCTGTGTCTCTATTTCTGCCCTGCAAACTGGTTCATCTGTACCATTTTTCTAGGTTCCACATATATGCGTTAATATACGATATTTGTTTTTCTCTTTCTGACTTATTTCACTCTGTATGACAGTCTCTAGATTCATCCACGTCTCTACAAATGACCCAATTTCGTTCCTTCTTATGGCTGAGTAATATTCCATTGTATATATGTACTACATCTTCTTTATCCATTCGTCTGTTGATGGGCATTTAGGTTGCTTCCGTGACCTGGCTATTGTAAATAACGCAGCAATGAACATTGGAGTGCATGTGTCTTTTTGAATTATGGTTTTCTCTGGGTATATGCCCAGTAGTGGGATTGCTGGATCATATGGTAATTCTATTTTTAGTTTCTTAAGGAACTGCCACCATATTCTATTGGTTGGAAGAGTCACTAAGCCACCCAGGTTCAGGGGAGAGGAAAAAGACACCACCTCTTGATGGGGTGGCAAGATTCTGGAAGAACCTATGGGACTGGAAATATTGCTGTGCCGTATTTGAAAAATACAGTCGATCGTAACAGAAGTGTCCAGGGAATGAATGGATAAGTCATTGCTCAAACATGTTAAAAACTCAAATTCCAGGGAACCACCTCAAGGAACACCCAGGGCTCCTTTGGGTCCAGACACAATATGGGGGCTGCCCACCTACCTTGATCAGAGAGATGCCAAGAAGGCACTCATTCCAGGTGTCAGAACACAGGAGACACCCTCTTCTGGGTTAGTCGTTGCTGTAATCCAGGAGAGAATAAGTCATTAGACCTGCTTAGTTCTGGAAGGTGTATTCTTAGAGGGTCTGCAATGATAGCACACCATCCCTGCAACTCCGTGTCTCATGTAGAGACCAAGACAGATTATTCCTACCTGGTGGGATGAGTGTTCCGACAAGGCAAGCATGGGCTTCTGGGAGCATGTGGGAAGGGAGCCTTTCCCACTGGGGCCGCGTTTCCTACAGAAGGTGACATATGAGCTGGGTGGTCAGTGACAAGTGGGAGTTGACCAGAACAGAAAGGGGAGATGAGACAGGCATCCCTGCAGAGGGGACAGCACGTGCAAAGGCAGGGAAGTGGGGGGGGAAGAATGTGATGAGGTGACCGGAGCATGGGTGGAAGTGGTGGGGGCGGGGAGGGTGGACGGAGGCTGGGACCACATCTGCCAGGCCTGTCAAAGAGTTGGGATCAATGGAGGGATTGATTTTTCTCTTTTCCTCTGGCCAGGGCATCAGAAAATTCCTGGTTTGCTTGGGAAGAATAGGAGCTAGGTGGGTGTGGGAAGAGAGGCAGTGGGTGGGGGGAGAGGGATGAGGAGGAAAACCGGAAGGGGAGGGGCGAGGGAAGAGGAGGAGAAGATGAAGGAGAAGAAAGAGGAGGAGGAGAGGAAAAGAGACAAGTCTTTTTTCTTTTTTACATCTTTATTGGTGTATAATTGCTTTACAATGGTGTGTTAGTTTCTGCTTTATAGCAAAGTGAATCAGTTATACATATACATATGTTCCCATATATCTTCCCTCTCGCGTCTCCCTCCCTCCCACCCTCCCTATCCCACCCCTCTAGGTGGTCACAAAGCACCGAGCTGATCTCCCTGTGCTATGCAGCTGCTTCCCACTAGCTATCTACTTTACGTTTGGTAGTGTATATATGTCCATGCCTCTCTCTCACTTTGTCACAGCTTACCCTTCCCCCTCCCTGTATCCTTAAGTCCATGCTCTAGTAGGTCTGTGTCTTTATTCCTGTCTTACCCCTAGGTTCTTCATGACATTTTTTCCCCTTAAATTCCATATACATGTGTTAGCATACGGTATTTGTCTTTCTCTTTCTGACTTACTTCACTCTGTATGACAGACTCTAGGTCTATCCACCTCATTACAAATAGCTCAATTTCGTTTCTTTTTATGGCTGAGTAATATTCCATTGTATATATGTGCCACATCTTCTTTATCCATTCATCCGATGATGGGCACTTAGGTTGCTTCCATCTCCTGGCTATTATAAATAGAGCTGCAATGAACATTTTGGTACATGACTCTTTTTGAATTTTGGTTTTCTCAGGGTATATGCCCAGTAGTGGGATTGCTGGGTCATATGGTAGTTCTATTTGTAGTTTTTAAGGAACCTCCATACTGTTCTCCACAGTGGCTGTATCAATTTACATTCCCACCAGCAGTGCAAGAGTGTTCCCTTTTCTCCACACCCTCTCCAGCGTTTATTGTTTGTAGATTTTTTTGATGATGGCCATTCTGACCCGTGTGAGATGATATCTCAATGAGAGACAAGTCTTAAGACAAAGGACTTTTGCATAACGTGGCCTACGGCCGGCCCGGGCCCCTCTGCCACATCTGAGAGCCTTTGCTTTGGGGACCTTCCCCGGTCCGCTTATCCCGTGTACTTATTCATTCATTGATACGCACTTACTGTTTGCACTCTACTTCCTTAGTTTTCCTTTGCATGTTTTCTCATTTTGACAAATCAATACGGGCACATAGTGTAAGTGAACTTATGGGACAAGGGAATATTTGAGCTCTGATGTCCTGCTCGTCCCTGCCTCACACCCCCTAACCTCCCTCCCTTTGAGAGCCTCCTCTGTGCCAGGAACAGGACATGGCAGTCTGTACTCTCTGTATTAATTAGGATTAGGTTGGGCCGAGAGTCACCAAAAAACCCCAACTGACAGCGGCATGTATACAACAGAATTCGATTTCTCTCTCATGTTTGGGGAGTTCAGGTTTAGGCAGTCCCGGGCAGCTCTGGCGTGGCAGAGACCCGGGCTCCTTGACCTTGTTGCTTTGCCAGGTACGGCTTCTACTGTGGTTGAAAACCATGTCTGAACAGTCTTCAGCTGGGTGGAGTTTAAATCCCCTCTCCTTGTATATGGGCCAGACTCTTCTAATGAATTAAATGAGGCAGAGGTGACACTGAGGGACTTCCGAGGCTAGGTCACAAAAGGAGATATGGCTTCCATCTGGTTCCTTCTTGAGCTGCCATGTAAGAAGCTTGGTTATTCTGAAGCTGCCGAGAGAGATACATGAGGTACATCAGGTATTCTGCGACGCCCCACCCCCAGACGCTGCAGTCTTCCCAGCCCAGGCACCAGACATGCGAGGAAAGGAAGCCTTCAGATGATTTCAGCCCCGGACACCATCTGACCACAAACACACAAAAGATCAAGAACCGTTGATCTGAGTCCAGTCATCCCCAGGACCAAGAGAAAACAAGATGAAGCAAGACCGTCGAAGGATGTTCTTTGAAGCCACCGGGCTTTGGGGTGATTTGTTACGAAGCAGTAGAACAACTAGGTCAGCTCTTTTTCCCAAAGTCAGTTCATGGCCCAAGATGGCTTCAGGAGCTTAAAATTCATTGACTGCAATGCCAACTGGTGTGGAAAATCCAAGGCATCTGATTGCCATGCAGATGGCCATAAGCACTTGCCTATCACAAATGTCTGACTGTTCTGTTCTAGGGACCACGTATTCCTACCCCTATTGGAGCCTGCCCAGAAACTATTCCACTTGAGGACAGCCTTCCTGAGCGGAGAGGACTCTTTGGAGCATGGGATGGGGTCCTCTGAGGTCCCGGTGACACGGACGTGCCTGCTGCCTGGGTTAGCGGCTGCTCCCCTTCTCTGCACTGGCTCCTTGCTCACAGCCCCCAGGTGACTTGGCACGTGTGGTTGACACAGAGCCACTCAATTTCCTGCCTCGCCTCCCCTCTAGCCTCCTGGCTTGCAACCAAGTCTTCCTGTCTGGGGGGCTGAGGGTGCTGCGGCTTTGTACTGGCTTTCTCCGGCCCTTCCCTCTCCCCCAGGGACAAGCTTTGGGGGGCAGGGAAGGAGGACCAGTGGTGCAGAGGGAAAGGCACTAGACTGGAGACCTAGGCTGTCATCCAGGCTCTGCCACTAATCTGTCACGAGACTTAGCAAATCCCTTTAACCCTGGTCCCAATTTCCTCATCTACAAAGCCTTCACATGTTGTGAGTTTGTGATTCTGTAGTATTTATTGAGTGTCCTTGTGATCACGGGGCTAGGCTGTTCGTAGGATCTGAAAGACATTGTATCAGTTAGTGATCTTTCCATTATACTCTCAGCCCAAACCAATGTTAGCGCAAGGGCAAATGGATGGCTTTATGTTACTGAATGGTCCAGGGGTAACGTACTTCAGGTATGGCTTGATCTAGGACTTCAATATCGCTCTAGCACACCTTATTTGCTTCGTTTCCTCTGGATAAGCTTCAGTGGCTGCACATAGCGGTTGTTCCCTGCCCTGCCCCATCCAAATCTCTGGAACTTCTAGCACCCTGCCACGCCCCATCTCCCCCACCTTAGCTGCAGCGTACTCTAAGCTTGGCTTTCTCCCCCAGCCAAACGCAACCTAGAAGAGAGACCATGTCCCAGCATTCCCAGCAAAAGTCCTGATGTTCACTTTGATTGCACCAATTAGGTCATGTGTGTCCTCTAGTTAAACCAATCAGGCTGATCCCTGGAGCTGGCTGTACAGCCAACCCCAACTCTCCAAACTGCCTAGCTGGGAAAGGGAGGAAACAGATACCGGCAGTGTGTGTGTGTGTGGGAGGGGGAGAGCGGGTGGGCAGGGGTTGCCTATCCTCAAAGGTCTTACTTAGAACGCAGATTTATACTCAGGACACAGAGCTGGACCCTGACCCTTCCTATAGTGCACTGGAGTTCAGCAAAAGGAAAGCTCCATGTGAGCTTAGCAGTCAGGGAGGGCTTCTTGGAAGAGGTGGGACTTTGCTGAGGAGAATTTGCATAGGGAGGAGCCTGGGGGATGGGCAGACAAGGACCCCTTTATGTAGGGTCCACAGCCCTGCAGCTTCTCCCAGTCCAGCAACTACGTTGATTGGAGTGGGAACAGGCTGCGACTGTGGAAGCAAAATGGAAACCCTGTCCTGGTGTCGTGGGTAAATTTTGTCTCCCCCAAAATTCATACTTTGATGCTCTAACTCCCAGTCTACCTTAGAATGTGGCTGTGTTTGAAGACAGGGTCTTTTGAAAGGTAATTAAGTTAAAATGAGTTCACATGGGTGGGCCCTAATCCAATCTGACTGATGTCCTTATAAGAGATTATGACACAGACAGATGCAGAGGGAAGATGACATGAGGACACGGGGGGAGACAGCCGTCTATGAGCCAAAGAGAGAGGACTCAGAATGAAACCAACCCTGCTGATACCTTGATCTCAGGCTTGCAGCCTCCAGGACTGTGAGACAATAAAACTCTGTCGTTGAAGACACCCAGCCTGTGGTTCTTTGTTGCGTCAGCCTGAGCAGACTAATATGACAGGTTTCAAAACCCACCGGGAACCTTGCCTCTCCTGGCCCCTTCCTGGGGGCCTGGCTTCCCTGCCCAGAGCCTGGCTGTGCTCTCAGTACACTGCCCTGCCGGGGTCTCTCTCCTACCCCCTTAACCCCACAGCTGATACCATTTTGTCACCTGCTCTGAACTGTCTTTAAGAGTTAAAGCCTCGCCTTCTGCCTACCATGTATACTTTTGCAGAAGATGAAGCCAGATTCAGCTGTTTTTGAAACAGGAGATGGAATTTTCCCCGATGTAAAAATAATGGTGCCCAATTCTTGTGGGAGGTGGACGGGGCTGGCGCTGGTACCACTGGCCTTTCTTTCCCTCAGAAATAGCCCCACAATGGCCTCATTTTCTAAAACTTGCAACTTAGCGAGTACTTAGCCTTTAGCAAGAAGAATCCGCTTTGCTCAAGTTGAAAAGGGAGGGAGATCCATTTGTCAATGTAGGCAGCTGCTCGAGGAGTGGGGGTTGAGGAGTCCCCTCAGAGCTTGTCCACTGGCCTCAGGGTTAAGACATTGCAGCTCCAAGGACTCGTGGTCAAAGACAGAGATGCACACATAGATTTTGGCTTCCCCTGTACCTGATAAGCACGTCCTGGAAAACAGCGGGGGATGCGGCTTCGAAGGGGAGATGCTATCGGCAAACAGTGGGCTTGGAGCCTGGGCCCTAGTGGGAAGGGCAGGAGAGAAGCCCTCCACAGCTAGAGACAGCTGAAGGGGACTGGGGACGCACAGGGAAGGACATGACGGGAAGCGGAGCATTTTTCTCACAGGCCACGGACAAGTTCAGCCGAAGACACCGGTGCGAGCAGGTCTTAATAGACTCGACCCTCACATGCAAGCACCGACCTCCTCCCTGCAAAGACCCTGCGCGAAAAACCAACAGAGTAGGCCAGGGCAGCCTTTTGCCCCGTCCTGGGGGGAAGCCGGAAGGATCTCTGAGCACTCACTGTTTAACGGAGTGATAAAAGCTATACAACTCAGCCTGTTTGTGGGGAGGGGGGTCGGGGGAGGAAATGGGTGGTGAGGGTTAATGGGCGGGGCGACTGTTCGTTGCTCTCTGTGCAATGGGAACCGGAAAGATAATCTTTCTGGAGCATTTAGGGCTCCAATTAGAATCTTTCTTCTCTGACAAGGGTTTTCCTTCCATTGTTGTGTGGTCTTGACTCCTAGGAGGGGGGCAGTATTGGTGGGGATATATGCCAAGGGTCTGAGGGTCCAAGGGCGGCCCTGGGGGGTTGTTCCCTGGGGGGACAGGGGAGGCTGCCTGGCCTCTGAGAGGCATCCTCGAAGTCTGGGCTCTCCTGCCCTTCCTAGTGGGGTGCAGAGCCCATGACCCAGCCCAGTACCCAGACAAGTCCTAGCTCATTCCCACTGCCCGGGGTTATTGCACCTCCTCGGCTCCTCGCTCCCGCATTCCCGCAGCTGGCTGGCCTGGTCCTGCCACTTCCTGGTTTACTCAGCAGTCTGAGGAGAGGAGAGTGGCTGCCTGCCACAGAAATAGGTCTCTTGGCGAATTAGCTGCAGGATTTGAAATCCATTTTTATTCTACCCATTATTAATTATTGTTATTTCTGCTGTCCATTACCAGCTCGTTTCCTTGATCAGTTCCTGGAACAAAGGCTCCTCAAAGCATTTCTGTCCCCAGTGGAGCCCGCTGGGCCACTACCACCGGGCCCCAGCCCCAAGTACCCCCAGCCAGGGCTGGAGATGGGGAACCCTTCAGGTCCTGAGCAAGGTCTCTTCCCTCTGGCTTCAAAGGCTGAGAAGGCCTGGGTCAGGTGCTCCCACCTGCCCCTCCTCTGCCCGCCACCCTGTCCAGAGTCACCAAGCTAGGAAACCTATTCTTACGTCTAATCTTGTACTTTGAAAACAATCAAGATTTAACATACATTCAGTTAAGTCCACCAGTCTTAAGTGTACAGGTCTATGGCTTTTTACGTAAGTATAGATTCATGAATCATAAGTATAGATTCACCCAGATCAAGATATAGGATGTTGGTGGGGGGGGGAGGGATAAATTAGGGGTTTGGGATTAACAGATACACACTACTATATATAAAACAGATAAACAACAAGGACCTACTGTATAGCACAGGGAACTACATTCAGTATCTTGTAATAACCTATAGTGGAAAAGAATCTGAAAAAGAATATATGTATATGTATATGTATAACTGAATCACTTTGCTATACACCTGAAACACATACAACATTGTAAATCAACTATACTGCAATTAAAAAACAAAAACAACAACAAAAAAGAAACAGGACATTGTCAGCATCTGCTCCAGAAGTTCCTTATGCCCCCTGCCAGCTGACAATTTGACATGCCCCCGAAGGTAACCATTATTCTGTCTCCTAACAGTATAGACCTGTTTGAGAACCTCCATTAACTAGAATCGTACAATATATATTCTTGTGGGTCTGGTTCCTTCCATTCACCATTGCCTGGAACATCCATCCATCCATCCATCGTGTTGTCACATGGAGCAGTCATTCATTCTTTTTCCAATGCTGTGTAATGTCCCTTTGTATGACTACATCATGGTCAGTTTATCTGTTCCCCTCTTGGTGGGCATCTGGGTGGTTTCCAGTTTGGGGCTGTTCTGAATAAAACTGCTCCGTGCATTTGTGTGTATGGCTGTTGGTGAACAGAAGCACTCATTTCTCTTGGCTATATGCCTCGAAATGAAATTGCTGGGTCACAGGATATGCAATGAAGCCATGCCTGAGTTTTAAAAGAGTGAGCCAAAAAGAGGCCAAAAGTCTAAGATGTAAATGATGGCATTTCAGGCACCATGTGGGTGGGATTGTTACAAACATGGCCCCCAATGGATCATAACTGCCAGTAACCACATCTGAAGGTAGTCCTCTCTCACTCTGAGTTGAGCCACATGACTTATTTTGGCCACTGGGACATCAGTAAGCATGGAAGAAGCGCTTGGGCATTGAGGCCTGCGTACTTGACCTGTTGCCCTCACCATATGAAGAAACCTGGTCTAGCCTCCTTGAGACGAAAAGACCACGTGAAGAGAATGATCCAGATTTGGGGGGTCTGGGGAGTGAGATTTTGGGTACTGCTTGGTACCTCAGGATAACCTAGCCTAAACAGAAATTGGTACCAGAAGTGGGATTCAGCCATAACAAAACTCTAAAATATAAGGTCCTGACTTAGGGTTGGGTGGCAGATGGCAAAGAGGATGGAAAGATAGTGACCTATGTTAGGCAGTGGCTAAACATTTGCTAAAATTGGGGCTGAGTCTTGCTGGTGTCAGTGCTGGCCTGGGGGGGGCCATGCAGTACCATCACTGTGACCTTCCCCATCCATATAGCTTCCCCCCGACACCCCTCCCCCGCCCCATCTTCTGCTTACAGATCCCATCACTTTGTTACCAGCATTAGTATAACTTTTTAATACAGTTTTCCTTTGTCTTTTTTTTTTTAATTTATTTTTTGGCTGCGGCGGGTTGGGTCTTAGTTGCGGCACACGGGATCTTTTGTTGCAGCGCGGCACGCGGGCTCCGGAGCGCATGGGCTCTGTAGTTGCAGCGTGAGGGCTTAGTTGCTCTGTGGCATGTGGGATCTTAGTTCCCCAACCAGAGATCGAACCGGCGTCCCCTGAATTGCAAGATGGATTCTTAACCACTGGACCACCAGGGAAATCCCAGTTTTCCTTTGTCTTTTTTTCCTTTCTCTCTGCCTTTTTCTGCCTGTTCTAACTCCAACATCCTCTAAGTCCAGTTTGAAAGAAGGAAGACACGGGAAAAGATTTGGAAGTAGTGGCATGAGTTTAAATTCCAGGCCGCCAAGCACCAATTCCAGAGAAGAACCTTTAGAGTTATTCCTTTTCATGACCTGATGGGACTGCTGAAGCATTGGGGGCAGAACTTTAGGCATCTGCCTTACAAAAGTGAATTGTGGTTCTTATATTTATTGTTATTTGATTACCCTGTGATAGTGTAATACCCTCTCCAATTCCTATGACTGTTGGACTTGGGGGGTCAGCTGACGCCCAAGTTGTCCTTCCAGCCCTACCACTACTCATCATGTGCTTTTCAGGCAGCTCTTTGAACCCTCCTTTTTTGTCATAACCTCTTAATGGGGGCAAGAATACTGCCTTCCTCATGCAGTGGTTGAGAGACTGATGGAGAAACGCCCATGAAAGCAGCGTGAACTGAGAAAATCATCGTCCAAGGCAGTGCGGTGTCATTAGCTACGGGAACTGCCACCAGCACGAACCGTTTCATTTTGGGGGCAATGGCTTTTGAGTTTTTCAAGCTCATTTTGTTTTATGGCCTCTCTCCTTAGTAGTCCACATATATTTTGTGTGCTTAGGAGCGACCGTGGGTTCTGGAAGCTTTCTCTCACTATCTCTGGCTGTATGTGCAAACCAGTGGAGCTATGTACAGCGGCCATCGTCTTTTCGAGGCTCTCGGCTTGTTTCAGGAAGAACAGTCACAGAGTCTGTCTCCTTACCTGCTGGAAGCAAATCCTATCTCTATGTGCCACCAGATTCCCTGTTGGGGTAAACCAGGGCTGGATTCTCAATCCACGGCCTGTGGACAGGCTTCCGGAAGCTTTGTGATTGTGTGCAAAAATTCTGTGTGACCGGGTGTGGGCACACCCCACATGTCCACATGCATGTCTTGTTCTGGGAAGAGAGGCTGTAGTAAAAGTGGACCCCCAAAGACTAACCTCCCCCTTCAATTTCAGGCCCAGGCCGTCACTATGAGATGGGGGATCTAAGACATAAGCAAGAAGCTACTGGTGTTAAGAGCAGTTGTTCCAAGAAGGAAAAGTGCCCTAGGTATCTGGACCTACTTCAGCTAAACCCACAGACATACTTCACTGTCAGCAGGAGGGTCAAAGCTACGTCCCTGTGAAAACAGATGCTTTCTCTCCTGGTACATCCAAGTATGGGTACTTCAGGCCAGGCTGGCCACGGGTTTTAGTAAAAGGGTAGCTCAAAGGGCAGATGAAAGGGGCCAGCACGCTCACGTTATATTGAAAAGTGAACGCATCCAGTAGGCACTGTAGAGGGAGGATTATTTTCTTCCCTTTTCTCTTTCTTTAGAAGACAAGATTTCCCTTCTCTTTTTAAGGTACCAGCATCCACCTCACAGTAGAAGCAGCAGAGCCGAGCATTCAAAGTTAAACTGGGAATTTTGACTCAATAGACCTTGAAGAACAAATAACTCCCACGAAACACTTCCCACCATGGCGGCTCTTATTTATTTAGTTAGTTATTTTTTAACGTGATGCCCAGCGATGGAAGGGGAGGCGCGGAATTCTACAAAGGATTTCTCAGTAAACGCTTTGCGGCGAATGATCGCTCAGGGCAACCCACACCTAAGCCTTACTAAAGGGGAATCGAGTTAGGGAGTTTGGAGCCCCAGCTCGCAGTGTGCACAGGTGAGTGTGGGAACGGAAGGAGGGACTTGCTGACTGCAGTGATAAAGTGTGCATAACCGATCCTGTGGGGGAGTTGCAGCTCCGTGATGGTTGTGGAGCAGAAAGAATTTTATCCGGAGATGAACAGTGCTTCCCTGTTCAGGAACTGTCTCCCCGCTCTGGGGGTGGGGGGTGGATTTGGAAATGGGGGCATATTTTCAGTTGTCACAATGAGTAGGGAGAGCTGCTGACATTTAGTGGGCGGGGTGGGGGGCGAGGACACTTAACATCCTACAGTGAGGGGGACCGTCCCATGCAGTGGAGATATGCCCAGGCCCAGATATCAGTAGTGCTCCCATTGACAGAGCTAGTAGCTGCAAAGAAAGTTCCAGGTGTCTTTTCTAAAGATCCCACTGGTTCCTTAGAGATTAAGGATCATTTTTCAAGGAGACTCAAGGTATTGGGGCAGGGACTGTTCCGAGTAAGGTGGTTGGTGAGCTCATCAAAAGCCTGCCTGTGTACCCTGCAGCCCAAGGAGGCTTGGGAGACGCCTGAGGACCCACTGAGGTCCAACTGCGGCCACTTGGAGGGGTGTGGGGGAGGGGTATGGGTATGGGGGGGAGGCGTTACGTAGGGAAGGCAGTTACCACCAATGGAGAGTGAGAAGACTGTGGGTGGTTCCCAGTGAGGTTGGGCTCCCCTCCCCCACCCAGAGCGAGACAGCCCAAAAGTCAGAGGGGGGGGGGCGGGGTCAGATGGGATTTCAGGTCAGGCAGAATCAAGGTGTTGCCCCCCAAAAGGCAGAGGGGGCCCTTGCGGAGGCCAGGCAAACCTTAGCTGGACAGAAAAGGGTTCTGCTGCTGATCTCCTTGTGTTCTGCTCTCTGCTTCTCCAGTTCTTAAGGGGAGGGACCTCTGCCTCTGTTGGTACCCCCGAGGGGCCCCCGGCAGGGAGGAGGACTTGCTACAGCTGAAACCAACCTCTATTGGCCTCGTCCGCTGCAGGCTGGGGGAGCTGCCTCCGGGAGGGGGGTCCCATGTGCCAGCAGCATGTAGAGGAACTGGGCATCCCGGGGCCGTAACGTTCAGCCACTTCACAAAAGGAGAGGCAAGAGGGTGGGGCAAGCCCAGCGGACTGTCGTCATCTGCTGCCGGCCCATCCCGGGTCCCACGGCTGGGTGGCTGGGCCGGGCCCAGGGACTTTAAAAACAGGTCTTGAGGTCAGCTGTTAGCTAGTGTTTTGTCTTCTGCCAATCAATGGTTTGCAAGGCAAAGGCGAGATGACAGTGGCAGGGAACACAACTCAAATACCGCAGGGGGAGGGGAGCTTACTTCCCACAAGGGCTGGGGGAAGGGACTGGGGCCCAGCTGCTGACATTTTTACAAAACAAATAAGCGTGGGGCAGAGCTGGTGACCTCAGTGTGATGGAAAAAGACAGTCAGCAGAGTGTCTGCCAGAAATGGCATGTTTCTCAGCCCACCTGTTAGGAAGAGGAAAGAGAGATATTGACTAAAATCATCACTGCAAGTAGTTATTGAGCGCTTACTGCATACCTGGCGCCCATCTGAGCACTTGAAGTGGGTTATCACATTGCGTCCTCACACCCATCCCGTATTGGAGGGCTCGGGTATGGGTCCCTGTTCAGAAATGAGGAAACTGAGGCAGAGGTGTGTCAATTCACTCATCCAAGGTCGTAGAGCAGAAGTGGTGGAAAAGCGATTTGATCCGGAAACCTGGCCCCAGGGCCTATGTAGTGAGCACCCAGGCCTGCTGCCTGGGGCCCCTAAACAGGTCCTGTGAAGTGGGGCTTTTGTGCACGTGTGTGTGTGTGTGTGTGTGTGTGTGTGTGTGTGTTTTGGTTATCTATTAATGCATAATGAATCACTCCAAAACTTAGTGATTTTAAAAAAACAACTATCATTTTATTACTATCTCTTGCTGTTCTGAGGGTTGTCTGCCCTCAGCTAGGCGGTTCTCCCTCTGTCTCTGTCTCTATCTGGTACCATTGCATCAGACAATGCCTGGGTCTGAAGTCCTAAGGAAGGCTTCCTTCCTCGGTCACATGTCTGGTCATTGATGCTGGCTGTTAGCAGTGATCTCAGCTGGGGCTGTCAGCTGAAACATCTCCATGAGGCCTCTCTGTGTAATCCGGGCTTCCCCACAGCATGGCGGCTGGTTTCTAAGAGTAAGTATCCTGAGAGAGGAAGCCTTAGAAGTCACATAGTGACACTTCTACCACTGTCACAGATCCACACAGAATCAAGGGGAGGGACCACAGATCTCAGCTCTTGATGGGAAGAATGACATGAGATTGTAAGAAGGGCACGTGGCATGGGAGATCTTGTCGTGACCGTCTTGGAAAATGCAATCTGCCGTTACGCTTTTTCTCTTTAATTTTTTTTTTTTAACCTTGTAAGGGCCTCTGTGAATTAAGTCCCAATTCATTTTGGAGTCACTTCCCTTAGTGAGAAGATGCTAAGTGAGTAGGGACCCAGAGCCTTGCCCAATAGCCTCTGTTCTGCCCTGTTATAGTTTCCCTGCTAGGAGCCAGACACGGAGTTGGAATTGGGGATACAAAATCCTTGGTCCTGGGGAAAACAGCAACTACCAGCCATGAGGAGAAAATCCCCCCAAGCCCCTATCCCAGAGAATTGTCATCTTTAGTTTTTATAAATGTACGTGGAGGTGGCCTTACACAGTCAGGGAGTTGGAGCGGTTCACCCTGAACTGTCCTCACCTTCCCCCCGTCCTTGTGCTGGCTTGGCCTTATCTTTCTCTGTTCTTTGTTGTTATGGGCTGAATTGTGTCCCCCCAAAGTCATATGGTGACTCCCAGTACCACAGATTGTGACTATGTTTGGAAATAGGGCCTTTAATTAAGGAGGTAATTAAGATTACAATGAGGTTACAAGAGTGTGGCCCCAATCCAATAAGACTGATATCTTTATAAGAAGAGGAAGAGACACCAGGGACATGCATGCACGGAGGAAAGGCCATGTGAGGACACAGCGAGAAGGCGGCCGTCTGTAAGCCAAGGAGAGAGGCCTCAGGAGAAACCAACCCTGCTGACACCTTGATCTGGGACTTCTAGCCTCCAGAACTGGGAGACACAAATGTCTGTTGTTTAAGCCACCCAGTCTTAAATAGCTCTTGATTTGCTATGGCAGCCCGAGCAGACTAACACGTTCATCCTGCATCCTCTCTAGGAAGGCCCTCTTCCGGTGAGGTTACCAAGGTGGGTACAGGCTCCCAGAAGGCCTGTCCCTGGAGCTATTACCTGGGAGGAGTGGGAGCCCTGGGGTGGCGGCACCCCTTAGCCCCCATCCTGTCCTGGCAGCATGTAAAGCTGCTTTGGTTGGATTAACTGGTGGTCACACAGGGTCTCTGAACTCACCAGTGAGGGTTCGGCTCAGGACAGGCAGGAGGTTGGTGCAAAGTGTTAGCCAGTCTGGGGATGGGAAGGAGGCAGTAGGGAGGCCTCTGGTCTGGCCCGAGAGGAGTTGTGGTCTGCAGGGAGCCTCCAGGCCTGGCCCCTGGGGGTGCACATTCAGCCCTGACTCTGTCAACTCTGTAGGTATGGGAACCAGCGGAAAGCCACCCCCAACCAAGTCACCTGAAGCCTAGCCCCCTCCTAGGTGCAGGGCAGGCAGCCTTCCTCCCCTCTGGGTTGTTTCCACCGCATAGGAATCTAGGGCTCGCCTGGCCCTGATGCATTTTTTATTTTGCTATATTCTTTCCATTGTCCTGACGTGAATAATTTAAACTGACACAGAAAGGAAGGGCAGCCCTTGCCACAAAGGGGAGGCTGTCAACTCTCCCCCCACCACACACACACACACACACACACACAGACACCCCGAACCTCTCTTTGGCTTTACCTCCTGCATTTCTCTTGTTCAGTTTCTGTGTGTCTGCCTCGTTCTTGAACTTGAACCTTTCTCTGGTGTTCTCTTGTGCTTAACAGACACACTCATGGTGTACACACACACACATACACACACAGGTGTGTACGCGAGCGCCCTGCTCTCCCTCCTCCCAGGCCCCTGTGGGCAGAGTGTGTGACATTTGTGCGTCTGTCTCCGGGATACAGTTTCTCCCTCTCGGTGTGAATTGTGGTAACTCTCATCTGCATTTCTCTTCCTGTTTCTCATTTCCCTTCTTTCCTTTGATTGACTCTGCTGTTTGCATATTCCAGGGAAAGGGCTACTTCATTTATGAAGTGGCCTTATTTTATGAGTCTCTTTTTTGTAATCACACAGCATCGAATTGAGCTCTCTTGGGGGTGAAGTGGGGGACGGGAGAAGACAGACACAGCCAGAGAGGATTCATCAACATTTCCCAGGAAGGCTGGGAATTTTCTGAAGATATGAGGGGCAAGTTTGAGGTTGACAGACACTCAGGGGCTTTTGTGTGCCACCTGGGCCTGCTGTGACCAGTGTGTGGAGCTGAAGCTGGCCACCGGCATCGTCTGGAGAACAGCCTTGGCCTTCCTCAGCCTTGAACCAGGGAGCAGGCTTTATTTATCAGGACAGGGCATAGCCAGGGTTTCCTGAAGGTTCTGGCCTCTAGCCTGTAACCCAGTGCTGTCCAATAGAAATACAATGTAAACCACACGTGTGACCCACGTACGTCCTTCAGCATGTTCTAGGAGCCACGTGAAAAAGGTAGAAAGAAACAGGTGAAATTCATTTTAATAGTATATCTTATTTAATGCAATTTATCCAAAATATGATCATTTCAACACGTAGTGAAGAAAAAAATGATTAAGGAGATCGTTTACATTGTCTTTTGGGAACTAAGCCTTTGAAATCCAGCGTGTAGTTTATGCTTCCGGCACGCCTCCATTTAGACTGACCACATTTCAAATGCTCCAGAGCCGCACGGGGCTCGTGGCCACCGTATTGGACAGCGCAGGCCTAGCCTAACGAAGCCTGCAGTCCAGAAACTCAATTTAGGCTGCCTAAGTGGCAGCGCCGTTAGTACGTCTTCCATATGTACGTTTGATGGGAAGAATACAAGGTGATGTGCGGGAAGTTCTCTGAGCGATTATTCTCCCATTAGCATCATTAGCGGTAATCATCATCAGTGTTCTGGCATCGCCCGCGTCCGGCCCTGTCTGTTTGCAGATCAAGCAGTGTGCTGTGCTGGGGCACCAGTGACCCGCCTTCCATTATCTGGGGGAGCTGAGGGTGCAGTTTCCAGGTGCCCTGTAGGCCCGCCCCCCAGCTGGGGCCTCGCCTCCTAGGTGCCTGTTTCTACGCTCTGCTTTAGGTCCCAGGCCCCCCTCTGGCTTTCCCCTTCTATATATAGCACTCTGTGGTGACAGCTGGTCATCTGATGACTCATCAGTCACTGTGGGCGTTTCTGGATGGAACCCTGAACATTTATTCATAGGGCGGTTTTTCACAGCTTCTGCCCTCCTCCTAGTAAGTGCCGGCTTTGGGGTGTTGTCTTAAAAAAACACATGGAGAATGGGGGGGGGTTGATGAACGAGCAGGCCCCTAGCTGGAGACCTCTGGGTGCTTGGCAAATCCAGCAGGGCTTCGGGGAACTGGGTCCGGGTGAGCCAGTGAACGCAGAGACATCAATTGCTAAGCTAAGGGCTCGAATGCAGCTTTTGCTCTCTCCTTGGTCCCCTGTCCTAAACACCCGGCTGGCCCCAGATTGGCCCTGGCAGCAGGGCCCCAGGGATGTTAGCTCCTTTCCGAAGCAGCCGGGCTCTGCGCGGGAGAGCCGGCAGCCCCCATCTCCTTTCAGTGGGATGTCAAGGACTAAATGCTGGCTTCGGAGCCAGCAACAGCTGGCTTTAATCTAGGCTGCTCTGCTCACCAGCTGTGCCACCCTGAGAGAGTCCCTTCTGATCGCTGAGTTTCCGCTTCCTCTTCGGTGCGGCGAGCTCAGTACCAGCAGGGCCGTCTGGTTCCGAGGACTGGACGAGGGGCCGTCGGTAACGTGTGTACCCACAGTAACTGTTGCTCTTGCCCAGCCCGTGGGCCCTAGGACTTCCATTTCCCTACAAGCAGACCCTGAGACGAGGATGCGTGAGGAAGTGATTTCTGATGGAAGGGCTTCCAGGAGATGCCCCGTAAGGTGTGGAGGAGACAGGACCGGGAAGGCGAAGAAGCCAGTTTCGGACAAAGTCCCACTGCAGAGGGCAGCCTCAGCCTGACCCGACGGGGGGCTCTGGAGGGGAAGTCATACCTCACAGTCTGGCCTGACTCCAGGCAAGAGAGGTGAGCTGTCATACTCCCTCACCGGGCATTGTCAGAGGCTCAGGGTGACCCTGGGAGTGGGGCGACAAACTCCCAGACCCGTCTGGCTCCCTGAGGAGTAGCTGTTCCAGGAGGAGAGGGCAGCCTGCAAAGGGTCACAAGTGCAGGCTGTCAGAAGTTGGGGGAGGGGCGCTTATAATCAAAATGGGACCCAGGGGTCTGTCCCTCTCCTCCCATCAGTGACCAGCAGCCCGCCATGGATGAGACTGGTGTCAGGGGCGGGGAAGGTGGTTGGAGTCGGGAGGCGAGGCACTGCCCAGGCTTTGCCCCTCACACCAGGCGGGGTCATGGGGGTGAGGGAGGCGCTGACCCAGGATGCCAGCGACTAAGTCTTGTCCACCCCCCAGGCGAGGCTTTTGATCGTCACTGCTGCAAATGCTTCAAAATCCTCGTCCGGGGTTTTATCTTCCTTCCCCGCAGCCTAGCAGCCTGCCTTCCTTCCACTCGTCATCCCAGACTTGCAGCTTCTCCTTCAGGTCACCCCGCCCCCCCAGGCTCCTTGGGTTCCGACTTCAGCTCCGTGCCCCTCCCTGTTCCAGGCCAACCCGCTCTCTTTCCCATCTTCTGACTCCCAACTTCTTCCCTGCCTCCTTCCGTCTTCTTTTCTCAGCCTCTCTGGACTTTGGGCAACTTGGACTGAAGACTTCCAGGGGTGCCTCCTCAGGCAGGCCCCCAGCCCGCTTTCTCAGCCCACTGAGGTGTCTGTGGCCTCTACCGGGACACGGGATGTGAGGTCTAGAGTCCCCGACGTCATCACCACTAAGTTTCCATTCACCAGCAACGATGAGTTTATTTTCCACGCTCAGGAATTCTGAGTGTGAACGATCTTACCACTGCTCTGTTCTTCGTGCAGCTGGGATTTTATTTATCACTAGCTTAGGAATTTGACTTCCTGGCTTTTCCATCCCCATAGAATTCTCTCCCCTCCCTCCCCTCCTCCCTTTCTCCTTCCTCCGCTCTTCTCCCTCTCCTCTGTTTCCTTTTTCCATTTTCTTTCCCCTCCCCCTTCCCCTCCCCCTCCGCTCCCTTTCCTTCCTTCTTCCCCTCCCCCCACCCGTTCCCGGTTTGGCCGTCCTTGGGGTGGCAGTGACCCAGGCGAGACACAGGGATGGGCCACTGCTTGGGAAGCACACTCGAGAGCCCCCAGGCGAGCCGACCTCTCAGGTAAGCTGCAGGTGACGGCAGTGCTCGCACAGCACGGAAAACGTGTTGACAAGTGGCCAAGAGCTCCATTGTTGATTTCAGTCCCACCCAGCCCAGCGCTTCACTACCTCAGCAGTCATTATTATTTTTAACTTAAAAAAATTGCTTAACTCAGGGCATGGCATATACTTGATGTTCGTAGCAGCGGAATTGGAAAAGGTTGCTTTAAAAGGATCGTATTAAGACAAATGCTCCTTGAACATTTTACAGAAATTCTATTTCGCTATTTGAAAATAAAAGGGTATTATACTGTTGTAGTAAAAATACCTTTCCTTTCAGCGACTCACGTATTCCCCCCCACCCCGTTGCTCTAGTTCATTAGATGCTGTTTTTGTAGCATCACCCCCAGTTCGCGGCAGCCCTGCGATTTGGTGGCGCCTAGCCTGCCAGGAACTGCGTGTGTTCTCTTGGAAACTCACTAAGGGGTCCAGAGCCAGAGAGCCACCTGCCAGCCTTGACTGTGACTCGGGCACGTGTCAAGAGCATGGTCTCCAGCGAACGGGACCACCCCTGGACAACGGTGGGGCTTACCAGATTTCCCTGTAGGTACATCCTCCCTTCTTGGGGAATTGACTAGGTTTGCACGAGCCCTGTGAATTGCTACGTGGTGGCTTAACGTGGGCCAGCCTCTCTGCTGCAAGCCCAGCTGAGGTCGGAGTTGCAGGCTGTGGCACCCACAACCCCTGGCGGTTACCCTCACACAAAGGGAAGACTCTCCTGGGCACAAACAGCTCCACCTTGCCTGCCCGTGGGCAACTTTGCCAATGTTTTTCCATTAGTCACAACGGAGGAAAGGTGGGTGGGGGTAGGGTGGGCAGCGTGGCCAGTCATCGCAAACCCACAGTCATTGGAAGAAAACCCAAAATGCATTGCTATCGAAGGCACCGTGCTAAGTGCTGGCATTGGGGTGGTGTTTGGTGAAAACCCACATATAACACGGAGAAATATATACAGCATCTACAAATCCTGTGTTCTTGACGCTTGAATGCCTTCTCTGAGAGGTCGCCTGCTCAGGGAGGGCCACCCTGACCCCTGGGGCAGGCACCTTGATGTCCCTCCACATCCCCTTGGCTTCGGAGCCAAGGGAAAGCTCCTTCCACCAGCACTTGCGGCCCTTTGCCCGAGACTCTCCCTGGCTGCCTGAATGAACAGCGCCCACGGGGAGGGCAGCCTGCGCTAGTGCCCCCAACTACAACTACTAGGATTTGGTGGGGAGATGCCCCAGCTTCCTTGACTTTGGGGTGGAACAGGCTGACGTGTGTTCTACACTGTCAACCAGAAGTGACCCATTTGCCCACAGGGATGGCCTACTTATTAATACATCCTCCGGCTTCCGTGCTGGCTCTCTCTCATGCCCTCATCGCCCTATAGTGCTTCCGAGGATCGCCTCCGAAGAAACTGCTTACACTCAAAACCTTGCATCAGATTTCGCTTCTAGAGGAGCAAGATATTTCCGTCTAAATTAAGTCTCCCTCTTCTTTCTCAGGGCATTCCCCACCCCCACCCCCTGATCGTGATCTGTAACTATGCATTTGTTTGCATGTTTATTAGTTTAATGTCTATCTTCTCTAGTGGAATGCAGGCTACACGAGGGCAGAGACAATGTCTATTTTGTTCACTTCCTTAAATCCCTACGCATCACCCAACCCAGGGTTTGACACGTGGTAGATGTACAACATAAATTCTGTTGAAGGAATGAATGCAAAGTCCTTAGGAGACAGGGCTTTCCAATCTTTCAGCCATGGTGGTGGTTTAAAAACATGACCCCAAAGTTTTCTGACACTTTTTCTAAAGGGAAGTGCCGTCTGTTTCTCCTCCCCTTGAATCTGGATGTGCTGATGACAGCTTCAGCTAAGAGTATGACGGGGCTGGGTCATGAAAGACCAGGCAGCTTCCGCCCTGGAGCCTGAATGGCTATCGTGGAAGCACTCTGATCACCCTGGGTTGGCCATGCTGTGAGGAAGCCCAATCTACACAAAGAGGCCACATGTAGATGCTCAAACTGACAGTCCCAGCTGAGCCCAGACTTTGAGTTATTTCAGCCCAAGTGCAAGACATGTGACTGAAGGACTCTCCAGGTGATTCCAGCCCCCAAACCTTCACCTTTGTTCCACTGAGACCCCAGACATCATGGGGCAGAGGGATAAGGCACCATTGCTGTACCTGGTCCAAAATCCCAACCCGTGGAAACTGCAAGAATAATAAAATAGTTGTTAAGCTCCTACGTTTTGGAATAATTTGCTATGCAGAAAAAACTGGAACACCCTTCTGTAAGTTTATTAATTCCTCATTCATGCCACCATCACTTACCAAGCTCCTACTACGTGCCAGGTGCTGGTTCTACAGTGGGGCACAAAATCAAATCCCTACCTTCCAGGAACTTACAGTTTAGGGGCTGCTCTTGCAACTGTATCTTGCAAAAGCCTACGTGTCGCCTTTTAACAATAATGAGTCGATTTTTCAAAAACCACTTCCAGATGGTGTGGGGGGAGGGGCACTTCCTGAGTGAGTTGCCAAGGGAAGCTCCAGAGGTAGGTGGATTAGATAACATAGACCCAGGGAGCTCTATTATTTGCTGGCTGTCAAGTACGGCTGTCCTGCAATTCATCCACAGGCGAGCTGCACCCTCACGCCACGGGGGAGAGATCAAGGGGAGTTGGGAAGGGCCGTCCCGAGGCAGAAGGACAGGGAAACGACCCCCCGCAGGCCCTGGAACAGAGACGGTGTCTGCCTCTTGGAGGAAGGTGGCCTTGGCTTCTTGCAGGCTGGGAGTAGGGACACTTAGGCAAAACCGGGGCTGCTGGCTGGCACTCCAGCTCCCTATCCTACTCTGGAGTGCAGGTTTGGAACCAAGGGTACACTCTGTGTCCAGGCATGCCTACCTCCTGGAGTCTGGACTTGGGAAATGAGTGTGATTTTTTTTTTGAGGTTATTTATTTATTTATTTTATTTTTGACTGCGTCAGGTCTTCGTTGCTGCGCGCGGGCTTTCTCTAGTTGTGGCGAGCGGTGGCTACTCTTCCTTGAGGTGTGCGGGCTTCTTATTGCAGTGGCTTCTCTTGTGGAGCACGGGCTCTAGGCGCATGGGCTTCGGTAGTTGTGGCACACGGGCTCAGCAGTTGTGGCTCGCGGGCTCTAGAGCGCAGGCTCAGTAGTTGCGGCGCATGGGCTTAGCTGCTCCGTGGCATGTGGGATCTTCCCGGACCAGGGCTCGAACCCATGTCCCCTGCATTGGCAGGCAGATTCTTAACCACTGTGCCAGCAGGGAAGCCCCTGATTTTTTTTATTACTTATACTTCTGCTCTTCCTTCAGTCTTCAGCAAAGCTCATTTAAAAAATGTCTGCCTGTCTTGACTCTGCTGAGGTGAAACAGAGAAAAGGACTCTGTCCTTCAGGGACCAGTCACCAAAGGCGTCTTTCCTGGGGGTGGCCCGAGGCTTCTAGGCACAAACCCCAAGAGGAAGGGCCATTCTGGGAGGGAGGGAAGTTTGGGAGTCCGGCCACCCCTGTCCGCCTGGAGCTTTTCCTTCCTGGAAACTTGCTTTCGTTCACGCCTTGAAGGTTCAGGGGCCTGTATAAGAAAAGAGGTCACATAAGGGCAGTGAGAAGTAAGATAAAAGCCGCTGTCCCCAGAGACTGGCAATGGAAGCTGAACTAGGACCAAGGGAATGAGAACACGGCTGGACAACGAAGCCTCAGAGATGTCACCTCCCCCTTGGGCTCTTTGCGCTGGTCACCCCTGAGCCTGTCACGCTGGCGTCACGGGCGCTTCCTGTTTCTCTGCCACACCCTGAGCGGGCCTTCTCTGCTCCCAGATACCGTGCCTTCCCAGACGATTGAGCCACTCAGCTGAGTCAAGACATGAGCACTGAATCAGGGCGCTGCTCTTGAGTGGTTCAACGCGTATTCGGTGAGCGACATGCTAGACACATCTGCAGCTGTTCATGCGGCTGTGAACAAAACAGCTGATGTCCCTGCCTTCGTGGGGCTCACATTTTAATAACTATTTCTGAGGCAGGCACAGAGAAAATACACAAACATTAACCTGGAGCATTTGGCTTACCGTCTTCAGGTTGATTGTTCTCCCCCTAGGATTTCCTCGCTGGCTAACATTTCTTCTCCCCGAGCAGATGTCAACTTGGAACCCTACCATGGGAGGTAGGTAAGAATGTTCCAGCCCCGAGAGAACTAGACCAAGTCCCCTCTCTAGGTTGACCAAGGTCCACCTTCCAATGCCAGAAGGGCCCCTTCTCAGTTCCAGCCAATTTTTTCCTGAGCCATTGACAGAACAGGTGATGCCGTCTCCAGGGGACTCTCCCCTACCCCATTCCCTATCTCTGCCACCCCTACATTGACCTCTACAGGATAATATTGTCAGAGACCTTCCCTGGCGGCCCACAAGAGATTGACACTTCTTGTAGTAGTGGGTGTAGGTTGCTTCATTACCAGGAGTTTACTTAAGATTCTAAAAGGAGATTAATGGGACTTCCCTGGTGGCGCAGTGGTTAAGAATCTGCCTGCCAATGCAGGGAACACAGGTTCGAGCCCTGGTCCGGGAAGATCCCACATGCCGTGGAGCAACTAAGGCTGTGCGCCACAACTACAGAGCCTGCACTCTAGAGCCCGCGGGCTGCAACTACTGAGCCCGCACGCTGCAACTACTGAAGCCCATGTGCCTAGAGCCCGTGCTCCGCAACAAGAAAAGCCAGCACAATGAGAAGCCCGCGTGCAGCAACAAAGAGTAGCCCCTGCTCGCCACAACTAGAGAAAGCCTGCACACAGCAACAAAGACTCAACGCAGCCAAAAATTTTAAAAAAAGAGATTAGTGGGGGGTTTTTTAGGGGGGGGAATAACATTTCCCCAAGATCACAATTAAGGGGAGCAATGCAGTTAAAGAGACCCTCAGAAACAGCACCAAATGAAAGAGCGTGTCGAGACACGGATTCTGACTCGGATGGGGTGCTTCCTCTGTCTCGTGGTTAATTCCAGGTGCTCCTTTTCTTCATATCCCCAACTTCCTGTGGTAAACCCTCTGGATTAACCTGTCATACTCTGTCAGTCCCGACGTGGGCAGTGTGCTCTGCATCCAGGTCCTGGTGGCATTATATGATCTCCAACTTCAGAGTTGCACTATTTTTCTTCCCTCGAAAATTAGACCAGAAGGTGCTCCGAGGTGGGGCTAGGGATTGATTTCTTGGATGTATTTCCCATCTTCTAGTGTCTAATTTATAATATTCGCAGGGCCTGCCCTCCAAAAGTTGGCAAGTCCTCGGCCAACCATTCTGAACTCCCCAAGTAGCAGCCAAGCAGCTTTCCTCGCCTCCTCCTTGCCTCCCCTTCGTCAATGTCACCCGTCTGCTTTGCAAAGAACAAATTGCTGTCCTGTGTCTCTAAGGGAGGGGTATGTGTCCCATGTGCGTTGGAAATGGGGTGGGGCTGGGGGGGAGGGGTTGAACACGTTTTCCCGTGCTATTCTCGTTTGGGATGCAAACTGTTTTACGGGAATTGTCTTCCTTGTCTGTGTCTTCCCTGCCCCGGGGCACCTTCTGAGGTGTCTCCGCTCCTACAAGCTGTGGAGCAGAAAAGAGCTTCATGGGGAAGCAACTGGCCACACTCCCAGTGGGGGGTGTCCCCAAGGCGCACTCAGCTCCCCAGACTCAAGCTCACTAAGGCCAGGGGTCTCCGAGGCCCCTCCCAATTCTTACGCTGTCATTTTTTTTAAATACATCATTTAAAGAGAAAATTATTTATTTTATTTATTCATGTTGGTTGCACCGGGTCTTAGTTGCGGCAGCCAGGCTCCGTAGTTGCGGCTCGCCGGCTCCTTAGTTGTGGCACGTGAACTCTTCGTTGCGGCATGCATGTGGGATCTAGTTCCCTGACCAGAGATCAAACCTGCATCCCCTGCATTGGAAGGCGGATTCTTAACCACTGCGCCACCGGGGAAGTCCCGACGCTGTCGTTATTGTAGCTGCAGTTTTAATCTGACTCCTGTGGAAGGCTTTGCGGCCTTTAGGAGGCCACCCTCTCACCCACTAGAACGGCTAAAATGAAAAAGATGGGTGATGTCACAAGGCGAGGGTGCGGAGAAAGCGGGACCCTCGTAGGTTGCTGGTGGGAGCGTAGAATGGCGCAGCCGCTCTGGGAAAGAGCTTCTGATGAAGTTCAACACACAGCTACCTGTGACAAGCAATTCCACTCCTGGGCATTACCCTGGAGAAAGGACAGCCTCTATCCACACAAAGTTCCCTACATTAATGTTCACAGCACTTTGTACATAATAGCCCCAAAGTGGGAACAGCCTAGATGCTTATGAACAGACAAATGGATAAACAAAGTGTGATACAGCCGTGCAATGGAATACTACTCAGCCATACAAAGGAATGTCTTACCGATACTTGAAACGACCTGGACGAGTCTCCCAGACATGTTGAGTAAAAGTATCAGCATGCAGCCTTCTGCCAAGTGAGAGGAGACTGCCACCTGGAAGGGGCCCTCACCCCACCAGGCTGGCACCCTGATCTCTGACTTCCAGCCTCCAGAACTGTGAACAACAAATTTCTGCTGCTTATTAAAAAAAAAAAAAAAGCTGCACAGTGTACTTAGAATATGATTACATTTACTTGAAGTTTAAGAACAGGCAAAACTAATTTAGGACATGGTTTGTCGACCAGGAGTCGATCTCCACCCTACCAACCCCCCACCCCCCAATGGGGGACATCTGCCTATGTCTGGAGACGTTTTTGGTTGTCACGACTGGGGATGAGCGCTACTGGCACCTCGTGGGTCAAGGTCAGGGATCTGCTAAACATTCTACAGGGCACAGCTCGGCCCCAAATGTCCATCCGAAGTGGAGCAGCCCTGGTCTTGGGCGATGCAAGTCAGAAAAGTGGTTACCTCTTGGGGAGTGCTGACTGGAAAAAGCGCAAGGGAACTTCCTGGGCTGATGGGAATGTTCTCTATCTGTGCTGATACAGTAGCCGCTAGCCACATGTGGCTACGGACATCAAAATGAAATACAATTACACATCTGTGTCCTTAGTCACACCAGCCATATTTCAAGCACTCAATGGCCGCATGTAACAGATACAGAACATTTTCAACTTTGCACAACACTGTACTGGACAGCGCTGCTCTATTTCTTGAACTGGGCCGTGTAGAGAGTCACTGAGGTGTCGGGACACAAAATTTGCACATTTCATTGCATGTAAATTATACCTCAATACTTATAACGGGGTGGGTTGAAAGAAAAGTCTTTCCTGCAGGTGAGGAGTGGGGGATGCTGGGGAAGTCACAGCCCCCAAGAGTCTGGCTTCTGTCCTCCAGCCTCCCCCCTCCCCCCATCCGGGGCCAGGCAGGGGTAGACTGTGAAGGGGGAGGGGCTCCTGAGTTTCTTTACAGGGGCCTCCCCAGGGGCAGAAAGCGCAAGGCCACTTACCCTCCAGGGAATTCAAGGGCTGCCCTGGCTCCCAGTGGGTTTACGCGCAGGTCAAGTGGACCGGAGCAAAGAAAGGGCTCTGTTTCCCCCTACCCAGACCCCTTTTGCTAGGTAGCCTCCCACACCGGGTCGGCAGGCTCTCCCGGCAGAAATTGCTCGATTCCCCTTCACTGCCGCCTCCCTCGCTCTTCTGGTGTGAGCGTTTTACAATAACAGCATTGTAACCACTTTGAGAAAACCAATAAAAAGGCGGTAACAAAAGAATAGTGAGCCGGCTGGAAATTGCACACAGCAGCCAGGGCCTGGGCCTCTTGCTGCTGTGTGTTTAATAGTGCTCCTGGGCTGCAGGCTGCAGAGACGCACGTGTTTATTTGGGGGATGTGCTGTCGCTTCAATAATGAATCGCGAATAAGGATTCGGATGAATGCAGGGAGCTCTGACCCCCACTGCCACTCAAGACTTCTCACCCGACTGGGGCCACTAAACGGCGGAGCAAGCTTCCTTTAACGCCCTGGTCAGACCTGTAGAGCCTGCTGCCCTGTGATACGTAAGGAGGAGCATCGCTCATTTATTCATTCATTCAGCAACGAAACGACTGACCCCCTACTGAGTGGTGAGTCCAGTGCTAGGCACTGAGCCATAAAGAACACTTTCCCAGCCAACTTCACTACACGTTGCAGAAAATTCCAGAGGCAGCTTTTGGCTGAGGTCAGCACTAGTGCTGAGCCCTGTCTCGTTTCTTCTCTGCTGGGTCACGGCCACCCTCATGTTTACCAAGTCTGGCTCCAGCCCCCTCCTCCGCTCCCTCGTTCCTTGCATCTCCAAAGAGAAACCCAAAGTCCTTTATATATTTATTAATCCTTAGCTTAAAAACAATTTCAGGCTCACAGAAAAGTTGCAGAAATAGTGCAAAGAATTCTGATATACCCTTCACCCAGATTCTCCAAAGGTAAGCATTTTACCAATTTCCTTTATTCTCTCTCTCTCTCTCTCTAGACAGACATAGATGGGTAGATAGCTGTAGAGGTACAGTAGATATTTGTGAACTATTTGAGAATAAGCTGCAGACATGATGACCCTTCCACTATGATACTTTGGTATAGATTTCTTAAGAAACAAGGATATTCTCTTACATAACCACAATACAATGATCAAAATCAGGAAATTAACATCGCTATAATACTGTTATCTAATCTACAGACATTCATATTTCTCCAATTGTCCCACTACTGTTCTGTATGGCAAAAGAAAAAAAATCGCTGCTCCAACATCCGATTCAGAGTTGCACATTGCATTTCATTGTCATGTCCCTCTAGTCTCCTTTAATCTGGAACACTTCCACGGTCTTTAGTTGAGTTTCTTGACCTTGATCTCTTTCAAACATACAGGCTAGTTATTTTGCGAAATGTCCTTCGACTTGGGTTTGTCTGATGTTTCCTCATGATTCTATTCAGCTTCTGCACGTTGGACGAGAAGATGGCAGAAGCGATGCTGTGTCTTTCTCAGTGCTTTGTGTCGCAAGCCATGTGATAGGACGCTGGTTTGCTGACGTTGTCATTTTGTTAAGGGGAGTCCCTGGGACTCTGTCTCCACACTCCTACCCCCAACAACCTCTTTTCCTAACCCAGAGGTCAGAACATCCATCTGCAGAATAGCCGGGGTTCCAGGTCCTCCAGGTGACACCTTTCCCAAGGGAACCGAACTATTAGTTACCCCACCCTGAAATGATCCCCTTTAGGCATTTCCTTTCATTTCTGTTTTCTTCTCTAATTCTCCTGGATCCCCAGCCGGCTGGTAGATCAGGTGTTAATATCACCGTGTTACAGATGAGGAGCCGGACACCCGGCGAGATTAAACCACAGTAGACAGACCTCACTGAGGTTTCTGAATTTGTCTGTGATCCCAGCCCATCCAGAATCAGTATTTGCCTTTCTCTGAAGCCATGGAATATTGGGCGGCAGCGCCATAAACATCATTTGATTTCCAGAATGTCCAGCATTGTCACCTGAGCGTGTCTCATCGTTGATGACGTGGGAAGGATCACCTTGACATTTCTGGCTGTGATTTCAAGTATCCTCATGTGAGTTCTTGCTTTCATCCCCCAGAGCACACAGGCACTCAGAGAGGACCGGGAATGGAGACAGCCAACTTAGAAAACGGCTGGGCCCACTTTGCATGAGAGCAAAGCCAATAGCTTTTTCTTTTGGCCAAACTATATATCCTGGGTTACTAAATAAAAGATCCCAGTATCATACTATTTGTTGTAAACAAAGTCCCCTGACAGTTTAAATGAGTGTTTTGGTAGCCACAGTCTGCGCATGGTCACAAGCACGTACGTGTGATACGGGCGCGTGTTGTGCGCACGTGTGCGCGCGCGTGCCTGTGTGTGCACGTGTGCCTCCGTGTGTTCAGATGTGGAGAGAGATTTACATGCTCCGTGCTATGCAAAAATATATGAATTATATGGGAATCTATTTAAAATATTGATATTCTCGGTGAAATCAACACTGCACGATCATGTCACTGCACACACGAGCTCATTTTGAAGCCAGAGAAGGGGAACAGAGACTCTTTCTCCTCCCGAAGTGCCGCCTAGAATCCCAGAATCGGCAACTCGCTACAATAAGCCAGAATGCCCAGAAACTACACTTGAACTAATGCCTAAAACCTGACGGAGACATACTTCATAGTTAATCTGGTTACTGGGGGTTTATTTCACAGTCAGAAGTTCTTATGATGGAAGGGGCTCCCGCTGGCTTCTCCCAGACACATGACTGAATGAATGAATGAATGAATTCAACTCACCAGAGCAGACTGAAACTGCTTACTGCAACAAAATCTCGTCATTTTTCTTCCTTCCGTTTTCTTTTAAAAGATAAATACGAGTCTCATATGGACGCTGTAAGAGTCATTAATCCTTGATAACCGACTGTTCTATCTTTTGATTAAAAAAAGGCAGGCTGACTGACAGTGAGCTTGCAACGGCAGGCTCATTAACAAGCCGGGTTCAGATGTGGCCTGGCAAATAAACACCCCGCATTCCGTTAACCAGGCGGCACCCGGGAGCTAAGGCCTCCGTGCTCCTCTGGGCTTAAAATGCCAGGGACAGGTAAACCGGCTTTGTCTTGCTGAACCAGCAGAAAGCGCTCACGTTTTTTCAAAATGAGCGCTTTCTGCGCTATCTGGTCGTCACATTTTAATGGGCGCTTGTTAACAGGGACTCTGAAATATTGTGATGTACTTGACGGTCAGCAGCTTTCCGGGGCCGCAGTTGGGGCTGAGCGCGGTGTATTTTAATAGGCGCCTTCGCAACCCCCGGGCGAGGGCTGCTTAAGGTAGTCCTTGGAGGTCTCTAACGCTCGCGGGCCCCGGGTGGAAGGGCCTAGCCGCCGGGAGACTTGCGGCCTCCCGTGCCCGGGATTGAAGATTGCTGGGCTGCCGGAGGGCGTGGGAGCGAGGATGCCACAGGCTGCGTTTCCTTAATATGCTAAACCCCGGCGGGGGTGGGGTGGGGGGGTTAGCCCGTCCTGCCCTCAGAGCTTCCTCCATTTAAAATGCACCTCCTTGGGCTTCCCTGGTGGCGCAGTGGTTGAGAGTCCGCCTGCCGATGCAGGGGACGTGGGTTCGTGCCCCGGTCCGGGAAGATCCCACATGCCGCGGAGCGGCTGGGCCCGTGAGCCATGGCCGCTGAGCCTGCGCGTCCGGAGCCTGTGCTCCGCAACGGGAGAGGCCACAACAGTGAGAGGCCCGCGTACCGCAAAAAAAAAAAAAAAAAGCACCTCCTTTAAAGATGGATGGGGATGGAGTGGGGGATGGCTTTTCCCTCCCTTCCTCCCTTCTTCCTCTCCCTCCTCCCCTTCCTTTTCTCCCCTCCATTTCCTCTTCTTCTTCCCCGTCTTCCTCTGCTCCCTTCCTCTGTCCTTCCCCTCCCCCTCTCTTCCCCTCCTCTCCTTCGTCTTCCTTCTCCCCCTCTCCTCCCCCTCCCCTTCCTCTCTTCCTCTTTCCCCTCCCCTCCCCTCCCCCTCCCCCTCTCCCCCCCTTCCCATTCTCCTCCTGCCTTCCTCCCTTTCTCCTCCTCTTCCTTCTCCCGTCCTCCCCCCGTCCCCCTTCTTTCTCTCCCTCCTTTCCCTCTCTTCCCTAACGCTTAGTGCAAGTCTCAGAGTATCCAAATGTCTTCTGTTGCGTTGCTAGTGAAATGCCACTCCTCCGTCAGACTCCAGCTTGCCTGCCGGCTTCTTCCTCAGCCCCCGCCCCGCCCCCAGCAAGCTAGGCTTGCTTGCCTGGTGGTCCTGTAAGGACAGGAGATGGCTTTCTTGGCACTTTGATCTGTGGCTGGGTCAGGACACTGGTGCCCGATGCTGCGCCATTCGCAGCAGGGATCTTCACCTGGTTAGCGAGAATCACTGTTTTCCAAGAAGGCCTCAAAATCAAATTCTGGGGGGAAGGCAAGTTTGCCTGGACCTGGCAGAGTGTGTGTGTGCACGTAGGGTGTGCACGTGGTATACGCGTGTGCACATGATGGTGGTGGCATGTTTGTGTGCATGTGGTGTGTGTGTGTGCATTTGGTCGGTGGCATGTGTGTGCGTGTGGTGTGTTTGTGCATGTGGTGTGTGTGTGCGTGTGCACGCGCGTGTGGGCACGCCATGCTCTCACGCCCCTGGAGAGAAGGAATGAACGCTTTGGCGGGGGAGGAAGGCGAGGCTCTGCCTAGAGCGGCCCAGAGCCTCCGGGCACCATCGTGTGTTCAGAAGAGGCAAGAGTGCTTTGCCAGTGGAAGGCTTATTTTGCCCAGCAGGACCAAAAATCCAATTAAAGAAAGAATGAGGGAAATGTGAAGTCTGGACTGAGCACTGGCACCTCCCTGGCCGACTTCCTTGGCAGGGAGCTCCGCGGAGGGGAAGGCCAATGATGGCTATGGGGATGGCCGACCGGAGAGGCTCCCACGCGCCATAGCCAAACACAGGGGCAGCTGCCAGCGGCAGGTCCCGCCTGTCCGCTCCGCCCAGCGCCACGGCCTCCCGCGAGGACCCGCCGGTGGTCCCCGGCGGCGTGGAGAGCCGGGGCGCCGGGCAGCAGTGGGAGCCCACCCCAGCCCCAGCTCTCGGGCCATTTGAGCCACCCACCCGCCCGCGCCTATTGACATCGGGGAGAATCACACAGGCAGATTAAAGGCAGCATATGGCCCCCCAACTGGAAGCCAGCGGAGCTGAACCAACACTGGCAAATTGTGTTCAAACCGCATTGAGAATCCTGGCAGCTGCACCTGGCATGGGGAGCAGCCGGCGACCTGCATACAAAGGGAGTTTTATACACAGGGGGAGGCGGTGGCGGCGACGGCGGCAGCAGCGGCGGTGCGACACTGCCACCTCCTCCCTCCCACAGCCCGCTCTCTCCTCCCCCTCATCCGGATCTGGGCATCGGCCCTGGGAGGCGGAGAGTTATTTGTCCAGGTTTCTGAAACTGGAGAAAGGAGGCCGCGAGGGCAGCTCCGCTTTAGAGCTTCAAAACCAGGACGGATTGATCAGGGTCCTCTGCTGCCCCCCACTCCGTACCTATGTGCCCCCCCCCAATTTAACAATGGCCAGATTCCCCTAGCCGAGGAGGCAAGGAGCCCACAGGGGACAGCAGGAGGCCTGCAGCCTTCCCAGCCTGACCTGTAAGGAAAAGGGGGCAGTGCATCCTTCCCAGCCTCTGTGGGACAGCCCAGGGGAGGGAGCCTCCAAGGGTTCCCCAGTGCCAGGGGGACATCGCTTGTCTCCCTCCCTCCAACTCCAAGTAAGAATTGGGAGGCAGAGATGGTTTTTATCTCATGAAAGAGCAGGAAAACAGTATGTTTTTTGATATATAGAAATCAATAAAGTTATTAAAATAAATAACGGAGTATGACGGAGCTGGGTAGGGGTGGGGAGACCAATGAACTTGCAATAAACCAACTGAACAGGTGGGGGCAGCGTTTGTCGAGTCAACATGCAAACTGAGCCTGGGTTCCAGCACCTGGGTCATCTGTGGTGCACTGCCGGTCCGCTCCAGACCACTGAACATGCTCAGTGGTGAAATCTGGTGAACCAAGGGGATGTGAAGTGGGGGGTTGTGTGTGTGTGTGGCAGTTTTGGGATAGGATGAGACAACACCATCTCTTAGCCTCAGATTCTTTCTCCAGCCGATGAGAATCCTAATTATTTTTTTTCCCCAAAGGATGCTCCGTCCTGGAGGATGCTGCTACCACATGACGTCATTAAAAATGCCCTCTTGTCCCTCCCCCGGGGCTGGCATTTGGTGTGCTGGAGGGGAAGGTCTAGGGAAGGGAAAAATTCAAATTCTTTCAATAATGCAGCTTCTGCACCGTGCAGAGGTGGTGTGCGGGGCCATGGTTTGACCTGCTCTCTGGAACCTGCCGGGATGCACCCTGACAGCGGCCTGTGATCACCCCCCAACCACCGCCATGGTGATCCCTCCTTTCCTGTCAGGCGCCTCCCCTACCCCTGCCATAGTGAGTGAGAAGTAGGGTTTCCAGGGACTGTTGGGATATCCTTAGACTTTGGGATGGCTCCTGGGCAGAGGAGAGGGAGGCTATCTGGAATCATGCCACAATGGCCCTTTGGATGAAGGGAGGGCTATTAGATGGGCTGCCCAAACAAGGGTTTAAAAGCAACCTCTGTGCCCTGTTACCCTGGCCTAGGTTACAGAAGCTCTCTTGTCTAGTGGCTTGGGAGAGACAGCCATTTTGAAAGACAAGCCTTGGTTGTTAAGTATCTTCTACGTGCTCCAAACTGTCTGTTGTATGCAAGGGTTAGGGCAGGGGTCCCCAACCTCCTGGCCGTGGACCGGTACCGGTCCGCAGCCTGTTAGGAACCGGGCCGCACAGCAGAAGGTGAGCAGCAGGCGAGCGAATGAAGCTTCATCAGCTGCTTCCCACTGCTCCCCATCGCTCAAACTACCGCCGGAAGCATCCCTGCCCCCCTCCACCGTCCGTCCGTGGAAAAATCGTCTTCCACGAAACCGGTCCTTGGGGTCAGAAAGGTTGGGGACCGCTGGGTTAGGGCCTAGGATGCTCTGGATGGCCCTGCAGGAGGGCTTAATCTAGTCTTTTTTTTTTTTTTTTTTTTTTTTTGCGGTACGCGGGCCTCTCACTGCTGTGGCCTCTCCCGTTGCGGAGCACAGGCTCCGGACGCGCAGGCTCAGCAGCCATGGCTCACGGGCTCAGCCGCTCCGCGGCATGTGGGATCCTCCCGGACCGGGGCACGAACCCGCGTCCCCTGCATCGGCAGGCGGACTCTCAACCACTGTGCCACCAAGGAAGCCCTATTCTAGTCTTTTTACTTAGAGGAAGAAACTAATTGGATGAGGCTAAGTAACTTGCCCAGGGACACTCAGCAGTGGTCGGTGGCGCTGACCCAGGCCGTCCAGCCCCCTGTATAAACTTGTGCTGTCGGTGTGGGTGCTTCTCTTGCCATCCATTTAGCTGTGATGGCTGGCCTTCCACAGGTGACTGGGGCAGGACAAACCCCCACCTTCCTCCCAGACAGACAGGGGGTCACCTGTGAAAGGGCACAGTCAGCTTTCCCGGGGCAGGGCAGAAAGGGAGACTGTGGAAAGAGTCATTTTCTGCCTCCTCACCACTTTCCAGTCCTGATTTTCAGCGTATCAGTGTTGTTGGGGACAGGGCCTGGGAATCACCGTTGGCCCGTAAGGGGTGGATGGGTCGGGAGAGGATAGCACTGCCACAAACCCGGCTGGGGGCACCCGGCTTGCTCCCCTAGACTTGCAGAAACCCCCGAGAGCTGAAGATGTGGGCTCTGTTCTGGACCTCCACGGGGAGACTTCATGCTAGAATGTTCCCTTTCTCTGGTCTGCATTATTAGAAACCACACTCCTGCCTGGAGGCATCTTGTGCCTTTAATGACTGAAGTAGCTGCTGGTTTGGGCAACCAGCTCTCTTTTCTGGTTTGAAAATGAAGGCACCTGTGCGGTCACACACGTACGTTGTCGTTGTGACAGTAGTTCGTGGGCAAGACGTGTAGCGGTTGTGACCCTCCATTTGCTCACATCGCCTTGGATTCATCCCCTGGTGTCGTCTCCTCTCATACTGATTCTGGGCTTGGCAATGTGACTTGCTTTGGCCAAAGGGACGCTATCAGACATGACTAGCAGAGGTTTGCAAAGTGCTTGTGTACTGGGACTTACCCTCTCTTGGTGTTCTTGGGACCGCCCCCCCCCCCCCCGCCCCGTAAATACCAAGCTGTGAATATACCTCGGTTATGACAACACGTTCCTGGATTAGGCAGCTGAAGGTATGTGGCTCAGACTGCTGACAACCGCACCGACCACTAGACAGGAGTGAAGCCCTCCTCGGCCAACCATTGTCAGGCGACCTGCTGGCTGACCACGGCTTCTTGAGCGAGCCCGGGTGAGTCCAGCAGAACTGCCCAGCCTCGCCCAGCCCAAGCTGTGGACTCATAGACTCACGAACTGATAAATGGTTGCTCTTTTAAGCCACTAAGTTTTTTTTTAATGTATTTATTTAATCTATTTATTTTTGGCTGCGCTGGGTCTTCGTTGCTGGTCGCGGGCTTTCTCTAGTTGCCGTGAGCGGGGCTACTCTTCGCTGCGGTGCGCGGGCTACTCACTGAGGTGACTTCTCTTGTTGTGGAGCACGGGCTCTAGGCGTGCGGTCTTCAGTAGTTGTGGCACGAGGGCTCAGTAGTTGTGGCTTGCGGGCTCTAGAGGGCGGGCTCAGTAGTTGTGGCACACGGGCTTAGTTGCTCCGTGGCATGTGGGATCTTCCCGGACCAGGGATCAAACCCAGGTCCCCTGCATTGGCAGATGGATTCTTAACCACTGTGCCACCGGGGAAGTCCTGCCACTAAGTTTTTAGGATGTTTTTTATTGTGGTAAGATGTGTATTACATAAAATTGGCCATTTGAACTTTTTTTTTGCCTCACTACGTGGCATGCAGAAACTATTTCCTTGACCAGGGATCGAACCTGTGCCCCCTGCAGTGGGAGCAGAGAGTCTTAGCCACTAGACCATCAGGGAAATCCCCACTTGAACCATTTTTAAGTGTATGGTTGAGTGGCATTAAGTACATTGCCATTGTTGTGCCACCGTCACCACCATCCATCTTCAGAACTTTTTCATCATTTGTGACGGTTCTTTACATAGCAAGGCTCACTGATTTATAAGCTGTGGGGGTTGCCCCCACCTCCCTGACTCTCTCGCAGTGGTGAGCCTGCCTCTGAGGGGAGCCAGGTGGGAGGCTCAGGCTAGGGCACAGAGCTCTGGAGCGTGACCCAGCCCGAGCTGAAAGAAAAGAGGCTCCCGGTGCTTCAGCTGTGGCCACCCCCCACCCCCATCCCCAGCCAGCTCAAGGCTTCTGACAACCCCACTGTGGAGCCTGCCTGCTTCACAGGAGACAATGGGGCTGTTCTTGACTGAGGTGGTAGGTGATTAAGAATGACACTGGCTTCTTGCCCTCAGGCACACTCGCTGAGGGTCCTGAAGAAGCGGAAAGGAGAAAGACGTGGAGCATCTCCATAGTGGAAGGACCTTGCAGAACACAGGTGCGCCCTCTGAGGAACGCAGGGAGGGACACGCTTGGCCCTGGTGTTTAGGGTCACTGCCCCGGCCTTGTGCTCGGGGGATGAGCTGTGTGACTTTGAGTGAGTCACTTACGTTTCCTGAGCCTCAGTTTTTTCATCTGTTAAATGCAGATAATAGCAGTGCTGGATCTCAGGGTGAGGATTAGATGAGCCAGTGCCGGACAAGCTAGCAGATGCTTAATTAATATATGTGGCAGGCCAGGTCCCCTACCCCCACCCAAACTTACCATCTTTCCTCATCCTTTGTGGAAAGGGGTCTTTAGAAAGAAGAGAAAAGGGACTATGTCAGCATCAGAAATTATGCCTTGAGAGGTGCCTTCAGTACTGGCTGGAGGAGCACTCATTTGTCTTGTGGGTGTTCAGTCTGAAGGTCTATAGTTTCTTCAGCCTTGGTGTTCAGGTGGTTGAGAGTATAGAAATAAATTTGGGGGGTGGTAAGGGAGGAGGGCAAAGGAACTTTGGGATGCGGGGCAGACTGCTGTAATATTCATTTTCTTCATCTTCTTTGGTAATTGAATTCCTGATTTTTAGTTCAGTACATAGTCAGTCATCTAGAATAAAGACAATGTTTCCCACCCTCTCTTACTACTAGGTATGGCTACATGACTAAATATTAGCCAATAGGATGTGTCATGTCCTGAGACATCCTTCACGAACTTCCTTAATAGGGTCATGCCCTTTGCTTTTCTTCTTCATCACTCCCAACACCCTGCTGTCTCAGATGCAGATGTGATGGTTGGAGCTCTAGACACCATTTTGAACAATGAGGACAAGGCTATCCCTCCCGACCCACCCACCCAGGTATGGCCGAACAATGAACTGGATGGAAACTGAGGGCCCGTTCCAGTCACTTTTGGTATGTAACGCCTCAGACTTCATGGCTTAAAACAGCCATTTTACTGTGCTCATAGATTATGTGGGTCAGGAATTTGGGCAGGGCTTGGCTGGGCAATTCTTTCACCCTTGGTGGTGTTGATTAAGGTCACTCAGTGGTAGGCTGAAGGGCTGGTCTGGAGGATCCAACACAGCGTCACTTGCATGGCTGGAGCCCGAATTGGATGACTAAAGAGATTAGGACTGCCAGCCAGAGCATCTACGCATGGCTTTTCCGTGTGGCTTGGCGTCCTCACAGCTCATGTCTTCCATGAGCCCCAAGCAGGAATATTCCAGTGAACAAGGAGGAAACTCACCCACTCTCAAAAATCTCTCAGCATCGGTTCTGCCAACTCTATTGGCCAAAAACAGCCACAAGTCTGTTCAGGGTCAAGGGGAGGGGAACTAGACTCCCCATCCTGATTGGAAGAGCGTCAAGGTCACATCGTCCAAGAGCATGAGGGATGAGATGTACTGTGGTGCTCAGTTCTGGAAAATACCACCTGCCACATTCCCTTAGAGTTCAGGGAGAGAGCTACCATACCAGCCTCAATCACCTAGCTTGGAAGTCGAGTGAGAAATATACTCTGACTCTCTTAAGGCACTCTTATCTTTGGCCTTCGTTACTCAGAGTAACTAGTACTAATCATAGAGATCTGCTCTGTGTGGGATTTTAAGGCACTTTAAGTAGAGGACCGTTTAGCCATCTCCTGGACTTGGTGTGAACTAGTGTTTGACTCAAATAACTCTCCTTTTCTAATACAATAGTAAAGGACAGGACTTCCACCTTCCTGCCCTGTCCTTCAGGGGCTATAAACTAGAAAGGATCTTCTCTTATGTAAACCCAGGACACTGTGCTTGCCGTTCTCAGGCTACAGGCGCCTTCGTTGGAGAGTCCTGTGATGGGCCTCTGGGTTTGGAGATAAGGTCTTATCCTGGGCCCTTATCTCCAAACCCCCAGGCCCTGGCCCTGGAGGAGATGGGAAAAGTGGTGATTTTATTCTTTGCCTGAGGTTTCCAATTCCAGTGTGAGAGGGGGCGGGGCCCACCAGGAGGCCCATCCCCAGCACATCCAAGACCTCTGTCACGTGGCCAGGGGCACGCTCAGTGCCACAGGCTGCTTCTGGTGGCCCAGGGCTAAAGCTCAAGTGGCCCGGGCCTCTGCAGCAGGTGAGTGTCATGGTGGTGAGAGTGGGCAGGAGTGTTCCAGGCTCTTTATCAGCCGGGGGTTGAGATGAAACACAGCTACCAGGTCATCACAGGTGAGGGATGTTCCCTTTGGGCTGGACTTGACCTGGGAGCCCAGAATCTACTAGCTGACGAGGTTCCCAGGGAGTCAGAAGAGAGTGAGGAGAGCCTTTCACCACCTGGTGGTTCACCTGGACGTTTCTGGAGCCGGCACCCCACTGCCGCAGAGCAGGTCACAGGTGCAAGCCAAAGTCAAGGGGTGGAGAAACACACTCCACTTTCAGTGAGAAAAATGGCAAAATCTCATGTCAAGGGACGTGGGTGTATCATTCTAATGCAGGGAGCAGAGAGGAATTGGGGAATGATGATCCGCTGACCGCTCTATCCTGCAGCCTGTAAACCAGCCATTAATACCATCTGAAATCTACCAGAACCAACCCCCCAAGTTCCAATGTTAGTGGTTCCAAAATGTGTGTGGGGTGTGTGTGTGTGTGTGTGTGTGTGTGTGTGTGTGTGGTGGGGAGTGCGTGGGGAAGATAAGGGGCCCACTGTTCCTCCCCACACCCCACAAACCCCTGCCCTAACCCAAGTACCTTGTAACTTGCTGCTTTGGGCTCAATAAATATTTGTTGACTGACTGATAAATACAGGCTGACATTCACAGGGACAAAGTGAATCCCACCGGGGCTTGGATTGAATGTCAATGAGTCTGAAGACGACCTCCTTGCTGTGAGTACAGGCAAGACCCCACCTCAAGGTTCTATGGCAGGAATGGAGTTTCTGGTGCCCCTTCTTGCTTTTTTTTTTTTCTGACTGCCTCAAACTGGCCCATCTGGCGGCTCTGGTGTGTCTGGTCTGAGGCACACACTTTCTTCTCGATTCTCCCCACTCGGGTAGGATGTCTGGGGCTGGCGTGATGCTTCCACCCACCATAACCTTCCAAGCTGTCTGCACTGCCCGAGTGTTTCTAAGCTTCCGGTGTCGGTGTCGGTGTCGGGCAGCCAGTGGGTAGATGTGTTTTCGGAGGCGGGTTATCTATGTCAAAACGTCAGCTGCTGTGGGTGATGGCAGGATGTGTGCAAGGCACGGTCTGCGCTGGGAGGAGTGGGGATAATACACACGTGTCTGCCAGATGCTGGGGCAGTGAAACCAGGGGGGTGTGCGGGTGGGGGGGGGGAGGTGGAAAGGATGGGGGTGTGGCTTGGCGTGGGGGAAGCAGCTGCGTCTCCGCAGTCACTTAGGACCTGCGAGGTCCAGTCAGATACTGATGGAGAGCTGCCAGGTTATTTCTTCCCAGGGATCAAAGTAAATCGTGCTCTATTGTGGAAAATTTGGAACTCACGGAGAAGTGTAACAAAGACACTGAAAACCACCTATAATTCCCAGCTGGACGTCACGGCCGTGAACATTTAACCCGTCTCCTTCCAGCCTGTTATAAGTGTGTACACAGCGCGGTGGTGAAGAGTATGGGAGAGGAATCTTACTCTCTGGGTTCAAACCTGTGCCCTGTAACATCAGCTGCGTCATGTTTCGATAAGGTATTTAACTTCTCTGTGCCTCAGCTTTCTCGTCTTTAAAATGGGGATACGAAGAGTGCTTACCTTATAGGGCTGTTGCAAGGATGGAATGAGATGATTCCTTAAGTGCCGGCACACAACGAGTGCTTAATAAATGCTAACTCCTACCAGCCTATTTCCATATATCACAATTTAGATCAAACCCTTAAAACATGTTGAATGCTACTTGTTTTCCCACCGAATGTTTTAGTATGAGCATTTTCCTGTACCAACAAAAACTCTTTCTAGAGCATCACTTAATTCTTCACTTTTAATTTATTTTATTGAAGTATAGTTGATTTACAGCGTTGCGTTAATTTCTGCTGTACAGCAAAGTGACTCAGTTATACATATATATACATTCTTTTTCATATTCTTTTCCATTATGGTTTGTCACAGGATATTGAATACAGTTCCCTGTGCTGTACAGTAGGACCTTGTTGTTTATCCATCCTGTATATACTAGTTTGCATCTGCTAACCCCAAACTCCCAATCCAGCCCTCCCCCACCCCACCCCCTTGGCAACCAGAAGTCTGTTTAGAGCATCATTTTAAATAGCTTTCTTGTGCCCCATGGATTCATCTTCATTTACTTAGCAATTTTCTTGTTGCTGGACATGGACGCTGTTCTCAAGTTTTTGTTAATATAAATAATACCGCAATGAACACCTTTGTTAGGGGTTCCTTGGATTTGTTTCTGACATTTGTTTCCTTGTTATGAAAGTACAATATACTTGGTATAGAAAACCATTGAAAAGTACAGAAGAATGTAAAGAAGAAAATAAAAATTATCATTGAGAGAGAGAGAGAGAGAGAGATTGAGAGGAGAGATTCTCTCCCCAGGAAGAAGGTGTCTGGGCCACTCTGCACTCTGTCCTAGAGGCTCCACCCAGCGCCTGGCAGCATAAACACGACCAGAGTTAAATAACAACCCAGCACAATATGCAGGACGTCATAGGGCTTTAAGTGATTAATTGCCAAGTAAGCGCTACGAGTTTCCTAACCAGCAGTGTTTGCTCCTAGTGACCAGCTGGGACAGGGAGAGTCCTTAGCGTTTTTTAAAGAACACGTTGTTCTGTTGTGTGACAGGTTTCCCAGAGTCTTTACCAGCCGGGAAGCTTTCTTTCCTAAGGGCCTTTAGGAAAAGGAGGTCTCTAAATCATCCTCAATCAATCAAGAGGCCCCTCTCCCTCACCCCATCCTCCGGCCCTAGTCAATTTGGGGGCTGCCTCAGAGGTGAGAGCCCACTCTGGCCTCAGCCATCTCCCCAGATCTCCTCTGAAAGCCCTCAGTATTCTGCTCAGGTGGCTTCCTCCCAACCCGCTGAAGGACGTTCTAGGGCAGGTCTGAAAGGGATGTACCCAACCCAGAGTGGGTCCACGGGGGGAGAGATGGCCTTGACGAAAGAGCCTTCTGAAGGGATGTGGGCTATGCAGCCTGCAGGAGCTGAGAGAGAGGGGCCACGATGGCAGACTCTACAAACGTAACCGCCACCAATTTCTCCCAGCCCTACGCGTGCGCGCTGCTACTCCCATCCAAAAGAAGGAACGGTGAGGCTATTTCCCCTCCCCTGGAATCTGGGCTGGCTTTGTGACCTGCTTGGGCCAACAGAATTCATCGGAAGTGTTGCCACGTAACTTCTGAGCTGGGGCATTAAGAGGTCCGGCTGCATCTGTTTTCGTTCCCTCAAACGGAAGCGCCAGGTGAGAAGCCCAGGCCATCCCGCCGGAGAGGCCGAGTCGGGGAGAACAGAGCCCCCTCAGCCAACAGCTGCCGCCAAGTGCAAAAGACGTGAGTGAGGCCGTCTGGGATGTCCCAGACCCAGCCAGACTCCCAGCTGAGTGCGGTTGCGTGAGCAACTCCAGCCGATGTGGAATAGAAGAACCACCCGCTGGGCCCAGCCAACCCATCAATCGTGCGAAAAAGTCAATTGTTGTTTTATGGCGCTGAGCTTTGGGTTGCTTCTCAGGCAGCAGTGGATAACCAAAACACTGCTGTTTCGAATACAGCTGACGCTCCCACAACATGGGTTTGAACTGCACGAGTCCACTTACACGCAGATTTTTTTCCAGTAAATGCGTCTGCACGATCGTAATACACGATCTGCGGTTGGTTGAGTCTGCGGATGCGGAACCGTGGAAACGGCGGGCTGACAGTAAAGGTGCACGTGGATTTTTGACTGCGTGGGGTCCGGCGCCCCTAACTCCCGCGTCATTCAAGGGTCAACGGTATTTGAAGGGCTGTTGGTGGCAGAGGAGTGAGACTTGCCTTGCAAGCCCCTGGGAGCAGAGCAAGGGAGCAGCCCCTTTTGGCTCAGTAGAGGTGGGGACTCCGAGACATCGAAAGCCATTTAAATGAGACCATGTGTGACCTTGGTGCGCTCCCTGCGGGGCAGGAGGGGAAAGCCCAGGCTGCTTGTCGGCGTCTGGAAGGGGACCTGGGGGACCAGATGACTGGCACACCGTCCCACCCGAAGCTTCTTCGATTCTTTACTCTCCTCCACATTCATTCCATCTGTTTCCCACACAGGGAACTCTGCCGGCCCCGCCACTCCTGCTGAAGGGCAGAACCAGTCCTGCTGTCTGTCCCATCTCCACGCGCTTTTCTCAGCCTAGGCGTTTTTGAAGTTCAAATGCCACCTCTTTCGGAAAGCTTTTGCCAGCTACGGTACCTGGATGGCAAGCTCTCTAAAGAAAGGGATCCTGTTTTATTTATTTCTCTGTTCGCCCAGTGCCTAGCACGGGGCTGATGGCTCGGGCTCGATCCAGGGGTTTGGACTTAGCAGGCAAACCACACACCTGGAGGCTCCCTTGCCACGTCAGGACCAGCTTGGAACAAGGGGGTGAAGGCCGGGCAACCCGGGGAAGGATCTCCTGAATCCGGCAGCCACTGGCTGGTGTGTCACATCTGTTCTCCGTGTCTGTGGGCCCCACGAGTGTTCAGGAGGGTCTCTGTCAAGCTGGCTGTGGAGCTTGGAGAATCCTCCTCAGAGAAGCAGGATGTGTACACACACACACACACACACACACAGACTCAGCACTCAAGCACGGAGACTGCCTCAGGGGAGACACTGTCTGCAGGAACCAGACTCCACAGCCTCCCAAGGGACTCGTCATCACATCTCTCGTCAAAGTGTCACTTGTCAGGCGCGGTTCTAGCTCAGCGGAACTCACACTGAAGGAAGGGCCTCGGAGGGGAGTGGGCTCCGCGGAGTTTGCAAGCAGACACCGCGTGTCTTGTCCTTGGCCCGGCCCCAGAAAGCCTAATGAGCCGGTGGCGTGAAGAACAGACACCATGGGGGTTATCAGAGGTGCGGGGCTTCGGGAACCTGCCCCGTCCTCCGCCGCGTGCGGGCGTCACTCAGTCAGATTCCCAGCAGTGCCCAGAGAGGAGCAGGTCTGAGAAGTACTGGTCCTCTCCTTTGTGCACAAAGAAGAAAAGTAAAAGGGATCTCGGGTCAGTCAGGCAGCAGCAGGGAGGGGATGGGACTCAGGGAAGACGGTCTGAGGGTGAGCGGGTCGGGCGGCGGCCTTTAGCTTCCCAACGGCCTCAGGCTTGGTCTGAGGGGTTTCTCTGTAGAAGGGGAGCCCTGTTGCCAGTTTTGATTCGGGAGCCTCTCGTCCAGCTCAGCTCTACCCTGAGCAATTCTCCCCGCCCAGCCCTGGGGTCTGAACTGCAGCCCCCGACTCTGACCCCAACAGCCCGGAGCAGCCAAGCCCGTGGCCCAGGTTTCCTTGAGAAAGGCCTGGATCAAAGCTTGCACACGCTTCTCAACTACAGGTGGTAGTGAGCGTCCGCTCGTGTAGGGCCTGAGCTCTAGAGGGTCACCAGAAAGAGACAGCAAACGGAGGAATGAATGCTGGGCCAGACCATCTGGCCACACCCCGGGCTGTGATCAGGCATCTGGGGCCACCTCCCCTCCCAGGACCTCAGCCCAGCTAATGGGCCTGGGCAGTCAAGGCCCCTAACCCCTGTCCCTTCTCGCTGATTCTTCCGCTCCCCAGCCCTGCCCTCTGTACTTAGGAGCCCCTGGCTGTACCCAGGGAGCCATGCCCCTTTAGCCAAGGGACTGGACCCAGTGGTGTGCTGGAGCCGCCTGCAGCTCACAAGAGCCGAGTCCGGGGCTTCCCTGGTGGTGCAGTGGTTGAGAATCCGCCTGCCAATGCAGGGGACAGGGGTTCGAGCCCTGGTCCCAGAAGATCCTACATGCCGCGGAGCAGCTAAGCCCGTGCGCCACAACTGCTGAGCCTGCGCTCTAGAGCTGGCGAGCCACAACTAACTGAGCCCGCGTGCTGCAACTACTGAAGCCCGCGCGCCTAGAACCTGTGCTCTGCAACGGGAGAAGCCACCGCAATGAGAAGCCCACACACCACAACGAAGACCCGATGCAGCCAAAAATAAATAAAATAAATAAATTTATAAAAAAAAGAAAAAAGAGCCAAGTCCACTGTGCGTATCCCTTCCCACCTCTGTGTTCAGGGACAAGTAGGTAGCTTGGAACTGGCTAGGGTAGGAGGATTTCTTCTATGGAAAGTGGCAAATGCTAGAAATTGAGACTCCTCTACCCCAGAGCCGGCTGTTAAACCTTCACCAGCGCACCACTGGTTAGACCCCCAGAGCGGGCAGCCGAGTGGGTCACTGCCAACCCCTGCAGCCTCTCCTGGAGAAGCTCTTCGCTGTGAACGTGGGCAGGGCCAGGCTCCGGCTCAAGCAGGCCTGGGGTGGGCTCCTCTCTCTCCGTCCTGCACTCCCCACCCAGAAGCCTTCTCCCCAGGCAGCCTGGCCTGGCGGTTTGCCTAAGCCGTTCTCAGGTATTCTGCCCCCCTGGTTGCAAACATCATCTTTCAGACTTTTGAGCCGAGAGCACAGATCACCTTGAAAGCCAGGAGAAAAACCCCACCTTTGTCCATGGGCGTCTTGGGTGGGCAGTCCTGGGACAGGAAGTTAGCCTGAGGCACGGGGGGACACCAAACATCGAGGGCACCGGAAGCTCCCTTCTCTGACCCCTCACGCCAGCACTCCATTTCTTTCTGCTCCTTGCCATTTCCCGTCTGGAATTTTGCTCAGGACATTCCTCTCCCTGGAATAATCACCCACCCTACCCGCCCGGTAAATGCACTCTGTCCTTTCAGTTCTGCTGCAGATGTCACCTTCTTGTGAAATCTTTGCCAGCCCCCAGCTCTCCCCCCTCTCCCTGCCCCCAGAATGCTCCCACCCACCCGGTGGGTCCTCCACTGAAGCAGCTGTCACTCGCTTGTAGAGCTATAGTCTCCCCCATTAGGCTGTGACTTTTGTCCCCCTCTTCCCAGGGTATTTCTTCCACAGATATGTCCTGAGTCCCCATTATGTGCTTGGTCCAGGCACGGGGGTGTGAAGACGAGTGAGGGAGTTTGGCCTCTGCCCTCGTGGGGCAACCAGTCTGCAGGGAAGATTACACAGACAGTAGCAATACCCAGTGACACGTGCAGTCCTGGGGAACTGGGAACCATGGCAGCACACAGCAGGGACCCCCAACCTATTCGGGGATGGGGGGGTCAGGTAAGTCTTCCTGGAAGATAAGCCTTTTCTTTCTTCCAGACTTTTCAGTGGAGGCTTCCAAGAGAATCAGAGTTCACAGAGTTGACAGCGTGTGCAAGACCTGGGGCATGGAGAGGGTGCAGGTGTGGGTGCTGGGTGTTCGTGGCTGCGAAAGACCAGGGAAAGATGAGGGTCATGCAGTGGAAGGGGATGAGAGAGAGAGAAGGACACGTTAATTGCTGATGGAGAGGGTGAGGCTGGGGACACGGGAGGACAGGGACTAATGTCTAGAGTTGCACTGTACAGTACGGTAGCTACTAGCCATGCTCAATTCTCTCCATTAATTAAAATAAACAAAATAAAACGATTCAGTTCTTTGGTCAGACTAGCCACATTTTAAGTGCTCGAGAGCCACACGTGGCTAGTGGCTAGGAAGGTGTAGAACAATTCCGTCATTGCAAAAAAGATCTACTGTAGATCTCTGCCCTAGAGTTTGAGCTCCTGGGACTCAAGAGCTCAATGGGGTTGGCCACGAGATGAGTGAGAGGATACTTCTCCCTTGGCACTGGAGGGCAGGCGGACAGGGTGGTGTGGACAGATGCTGGGGTGGGGGATGGGATGGGGTTAACCGGTGACTCCCGTGGTCTCTGTGAAGTTGGAGCTGAGTGGAGAGTAAGAAGTAGGTGTGTGTCAGGTGGGAGAGAGCTGGCTAGGGGAACTGAGGACCCTCAGGAAAGTGCTGGGCTGAAAGGACGGAGCCCAGAGCTGAGCGCCTCAGAAGAGGGGTGGCTCTGTGTACCGTGGCAAGCAGGTCCATGGTGTGCTTGGAAGGAAGTAGGGGGCTGAAGAGAAGTCACTTGAGTGGGAGATCCAGCTATCTACTACTGGGTAGCAAACTATTAGTGACTTACAACATCCATATTTAGTTTGCTCATGAACATGCTACTTGGGCAGTGCTTGGCAGGGACAGCTTGTCGCTCCACTCAGTGTCAGCTGGGTAGCTTAAAGGGTGACGCCACTTGGCATTGACTAGGGTGGATCAAAGGGATCGTTTGAAGGCTCCCTCTTTCACCTATCTGGTGCTTGGCGCTGGCTGTCAGCTAGGACATTAGTGGGAACATCAGGCTGTTGGCTGGGACACCTATCTTGGCCTCTCCATGTGGCCTGGGCTTCCTTACAACATGGTGGCTGGATTCCACGGGTGACCATCCCGGGAGAGAAAGAGAGTCAGATGGATGTCATATCACCTTCTATGACCTAGACTAGGAAGTCTGCAGTATCACTTGGGCCACATTCTATTCGTGGAGGTAGTCACGAAGGCCAGACGTGGCTCAAGTGGCGGGGAAACTCCTCCTCCTAAAGGGGGCTAGTGGCAAGGTTCTAGAAGAGCATGTGAGGGCTTCCCTGGTGGCGCAGTGGTTAAGAATCCGCCTGCCAGTGCAAGGGACACGGGTTCGTGCCCTGGTCCGGGAAGATCCCACATGCCGCGGAGCAACTAAGCCCGTGCGCCACAACTACTGAGGCTGCGTGCCACAACTACTGAAGCCCGTGCGCCTAGAGCTTGTGCTCCACCAGAGAAGCCACCGCAATGAGAAGCCCGCGCACCGCAACGTAGAGTAGCCCCCACTCGCCGCAACTAGAGAAAGCCCGCGTGCAGCAACGAACACCCAACAGAGCCTAAATAAATAAATAAAGTACAGAAGAGCATGTGAGACCAGAAATACTGCTGTGGCCATTTCTGGAAAATACGATGTGTGCCACAGAACCCAAGGAGTGAGAAGCCAAGGTCTTATCTGCTTCTGGGAGAGGAGGTGAAGAAGTTGGGCCAAGTTCAAATTCCTTCAATTCATTCATACAACTAATACTTATTGAGCACCTCCTATGTTCCAAGCTTAATTTCAGGTGCTGGAGATACAAGATGGACAAAAATCTGTCCTTATGGAGATTACATGGTAGTGGGGAAGACTGATACTGAACAAACAAGAGCTTATTATATTGGGTGATGTCAAATGCTATAAGCATGACTGATGGTCAGTAACAGAAAGTGCAGAATGGAAGGAGGGTAGAAGAAGTTGGAGCAGCCAGGGCCTCCCAGAAGCCCGGATTTTCGGATTTTCTCCAGAGGGAGGAGGGTCTGCAAGCTACAGGGAGGATCTGGAGGGTTTGGCCATGCCTTTGAACGCTGTATCCCAGGCACCTAGCTGGTAGGGCTGGATAAACGTGGCAGGGTGTAACCGAAAGGGCTCCCAGGCGCTGAGTCTTTGCCCAAGGTCACCAGCTAGTTAGAAGCAGTGCAGGAACCGGGCTGGCGAAACAGGGAGCACGTTTGACTCGTCATCCCCGAGAACTCTTCCCCCTGTCCAGTTTCGGAGCCAAACAGACCGGGGGCTTCTTGAACGGTACCCCGGGGTGTGTGTCTAGCCGCCGTGGTTCTACTCGTGCAAAAAGCTGAAGGGGCCGAGGAGGAGCGAGTTTGAGTTGGAAAGGGCTCAGAGAGGAAAAAACGTGGGGATTTCATTGGACTCAGCGAACCCTTCCCGTACCAGACGGCGCAAACACTCAGAGGCGGCCGCCAGTGCCTGGCTCTGCTCCGGGCCTGGGGCACTCGGCGGAAGCGTGGTTGCGGAGGGGGGCGGGGCGCAATCCAGGATCCGTCCTCCCGCTACATCCTTGCGCCTCCCCGACAACCTGCCCTGGCTGGAAAGCCACCAGGACTAGGCTGCTGGCGTGGTGTGAGGACAGGAGGGGACGGAGAGTCCGTGAGGGGTGGGAGGGTGTCCGGGGAGGCGGGGGCCTCCCCGGGCTGGGCAGAGGCTGCGTGGGGGGCTCGGTGGTGGGGGAGATTGGGGGCCCCCGCGGCATCTCCGACACAAAGGGCGGGGGAGCTCGGCCCGGCGGTCTCTGCAAGCAGTATTGATCGAGGGGCGGGCGCAGCGAGCGCGCCGAGAGCGGCTCCATCCATTAGGGCCGCTGTTCGCCTCCAATTAGAAAAAAAATCATTACTCAGCAGCCAGCAGCGGCCTGCGCGCCGCCCGGGACCGCCTGCGAGCGAGCGAGCGAGCGAGCGAGGGAACGGCGGGCCTCCCCCCCGCCTCGTGCTCCCCACCCCCAGCCCCCGGCGCCCCGCCTCCCCCGGCCCTAATGACAACTATTAGAACTGCCTCCCCGCACCCACCGCCCGGCGAGCACAAAAGCGCGAGATTCATTTGGTAATCGGGGTAATTACAGCGGGGCGCGGGGGCGCACGCGGCGATGGCGGGCGCGCCGGCAGAATGCTAAGGGACCGGGCGCGTCGCCCGGTCCCACCCCGCCGCCCTCCCTGCCCGGCCCCTCGCCCGATTGGCGCCCGGGGCCACGTCTCCCCCGCCCCTGCCCTTCCCCCCACCGCCAGCCGTGGGAAGGGGGCTGCCGGAGTGGGGGGGCTCCTGGGGGCGGGATCAAAAGTCCCCCCGCTCCCCTCGCCACCCCCCGGGCCCCGACCGGCTCGCCATCGGCCTCGGCAGCGTGGCCTGCGGCGCTCAGGACAAGATTTGCCACGTCCGGGAGCCGGAGAAACCCTCCGAGGCCCGGACGCATAATAAATACCGTGTGTAATGTATTTACTCTGCTGCCCCCAGTTAATTCACACACCCGCGCCGAGCCGTGCTCCCTCCCCCCGCGCGCGCCCCGGCATGTCGTTCCTACTTACAGGCGCGAGGCGCTGTCCCTCGAGAGGGCCTTTTTTTTTTTTTTTCTGAGAGCTTTAGGATGGATGCAACGTGTCATTAAACCTGAAAAGGGCTGTTTCTTATCTGTAATGGTGTTTTCCACAGGCCTTTCTACTTACCTGTGCGGGCCCAGGTACTACCTGGATGGCGAATGGGAGTTGGGGGGTGCTCCAAAGCCCGGGTAGGGTGGGTAAGCGGCATGTGAGCCCAGCAGGATACGGCTGAGGGATCGCTGGAACCCAGCCATGCCCCAAACCGACACCGAGGCCCCGTCTCCACAACCTGGAGGCAGCCCCTCTTTTGCCCCGTACCGTGCTGCACCCCGGGCAGGATTCTTCCTCCACAGCGGCCCGAAAGAGCATTGTGTTAGGGGGCCCCTCAGAAAGGCTTCCCTCACCTTAGCCTGCAAAAAGTGCAGCCTCGGGCTTGGCCATTCTTGCAGCAGAAAGGCCCCGTGTGCCTCCGGCACTGGACGGCCCTTATCTGGGGCGATTTCCCATCTGCCTCTCGGGGAAGCAGGATTGTCTTCTGCACAGGACTTATCTTGTTGGGAAGCAGAGCTGTGAGCTAGAGGCAGGCCCGGCGAATGGAATGCTCACTCGGCCTTGTGTGTTCTTAATGACCCAGAACAGAGTCCTCAGAGGTGAAAAACAAAACCCTACACCCCCTTAACCCTTCCATGCCCAACCCGGCTGAGAGATTTCCTCATCCTGCTGTGGTGGCATGCAGACTCCTCTCAGGACTGCATCCGGGGGCTGCCTCGTGGACCTCAGCCGCAGCAGGTCGGAACTTTAGTCTGGCCTGCTCCCACTAGGGGCTGGTGGGTGGGGTGTTCACCCTGGTTTTGGAGGGTTTGGAGGAGGGACTCGTCATGCACTGAAAGCTTGGGGAAAAATTTGAGTTGGTCAGCATTTTTCTGAGAGGAGGGTTCTTAAAGGGATCTGAGGTCGCCCCAAAGGTTAAGAACCACCTAGCAGCTGCTTCACCTTGCTCAGATCTTATCTCCGAGCCCAGCTTCATTATCGGGAAGAATGAGGCTACTCCAAAGCAGTTGTTGTGATCAAAACAATGAGATAATGCTTTAATATCTGTAAACTGTACAGAGTTCTACAAAGATAAATTATTAACGATGCCAAAGATGGCTCTGTATGTGTGCGTGTGCGTGTGTATGTGTGTTTTGTGCGCGCACGCGCATTCATTTGTGAATGGGCAGTGTGTGTGTGAGGGGGGCGTTGGGATTACATGCTCCATCTTAGGGAACTTCTGAACCCCTCATCTCTCTACCTCAGGGGTGGGGGATGGAGGGAGTGGACGGCAGGGTCTTCCTGCTCCAGCTGCTGTGGTACTCAGGAGACTCGTGGCCTCTCTTGGGCACAGAGCCTGTGCTGAGTGCACCTTTGAGGAATAATCAAATCAACGGGTAGCTGAGCGGTCTTGGCCCACCGCACCTCCCTTCTGGACTTGCAAATACAACTCTGGACCCTTTCCAACTTGAATGTAATTATCTCTGGGGTAGAGGCCCCTCAGTCCCCAATCCTTTCTGATTTCCGTATCTACCTTCGAGGAGCTCAAAGATGAAAATAACCAGAATCCAAGGGTGTTCAGGATCCCATAGAGACGAGGACAGATGAGGTGACAGCTAATTCTCTTCATCCACACACCGAGACAAAAAGGGGGGAGAGTTTGTCTGCGGTCAGGAGACCAGGGTTAGAGCCAGTGCACCGCACCCTCCCATACAGCCTCTTGCTTTGGCACAAAAGCACTGTGGCAGCCATGGGGGGGCCCTGCCCAGGCTTCCCTTCGGTGGAGAAGGTTCTGGAAGGAGTGCTCTTAGCTGACAGCCCCCAGCTGCTGTACCTCCAGGAGCCACAGTAGCTGAGACCACAGGCTCCCCAGGCTGCCCCACTCAGTGACCGCAAGATGGGGACACCAGAGCTGGGCCGCTCTGCCGGACGTGGGACGTCTCTGATGGGCGGTCTTTGCTCCGGGGCTCCCCATCGGCCTGGTGCAGCCTTTCTCAGAGCTGCGCTGTGTCTGAGGCTCTTCCCACCCCATCCTCCTTCCTTTCCCCTCCTTTCTCAGGGATCAGACCTGTATCTTGGCCTGAAGGCTCTCCCACCTACTCCTTCTCCCTCCCCCGTGATCCTTCACGCACATTACCCCCAATACATCTCCTGAACTTCTGATTCCATGTTGGTGTCTGCTACCTGGAGGACCCGGACTGCCACAGGGACCAACACTCCTGTGCTCTCCATCATTTTAGGTAGAACGCTTGTGTGTGCAGGGTCACATAGAGTCAAGGGTGAAGCTCGGAGCTCTCGGCTACTCCTTTGCCCCTGTTCCAGAAGGTTGTAGGCACCAGACGCTCTCCCACGTGCCTCTAAGGCTAGGTGGCACGCTGCCACACTTGGGTGGTCGTGATGCTTGTGACTTGTATTTATTCTTCCAGTTGCTCCTGGGTACAGTCGGACTCATCTCTGCCCAGGGCCCCTGCTGCCAAAGAGGCTGACTCTACCCACCAGCTTGCCCGGCTGCTCTTGGAAAGTCAGTCCTCAGGCCAGGCTGCACTCTGAGGCCCAGAGCTCCTTCCGAATGGCCACTCCGAGCATGAATCTGAGAGTTGAATGCCAACCCTGCAAATCTGTACATCGAATCAGAGGCTCCCCTGACCGCCTTCCACCTGATGCCAGGGTGAGCCAGTAAGCCTGGGCAGCCCTGCTCTTTAGAGACATGGACTAAAATCAGATTGAAAGGAAGGGAATCAAGGAGAAAAAACATCATTGGAAAACAAAAGAACTGCTAGACTCTCCGCCTGCTCCTGGAAAGGCAGTCACCAGCCTAAAGACAGATGAAGTGGAGGGCTGTTTTTTTTTTTTTTTAAAAGGCGGGGGGCAGAGGTCATTAGCTCAGAGAATGTGTTATATTTGACATAAGGAGGGTGGTAATTTGAGGCTGGAAAGTGCACTCTGGTCCGGGAGATGCAGTCCGCAGATACTATTCGCTGGGGAGAACGGACAGGCCCTCGACTAGGAGAGTGGCGGAGAGGGAGGCGTTGCGGAGGTCTCCTGTTCTGCCAGCCATTCACGGCACCTCTGTCCATCCCCCCACCTTTCTGAAGAGGACCCATCTGTGAACTCTCACTTCTGCCATCCCTGGCGACTGTGAAGTCTCACGGGACTGAGACCAGCACCCAGTGACCTGGGTTGTAGAGCTTCCAAGACAGCCAGTGCCACCCCTGCGGGCTGTTTGTTTTGTGTTTTGTCCTCGGAGCCCGGCTTTACTTGGCGGTGCCAGGCTGCAGCCCCATGGCCAAGGGTTTTGGGGACAGTACTTTCCCTCGGTTCCTGGGAAACCAGCCTGAAGTGCACATGCCCTCTGAGGGGCTAGCAGGCTTATCTGCTGCCGGGGACCCCTGGGCACTTGGTTCTTCCCAGTGAAGAGAGACGGAGGCTACGGGGGAGAAACTCCTAGAGGACGTGCTCATTCCGCGGTCCTCATCCACTCCTGCCCGTCCCCCAGACATCGGTTACAGATGGAAGGGTGCAAGGGGGCAGCCAGCCAAGCCTGCGGAGAGCTGGGCGAGCTGCCTCGGATTGCGGCGCGCTAGCTCCGAGCGCATCGTCGCCTGGGGCCCTCTGGATCAAAGGCCGGCTCCTCCAGCTGCACTCAAACTTCATCCACTTCTCCAGGCTTTTCCGGGCCTTCGCTTGGGCCCTGCCCTCAGCCTCAAACACTCTTATCTAGCTCCTACCCTTCCTTTCGCTTTCAGCTTAAGCTCCAGGAAGTACGGGTAACCTCCACTGCAAACAAAGGCAAACGGTTTCTTTATCCGGAGCCTTTACTATGCTAATGGACACCGTGAATCTTCGGGGGCTGGGGGGAGCGCCAATCTTTTCCAGAGTGTTCGGCCACAAAAGGCCTCCGCCGACCCCCTCATATCTATTAACCCTCTCCCTGAGAAGGAAGGGATTGGGAAAGGGTCCTCTGAGAGAAGCTGGGGCCGGGGAGAGCCGTGCGTTTCTCTGCTAGATCCTACTTCTTAGGTAGCAGCCCAGAAACCCCTCTTTCCCCTCAGGACGCGGGGTGGTGGGAAAAGAGTCCCTGTCCCGTGGCCTGAACATTAAGCTTTATTAGCGTCAAGGTAAAATCCACACCTGTGCAGATGCTTAATTATAGGCATACGTGCAGCTAAGACACGTTCACACGTTAAGCGTGGGTCAAGTGCACGGTCTGGGACAGCTCTTCTTTGACTCTTTGGTATAGCTGTGCCAGACCACGGCCAGCCTGTCGTTTGTTCTGCCGGGCCAGGCCTCAAGCAGGGGAGTGGTCTCTGGCGCGTCCTTTTGGGGCCTGCTGCCCGGTGAGGGCAGCACCACATTGGTTGGGCAGATCCTTTTGCCGCGCCCCCCCCGCCCCCCCCCCCCCGCAGATCTGCTGTCTGTGGTTCCCAGGAGGCTGCTCGTCGTGGACCAGATCAGTTGGGTGGCCTTGGCCACTGACTCCTGGTTGGGTTAAGGTTTGGCCAGTGAGATGCCCCAACGGGCAACCTGGCTGGCAGGAAGAGTCAAGAGGTGGGAGTATTTATTTCCCTGGCTGGGCTGCAGTTTGGTGCGGGCTACATTTCTATGCCCACAGCAGCCTTCACCTATAGCCCTCTCCTGTTCGGCTAACAGCCCTCAGCCCTCGCCTCTTCAGCCCGGGGCCTGGTAGTAGCTTCCCACTGTGACTAGTCCCAGGGCACTTCCCCGTCCCTTGTGGTTTCTGTAATCTTCCCACACCTCTGTAAACAGCCCCTTTGCTAAACTCTTTCCAATTCACCGTCTTGTTGTCTTGTTGAGTGCGCCATCCGTTCCCCACTGGGGCCCTGACTCAGGACAGCGAGAGCTGTGCTGTGGGCGGCCTCTAAGTCATCTCACCAATCACAGACAAGATAGCTTGAGTTCCCTATTGATCAATTTGAATATGCAAATGCTAGGCGTCAATTACTTGGGGTAAGCTTTCCGTAACAGTCTAGAGCCTGGCTGCGGACCCCCTGACTCACCCCTGTTGTGACATTTAGCGCTGAACTGGCTTATCTGTGCAGGGTCCCCACTCCTACTTGTCTAGATGAGGTTATGGGAGGAACATGAGCCCTTTCTCTCCCAACTCTCTGTTTTTTGGAGGTGGGGGAGGACATCGTCCTTTTGGGGGAATGTGATAAAACTGTCCAAAGTACATGAAAATTGGCCACCTAAATTATGAGCTTAAAGTCTGGTTTCAGCAGTGTGCTGGTAAATGCTTAACGACTGGCTGCCCCACCCACTTCCTTTCCTGAGCTGTAGCATCTGTTGATTTCCATGATGGAAATACTCCAACCCCGGCCAGTCTCATGCTACTCAGGCGCTGGCTCTGACTGTGGAGCTGGGGAGCGACAATAGCACACCATTAAGTAGCATTTCCACCACACAGAAGCACAGATTAGCTAATCTCAGAAACACAGATAATAGAAACGGCAGCAGAGTCATCAGGAAGGCGTGAGTTTTGAGTATTTATCACCGTTGTTTTTTAATATGGTTTATTCGATGTTCAGTTTTTAATTACTTTAATTGTAATTTAATTTTAGTGATTTTAATTTCATTTGTATTGGGGCTTGCGTTTAACAATTGGCTTACAAAACTCCTGAAAATTTAATGATCAGCTCTCACAAACTGGTCCTCTCCAGCTCCAGCACACCATGGAAGGCTTCTATTTGCTCTGTGGCAATGGAAAGAAAAATTAATTTTCATCAAGATAGAAAACAAAAACAAAGAAAAGCGACGAGTATTTCAATTGCGCCACCTTGTGGCACAACCTAACACTACCACACCCCCTTGTCTGAACTCCCCCACTTTGGACACGTTGGATCTATATCTGGGGTGACCAAGGGTCCTGGTTTGCCTGGGACAAGTCTTGCCTTATGCCTACAACCTTGGTTTCACTATTAATCGCACACCCTTTTGTTCTCAAAAGCGTCCTGGCTTGAACAATAAATGATGGAGTCACCCTCCCTGTGTCCCGCTAGACTGTAACTTCCCTGAGGGTAAGGGTTGTCTTGTTTGCCACTGCGTCCCTCTGGCCGAATAAGTCTTTGACTGGGATCTGTTGAATGTGCAGTGAAAGTCAGGGCTACAGAAAAACTTGGTTCTTTGGTTCTGTTGACAGCGACTGGGATTTGGACATCTTTTCGTTTTGCAGAGATTTTTATTGTAATGTGGTTGGCCCTGTAATCTCTGACCCTGCAGCCCTCCGCACATAAAAAGCCAGGCGGATAGACGTCAGAGCCCCGTCTCCCAGGGGCGTGTGGCAGCCAGAGGGTGTTGGTCTGGCCATCTGGTGCAGGAACAGTGGAGCCGTGTGGGAGCCCAGCTGGCATGGGAATCCTTGGCTGTCCCCGGCAAACAGCACGGGGAGGCGAGCTGTGGGATCAATAGTAATTTCCTTCAGAAGAACGGCGATGTAGCGCGCTTGGCAATGGTACTGGGCTTTCCCTGGCACGGAGGTCTCTAAATGCACTTGTGCACTTGGTCCTCTTAGCTAGGAAATGGACTTGCAGCAGAATGCTGGACGGGGAAGGAAACAAGGACAGGACTTTCTTGGCTTGAGCCCAAGAGAGATTGCCAGGTTGGCCGTGGAAGCAAGCGTTCTCTGTGCCTGCCTGTCACGGGCAGAAGCCACGTCGACACTTTGAGGCACTGACAGAGTAGAAATCGTGGAAGCTGGAACATTCCCATGGACCTGCTGGTACCTCCCATGCAATGTCCATCCACTCAGCACTTAGGGAGAGACTTCTGTGTGGCAAGAACAGTGCTCCAGGCTCAGGGGGTCCCTGGGAAGTAAAGGTGATCCCTGCTTCTCACTGTGTAGACACGGAGAGTAAGGAGTTGTCTGACTTTTCTGAAGCCCAGGGATCAGTACTGAAATAGTGGCGCGTCCCAGGCACCTAGGGGGTGGCTGGAGTCTGGCAAGGATGGGGCAGGCTGGAGCTGTTAATGGAAAGCTGAGCAGGAACTTTGTACAGATGGGGCACTCGATGCGGTGGTATACCACCTAGATCCCCCCTTCAGGGGTTAGTGGGGGACTGCTGTCCACTTAGAATTGCTCTTAGCTGAGGGGTGCTGAGCTGCCGTACCCAACGTAATGCCCCCCTACCCCGGGGGGGCCAACTTGTACTCAATGACTGGTCTTGGCGGGGGGTACTAGGGCACACCCCCTTGCCTCAATTTGAGACACCTCTGAAGGGCCAGCCCAGCTCCAGAACTCTTGGTCGGCTGACGTCTTTGTTGCAGTTGCACGGTAGTTCAACTTATCTGCCCCATCCTGTGGCCCTCAATCCCTCTCGGGCGTTGTTCCCGAGAGCACCCTCCAGCCAACCTGCCAAATACTGGTCTCCATCTGGGGGCTCATCTCCCAGGCAACCTGACACAAGACTGGGAGGGAGGGAGGAAGGGAAGGAGGGAGGGGAGGAGGGAGGGATGGACAGTCCTTCTGAGGGAGAGAAACAGTGTGCAGAGGGGCACGGAGCATGGAGAGCAGGCGTTACCTGGGGCAATGCAGGAGAGTCCAGATTTCCTCCTGCGCATGGGGACCGGGTCTGTGATGGGCTGGTGACAGAGACGGACAGTAAGTCCTGGGAAGGTCAGAGGAGGGAGGGAGTGTTAGGATGGGCGTAAGGAAGATTGGGAAGGGGCTGTGGGCACAGAAGGTATCAGGAAAGTCTGCAGTGCACACAGTCAGAAGGAAAAAAAGATAATCCTGGGAAGCAGGTTCTTGATCCCTAATTTCTAGTGGTCAGCGAGGATTCATGGCCCAAAGGTCTTGCATTCCTGTGCTTCTGACCGAGGTGTAGCCCGTAAGCGTTACTATTAGCTGCCTAGTCAGACTTTGGGCTCTTCTTAACGTAATTTATGTGTTCCCGCAATGAGCCACGTGTCCCCTGGCCTCTTACTTTCTTAGGTGGGCGCTGTGCCCCCGTTTGATCTGGAAAGAGGGTTTGAAAGCAGCTGGGGGTGGGTGCAGATCCCTGCCACTACAACATAGTAGCCGTTGTGGAACTAGGGGCAAATGCCTTGACCCTTTAGAGTGTTTCCTGCAAAATGGAGATAGTGCCTCCAAACGCTCAGCGCGAGGCCTGGAACATGGTAAACACTCGATAGTCACCTTCATTTTCGGTCCTGCCATTTCGGGTTCATTTGCTCTACCTTGTACCCCTTTATCAGAACTGTTTGGTGTATGGGTCGGGGGAGTCATTGCGGGGGGGGGTGGTGTTGGTAGGAGTGGGAGAGGCAGAATACACAGACAGACCCCCCCCCCAAATAAGTCCTTTAGAGATCCGGCCCCCTCCCAAAGCCATCCGACGTGCGGGGCAACCTGACAGTGGAAGCGGGCTTGCCTTTATCACCTCCATTTTCCAGAGGGGAAGACGGAGGTCTGGAGGAAAACTGACTTGGGCAGGTTTCAAAGGAATTGGGGGGGCCCCAGCCGTTTGCCCATCAGGTCTTGTGACACCATGTGCAGGTTTCTGTAATTCCCAGAGGCTTACCCTTGCTGTTTCTGCAGCTGGTTCTCCCGGTCTCCCCAAAAGCTGTGAAAGAAGCTGCAGCTTTGGGGCATGGGCGGGGCTCCCCGTGGAGTCAGGCCCCGGGCCAGGAACTGCTCTTGTTTGTTCCTGAGCTCGCCAGAAGGACACCTCCTTCCTCCCCACTGATGTCAGCCGATGACGTCTGGGCGCATTCAGGCCGTGCTGTCATTTGTCCCATGCTCATTCAGCTGATTAAAAGTCATCAATTGTTTTTTAAGCCGGCAGCAGGCGAGCCACCAGGCGCCATTTGTTATTGCTCGGCCATGCTGTGAGATGCTGTTTAAACTCATGGAGCAAAGCTTTCACCAACCAGAGGCCAAAAGTGTTTTGGGGAGGAAAGAAAATAGGAGAGAAATGAGTGGGCCCACATCTCCGCCAGAAGGAACAATCGGGCCAGCCAGCTGAGGGGCTGGTCCCCCTTTTAGCAACTTCCACGCGGTTCTTTTCAGGGCCTTTCTTTTGGGGCCAGAGCTCCCCTTCATCTCTCTCCCCGGCAACATCATCACCGCTGTGGCTGACAAATGGTTCATTTGGGGACTTTTTCCCTTGTCGCCCCACCTCGGAGTTACTCCCTTGCTTTTTGGCCAGGTTAATGTTCCCCAAACACAGCTCAATGCCACCCCTGCTCCAGCACCTTCGGTGGCTCCCCACTGCTTATGAATGAGGAGTAAAGCTGTCGCCTGGGACAAAGGCCTTGCCTTCTCCACGGGGTCCCCCAGGTCCCCCTCCGACCTTCCCAGCCACTGCGCTTCGGCCAGGTTGCACCTCTCAGCCTCCCGCAGACAGGACCCTTGCTTGGCTGTCATTATTCGTGTAGCACCATCTATGTGAAATGATGACCTCTTCCCCACCCCGCCTCAATCAACATACTGGATTCCAGAGGACCTTTCGAGGACTATTTCGGGAACCCATCTCTGTCCTGGTGTCTTTACTGAGGTCACAAGTCCGTGTCCTCTTCTCCCCCCCGCCCCCGTTTCAACCACATGTGCAGCAGATGTTACGCGTGCCTCACCCCCATCCCCTTGTGCTCACATTACTTTCTTTCTTTTTTTTTTTTTGGCCGCACCGAGGTATGTGGGATCTTAGTTTTCCGACCAGGGATCGAACCCGCGCCCCCCGGCCTTGGAAGCGTAGAGTCTTAACCAGTGGGCTGCCGGTGCTCACCATTTCTGTTCTCAGCTGCCAGCACCTGTGTCTAGCCACCCAGGAGCCAGGAAGTACCGGGGGATTAATGCTGCCTGGGAGCAGCCCTCAACCAATGGCTTCTGGGAGCTGGTGGATAAACACCCCGGCTCCCTCACCCCGTGGTGGAACATTCTGGAGTGATTGTCCTGTGCCGGCTTTCAGAGGTCCCCAGTGGGACTGAGCCTCGATTGTCCACAGGGTAACCTGCTCACTGGCTGCTTTCACTTCCTGGCCTCCTACCAGATAAACCACTTGTCTTTGTCTCAGTGGCGGCTACTGGGGGACCCAAGTTCAGATGACATGTCCCTTTGTTGCGATCCTTCGTCCTCGCTTGTTCGGTCCTGGTCTTGCTGAACCAGCCTCAGATCCCCTGCCTGACCCACAACAGGTACCCTGCAGTGGGTGCCTGGTAAATGCTGAGTGGCTCCAATCTGTATCAGAAAACCCTCTAAATGAAGTAAGCAAACGCTGTTTTTCTACGGATCGTTCTCTCTGCTCGCACAGGCCGGGGGCATTCCCACTCCTGCCTGGCCCTCCCCTCTCAAGTGGGCCCACCCCCAAAGCTCTTGAATTGCTATTGAATTTAAATAGAGCCATTCAGCTTTGCCCTTGCCCCTTATTTGTCACGTGTGTTAATTTTCTCTCTCCTCTGGGCTCTCCCATTCCCAAGGGTGAAGGCCCATAATCCCAAGGGTTTCCTGTTCGTCACTTCTTCTGCACCCGTGAGGAATCAGAAGGTCTGACTCCACATGAATCAGAGAAGTTCAGTGTCATCGGCAGAAACATCTGTTTTGCCAGCCATAGCTCAGACCTTTCCTGAGTAAGAAACCTACAAGCCGAGGCAAGGCCAAGGCCGATTTTGGTGTCCACGGGGGCAGGGGAGGTGGGATGCAGAGAGACGGGAAGGAAGAAAGGGTAGAATGGCTGCCGGCTATGACCTGCCTTGGCCCCGTGAGCTTTATCACCCTGTTCTTGGACTTCAGTGAGAAGTCATGAGTCCCACAGGGGGCGTCTATCACCCAGCTTAACGCACCCCCCTTCAGCTGTCGGGCCAGAGCTGGGCTGGATTAGGCAGCGCAGAGAGCTGACAATCACAGGGGAGAAAGCCTTACATGGACAGCGGTTCCCAATGCTCGCCTGCGGGCCTCCCTCTTCATTTCCAGGTTTCCTTATCAGATGGGGGAAATGTATCTTGTTCAGGCAAGAAGGACACTGATGCTTTATCTTTGCACCAAGGTCAAAGGGGCACAGTCAAGCTCTCTGGGCCTGGAGTCACTCAGGCACCTGGAAAGAGCATTCCTTCCCCTTCGAGACACAGTTTTCATTTCCACCTTGCTCCAAACAAAAACCAGGCAGCTGGCCTCCAGCTCCACAGTGGAAAAACAAACTCCAAGCAGGAGTCCCTCTCACATCTCTGCTGGCTTTTCCAGACCGCAAATGGGGACGTGCTGATGAACAGGAATGGGTGGATTTATGACAAGACAACAGGAAGAGGTATGGGAGGCAGGAGGTATGGCCTTAAGTGCACCGGGACTGGTGGTGTGTCCTCACCGTGGGTGCTGGCTCGTTGGGCCAGGACCAGGGGGAGTGTCCCTCAGGCTCCAGGCCTGTGTCTCTCCCCAGTGGCCTGGACTCTGAGAGACGTGCAGGACAGGAAAGGCCTCGCTTCCTTAGTGTGGAGCTGCTGTTACCCTGGAAACGGCCCTTCTGGCCTACAGGGCCTAATAACATTCCTCAAAGTTTTTAGGAGTTGTGAGTTTTGGAATGATTACATAAACGTGGCTTTGTGGGCGCAGAGCTCTGCACGGGTAATACCCTTGGAGTTGCGAAGAAAAACACAGCAAAACAAAGGAGAAAATGCAGCCTTGTGGTTTCGAAAGACTGGGGTTGCAGAATCGTAGCTGCCGGATGGGAAACTTCCATGCGTTTTTCTGCGTCTGAGATGGTAACTCTTTGAGGTGCCTTAGAGCAGTCGGAACTGGGATATAGATGCGGGTATTTTATTTTTTGTTTTCGGCCACGCCACGTGGCATGCAGGATCTCAGTTCCACCCGTGCTCCCTGCAGTGGAAGCACAGAGTCCTAACGACTGGACCTCCAGGGAGGTCCCCAGATGCGGGTATTTTAGAATGGCCTTGGCCACGTGCAGGGGTTCCTCTTTCTCCAAGCATTTGCCCTCTGGGTCGCTGCAGCTGTGTGATTGGGCAGGAAAGCAGAAGTTGTCGTATTAGATAAACAGTCAGTAATGAACTGACCACGTGAAATCGGTCCCTACTCGAGCATCCCTCCCTGCTTAGCAGCCAAGTCCCTCCCGAGTCCCTGAATCTCCAGGATGCGGGCTACAGCCCAATACAGTGCAGTGCAATTGCGAAGTGAAGTCAATAACTGCTAGATTTCTTGAAGTCAATGAAAACGATGCCAGAGAGTTGCTCCCATCACACAAGAAGCCTCTAATTGGGGTCTGGTTGAGTTGGCCAGATTCTCAACTGGAGAGACTGTTCACAAACAGGGAGCATGATGGGAGTTTCCAAAAGAAGACCCTTTGAAGAACAGAGACTCAAGAGAGACTTGGGCTAACTCATGGAGGCCTTGAACCATTTTGCCAAATGACCCTCTTTATGATGGCATGTGAAATTTAAGGGTGAATTAGAGGTCGTTGTGCCACTAGATGCTTTGGTGGGGCGGGGGGAGGGAAAAGCTTTGAACTCCCAACCAAACTTCTTAGTACTTTGCTACTGTTAAGAATTAGTGCACAGCTGCACTTAGAAGCTCTCTTTTGTTAAAGATGAAATAACTTATTTTTATGATTCAAGTGTCATTTTTGAGATCGAGTCCCAGTTAAAAAAATTTCCCCCTGTGTACTTGGGAATGTTGATCTCTATTTGAGTGGTTTCAGGGTAAGTGGGCTTTCCCCATGTTGGCTGACCTCAGGTGACAAAGGTCTCCAGTATTTCCAGGAGCTGATGAGCCTGGGGGCTTTGTTGTTCTTTGGTGGGGGGAGAGGGCAAAGACTCAGGAGGATGGAGGGATGTAGGCTGCCTATGCCCCAGCCCAGGGAACACAGCAGGCTGCTCCTGCCTCAGGGCCTTTGCACTTCCCCATTTTAGGGTCCAAAGCTCAGAAACAGGGCATGGAAGCCCAGTCATCTACCAACTTCCTTGACATCACCAATGGGATGTCAGAAAGGCCCCTCCAGCGTGGCCTGGTACCCCCCTCCCCAGCGCCTCTGATCTCCAATCTCCCTCCATCTCAGTAAACAGCTACCCACTTCGTCCTGCATCAAAGGCCCAAACCCTTCGAGTTCCCCTTGGCTCTCTTTCTTTACTACTCCACATCTGCTTGGTTAGTAAATCCCATTGGCCTCACTTTCAAAACACCCCCAGACTGTTTTCATGGGTGCCTGCCACCAGCCTGGGTCGAGCCCTGATTTTCCCTCTGCTGTGACTCCCCGCTTCCCTCTCAGCTTCACCCCTGCCCCCTGCAGTCCGGGTTTCAATGAAGAAGAAGCGGGCCCCTGTCGGGTCATATCATTCCTCTGTTCAAAGCCGTCCAAAGTTTCCCAGCTCACTCAGAGGGAGAGCCTCGCTGATGGCAATTCTATTGCCTCTTGGTGGTGTCTTATAAGGGCTGCACCACCCAGGCTGCCACCTGTCTGACCTCATCTTCTAGTCTCTCTTCCTTGTGTCTCTGCTGTGGCCACACTGCCTAGAACACAGAAGGCTGCTCCTGCCTCAGGGCCTTTGCACTTCCTCTGCCCTCTGCCCGGAATCTTCTGCCCCCTGACACTAGCTGATCCCTTCCTCCCTTCAGGTCTTTATGCAGATGTCAGCTTATCAGGGAGGATTTCCTTGGCTGTCGACTCCCGCACACCCTGTCCCCCCTCCCTGTTTCTTGTACCTCTCGGCATTTATTACCATCTGAACCACAATATGGTTTATTCGGGTATTTATTTATTTTTGATGTGGACCATTTTTTTTAAACATCTTTATTGGAGTATAATTGCTTTACAATGGTGTGTTCGTTTCTGCTTTATAACAAAGTGAATCAGCTATATGTATACTGATATCCCCATATCCCCTCCCTCTTGCGTCTCCCTCCCACCCTCCCTATCCCACCCCTCTAGGTGGTCACAAAGCACCGAGCTGATCTCCCTGTGCTATGCGGCTGCTTCCCACTAGCCATCTATTTTACATTTGAGAGTCCATGCCACTCTCTCACTCCGTCCCAGCTTACCCTTCCCCCTCCCCGTGTCCTCAACTCCATTCTCTACGTCTGCTTCTTTATTCCTGGATGTGGACCATTTTTAAAGTCTTTATTGAATTTGTTACAATATTGCTTCTGTGTTATGTTTGGGGTTTTTGGCCGCGAGGCTTGTGGGATCTTAGCTCCCCGAGGAAGGATCGAACCCGCACCCCCTGCATTGGAAGGCAATGTCTTAACCACCGGACCTCCAGGGAAGTCCCTACACGGTTATTTTGTTTACTTGGTTATCTTATCTCTGGCCTTTTACCAGAATGGCAGCCTCCATGCCGACAAGGGTTTTTGTTTTTTTAAATAAAAAGAGCTGTTTTGTGGTTTCTTGCTGTATTTTCAGCATCTAGTTCAGTGCCCGGCACAGAGTAGGTTCTCAATATTTGTTGAATATGTGAACGAGTGGGGCTGGGGGCAAATACTGGACTCGTGCGTTGGTAATAAAGTGGGGCTGGAGTGTGAGAAAGAACTACTCTCTCCCCACACCCAGCCCCTCAACTCCCTCACCCCCAACTCCCATGTCTTTGACCGAGGCCTTGCCTGGCCACCCTGATGGCCCCGGGAGTCCTGTATGCAGTGCTGTCAGGAAGGCCTCCCCGCTTCCCACCATGGCTGGAGGGCCCCTGAGCAGAGCAGACAGCTCAATGCTGGGCACCTGGGAGGCCCTCTGGGGGTTGCAGGAAATACCCAGGGGAACTTTGGCTAGCGCTCAGCTGAGGGGTGGGGTGGAGGGATGACTCGGGGGCATCTCGCTGTTGCTGCCAAGGCTGTTTTCTTTATGCACACTGGTAGGTAAGGCTAGACGTAGGCAGACCCTTTTCTATCTACCGCAACCCCTAGACCAGCTGCTTGGGCTCTTGCAGATGTTTTAGCTCTGTTTTTGTTGAGTGAGAGGGAAAAAGACAGAACAGCAGGTGTCTACACTGGCTGATCCCGTGAAAGCAGGACGGGCGGTCTTACTTCAGAGAGTTCCTAGAATCCGCGTCTCATCTCTCTAGCCCGCCGCTGGCCCGCCTGCGGGTTTCTTCTTTTGGAGAGCCTTCCTGCCCTGGCAGTGCCCCGCCCATGCCTGCAGCTGGAAGAGGAAAATTGTTTTCCCAGTCTGCCGCTGTGGGGTATCACTGCCAGCTAGGGTCCTCAGTCCTGGTCCTGTTTTCCAATCATCGGGGGAGAAACCAAACAAAAAAATCCCTATGCCTGGACCTGACCTCACTCAAATTAAATCCTAATCTCTGAGGATGGGACCCAGGCAGCACTGACTTAATCAAATCAAATCAAAACAAAACAAAACAAAACAAAAAAATCACCTGGTGCGGTGCTGCCAGGTCTGAGGCCCCCGGGGGGAACCAGTGTAACCGGTGGAGAGATGTACCCTTGTGCCCTGGATCCGGGCCTACTGATCTTTGCCATTGGGCCCCCTCGCCTTGGCCAGTTTACATCTTGCCGGCTCTCAAGGCCCATCTCTGGCCCTCGCGTTTGCAAAAGGCTTCTGGACACAGGGTCTGATCCCACCGAGGGCTCCCTCTCGCCACGTGCTTGCTTTTTTTTTTTTTTTGAGGTACGCGGGCCTCTCACTGTTGTGGCCTCTCCCGTTGCGGGGCGCAGGCTCAGCGGCCATGGCTCACGGGCCCAGCCGCTCCGCGGCATGCGGGATCTTCCCGGACCGGGGCACGAACCCGTGTCCCCTGCATCGGCAGGCGGACTCTCAACCACTGTGCCACCAGGGAAGCCCACGTGCTTGCTTTTGGATGTGGGTGCTGGGTTATTAATCACTCCTTCCTGGGCCTGATCTGACCCTTGTGTTATTATTTATCTTCCCCAGTGTTTACTACTTTGACTCGAAGCCGGGTTATGTACTCTCTCCTCTCACTTAACCCCACTTCCGCTGGGTGCAGAATCAATGCGACAAAGAATTTGGAGCCGCACATGCTCCCATTTGGGAATGAAGGGAGTTGAGAGATGAGAAGGACAGTCCTGGTCCTCTCAGGTCGGCTGGGGAGGGCGAGAGCCGCCCGTAGATCATTCGATTGCAAGGCAGGCGGCAATAAGGGTTTTTGGAGTCGCACCAAACTCCTGGAGGGGAGCTGGCCGGGAAGAAAGTCTACATTTGGGGCTTTACGCTAGCTTTCAGGTTCGGGAGGGGAGGCCCGATTACATTTGGGAAGCAGAGGAGCGCCCCTCAGGGGTTGCCAGCCTTTTAGCACAGGGTGAGCCCACATTAAACATGTATCGATGGGTTGAAGACAGCTCCAGAGGCAGCCGTGGAGCTTCTGGGGACAAGCACACAGCCAGAGGCTGCAGAGAGTGCCTAAGTGCGACCTCCTTTCTTCCTCAGAGTGGACCAGAGCCAGAGGGAGGAAGTAAGCTCTGGAAGGCCACCCAGTGAGCTCCTGATACAGCCAGGCCCCAAATCCAGCCCAGCTGCCCCTTCTCCTTCTAGGGCCTCCGGCTGCTTCCTGGAAGGCAGGATTATTAAACTGATAGACGCCAGAAGGTCCGTGAACTTGGATGAGAAGAAAATTTACATCTTTCTTTTCACTAACCGCTAGCGAAATCTAGCGTTGCCTTTAATGGACGTAGGAAAGAAACCACAGTGAGATTGGCAGTCGCTGTAACTCTGTCACCAACAGAAATCACAGATATTTTCATATCACATTACCGTTATTGCAGATAGTTGCAAATATCATTTACACTCATCATTATTTTGAAATTCTAGCAGTTATTTTGCCTCTCTATTTAATGCATTAAATAAGCACCTATATGGCTATATCACAAGGTATTTGGATGCCTCTTTCAGTATAATTGGCTTGCTTGGCAATTCATGGTGTTTTATTGTACGCGTTTAAAGCATTATCCTGAGAAGGGGTGCATAGCCTTTGCCAGTCTGTGGATGCCACAGGGATCCGTGGTGTAAGAGAGTCCCACCCCTTCTTAAGGGCCGCCGTCCATAAAACACACAGGACACCTTTTGTGGTAGACTCAGTTTGATGGGAGGATTAGCACTCAGCCTTGGTGACAAGAGGGCTGGGTTCCATTGTTAGCCGCTACTCAAGCTCTCTGAACCTCAGCTTCCTTGTCCATGAAATAGGATAATAATTGTCCCCATATTTCCGGGCTGTTACGAGGTGAGGGCACACATGCAGTGTTGGTAGAGGCTTGGTCCAGCGTAAGCGTTCAGTACATACTATGGTAGTTGCCAAACCCCAGTGTGCTGGCCCGTGGGGTCTTGGCTTGGCGAGAATCATTTCTTATCTTGGCTGATTCAAGAAGAAGAAGAAGGAGAAGGAAAAGAAGAACATCTTTGCTGATTTGTCCAACTTTTTCAAACCTCAGTTCCCAGGTATCAAAAACTATCGTTCTGAGGTCACACGGACTAAAATACATTTTTTTGACTGAAACTGTAACTTATATATCAGAAAGTGCACTTATCTTAAGTGTACAACTCAATACATTTTTACATATGTCTAGATTCGTGTCCTCACTACCCAGTTCAAGATACAGAATATTTCCAGCATTCCAGAAGGTTCCCTCTTGCCCCTTCTCAGTCAATGCTACCCCACCTTTTCTTTTTTTATTTATTTTTAACACAAACCTCTTTTAAAATTTATTTATTTATTTATTTACTTGGCCGTGTCGGGTGTTCGTTGCGGGCACGCGGGATCTTTCGTTGTGACACGTGGACCCTTCGTTGTGGCGTGCAGGCCCTCTAGTTGTGGTGCACGAGCTCCAGAGAGCTTGGGCTCAGTAGTTGTGGCGCTCGGGCTTAGTTGCCCTGCGGCATGTGGGATCTCAGTTCCCCGATCAGGGGTTGAACCCATGTCCCCTGCATTGGAAAGCAGATTCTTAACAAGTGGACCACCAGGGAAGTCCCAACACAAACTTACTATTTTATATTTATTTACTTACTTTTGGCTGCGCCACGTGGCTTACAGGATCTTAGCTCCCTGACCAGGGACTGAACCTGGGCCACGGCAGGGAAAGTGTCGAGTCCTAACCACTGGACCGCCGGGGAACTCCCCCTACCCCGCTTTTTAAACCACCAGCCCGAGTTCTACCACCATTGATTAATTTTGCCTGGTCTGGAACTTCACGTAAATTGAATCAGAATGTAGGTACTCTTTCATGCCTGGCTCTGTTCAGTCCGAACGTCTGTGAGGGTCATCTCTGTTGTAACATGTGTCGCTAGCTCTTTCTCCTGCATTGCTAGGTGGTATTCCATTGTATGAATACACTACAATTTTTTTATCCATTCTCCTGTTGACGGCAATTTGGGTTGTTTTCATTTTTTTGGTTCTTATGAAGAAAGTTGCCACAAATGTTCGTATCCGTGACTTTGTGAGGGTGTGTGTACTCCTTTCTCTTGGGTGTTCCTAGGAGTGGAATTCCTGGGTCAGAATATTTTCGTGTGTTTCTGTTTAGTTCCAGTTACCTTTAAAAAGATGGATTCTATCAAGAACGAGGCTTAGATAGTGCGTTAGGTGGGACAGCGGCTCGTGAACCAGGGGTTTCCCTATACCTGCCTCCCCAGTCTCACCTGGTGATTTTTCCAGACACAAGGCAACAGGAATTCCAGTCCTGAAGTGTTTTTAAAAGTTGATATTATTGTCATTAATAACCAGCCTTTGTTTGCCAAGCATGACTCCCTATTTTAGTCCAAGAAAGGGGCCGCAGTGCAGAAGCAGGTGAGGGTGAATTGGAGATAGACACGCGGGAAAGAACTTCCAAAGGGAGTTGAGAAGCCAGGTCCAGGGGCCTGACATACCTTGGAGGGGATTAGAGCAAGCCGGAGCAGCCAGCTTGTGTATTCATACAATGGAATAGCACCTAGCAATGCAGGAGAAAGAGCTAGCGACGCATGTAACAACAGACATGACCCTCACAGACGTTCGGACTGAACAGAGCCAGGCATGAAAGAGTACCTACATTCTGATTCAATTTACGTGAAGTTCCAGACCAGGCAAACTTAATCAATGGTGGTAGAACTCGGGCTGGTGGTTTAAAAAGTGGGGTAGGGGGAGTTCCCTGGCAGTCCAGTGGTTAGGACTCTCCAGAGGGAGACAGCCCAGCTTCCCCTCTCTCTTCTTCTTCCTCTACTTCCCTGCCCACCCGGCAGCAAATCCCTCAAGGTGACCAACTAGGGCTGACCAACCTGACCTCTGTCTCCGGGTATGCATTTTTAATTAAGCAGGTGGCATGTCACAGCTCAGTCGCCTTTCACTAGCAGTCTCCTGCCTCTTCCTCTCAACAAATAGCTTCTTCACGGGAGGGAGGCTTTCCGTAAACCCCAACTCCAGGGCTTCCAATTAAGTAACAGCTTTATACCTTGCACCTTCTTTTTTTTTTTTTGCGGTACGCGGGCCTCTCACTGTAGTGGCCTCTCTCGCTGCGGAGCACAGGCTCTGGACGCGCAGGCTCAGCGGCCATGGCTCACGGGCCCAGCCGCTCCGCGGCACGTGGGACCTTCCCGGACCGGGGCACGAACCCGCGTCCCCTGCATCGGCAGGCGGACTCTCAACCACTGCGCCACCAGGGAAGCCCACCTTGCACCTTCTTAATCAGGGTGAACCCCGGGTGGTTGACGCCAGGCAGGTTTTTCGAAAACGCTGGATCTCAAAGTGTGGTCGCTGGACTGACAGCCTCAGCATCGACTGGGAACTGGTTAGAAATGCCAATTCCTGGGCCCTACCCCAGGCCTCAGGATCAGAAGGTCGAGGCCCAGGAATGGGTGTTTTGACAAGCACTCCAGGGGATTCTGATGCACACTGAGGTTTGAGAACCACTGATCCATTGAGGTTTGCAACCTTGGCCTCACATTGGAATCACTTGGGGATTTAAAAATACTGCAGCCTGGTCCACCCCCAGGGATGCTGATGTAATTGGTCTGGGATGCGTAGTCTGGGTCTCCGCATTTTTAAAGCTCCCAGGGTGATTCCACTGTGCAGCCAAATGGAAAACCTTGCATCTAGGAGAAAGCTCTTTTGTTCTATTATCTCCCTGGGCTTCCTGGGGACCTGGCTTAATGCCTCGAGGATGCAGAGGCCAAGTGGCATTGCACAGGCAGCGCTCACCTGCACACACAGCAGGCAGTGGGCATCTCTTCTTGAAATTGCCTGTGGTGGGAGTGTTTACATCACCGAAATGGGCACATGCTACAAATCAGGGCTGTCATCCCTGGAGAACTTTTGTTAATCATCAGTGGGTCACCACTGGGCCGGTACCCTGATTGGAGAACCCAGGCATGGCTGCAGACGGGGAGGGTCAGGACCCAGGCCAGAGGGCCCATTACGGATTGAAATCAGTGAGGGGCCATCTAGAATGTGTGTCAGCACTCAGGATCAAAATATGGGTAAAACATGGGGACAGGAAGAGCTACCTAATTTGGGGACCTGGAACAAAATGAAAATTCAAGGTTCTTTATTCAAAAAGGAGGAAAAAGCTGCCATGAAAGGTACTAACATATGAAACTTTTCCCTTTCTTCTGCAGTCTCTCTTTCAACCAATCATGTTTTTAATTTGCTACTTCATGTCGTGTCCCCTTGGGTACAGGGATACTTCTGGGGCAAGTGTACACCGTCACAGGGTCTTGGGGGTCCCGCCTTACCGTTCTGAACCCTTGGCCCACCAGCTGCCAGGTTCCCCCTTTCTTCAGTCAGACCTATGTGGTCTTCCGGCAGGGGAATTCATTGTCGTCTTTACACAGGAATACCCTAAGCTGCCTCCCTGCTGAGATGTGCTTGGTACCAGATGTGGGTGGTGCTACCAGCCTGGGGTAGGCGTGGCCACCACCGTGCCCCTCCCTACTGTCCTGGGAGAGCCCATCCCATCTCAGCCCTCCTACCAGGGATGGAGAGCCTGGTTGGTTGCTGGGTGGATGGGCAAGGAATGGGGGAGACTGTCATGAGCTGAGCCTCCAAGTCCCCTTTATTATCCTATTAGACTTCACTTACCAAACAACAGTCCAAAGATAAAATTGTTCAGCATTTCAAGATGGCCACTGCAGAGCATTAAACCCCCAGCCCAGGACCCTTCTGAGCCCAGTGCCCCGTGTGATCAGCCATGGAGCCGGCCCAGCCTGATGATACGACGAATGCTCAAAAGGCTTAGTTTGACAAGACTTGCCACTAGAGGGGTTGCCTATATGTCCTCAGTATTTGACCTCTAAGTCAGGGTACATCCCGGCCAGCTGGACACCCACCCTGGGCGGCGGGAGTCCAAGAGAGTAGATTCAGCGCACGCCTGGACCAAAGTAGGACATGATGTAGCCATTATTGATTTTCCTATAGAGAGTGAACTTTTCATTAAAACAATCACATAAATTATTTAATGCACCCCCGCACAGCAGTCTCCGGTAGTTTATATAACCAAGAGGGACGAGCTCAGGCAGGGCCTTGAATAGACTCCAGAGCATGTGGTCCATGACTTGAGGGGGTTGGGGTCATGACTTAATAAAACTGTTGTGTTTTTTTTTTTCTCTAGAGCATTGGGATCACACATGGTCCTATCCCTTCCATCTCTGGTAACTTGGGTACCAGGAGCCACTCTTCTTGAAATGAGACCAGCTTCAACTCCATCTTACCCTTATCACCCCTGTTTTAAAAGAGCAAAGTGCTCCTAGGCGCTTTGTCAGTTGTGGGCCATTCCCCACTCTCTTTTTTCTGCCTTGGTCAGAAGAGCAGGGAGGCTGGGACCGGTGAAGCACAATAGATAAAATGCCACCCTTTTCCAAAATGTTGCATAAACCCTCCAGAAAGCGACCTTCCAGGGAGCAGAAGGATTGCCTTGGAAACTCTGTTCTTAACTTCTTTCAGTAACTCATTCCCCACTGTTGTGCCAGCCTGGATAGAAAAGTGATTTTTGCATCGAATAGCTAATGATGATCGTTAAGTACCCAACAGCTTCAAACCTGCTTTGGGCCTTTCGGATTTTTAAAGGGATTTTTACCATTTGGCCTCTGAACATTTCGAATTACAGTACATTTGAAGGAAGCAATTTTTTATTTTTAGACAGTAGGTTATAGAGTAATTCCTTTGCTTGTGTGCTTACTTTTTTGGAGCTCCTGGTGTGAAAAGAAAAGCCATTCACTTCTGCCCAGGCGGAGGAGGGTGGAGCCCTGCTTGTTGACTGGATGGCCCCCATCTCTGCCTTTTGTCTCTAGCTGTCTTGGGTGGAGGGCTATTGCACATGGGGTTAATTGCCCGGTCGTAACTCTGGTCGTTAAAATTCAAGAGGTGTGCGCTGTAAGACACTTGAGGTAGATGAACTGTCCCGTAACTTTTTATATACGGCACTCCCCCCATTTGTGTTCCCACACTACTGTTGGTCTAAGCCAATGAGGACTCAGTGAGCAGGCCCCAGCCAGTCCAGGAGGCCTCAGCCAGGTCCCTTCTTGTGTTAACGCTTGTTTCCAGCCACAAAGGGTTTGTGTCTTCAATTACAAAATACACCACCTCCTCCTTTCCCTCTAGTCACAGTTCCAACTTAAATTAAGATCTAATTTTTTTATTATCGTTTTTTTTCTCTTTCCCAGTGCCTCTCATGCTCCTTTTGGAAGGTTCCTTTTGAAATTTATCTTCTTTGTGTCAATACTTCACAGCGGTCGAACTGGAAGATTTTTCACCAATGCAATATAACAAAAGCCACCCCCCCCAAAAAAGAAAAAGATCCCCGATGATTGACCCTTCTGGTTAAGATTCTTCAAACTGGCCAGCAGCAAACGGCTTCCTCATTGGCTCTGTCGCTTGGAATCCTCCACTACCTTGTGGTACCATCTTGGGAACATTCGAGAACAAAATGGAGAATGAGGAAACTTCATCTGCTTGGGCCATGGAGACGGTCTGCCATCTGTGGGGAAGCTCTAATTTCACGGGCTGGGTTCCTTTCCTCATGCAGAACTACAAGCCACACAGATCAGCCTTGTAGGAGCCTTCCAGTGTGGTTAGCACCTCATTCTCTGTATCTTCTATCCCCTGCTGCGAACTCTGTCATCTCCCTGCCTCTGGATTCTGCCCCTGCCATCCCTCCCCTCCCTCCTGCCCTGTTAGAACGTTCTGCCCTCAGTTTCTCACATACCCACAGACTCCTTTCTCACTTGTAGAAATCCTATCTCTCCTTTCCAACTCCTTTTTGGCACAGAAACAAATCATCTTCCTTAATAGATTGTAAATTTCTTGAGGGCAAAGACCGGTGATATGAGCCTTTCTCACAGCGTAACACACCAGAGGAAGCTCTAGAAAGGACCAGCGACAGCGAGCCAGGCCAAGCACACTGCTTTTCTTCTGCCTGATTACCCTTGGGTCAGCCTGACTGACCCCTGAAGGAACTGGAAAAGTTAGGGGAGCAGGCTTCTGGCATCTACAGGAGACCCGCTTCTCTCTGAGAGTTGTTTCATTCTCTCCCTACTTTGAGAGAGAGGATTCTTCCTCCGTTGGATTGCTGGTAGCCAAGCATGGGTTCAGGGCCCTGTTTTTATAAATGAGGGACTTATCTGGAGCTTGTTTGACACAGTTTACCAGCAGCTAGAAACACTCCAGCTGGGTGAGTGACATCACCTCCTGCATCAACGAAGAAGGTTTCAATAGAAATTGATGAGAAAAAGCTACCCAGACTTCTTGGGCTCCCGTGAGTAAAAAGTCAACAAGGAGAGTGGAGTTCCAGAGCAGGTAGATTCAGGGCTGTGATGCTACCACCACCCCAGTTCTTGGCTTTGCTCCCTCGGGCGGGCTCCATCTCTAGATCTCTGTGGCTGCCCTTGCTGGCTTCCAGCCCACCCCTGGTGGTTTTCTGATGGTGGTACCTCCGGACCTCTCCCCAGGTAGCACCCAATCCTGTAAAAGAGAAAAAATTCTTTCCCCAAATCCCGGACAAACATTTCCTTCCATTTCACTGGCTCTGGGCTGCAGCTGGACATCAGAAACATTCATTGGCCTAAGACCCTCAGGGCTGGGGATGTTGTGAGTTGAATTTCTAGGAATGGCCCTTTAAGATCCCATGTCCCCTCACAAGCTGTACATTTAATGAGATTTCACTCCTATGATTGTGTTATGTTATGTGGCCCAGCTGACCTTTAAAAAGGGAGATGATGGGCCTAATCGAATCCCACGATCCTTTAAAAGCAGAGAACTTTCTCCGGCTGGTGGCAGAAGCCGAAGAAGAAGGAAAAGTCCTAGAGATTCAAAACAGGAGGACAACTTGACGTACCCTGGCTGGCTTGAAGATGGAGGGGGCCGGGTGGAAAATGTGAGGAGGAACTAGGTTCGGCCAACAACCTGAAAGAGCTTGGAGTGGATCCTCTCCCAGGGTTTCCAGAAAGGAACGCAGTCCCGCCGACACCTTGATTTTAGCCTTGTGAGCTTCTAAGCAGAGAATCGGGCTGAATGACTCTATGCCGGGGTTTCTGACCCGTGGAAACTGTGAGCTAATAAATGGATGGTGTTTTAAGCTGCTAAGTTTATAATAATTTGTGATGCAGCAAAAGAAAACTAACACGGGGTTAAAGCCAGCTCCATGCCAGACACGTAGTTGAGAATGGAGGCAGAGTGGTCTCCTGTGTAAGGTTGCCAGATAAATAAAAATACAAGACTCTCAGTTAAATTTGAACATCAGATAAATTTACAATGTTGCGTTAGTTTCAGGTATACAGCAAAGTGATTCAGTTATGCTGAATATATATGTATATATATATACTGAATATATACACATATATATACATTGTTTTAAAAATTCTTTTCCATTATAGGTTATTACGAGATTACTAATATATTTTTAAGTATAAGTATGTCTCCATTTTGAATTTCAGATAAACAATGATTTTTGTTTCAGTGTAAGTACATCCTGTGCAATATTTGAGATATACTTATACTAAAAACTGATTCATTAAACAATTGAAAAATTAAACAATTAATTGAAAAAAAACAATTGAGATTCAAATTTCACAGCCCAAGTCCACATATAGGCGCTCTGGTCGACAGCTGACCTCCTAGATGACAGCCAGCATCTACCGCCAGGCCTGTGCGTGTACCATCTTGCATGTGCAGCCCAGTTGACCCTCCGGAGGACTCCACCTCCAGGGAGCACCTGATTGCAATCATAAATGGTTGGTTTGTGTCACCACATTGTGGGGTGGTTTGTTATACAATAATAGAGCATTGAAACAGGGAGAATGTTCTCTTCATGGATATGACAATTATTTTCAGGGGGATAAGCAGGACTTTCTTCCCCTTACCACCGCTCCCTCCCCACCTTGAAACTCATTCCTTAACCATTCCATACCACTGCTGGTGAACTGAACTTTTCACATTCACAAATGTGGCAGCATAGCCGCTGAGGGCAAAGGCAGATCAGTCAGACGAATCTTGGCTTCTATCTGACTTTCTGCAAATTACTTCACCTCTTTCAGCCTTGGATCACCCATCTGTAAAATGGGCATGATGGGCTGCTCCCCCCAGTTACAGCACGGTTGTGAGGATCCCATGAGAACATAGAGTGCCTGGCATATAATAAATGATTAATAAATGTTAGCTATTGTTATTATGACTAATGACCTGCAGCAATGATTTTCATAAAAACTTCTATCTAATTATTGGCAGGAAGAACCCTAGTTTAATTGTCATGTATCCAAAGCCATTGTTGGCGGCAGCGATCTCCCAGCTTGCACCTGGTGCTTGGTTTGTAACCCCCGACACGCATCACCTGGGTCACCTTGGAGCACATTTGGCACTAGTTGAGCTTGGAGGATTCATTAGGAAGTCACACTATCAAAGATGAATGACTTTCTTTTTTTAATGATTTAGGTGGGTGTTTAGTTATAATTGTCTTAAATTAGAAAAAAAATTCTCCTGGTAGAGATTACCGTAGCCCTGCTTGATGGCCTGGAACCATGGTGGCACCTTGGTCACTCTGTTATCTCAAAGTTACCCTGTCCCTGAGGGATCCCTGAGCAAGTCTCTGAGCAGGTGTGGGAGTGGGGGTCTTCTAGTTAGAAATTGTCCTGATCAGCTCAGTTTCATGGGAGGATCCCTTTTATCCCCAGTTCCATTCAATGTTAAAGCTACACTTCCACCCCTCACCAGCAACCAGAGAGGTTACACGCCAGGAGTCCGGGAGAAGTAGCGTCGATGGGGAAGGTTTTCTTAGATTGAAGTATAGTTGTTTTATAATGATGTTTCTGGTGTACAGCAAAGTGATTCCGTTATACATATATACATATGTATATATATTCTTTTCCCATATAGGTTATTACAAGATATTGAATATAGTTCCCTGTGCTACACAATAGGACCTTGTTGTTTATTTTATATATACTAGTTTGTATCTGCTAATCCCAGACTCCTAATTTATCCCCCCTTTCCCCTTTGATAACTATAAGTTTGTTTTCTGTCTGTGGGTCTGTTTTTGTTTTGTAAGTTCATTTGTGTCATATTTTAGATTCCACATATGAGGGATATCACATATTTGTCTTTCTCTGCCTGACTTACTTCACTTAGTATGATAATCGCTAGGTCCATCTGTGTTGCTGCAAATGGCATTATTTTGTTCTTTTTCATGGCTGAGTAATATTCCATCGCATATGTGCACCACATCTTCTTTATCCATTTACGTGTCGATGGACACTTAGGTTGCTTCTGTGTCTCAGCTATTGTAAATAGTGCTGCAGTGAACACTGGGGTGCATGTACCTTTTCGAATTATAGTTTTGTCCGGATATATGCTCAGGAGTGGGATTGCTGTGCCAACTACAAATTGGCACGTGCCGTCTACTCTACAAGGATTAAATCATGAGCCGCTGCAGCTGCTGACCTTCAACACCCCCTGAAAGGATTTCAGGGTGGAGATCAGGAATGAGGCGCTCTGTGCTCTGGGAAAAACTGGCAGAACAGGTCTTTAGATAGTTAGATATTTTCAGGAGAAGATTTTATGAGCCAAATTCTTGCATCTCTTTGTATCTAGAAAAGCATTAAAATCATTAATGGTGACATCTGCTCCTCGTGACTAGCAGCCAGCCTCTGCCAACATGTGTGCTTCGCCGCACGTCCCCCTTCACTAAAGTCACATAGAACACTGACCTTCCGCCTGCCTCTCTGGAGCACTTCCTCAGAGCTCTCTGAAATGCCGTCTCCTGGGCTATTGTCCTCATTTTGCCCCCAATAAGACTTAACTCACAACTCTCATGTTGTGCATTTTTTTCATTCGACAGCTGGATCATATGGTAGTTCTATTTTTAGTTTTTTAAAGAACCTCCATGCTGTTCTCCATAGTGGCTGCACAAATTTACATTCCCTCCAACAGTGTAGGAGGGTAACCTTTTTTCCACACCCTTGACAGAAGTTTTGAAACCTGTGCTGCCTCTTTTTGGGGGCGTTCTTCACTTTCTTTGGATTCACTGACACCTTTGCGAATCTAATGAAAGCTATGCACCCATTCCCTGGAAGCAATGCACACAGGCATGCACTTTTGCTGATAATGCCAAGGAATCCTGAACCCCCTGAATTCTGGTGCATGGCTGGCTTCTAGGCTACACATCATTGCTTTGGGTATTCTGAAGTCTGTCCCATGGGAAGCCACCCCAGCGCGGAGACCGCTTTTCGTCCCCACAGAGTCATTTTCCTTGAACGGCATCTAGAGGTTCTCCATCAGCCTATTTTGAAAGAAGTTGAGAAAGTCTCTATGGTTGTGCAGAGGTGTACCTTGCTCGCCCTCATTGCCATATAGCAGTGTGCGTGTGGGTAGAAAGCCTTGTGTTCTGTTGGTTGTGTGTAACGTGAGAATATCGTTCATGATATTATATTTATGCTAATCCACGGTGGAAACTTGCCTCCTTGATCTGCACGTTAAGAACACTTGTGCTTCTCCTGATTGTTGGCTTTGCTTTTACATCACCAGCTCTGTAAATCACAGTGTGACCCAGCTTCCTTTTTCGCATGGGTTGCTAGGGAACTCAGCCTCAAACTTGTGTTCTGCTTCCAGTATTCTTGTATAGTCTCCTCACTCTTAGCTCCATCTTACTTTCCTTTCCTTGTTTTCCCTTTATCTCCTTCGTTCTTATTTGTCCCTTATTTACTTGTAATTTATTTTATGCTGTTCTAGTGCATGCATCTTTGCAAACCTTAAATACATCTTTGGAACAAGGCAGATATAAATCAATAAAAATGCAGAGTGGCTAATGGAAGCTCTGGACAGCTTTCTCTTTGTGAAAACAATTGTCCCTGAATATAGAGGTCTGTTTCACCGGGATATGGAGGGCAGTTGAGGAGGGAGGTGAGAGAAGAAATGAGGAGAGCCTTGAGGAGTCTTTAAGCAGAGAAGTGCACATGGCTAGGAAATCTACCCTTACTGGACTAGAAAAAAGTTCAGGTCATTGAATTTGGACTTTTTCCCCCTATCTTCCATTAAAAACAATAATCACAACCCTCCCCCACCCCATGCCGGAAGATATGCATTTTAAAAATAAGGTGATTTTAAAAAAGGTATTTTATCATGGAGAATTTCAAATATACCTGGAAGTAGATTAAACAGAATAGTGAGCCCCCATGTACCGCTCACCCGGCCTCAATAACCATCAATCCATGGCCAGTCTTGCCTTATTCATGTGCTTCTCCTGTGTGATTATGATTTTCAATTTTTAAATGAAATATATGTATATATATGTGTATATATATATATGTGTGTGTATGTATATATATATATATATATATATATATATATATATATATATACATACATCCTGTAAGTAGACACTGAGTTTTCTATCAAGTAAGGAGTGTGGCTCTGGGCTCACAGCAGCCGCTGAAGGCTGGCGTGTTGGTCCCAGCCCTTCACCCCCGCATCCCGGCTTCCGCTGTCTTCACCTGACAAAGCACTCCGCTCCATAAATTGTCTCAGGCCACACCGTGATTGTCAAAGGCTCTTTCAAACAGGGGAAAGGAAGGCACCGCTCTCCCTGCCCGGCTGTCTGATAATCACTGGGCTAGAAGACAGCCGCAGAAACAGCTTGGAGAAAATACTTTATTCAGTAGCAATTATTCTTCAAACACTGAGTTTTACTTTCTTCAAAAGCTTTTAATTATGGAAATTTTCAAACATAGTCAAGAGCAGAGAGAAGAGTGTAACGAACCTCCATCATGAATCCATGACCCAGCTTCAATAACTCCTCCAAAAAAAATTTTTTTTTCTGGCCGCCTCATGCGGCAGGTGGGATCCTAGCTCCCTGAACAAGGATTGAACCCTTGGCCTCCGCAGTGGAAGCACAGAGCCCTAACCACTGAACCATCAGGGAATTCCCTCCTCCAGCATTTATGAAGAAACGAGCTTGCGTTTCAAGATTGCTGATTTATCATTTGTCTTCCCTCTTCAAACTCCATCAAAATGGTCAAAAAGTAAAAATAAAAAAAATAAATATGTTGGGGGGTCCTGAGGGGAAGTGTGACTACAGATGTACCAGTTTTGTAGTCATTAAAGCTGGGTGATGGGTCCATGGGGGATTCCTTACAATATTAAAAATAGTTAATTGTAGTAAGATACACGAAACATAAAATTTACCGTTTTTAAGTGTCCGGTTCAGCAGCGGTAAGTACAGTCACATTGTTGTGCAACCAATCCCCAGAACTTTTTTCATCTTGCAACTCTATTCCCATTAAACACCAAGCCTTGCCCCCCGCTACCTCCCGTCCCATCCTCCCCGCCGCCCAGCCCCTGGCAACCACCTTCTTTCCACTTTCTGACTCTATGATTTTGATTACTAGGCACCACACGTAAGCGGAATCTTACAGTATTTGTCTGTTTGTAACTGGCTTATTTCACTTAGCGTAATGTTCACTATACATTTTATCTACTTTTGTACATACATGAAGTTTTTCATACTGATGGGGGTTGTCACCCAGGAAACCAGCCCCTCCCCCAGTGGCTGGAGAAAAGGGCACGCGTGGCCCAAGTTGGTGGACAGTAGGCAAGGCAGTCCCTACGCTCAGAGAACATGCTAGCAAATGTCAGCAAGGAAAGGTGGCTTGATCCAAGTCCTTCGTCACCGAAACGGTCCTGAGAGTCCGGGCTTCCGTAACCAGAACTGGCTTTCCCTGTCTTGAGAGCGGGCATTTTTCACTGGAGCTTAGAAAATGCCCACCAGCCTCCACTGTAGATAAGCCTAGAGCTTCGTCTATAATAGGAACAGACAGTACAGAATTATCAAACGTATTCGAGGAAAACCAACATTGTGAAAGAGAGGCACCAAACTAAACAAACAAGAGAACTAATCCCCACAGAATTCTCCCAGGATATGGAGAGAGATTTCAATTAAGTAAGTGCTATCCATAAATAAAGAGCTGATTGCTGTCAAAAGAATATATCAGAGTTCTGGGAATGAAAAAAAAACTGCTAACATCAGAAGCTCATTGGATGCGGTAGCTGATCGGCCATGGGCAGAGACTGAACTGTTGCCTAGGCTGAAAGATTCTCTCAACAGGTACAAAAAGACAGGGAGATTTAAAAAAAAAGTATCAGAGAAAAATTAAGAGACATGGATCAGGACCTGAAATTCACATATCGATCTAATAGGAATTTTCAGAAGCAAAGAACAGAGAGCTTGTGGGAGAGGAAATTATCAAAGTAATACTAGAATAAACAGCTTCCCTGAGCTGGAGAAAAACTTCAATCTTTAAATTTAGAGAGCAGACCAAGTGCCCAACAGGAAGATTTATAAAAGACCTGTGCCTAAAGGCATGGCGATTTTGAACTCCGAGGGTAATTACAAAGGAAATCCACATTTTCCAGAAAGATAAAAAATAGTAACCTAGCGTGAAACACCTCAGCTGGAAAGCTAGAAGACAATGTTGCAATTTCTTCAAAGTTCTGAGGGAAGATTATTTTGAGATTTGAATCCCATACTTACATCAGCCAGGGTATAACCAGGGAAAGAGGGACCAGGGACTGCATCTCTTTGGAGGCGGGAACGTCAAGTTTCTCCTTTTCTCCTGCCTTCTCACCTCCCGCCAATGCCTCCTATTGGCAGAACCTACGAGAAAGGCACCTGGGAAATGTCGTTTGCTATCTCTCAGCCCCAGCAGTACACAGCTGAGTTTAAAAGGGCGGGTATAGCGCTGAGACAAGTAAGTGTATTCAAGTGTGGGATCATATGAAGGATGTTTTCGGATACAGAAGGACTTGGTAAGTTTAACACTTTCTGAATGAATTATTCGAGGTGTTCTCCATCAGACCAATCCAGTGAACCAATGGAAGAAAGAAGACAGAACTGTCGGACACAGCAAAGACCAAGACAAATGTCCTGTGTCTGTGGCGTCCCCTGTGAGGGAACCAGTGTGGTGCAGAACATCCCAATTCAGCTGCCTGTTCACTTTCTGTGGAGAAGCTTGACGGGCGAGGGAGGGAGAGCGGGTGAGTGAATGTGCGGGAAGGTGGTCTCTGAATGTTGTTTCATCGGAGGTTGAGAGGCGGTGGAGGTATCGGGTCTTCCCTGGGAAAATACTTGATCCTGATCCCATCGCCTTTCCCCTTTTAGCAAAGCAGGATGAGCCCAGCAGTGTTCAGGGACCCCTCTGCTGGTAGCATCCCCACCTGGGCCTCCTGTGCTCTCGTTCTGGCCTCTGGTTCTTTGGTGCCCGCTGCCCAGCCAGCCTCTCTGGCCCCGCCCTGTGCTCTCCCCAACACAACCTGCTCTGGGCTGACCAGAGCTACATCATTTGCCATTTAATTTGCACTTTCATAGGAAATAATAGATTAACCGAAGGCTTGAAGCACCGACTTTAGACTTTCAGGCTATTTATGGCCAGTGGAAGGGAGGGAGGGCTATTTCGGGACTTTGCAAATTGTTCCAGAGAGGCCATGGTTTTATATAAGCATTTCCAGGGAGGAGAGTCATGCAAAGACGAGAGAGAAATGGAGGTTGGTGGAGAGCTGGTGAGGGAAGGGTGGGGACGGTGCAGGTCCTCCGGATGCCACCTGATGAAAACCACCTTAAAAAAGGATCTTAAGGGCTTTCCTGGTGGCGCAGTGGTTGGGAGTCCGCCTGCCGATGTAGGGGACACGGGTTCGTGCCCCGGTCCGGGAAGATCCCACATGCCGCGGAGCGGCTGGGCCCGTGAGCCATGGCCGCTGAGCCTGCGCGTCCGGAGCCTGTTGCTCTGCAACGGGAGAGGCCACAACAGTGAGAGGCCCGCGTACCGCAAAAAAAAAAAAAAAAAAAAAAAAAAAAAAAAGGATCTTCAAAAGCTCAGGTAATAAAGACACGGATTTCCCAAATGTGCCAGGTACTGGTAATTGCCTACCCCTGACCATTGTTCTCTTTTCCTCACTTCTTGTCTTGGTCTACTCAGGCTGCCATAACAGAGTGCCACACACCAGGTGGCTCAAACAGCAGCGGTTTATTTTCTTACAGTTTGCCAAGTCCAAGATCAAGATGGCGGCACCTTGGCAGGGCTGGTTTCATCTTGAGATCTCGCTCCATGGCTTGTAGCTGGTCACCTTCTCTCTGTGTCTTCACATGGTCTTCCTTCTGTATGTTGTCCGTGTCCTAATGGCGTCTTCTCCTCAGGACGCCAGTCAGATTGCATTAGGGCCAGTTCTAATGACCCCATTTAACTTAATCACTTCTTTAAAGACCCTATCTCCGGGCTTCCCTGGTGGCGCAGTGGTTGAGAGTCCGCCTGCCGATGCAGGGGACACGGGTTCGTGCCCCGGTCCGGGAAGATCCCACATGCCGCGGAGCAGCTGGGCCCGTGAGCCATGGCCGCTGAGCCTGTGCGTCCAGAGCCTGTCCTCCGCAACGCGAGAGGCCACAACAGTGAGAGGCCCGCGTACCGAAAAAAAAAAAAAAAAAAAAAAGAATTAAAGACCCTATCTCCAAATACGGTCATACTCCGAAGCACCGGGAGTTAGGACTTTAACATATGAATTGTAGGAATACACAAGAAGCCCCTGACATTCATAGAGCTCCGATTTTATGGATGACGGCAAGGTGCCAGGCTCGATTGTAGCTACTGGTCAATAAAATGTTAAGCTGGAGTTCTTGGGTGGAATTTCTGGAAAGCTCTTTAGAAGGGAGGCCGAATCAGCTTGGGAGCCCCCTTCTGCCCTTTCTCTTTACCCTGCCTGAAATTCTGATGTGATGGCTGGAGGTCCAGTGGCCATCTTAAGAGCCTGGGGTGATGGTAACCCCCTCAGAACGAAAAAGAAAAGGGCTGGTCCTTGGTGGCTTTATGGAGCAACCGTACCAGCCCTGGATGGCCCACCTCTGGACTGATATTACAGGAGAGAAAAAGAAATCCCTCTCTTTTTTAAGCCACCAGTTTTCAGGCCTGTGTTACTGCAGTTGAACATAATATCTAATCGTCAGGGCAATAAATACTTTCATTCTCCAGTCCTAGAAACGTGTTCCCTGCAGCTTGACAGGGCAATCTGTAAGGTGGGGCCGGGCTGGAGAAGCAGCAGGTTGGGGAAACCGTGTCTCCGCCACTGATGGAAAAGAGACAGAGAGCGACGCTCCGCGCGGATGACTCCGTAGCTGAGAAATTGGCAGGCGGCGTTAGCCCCTCTGTGGATCTCGAAACAGACGGCGTTTGAAGTGGGGTGGGGATGCCATCCTGCGTCTTCTGAGAAGCACCTGAGGATAAAAGCTCTGGAAGCTGAGGTGTCTGTAAAAGTGACATGCCGAGAATCACTGAATGGCTGTGAAGGCTCCTCGGGCCCTCTACGTTCCCTCTGCGGAGAGCAGGAGGCCCCTCCGCTTACGCAGACGTTGTCCTACTCTCGAGGGGTCAGTGTGAGTGGCGTTCGTCTGGTGGGGTGTCACCGGTGGGGAGGGAGGGCTGTCGCTGCACGGAGCACGTGGGTAAGGCTTTCAGTGGCATCTTCTCCCTGGGCATGCACTCAACATACGAAATGAACCTGAAGCTGGGATTCGTACATGACAGCAGGGAGATAAGCAGGGAAGAAAAGGCACATGAGGGGGATGATGAATATTCTATTTGTGACATTTCTCCTGTATTCAGTCAAATAGAAGAAAGTGTTCAAATAACGAGCAGTCACTTTGGTGGCTAGTGTTGCAGTTCCTTGGTAACGCGGCACTTAACTCGCTCCCTTCTGAGGAGGGGCGGCCTTTCGTGGGGTGCTGGGGGCAGGTGGGGCGGGGGCGTGGGAACCAGGTAGAGACTCTGGGAGAACGTTCCAGGCCCAAGTCTGCCCCTGACTTTTGCTGGAGGGGGACCCTGAGCCTCTTTCTCTCTGCTCTTCCCCCCATGGAAAGAATGGAAAGGAAGATGTTCTGTGGTGGGTGGGAGGAACCAAATAGGGCCCTGGTGTGTGAGGGAGATATGAGTCCTAGGGATGGATACAGGGGTGCCCAGTCCTGGGCCTGACCCCTGGCCCTGAGCCCTGGTCTGTTCCTGCTTTGCCACAAAGGCACACATGCCAGCTGTGAGCTGTTCTGAGGGGGCGTCCGTCTTAGCTTGGATGAAGGAGTTGATTCGTGATGGGGGTAGGTATGAGAGAGAAGGAAAGGAAGTCGACACGGAATGTGGTACAATGCGCAGATGAGCGCTGGGGGCCATCGGGGCTCAGTCCCACTGAGGACCTCTAAGAGACAACGTAAAGCTTGCTCACAGGCTCAGGGGCACGAGCCACCCATTCTGTCCAGCAGCAGGAGCGCCAACCCTGCAGCCCTTCAATTTCCCTGGCACGCAGCCCAAGCGTGCTCCCGTGCACAGGAAAAGCCCTCGGGCAGAGCTGCAGACGCCTTCAGTAAAACACTGGTGGTGTGGGATCAGTCAGTGCCAAGGGGTACAGATGCGGCGTTGGGAGTGACTGCTTCTGTGCTCGGGCAGTGTGTTGCCTGGGTGTACGTACAGGTCTGGGCCAAGTAAATGCTATCACATACACCAGTTTGTTTCCAGATCCATCCCTGCCTTTTCTAGCCTGTTCTGTCTCAAGGGGAACTGCATTTCCCTGCCCCCTTGCTTTCTGACTTCCTGGTATGTTTGGCCAACAGGAGACACTGATGGAAGTCCCAGGGCAGGAAGAGGGAAGTCACCAGGGTATTTCTCCCCACATCCCTGCAGCAGCTGGGTCTCCTCCACAGCTTCAGTTTCTTTCATAGACTGTGGCTGCAACTTTTGCCAAGTGGCCCCAGCTTCTAAAGCTGTATTTCTACCACCCCCTCCTTTTGACTTTCTAGCTGGAAATGTGGTTGCATGGCTGGTCTCGCCCTTTTGCATCTCTGTCATTGCCATGAGAAAGTATTTCCCCCCGTAGCTGCCCCTTGTCCTGGGACCCAGAGTCAGACTTGAGCCCAATCTGTGATGAGGAACCACACCCGGACAAACTAGCAGCCGGAAGCAGAGCTTCCCAGTCGAGCCCAGCTGAGATTAGCTGACCTAAAGATGTAAAAGCAAGCATAAATGAGTGTGGTTTTAAACTACCAAGCTTGAGGTGATTTGTTATGCAGCAGACGCTGACCGATACACACCACCCATCCTCAGCTTCCTTTATAACAAGCACTACTGTATCGTCAGGGAAAGCTGAAGCGTGAGAGAAGCATCCAGGGTAGTTAGAGAGTTCAGGGAATACGGGATAACATTTTGCTGAGGGGCCATTATGTGCCAGGCACTGTGCAAGAGACTTTGCGTGTGTTTACGTGTTCTTCAATTCTCGTGAAAGCTTTGTGGGATGTATACTGTTTGCACCGCTTTACAGCGAGGAGGGTGAGGTTGAGCACCATTGATTCTCATCACCTCTCATCAGCTTGTCACACAGATGCCCATCCGTCCTTTGGTCCAGGTCTCTGGCCACGCCCATTTTTCGTGGCCATGCCCCGGAACCACCTGCCATCCCTCACCCTCTGTGGGTGGATACTCAGCAAACGTGGCTCGGTTAAGTCTCTCCCTGAGAGCTGCCAGTTCAAAACTGCTTCCCAGGGATTTAGGCATTTCTGGGAAACTTTGAGTGAATTTATTTCACCAGGATCTGTTCATCATCTCTCTTTTAGGACATTTCCTACAAGGAGGAGATTAGGTCCGTTGAATGCTAATCACATCCAGTGATGTCTGCATGACATCAATACTGTGGCTTTGTTTGATGGTTCACATTTATTGGTAACTCAAATTAATTCACTTGGCAAATAATTACTGCTCTCTTACTTGGAGACAGGCACCATGTGAGAAGCTGGGAAGGCAAAGACGCATAAGTTACAATCTCACTGAAATTAGAATTTTAAGGACCTCAGTTTCCACCTGGTATGGCTACCTAACATATGCGTATGGTTTTTAGTTCCCTCTGAAGAAGTAAAACCAAGTGGCATTTTGGGGCCACCCGTGTCTCTTTGGGGAATGACAACCCAAAGGAAAAGTCTGCTGCAGACGGAAGATGGGCATTTTCTCTCTCTCTGCTCGCATGCATATGGTCCTCTGAGTAATCAGTAATGGTTGGATGCCTTTCCTGAAAATTCTGCTTAACCTGTAATAAGAATAGTTTCTTGTTCGTTTTCTCTGTTGGTTTTCAAATAGAAGATGAGGAAAGTTCTGTGATGGGCAAGTCTATCTTTATTCCAGGTAACCTTCCCAGGCCATCAGCAAGTTCTGTAATTCGGGGCTGGGGAGGGGGTTATGGGAATCTCCTGACTGAAATCAACAGCCCGTTGCCACTGTGGATTAATACCCTCTGAAGCAGCGTCCTGCAAATTGCAGTTCACCAAAAGCCTCCTCCGAATCATGAGGGGAGGGCTTGGAAAAGTACAGATGCCTTGGCCATGCCCCAGATTCACCGAATCCAAATCTGGGGGGCTGGAGTCAGAAGAGCTGCATTTTTAATGTGCCCCCAATCCCCCTGCTCCCGCCCCAGTGAATCTGAAGCACACTAAACTTTGAGGTCATATTCTCCTGCTTCATTGCAGCTTGAATCTCACCCTAATATTGTCCACTTAGTGTTCTGATTCTTGGGGGGGAAAATCTAGAATTTTCTCTTTAAGGTCTAAAAGCACACATTACGAAAGGGAACGGATACTGTTGTAGTTATCTGTTGCTGCCGAACAAACCATCCCAAAGCTTAGTGGAATTAAACAACAGTTTATTATTATCGCTCATGATTCTGTGGTGGTTTTTGCCTGGGGTCTCTCACAAGGTTGCATTTAGAATGCAGCTGGGGCTGGAGTCATCTGAAGGCTCGACTGCACTGGATCTTCAAGGTGGCTTCTGCACTCACGTGTTCGGTGCCCCAGTACTCTCGCACACGACGTCTCTCTCTAGCAGAGTAGCCTGGACTTCTTTCCCGGTGGCTCAGGGCTCTAAGAGGCAGGAAGTGGAAACCTCCAGTTCTGTTAAAAGTAAAGTGTACAACCAACAAAGCTCACGTCTATGGAACTCTACTGGTCAAAGCAGTCACAGGTCACCTAGATTCAGGAGGTGAAGGAATAGACTCAACCCCTCAGTGGGGAACGGAATGGACATGGCCGGCTCCACTCCACAATTTGTGGAGCTGAGCGCAAAATAAAAGTGTAGGGCCCCTTGTTCGAAAAACCAGGAAAAAGTGCTGTTACAGATTCTTAAATATAAAGCTTTTCTCCTTTCTCTCAGGGTCTTTCCCTTGACCTGTCATGGTACTTTAAAATTTTCTATTTAATGTAGTTCTAAGTAAAGAAAAATTTAAATTATTAACATGAATTTACCATTTATCTATATCTTGTGCAATGTCAGTTTTACGTGCAAATGTAAGAGCATTGAACTCACGCAGAATCGGTGAAATTACGCAATTTGTGTTTCGAAGCTTGTACACCCGTATGTATTTCGTTCTTAGCAGAACAGAGGAAACGCTGCACAAAACGAACTCGACTGTTTTACTTGATATGCGCGCATTCTGCCAGCACTCTACCTTCTGCTCACTGATAAACGAGGAAGGGGAAGGAGTGAAAGAAAAGGAACTCCGAGGTGCCTTGTCTTTCCCTTTTCTTCTACGTACATCGCCATTTTCAGTGTGAGTGGTTGGCTGACACGGAAGTGACGCAAGAAGGAATATGATAGGGCTCCTTGGTCGTTTGTGTTTCTTCAAACGCCAGTACTTTCTTTCTGCATCTGGAGCAAATACTGTTTCACATGGAAAGCATGGCCTCTTAGGGCTGTCAGCTCCCCCACTTACTCAGCTGTAGACATCACATACTCACTTTGCATCTGCCTTGAGTCTCACTGAACTCCCATGCCTTGTGGGTTCCCCAGAATTCTGTGCTCATGGGGCATCGTGAACCCCAAGGCTAACGGGGCAATAAGAAATGGCGGACACACATCTTGTATGTATTTCCTCTCGTCACGTGATGTTCTATCGGCCCATCAGACTTCACTGACAAAACACAATTTCAAACATAAAATTATTAAGATTGCTCGTCCATGAAGTTGGCCGTGGGCGTATATATACACAGTGGTGTACTGGTAAATGTTGAATAACCAGATATCTGGGGAAAGAAAAGCCCTGATTGATACTATTTACCACCATGGCTGATCTCAAGCTATCAACATGATGTCACTTAACACAGAGTCGGGAGGAAATGCCCACTATCAGCTCTGGAGAGCTGGTATGAGCTGCTTCCAGAACAGAGGGGAAGGCATTGATGACGGCAGCCATCTTTGGAAACAAGCTAGCGCATATATAGTGACCCTAAAAGAATAGAGATAGACAGATACATATGTGTATACCTGTGTGTATAGATACCTGTGCGTATAGAATGAAAAAAGACTGAAAGGATATAGACTAAAATGTTAACAGTGGTTATTTCTTGGTCATAGGATTAGAGGTGATAATAATTATTTTTGCTTATCTGTAGTATCCACATTTTCTAAGATAGATAGGCATTACCTTTGTAATAAAAACGTCCACAAAACGTCTCCAAAAAGTTAGTACAATCTTTAAAACATAGCTTTAAAGGAGTGCAACTCTGTGAGAGTTGCTACACGCCGTGAATAATTTACAAATTCAATTGATTTTAAAGCACAGCTAAAATAAATTTGATAAGATGGGCCACAGTTATGTTCTTTCTTATCATTCACATTTGTACATTTTATAGTCAACGAGGAGTGACAGCCATTATTTAGAATTCCAGCAAAGAGTAACCATAACTCTGTGTCACCTACTCAGCATCTAAACAATAGCTTGACTGCTCACCTGCCTGGCCTGGGCCGGAGGGAAGGGAACCGGAGTCCACACTAAATAACCAAGTTTATGACCGCTGAGCCAGAAAGGAGGAGAGGATGGTCTCTTCGCAAAACTGATGAGAACAGTAAGGAGGGTTGAAATATGTCAGCGAGACCTAAGAGGAGGGGAGAATGGAGGGGGATATCAGCGTCTATCAGAATCTCGCACCGAGGCCGTGACATTGAGTTTCATAAAGATGAGGAGATAAGGAAACATTTCAGGCCAGGAGCTGGGGAAGGAGAAACAAAGCAACCAGGGGTGGAGGAAAAGGACTCAAATGACAAATCCCAGAGAGCCCCTGGGGAGTAACCAGCCTGTAATGAGCCAGCGTCCTACGTCCCTGTGAATGTTGAATGAGCACAGGACCGGCCAGAGATATTCCTAATTATCTTGGGGGTGAATGGGGAGCTGCAGCATTGTAGTAAAATGAACTGTGGTCACAAGGAACCTAGCTGGATCCTGCTAAGAGGTTCCTTTCTCCAAAGGAGAGTCCTGGGAGGAAGCCCGCCAGCGAGGGAGGGGCACGCCTCTGGTTTGTTGGAAGGGAGGAGAATTGAGCATCTGTTTGGCGCATTCAGTGCAACATCGGGGACTCTACCCGCTTCTCAAACTCTAGTGTGCCCATGAATCACCCTGGGAGCTGGTTAAAATGCAGCTTCCGATTCAGCAGGGCTGGGGTGGGGCCGGAGAATTTGTATTTCTAAAAGGTTCGCAGGTGATGCTGACGCAGCTGCCAGTGCGTGGACCACAGTTAGCAGCTGGGTCACAATGGCTAGATGGGACAGTCCCCTCCTCTGTGCTCAGGTTCTGATGAACTGGCGGAGCATCCTGCCCAGTGCTGTTGGCTTTTGCAGCCTGCCTGGCCGGGCATCGGTCGGGAGGAAGGAGCCAAGACAATTTCCCCACATCCCTTCTTCCTGTCTGGGTATTCAGTATCTCTCCCGCCTCCCTCGGTCTTTCTTTCTCTGCACAGCCTTCCTCTTTGCAACAGCCTCGTCATTACTGCAGGAGATTTATTTTTAGAGTCAAGGCCACAGAGTTGCAGATTCGGCAAGGCCTAAAACAAATCGACAAACGGAAAGTGTTTGTCTTTGAAGCGGTGTGAATGAGGGGCCCGCTAGCCCAGCCTGTCGAGAAGCTCTTATCTCTGCTTGTTTCCCCAGTCACCCACGTGGGCTGCCTCTTCCCCCCTCCCAGATCAGAAAGGAAGTGGAAACACAAGAAGCAACTGAAATCTCCTAATCGTTCCCCTTGAGATCTTGCCCAATCCCCCTTTTAGCCAGCCACCCCGACAGAGGTGGCGGCTTCCAGAAAAGGGGCAGCACGAAATAAGACAGAGTTCCGCCATGTCTGAGCCCCAAATCCCGAGTGAAAGGATCAGGGTCAAAAAATAACATTCATAAAAATAAGTAAGTACGAGGTGGAAATGACGGAGGTCGTGAGAATTTTCTTTCATTTTCCTCGAGCTCCTAAGTGGGGACTCAGTGAAGGACATGGAAAAAACAGCCTCGCTGCGTGACAACTGTCTCAGAGCCTTTCCAAGTCCCGCCCTTAGGGACAGAACAGCGACTCGGCTGACTCTTGTTCATCCTCCCAGAGGCCTCACCAGTAAATTTCCTCTTGATTCCCTCCTCTGGGTTCCGGGGGCCATGTCCCCCCAGCTCCATTGCTGTGCTCACCTTAGGTGGTAATTACTTGACAGTCAGTTCTTAGAAACCCGCTCAAGACCACCTTTCCCAGGTCCTCCAGTGTACCAGGCACTGTGTCACGTGCATCCTGATAATAGAAGAAGAGTCCTAAGCTAGCATTTATTGAAGGCTATCATGCATCGTGTACAGTGCTGAGTGTTTTTATGTGAATTTAATTAGCTCCCTTAGTTCTCACAGCAGTGCTCTCAGGTAAGTATTACGTCCATTTTACAGAGGAGGAAACAGAGGCCCAGGTGGGGTTAGAATGGATTCCTTCTAATTTTTGGCACTCCTGATCGTGTAAGCTTTGGACTCGGGGTACAGAGGTATTCCCCTCGCCCACACACAGTTTCCCAGCTCAAGATTCTGAGTTCCTGGTTTTCAGATTGCCTCTTTTTTGGGGGGGCCTGACCTGAGAATCCCAGAGGTCAGTGACTGCTTAGGTCAGAGGTTTATGGGGAGTTGGCAAGGTACGTGGGAGGGGGTGGGAAGCAGTTTTAAAGGCTTTACTTTTTAGAGTAAAATGTAAATACACTAGCTATCTATTTTACATTTGGTAGTGTATATATGTCCATGCCACTCTCTCACTTCGTCCCAGCTTCCCCTTCCCCTTCCCCGTGTCCTCAAGTCCATTCTCTATGTCTGCTTCTTTATTCCTGGAGGTGGACCATTTTTAAAGTCTTTATTGAATTCTTTCCAATATTGCTTCTGTTTTATGTTTGGGGTTTTTGGCCGCAAGGCATGTGGGACCTTAGCTCCCTGAGGAAAGATCGAACCCACACCCTCTGCATTGGAAGGTAATGTCTTAACCACTGGAACTCAAGTCCATTCTCTACATCTGCGTCTTTATTCCTGTCCTGCCCCTAGGTTTTTCGGAACGTTGGACCAACCCCCCCACCCCGCCCCCCCACCCCACGTCCAATTTCCTCTGCTTTGTATGAAGAGGTAACTACTCCTAAAATCAGATCATGAAGGAGGTGGAGGTGCCCAGGTCTGTTCATTTAACCAGTATTTCCTGAGTGCCTGCTATGTGCTCAGGAAAGCACATTCCTGTCCTCAGGATTCGTCCACTGAATGGGAAGCCCGGCAACAAACAAGTAAATGAATGAATGTCTCATGTAACTTACACGGAAAGGAGTCACACTGGGTAAGGAGAGGGTGGTGGGGGGCTATTGTAGACAGGCTGGTCAGGGAAGGGATTTGGAGTAGAGACCAAGACAAGGTGAGGCAGACGGGAAGCAGGGGGAGCAGTTGGCTGGTGGGAAAAACAAGTGTCTAGAGGCAGGACCAGGCTTGTAGGGTTCAGGAAACAGGCCAGCACAGCCTAAACAGGGGCTGCCGAGTGTCGGGGCAGGGAGAGCTGGGGCTTGATTGGTAGCCAGGACAGATCAGGAGGGTCTTGCGGGCCATGGTGAGGAGTTGGGATGCTTTTCTTTCTTTCTTTTTTTTTTTTTGCGGTACGTGGGCCTCTCACCGTCGCGGCCTCTCCCGTTGCGGAGCACAGGCCCCGGATGCGCAGGCCCAGCGGCCATGGCTCACGGGCCCAGCCGCTCCGTGGCATGTGGGATCTTCCCGAACCGGGGCACGAACCCGCGTCCCCTGCATCGGCAGGCGGACTCTCAACCACTGCGCCACCAGGGAAGCCCGGGATGCTTTTCTTGAGTAGTAGGTCAAGATGGCCTTTGGTGGCCATGACTTAGCTAGAGAGTGGATAAAAAGTGTCCATTCCAGCCCCTCCTCAGGTACTCAGGCTGAAGGTCTGCACGGCTGGGGGAAAGCATAACGAGTCACACTGGTGGTTCCCAAGTGGAGGGTCCTGGACCACACTTTGAGAAGCTTGGCTCTGAGCTCTGATCCCTGGTGGAGCAGTAACTGCTAGTGCCCTGCCCATTGCTTCCCAAGTCTTTCCTCTTGAGGGCTGTGACTGGCTGCCTGCCGTGGGAGTTAATCCCCTCAACCAATGACCATCAAGGAGTTGATGGATGGGTACTTTGCTTCCTTGCCCCTTGGTGGGCCAATTCAGAGGTGTGTTCCACATGGTCCCCAGTGATTTTGAGTCCCAGTTGCCCACAGTGGGAACCAGCTCATAAACTCTCCCTGTATTGCCTTTCCTCCTCTCTCCATCTCACTTCCTCACTTCCCTGCTGATACTCCCTGGGCTCACCTCCCAAATAAACCACTGACATCCAAATCTTTGTCTCCAGGTCTACTTTGGGGGGAACCCAAATTAAGACATCTGGTCGGGACTTCCCTGGTGGCACAGTGGTTAAGAATCCGCCTGCCAGCGCAGGGGACACAGGTTTGAGCCCTGGTCCAGGAAGATCCCACATGCCGCAGAGCAACTAAGCCTGTGCACCATGACTACTGAGCCTGCGCTCTAGAGCCCACGAGCCACAGCTACTGAGCCCGCATGCCACAACTACTGAAGCCCACGCGCCTAGAGCCTGTGCTCCGCAACAAGAGAAGCTACCGCAATGAGAAGCCCGTGCACTGCCACAAAGAGTAGACCCTGCTCACTGCAACTAGAGAAAGCCCGTGCACAGCAATGAAGACCCAACGCAGCCGAAAACAAATAAATAAATATATAAACAAAACAAAACAAAAACTTATTAAAAAAAAGAACATAGGCAGAACACTCTATGACATAAATCATAGCAAAATCCTTTTTGACCCACCTCCTAGAGAAATGAAAATAAAAACAAAAATAAACAAATGGGACCTAATGAAGCTTAAAAGCTTTTGCAAAGCAAAGGAAACCATAAATAAGACAAAAAGACAACCCTCAGAATGGGAGAAAATATTTGCAAATGAAGCAACTGACAAAGGATTAATCTCCAAAATTTACAAGCAGCACATGCAGCTCAATATCAAAAAAACAAACAACCCGATCCAAAAATGGGCAGAAGACCTAAATAGACATTTCTCCAAAGAAGATATACAGATTGCCAAAAAACACGTGAAAGGATGCTCAACATCACTAATCATTAGAGAAATGCAAATCAAAACTACAATGAGACATCATCTCACACCAATAAGAATGGCCATCATCAAAAAAATCTACAAACAATAAATGCTGACGAGGGTGTGGAGAAAAGGGAACCCTCTTGCACTGTTGGTGGGAATGTAAATGGATACAGCCACTATGGAGAACAGTACGGAGGTTCCTTAAGAAACTAAAAATAGGGCTACCATACCACCCAGCAATCCCACTACTGGGCATATACCCTGAGAAAACCATAATTCAAAAAGAGTCATGTGCCAAAATGTTCATTGCAGCTCTATTTACAATAGCCAGGTCATGGAAGCAACCTAAGTGTCCATCGACAGATGAATGGATAAAGAAGACGTGGCACATATATACAATGGAATGTTACTCAGTCATATAAAGAAACGAAATTGAGTTATTTGTAGTGAGGTGGATGGACCTAGAGTCTGTCATACAGAGTGAAGTAAGTCAGAAAGAGAAAAACAAATACTGTATGTTAACACATATATATTGAATCAAAAAATGGTTCTGAAGAACCTAGGGGCAGGATAGGAATAAAGACGCAGACGTAGAGAATGGAGTTGAGGACATGGGGAGGGGCAAGGGTAAGCTGGGACGAAGTGAGAGAGTGGCATGGACTTATATACACTACCAAATGTAAAATAGATAGCTAGTGGGAAGCAGCCGCATAGCACAGGGAGATCAGCTCGGTGCTTTGTGACCACCTAGAGGGGTGGGATAGGGATGGTGGGAGGGAAACCCAAGAGGGAGGAGATATGGGGCTATATGTATATGTATAGCTGATTCACTTTGTTATAAAGCAGAAACTAACACACCATTGTAAAGCAATTATACTCCAATAAAGATGTTAAAAAAAAAGACATCTGGTCTATGTGATAAGCAGGAAGTCCCCATTTAATAGTATCTCTCTCACAAGTGATGGCACAAAACAGTTGTCCAGATATCTTGTAGGTGGAAGGTGGGGGCCATTAGCTGGGGAAAAGGACAGAAATAGCAGTTGGGAGGGCCACAGGCCAGCACTATCACATCCCATACAAGGACCACAGTGGACCTCAGGAACATGGGCACAAAGAAGAGAGAAAACAGTTTGCATAGAAAATTGAACATAACGTCAGCTCCATGAGAGCCGGGATGTGGTCTGTTTGCTTCACTGCAATAAAGCCTGGTCTGGCATCTAGTAGGTGCTCAATAATATTTGTTGAATGAATAGATGAAGCAAAGAAAAAGTACAAAACCACGGGGTCCCATAGAATGGGAAGCTATTGATGATCGTTACTCTCTCGTCCAGCCCCTCCTGAATCTCCTCAGTCAACTTACTTTCGGACTCTGTGAGGTATCCAGCATCCTTTTGGTCATCACCATCCAATATTTTCCTGCCCCACTTGAGCTAGTGTCATGTGCAACCCAAAGTACTTTACTAGGACAGTAGTATAACATTAATGACCATGGCCATGCCAACACTGTTCCCATCGTATCCATTTCTTCATCTTCCTGAGTCCACAGCTAGACTACATTTCCCAGGCTTCCTTGCAGTTAGGTTGGGGCCACGTGACTGAGTTCTAGCCTATGGAAAGTAGGCAGAAGTGGTATATCTGAACCGTAAAAATCTGTCACTCAGGAGCCTCCATTTTCTCATCTTGTTCGACCTTGACCTCGGAAGTCACCTATGGAAGTTCGTAGTGCTGTTCTCCACAAGATGAAGGGATCCTGGATCCCTGAATCACCATGTGCAAGGCCATCCCTGGAACGCCTGATTGGAATGTGATGTGAACGAGAAATAAGCCTTTCACACATTCTGTTAAGCGACAGAGATTTGGGGGATGTTCGTCACAGCTCCTTGCCTGTCTCCACTAACTGAGAGACCTTGTAGCTCAGGCGTGACTGTTGACCTGAAAGGCAGTGGGGAAGATTCCTTGGGCAAAGGAGCAGCTCCACACCAGAAGCATCCTGAAAGCATTGTCTGTGATGCTGATGGAAAAGGAGGGATCCACCCTTTACCCCACACTTCTAGAACTCCTCAAGGGGTCTTTGAAAACAAAAACAAACAAGAATTCTGCACAGAACCTTCGGTCGTGCCAGGTACAGAGAATCTACTGGGAACAGAGCCCCCTGGAGCAGCAGTAGCCCCAATTCCCCTGACTTAATCAAATGGTGACTTTGTATAGGGATGAATTTGCAATTTGTTTCCCTGACCTGAGACAGATGGTTACGATGTCAAAATCTTACATTATTTATGAGGCTGTACAACGTTGGGGAAAGGACTGGCCGGGTGGACCCAGGTCTGTGTCACAAGGGCAGGTCATGCTGCCTCTCCCAGCCTGTGTCCTGGTTTGTAAAGCGAAGGGTGGGGCGGGGACGGGCGGGATGTGCGGAACAGACAATTTTTGGAGGTGTCTTCCAGGACAAATAGCTGAGAATTCAACATCTGCACGCCCAAAGGAAGGAGAATAGATGCATTTTGAAAATGAAAGGAAAACAGCAAGGTGAGCCTGAGGACCGGGGATGTAGCCTGTGCTCCGTGATTGAAATCTCCAGGCTGTCTTTCTCCCCCATGCTGAGGCTGAGAAACAGGCAACCAGACGCAGCAGTAAGATATCCACGAAGCCGGCCTTTCAGGCTCCTGGGGGACAGCACGGCAGAAGGGCAGGGTTGCTATAGGAGAAAGAAGGCTGGAGTCAAACACGGAGCTGCTGTGTCTGTGACCCAGACTGGCCATCGCTGTGGAGGACCAAACCGGAGAGGCCTGGCACAGGGCCAGAGCTGTCACCGTCTGGGCATCTGAGCCCAGGGAGCCCCCGAGGTCAGCTGTCTCCCCAGAGTGGAGAGCGGCCAATTTGCACTATCTCAGCTGCCAGTTGCCGCCAAGTCACAGCAAAGCATTCGAGGTACCAAAGACAGCCCATGTTGCCCACATCCGCTCCTGTGACTGAAGCCGAGGCTGGGAGGCGCCCTGACGCACACAGAACTTGCAGGCAGCCAACTTTGGCAGGGGGTTTTTAACCTTTTGTGGACCACGCACCCCTTTGGCATCTGGTGAGTCTATGCGCTTCTTCTCAGAATAATGGATTTAAATGCGTCATATAGGATCACCGAGGAAACCAATTCTATTGAAACGCAGTTCTCCAAATATTTAAAAACAAGTTTGTGAGGGAGTCATACATGTGCTTCTTTATTAATTCATTCAACAACAAGATTTAGCGGCAGATCTAATAACTACTCTCATTTCACCCTAGTGAGGAGTGTAAGCGATCTTTAAAGATATCTGCAACAGCTGTGATGTGCTGTAACGATAGCTGTGGTTTCTACTGGTGACAGTCACAGGGACTGCTGATGCTACTATGGTTTCTTGTGTATGTTCATGATGGAAGGAAGTGCTCAATTTCAGTTAGAGGTTAGTAAAACTGAAGATGTAATTTTTTTCCCATCCGAGTTCACGGACCCTTAAATGTTACGCACAGACCCCTTTGCCTGGTGTGGAACGGCTGCTAGGGGATGGAAGTGCTCTGGGGACACAGACAGGCCTCTGGAGCAGTTCTTTTCTCATCTGTAGGCAGGGCAGGTAGGACTAGATCGGGGTTGGCTAATCGGTGCAAAGTGCTGTCTCCCCGCTCCCCTGCCCGTGGTAAGCCTCGCTAATTGATCGAGGCTCGGCTCCCCACAGAGCCCCGAGATGGGCAGCCCGCTTCTCAGCCCAGCGCTTCAGGCAGCCATCGCTAAACGATTGGAGCTGGCACTGAAATGAAACCGATTTGCCATTCCAGGGCTGGAAGCTCTCTAAGGCCCATTTCTGCCCTGACATGATATGATTACCCATGATTAAAATATGGTCCCTGCCCTCAAGGAACTTCGGAACCAGTGAGCATCTTAAAGGTCGGTGGGGAGTGAGGAAGGGGGACATCCCTACACAGTTCCTCACCAGGCATTCAGTCATTTCACAGTCAGGGCATCGATTTTACTTTTCGACTTGTAATTTCCACCTCCTGGATTCCATTATCACTCGCTCAATATCCGACGACTCGCCATTTCTCTGGCCACCACTCTGAGACTCATGCATTGCTGAGCATAGCAGAAGACATTGCCTAAAACACATTACTACCTGGAAGTAATGATTGGGTTTTACACAGCCAAGACCTTGATGCTTCCGTACATAAGCAATCATTCCACCTTCCTCTTTCCCAGTCACGTGGACTCCCCGGAGGGAATCCAGGATTAACCCTCTGTGCTCAAGCCCCAGACCCGGGACACCCCAGCCTCTCTCATCCACGCTCCTTCCCTTCATGTATGAAATACCCCACAGCTGGAAGCTAGCGCTCCTGCCTTATGTTTTAGATATGCTGCCATTAACAGATTTTTTGGAAAACACCCAAATCTGTCCAGCCATAGCTGCTGGAAGCATTTCTTTATTAACCCGATGGGGAGGTATAACGTAGTGGCAAAAGTTTTAAGCCAGTGGTTCTCCAAGTGTGGACCCCAGCTCTGAAGCGTCAGCATCGGCTGGAAGCTTGTTAGAAAAGTGAGTTCCCTTCAGGATACTGATTTCATTCCCTTTGGATGACTGTGACGATTATTTCACAATGTATACATAACCTGCGCTCTAGAGCCCACAAGCCACAACTACTGAGCCCGTGCGCCACAACTACTGAGCCCGTGCGCCACAACTACTGAAGCCCGCGCACCTAGAGCCCGTGCTCCGCAGCAAGAGAAGCCACCACAATGAGAAGCCCGTGCACCGCAACCAAGAGTAGACCCTGCTCGACGCAACTAGAAAAAGCCCGAGTGCAGCAACGAAGACCCAATGCAGCCAAAAATAAATAGAAAACGAAACAAACCATCAAGTGTGACTCCTGAAATATGCACACCTTTTAATTTGACAGTTATACCTCAAATAAAGATGGGCGTGGGGAGAAGAAAGAAGCAAAGCTAATTCTTGTCCACAGGAGAGACCCACTACTCAGAAACTCTGGGGGTGGGGCCAGCCCCTGAGGCCCCCAGGGAATTCTAATGCGCTAAAGATGGAGAACCCTTGGATTGAGGTCCATTGCCATCACCTTTTTCGGCCTCAGTTGACCCCTCTGTAAAATGGGAGCAACGACACTCACCTCCCTCACCTCATGAGAGGATGACTCGAACAGTGAGTGTGAGAACCGTTTGCAAAGCCAAGGCAAGGCCAGTTACTATTATTATTAAGCACTTTGTTGCAGGATTTTGGGGGTGATGGGGGAGAGTTAGGGGAGATTTCACTTTAAGCTGAGAGACTTGAACTCCATCCTGGTTGGAGGAATGCGGGGATCGTTGTTTTCCACAGCTGGGATACTCTGAGGCCATGTCACTACTCCCCACTGACTGGCTCTCTGGGGACTTGACTTCCCCACCTGAAAGTCACAGGCATTTGAATCCCCCTCAGATCTTTCTCCAGTGACTCTGGTTCACAAAGTTTCTAATTCAGGTCAATTAAAATTCCTGGGTCTGAGCCGCCTGGTGGGGAGGGAGATGACAGGGCAGCAGCTTTGGCAGTGGAGACCAAGGGACAAAACAAGCTGGGCTTGTTTGCATCCGTGGGCCACCCCCTTAAGGTGAAAAAACACAGACAAATGACAGGCTCTGGGCAGGTAAGCCGGCAGATGGGATGAGCTTACTGCCCCAGTTTAGCGGGCCAGGTGGTCTGTCAACCTCAGATCAAACCAAACAGAAGGCAGGAGAAAGAAGAGCTGGCAGAGAAGCCCTGTGGGCCCAGCGGGCTGTCCTCCCTGGCTCCCTGCTGAACCTGGCCGGGACCTGTCGGTGGCCTGCTCTTTGGGCATGACCAGAAGGAATACCAGTCTCATCCTTCTACTTTACTTGCCATGGGAGATCTGAGGCCCTGGAGATCCAAAACTTTACTTAGATATACTTAGGGTACCATTTAATTTTCTCAACAACCCTATGAAGGGGGGGGTTACCATTATTATCCCCATTTTACAGATGAAGAAGTTGAGGCACAGAGAATTAAGTAACTGGCCCACTTGACAGAGCTAGGATTCAAACCCAGCAGCCTGGCTCCACAGCCCAAGCTCTAAACTGTGAAGCTAAACAATCCCCCCTCCCCAGAAGGACCTTGCAGACAGGAAGAAACCAATGTCATCTAACCTGTCAGAGGGATTTTGCAATTTCTTAGGCGCTGGAACATTTTCCTCTGAAGGATCTCATCTTGAAACCATGTTCTGCCCCCAGGGAAGGACTTTTTAAGTTTGGATGTGACAGAAGGAATCAGAAAATAGAAAGTAAAAGTTAACTGCACAGATAATCAAAGATGCTTAACAGAAAGATAAAAAACTCAAACCACATTCCAATCAGCTTATGAAGAGAAAGCAGACTGAGGACAAAAAATATGGTTGATATCGTTATTTTAGGAAAGAGCTCATCCGAATTGATGTGGAAATATTAAGAAATGAGCAAAATACCAGATAACTTTTTAGTCATCTGTGTATAAGTATTGGTATAGCAATACTTAAGAGGTCAGAAGGGTAAAACTGCATACATATGTAGCTTGTGGTGGTTTAAAAAGGGGCAGCGACAAGAGCTTCTATTCTCTTTGTCCAAGTGATCTGATTCCCGGGAATTTATTCAAAAGAAGGAAAAAAATTACAGTAAGTCCCCTTCATATGAACAAGTTCCGTTCCGAGAGCAGGTTCGTAAGTCCTATCTGTTCCTAAGCCCAACAAAGGTAGCCTAGGTACCCAACTAACACAATCTACTATATAGTACTGTACTGTAATAGGTTTATAATACTTTTCACACAGATAATACGTACATAAAAAACAAACACAAAGAATAAAGAAAACATTTTAAATCTTACAGTATAGTATCTTGAAAAGTACAGTAGTACCAGTACAACAGCTGGCCTACAGGGGCTGGCACACACGTTCGCATCTTTGAAAGTTTGCAACTTGAAGGTTCATATGTAGGGGACTTACTGTAGATAAATTAGCTGACATATGTCCCTCCTCTTCTGTCTCTGGGCTGCCAACGGAAGCCACTCCTCCTACCCACTGCACTGTCCCCACATTCTAGGTCCTGGAAGTCATCTAATGACTCTGATGTCTGACAAGGGATGGAGGCCCAGGGCATTCTGGAGTCCCCAGTCCTATTGGCCTCAGCCCACTTTTGTGTTTTGGTTTAATTCCAAGGTAATTATTACTGGGAATGTTTGACATCTTAAAAAAATATATGGGCCAATGAGCACCTGAAAAGATGCTCAACATCATTAGTCATTAGAGAAATGCAAATCAAAACCACTTCATATCCATAGAATGGCTATAATATATATATATATATTTTACGGTACGCGGGCCTCTCACTGTTGTGGCCTCTCCCGTTGCAGAGCACAGGCTCCGGATGCACAGGCTCAGTGGCCATGGCTCACGGGCCCAGCCGCTCCGCGGCATGTGGGATCCTCCCAGACCGGGGCACGAACCCGCGTCCCCTGCATGGCAGGCGGACTCTCAACCACTGCGCCACCAGGGAAGCCCCTAATATTTTTTTAAAAAATGGAAAATAACAAGCGTTGACGAGGATGTGGAGAAATGGGAGCACTCCTACATTGCTGGTGGCAATGTGAAAGGTATAGCCACCGCAGAAAGAGTTTAGCAGCTCCTTAAAAAGTTAAACACAGAGTTACCATACGACCAGCAATTTCACTCTTAGGCATACACCCAAGGGAGTTCAAAATGTAGGTCCACACAAAAAACTGTACACGAATGTTCTTAGCAACACTATTCATAATAGCCAAAAAGTGGAAACAGCCCAATGTCCATCAACTGATGAATGGATAAACAAAATGTGGTCTCTCCGCATAGTGAAATAGTTTTCCACCATAAAAAGGAAGAAAGAACTGACACATGCTACCACATGGATGAACCCTGAGGACATTGTGCTAAGTGAAATAAACTGGTCACAAAAGGCCATATAGTGTATGATTTCATTTATACGAAATGCCTAGAATAGGCAAATCTACAGAGACAGAAAGGAGATTAGAGGAGGAGAGAATAGGGAAAGGCTGCTGAATGGGTACAGAATTTCTTTTGGGTGATAAAATATTCTAGAATTAGATAGTGGTGATGGTTGCATACCATTGTAAATATACTTAAAGCCACTGAAATGCACACTTTACAATGGTGAATTTTTATGGTACGTGAATTTGACCTCAGTAAGAAAAAATATGACGTACCACCTCTTTTGTGGACCAGGTCCTGTGGTAGGAAGACCACCGTGTTACTTCTAACTCTTAGACCAAGCCTTTGGGCATTGAGGCAGGTATTAATATCCTCATTTTATAGGCACTGAGGCGTCCAGCAACCTGTCCCGGGCCCAAGGTCACACGGTGGTGACTTTGCGCATTGGATCCACTTTGGGGATCTGCTCCCAAAGTGTGGGACCCTTCTGAGAGGGTCCCCGCCTACTTAGTCTGTGCGGCATCAGGGATGCTCAGGGTTGCCCCCATTCTGAAGCTGGCACAGAAGCCCAACCCCATTCTAGTGGCACACACTGATACATGCGTGTGTACCTGTGCGTACGTGTGCGTGGGCTGGCTGTTTCTACCCCATCTCCCGGCATCCCCTCCGCTCCAACTCCCGACAGGTTGACTTCCTCACAGAGCAGCTGGAGGGCCTTGAATATTCTGGCCTCAGGTGCCAAGAGGGGCAGCTAGTGCAGGGAACCCAGTAAGACCCTGGATTCACAGAGAACTGTGGTCAACTTCCGCAGCAGACGCTCCTGGTGCCAGGCCCCAAGTCCCTTGGCATTCATCAGTCTAGAACATTCTCAAAGGGCATGAGATCCCCACCTGAGGGCTTTGAGGCAATGCCCCTGGGAGCATCTCCCAGGCACTGATACATGGGAATGAGAGGACGAAGACTCCAGCTTTGCCATTGCCCAGGTGGGGTTACGCTGAGGAATCTTATACAGGGTCTCTCAGAGAAGCCCAGTGGGTTGACTCCCAACGTCTCACTCTGGGAACCGGCTTGACAACACCTTCCTTACTGCCCACTTCCCTTCTCTGCCTCACTTCCTCGCTCCCAAATCAATCACTTGGCCCAAGATCCTTGTCTCGGGTCCGGAAGAGCCCAGCCTAAGACATTTTCCCTTGGTTACTCTTGCTGTATGTCCTTGGGCAAGTCTCTCAGTTTCCTAGAGCTCTTTAGGGGTGAAGAGGCCGACCCAGGGGACGGGCTCAATCACGACTGGATTTTTCATCTGACCAGGGAAGACCTAGAGGGAGGATTAACTATGATCAATTTTACTCCTATACCTCTGAGGGGTTCGAGATAAACCAGATCACAACAGCAGGGGGGAATTTTCCAACTTAAATCTGACCACTCAGGGGCTGTCATCTAGAAAATGTAGACAGTGACTTTGGGCTGGCCTTGCTAAGACTACCCCTGGCCTGCCCAGAATGTTCCAGAGCAAGGCTGACAGGTCTGGGGGCTTCAGCTGGACCGCCAGTGTGACAGATGGCCTCCCTTGGCTGGGCTGGGACTAGGCTGGCCTTGGGGCCGGGGCGCCTCTCGTCCCCCTCCCCCTGCCCCCCTTCTTTGTCCCCAGGCCCACTGCAGGCCTGGCTGTAAGCATGTTCGCTTTCGGTCCTATGTGTTTGCCCCTCGTCTATACAGCTGACTGACCTTCTCAGAGGGTGTGTGTGTGTGTGTGTGTGTGTGTGTGTGTGTGTGGTGGGTAGTGTGGGGCGGGTGGGCTTGTCTGTAAATGAGAAAGCAGCCAATGAAATACCTCGGGAGGGTGGGTCCCTGTTCCGTGCATTTAGGCCGCCAGCCTGGCACCTGGAAGAGCAGGGCTGCCTGCGGAGGGGAGGGGGAAGGGTGTCTCTGAGTCTGTGACCTTGGCCTCTAGGCCTTTGGGTGACTCTCCTGGGTGTCTGGCTGGTCTTGGCCAGCTCTGTAGTTGTTGAGGCTGCCTGGGCTGCCCGAGGCCGCCTTCTGCCTCTGCCACATTCTTTTTCGCAGACAAACAGATTCCTTTGCTCCCTGGAACGGCCGAACGGGGGGAGCAGCTGTGAAAATAAACACACGGCAGCTGATTGGAGGGCTGCGGGCTGTTTTCTGGGGTCTGCCTGGGTCCAGAGCTCCTCAGCCCCAGTGGGTGCTCTGGCTTGAAGCCAGGGAGGGGAGGGTGGTCCTGTCCCCTTGCTGCCTGGGAGTCAGCCAGCCCTTCTCCCTGGGTTTTCCTCACAGAGACAGTCGTCAGGAGGCTCTTGGCAGGCCTGGTCCTCTCTCCAAGCCCCCTGACCGGCTGTGACGGTCTCCAGCCAAACCCAGAGCAAAAATATTTAGAGAAGGGCCTTTCCTAAGCAGAGTCGGCCCTCGGGTCATTGGAAGTAGTCCCGGGCCTCTGTCCTGAGACACCCTGGGGTGCCTTGAGTGGGCAAAGCAGGCCACGTGGATACTCCCTGAGTTTGTGGGCTGGGAGGACAGCTAGTTATATCTCTGGTTCTATTCCACAGTGAGTGACGAGCCATATGCATATTGGAACCGGGAAACCTTCCCTCAGAGGTAAGGAAACAGATACAGACAGTGGTGGCCCAGAGCTGGTCAGAACATTCTCTCTTTTCCCCTTCATGGTGTGGAGCATACACGGTATGGGGCTGCCAGCCACAGCGTCAGGGCCGCAGCTAACAGCTCTTCGCTTTGCAATCAGCGTGCACCTTCGCTTCCCGTGCGGCCCTCCCAGACCCCGGCCGTGTGGTAAGTGGGGGGCTTGCCCAGCCTGGAGCCCGGGCACACCAGCTGCAGATGGTCAGCCAGGAGTCCCTCAGTAGTGCCTGGGCCTCCCCATATGGAACAAAACCCTCCAGGGCTAGGTTTGGAATTGTCTATACATTTAATCAACCAGTGGTATTAGTCTGCTCTGCTCAGGCTGCCGTAACAAGGACCACAGATGGGGTGGCTTAAACCACAGAAATGTACTGCCTCCCAGTTCTGGAGGCTGGAAGTCCAAGATCAAAGTCCCAGCAGGGTTGGTTTCTTCTGAGGCCTCTCTCCGTGGCTTGCAGACGGCCGTCTCCTCCCTGTGTCTTCAAGTGGTCTTCCCTGTATGTGTGTCTGTGTCAAGAGACTCCAGTCAGATTGTATTGGGGCCTACCCATGTGACCTCATTTTACCTGAGTGACCTCAGTAAAGTCCTTACCTCAAATACAGTCACATTCTGAAGTCCTGGGAGGTGGGGGGCAGGACATCAATGTATGATTTTTTCTTTTGCAGGGGGAACAATTCAGCCCTTAACAACCAGACTACCACTGACCTCTCTGAAAAAGAGAGGGGCCACCTCCCCTGGTAAATTCCGCCCTGTTTGCTCAGCTGTCTAAGCCACATGCACGAGGCCCAGGGCCACAAATTCAGCCTAACACGAGGCCGGAATGTCAGAGCCAGAAGGCCTCAAAGGCCACCTGAACCACAGGTACACATTCCTTATCTGGCAGGTGAGGGGTCGGGCCTGGAGAGAGGATCTCTTCAGTGGCCCCCAGCCCAGACCGGATGGGAGGGAACTTGTGTCTCCCAATGGCCAGGCCAGGGTCCACTCCCTGCACTGCACCACTTCTCCCCACTCTGGCCTGTGGGTCTGTTTCCCACCCTGATTCCTGCCTCTCCTGCAGTTTCTCCAGTCAGGCTCCCCCAGCCTCCCACCTAGCAGGTGCTATTCCCACTGCTTTTTCTCTGAGGAAAAGTGGGGGGAGCAGAGGCCTGTCTTCCTGGAGGGGTGGCTTCCCCTTCCACGGCAGTGGAAGTGGTACCGAAAACTTGGCCTCTGTGCACCAGTGCTGAATCGAATCTCGGAGACAGAGTTTTGGGTGAAGTAGAAAAGAATAGCTTTATTGCTTTGCCAGGCAAAGGGGACCACAGCGGTCTTGTGCCTCTCAAACCTGTGTCCCAACCTGGGGGGATTTGATGAGGAGTTTTACAGCAATGGTTCAAGGGCAGGGCTGCTGATAAGATCAGGGTGTGTGTAGGGCCTGCACTCCTTTAATCTGGCCTCAGGTTGTCTCCTGATGAGCTCCTTGAGGTTATCTAGAATGAAGAATGCTAACATCTTCCAGTTGTTGGGGGTTTTAGTTCTGCAAAGAGCTCAAAGATATTGTTATATATATCCCTAGACTGGGAACCAGGACCCTGCCCCAAGGCTGCACTATTGTTTCTTTCTTTTTTAATTTATTTATTTTTGTCTGCGTTGGGTCTTCTTGCTGCGCGCCAGGGCTTTTCTCTAGTTGCGGAAGGTGGGGGCCACTCCTCACCGCGGTGCACAGGCTTCTCACTGCGGTGGCCTCTCCCGTTGCGGAGCACAGGCTCCAGGTGCGCGGGCTCAGTAGCTGTGGCTCGCGGGCTCTAGAGCGCAGGCTCAGCGGCCATGGCTCACGGGCCCAGTTGCTCCACAGCATGTGGGATCCTCCTGGACCAGGGCTCGAACCCGTGCCCCCTGCCTCGGCAGGCGGATTCTCAACCACTGCGCCACTAGGGAAGCCTCTGCACTATTATTTCTTGACTGCTTCTCCCTTGTCTCTGCATCCCGTCCCTTCCCTGATTAGCACCTGTTAGGATCTGCCCTTTGGAACTCAGGGAAGGTCATAGAGGCTGGAGTCTATTCCCTACAAACAAGAAATGGCGGGGTTGGGGGGACACAGAAAAGCTTCTGTGTCCAGGAGCCCCACAGGGTCCTGCTCGGTTTCAGAAGGGGCAGGATGGAGGCCAGGCCCAGCCTTGTGACCCCAATCTTTCCCAGCACGGGCCCAGGGACAGCTACGTCTTGCTCTCCCATCTCCCAGGCCTTGAGGGTGATGAGGGTTGGGTTCTCTGAGAAACCGACTCTGAGATGGAGTTTAGCATGCAAGGTGTTTACTAAGGAAGGCCCTTGGGATGCACGCCTGAGGAAGGGAGAGGAAGGAAGCAGGAGTGGGTGAGGGCAGAGGGAAGAGCTGAGCTTAGATCTGGACCAACAACAGCTTGGCCGAACCCATAGAGCGCTCTGGAGATCGATGGCCCATCAGAGTGGTCCCCAGGTGATACCCTGCAGCGATCCGTCAGTGGGTGTGGGCTGCCCCAGGAGGCCGCTACCTCAACATGGCAGCTCTCAGCAGCTGGGGCAGACCCTGCCCAGAAGGGGCTGGAGCTGAGGGCCGGGAGGTGTGGCAGAACGCCCACCACAGGGGATGATGGTGATGTCGTCACCCTAAGCTTGTGAGCGCTTTGAAAGCAGGACCTCGATGACCCGTCTCCCCAGTCCCCCCCCCACCAACTGCCCAAGTTACCTGGCACCCAGGAGGTGCTCACTAATTCCCTGCGGGGTGGTGGAGGCATCTGACTCCCCAGCCGCAGGCCTCCCTAGGAAGTGTGCTCCATTTCCACGTTGCCAAGAGACCGGTCATTTTGTAGATTCTTGGGTCTAGTGGGACGGATGCCTCCATTTCCCATGAAGCAGCAGTATTTTCATGTGGATTTTCAGCGAGTCTCAGGTTTCCGGAGCATCAGGAGATGGCTGTGACTGCTCGCCCAGGAAGCTACTGCTCAGTTTTGGTCAAATTAGACCGTGTCTGAATCCACAGGGAAGAAATTGGGTGTAAGTCAGGCATTGTCCAGAGAGACTGTTCCTGTAGTTCCTGCTTTGTGTCAAGAGGGAAGTTATGACCAGACGGCAAGAGGAATGCACAGAGGCTGATCCCTCTGCTTTGGGAGGATGGTGGGAAGATGGGGGCTGGAGCTGGGGTAGCAATCTGGGGGACTTCTAGTCACCCACTCTGGGATCTGGCCGGAGAGAGGTACATTTGAGAAGTGAGGGGGCGTGTTTTCCGCTGGTTGGATTGGGGGCTCTGGGAGGACAGTTTAGAGGTTGCACCCCACACTCATCTGGTGGACTCCACGTGAAAGAAAACTCAGAGAGTGGCACGGTGTGGTGAGCCGAGCTGCCCTTGGTTCCTGGGGGCCGGCAGTGGCACCCAGCAGTTGTCTCAGTGGAAGGTAGCTGTGTTGAGGGCCAGCGGCCCTAGCCAGGGTCCAGGTGGGGGACATCACAGAGTTTTCAAGGTTTCATGGTACCAGTGAGAGTTGAGGGAAGGCGGAGCTGGCTGGAGTGATGGGGCTGTGACTTCACCCAGGGAATCGGACTTGGGGTTCTCCAGGCTCAGACTTCAGTCAGAGAGGCAGGGCCGTCCATGCCTCAGCAATCGCCATTCCAGGAGCAGCCTAGAGCAGCCCCTCCACTGCAGAGACCTGGAAGCTTTGTTGGGGTGGGGCAGGGAACGTGGGAGGGAATGTCCTAGGACCTGATTCCTCCCCTTGCATGAGTCCCCCTGCATAAGTCCTTCAGAAGCTATTCAACGTGTGGTCTCAGGACCAGTAGCCTCCGCATCACCTGGGAGCTTGGTAGGAATGCCGAGTCTCAGGTCCCAGCCCAGACCTGCTGAATCAGCATCTGCCTCTTAACAATCTCCCCGGGGCATTTGTGTGAGAAGTGCAGGGTAGAAACCTGAGAGAGCCCCGGCATTTGCTTGAAAGGACCGTTTACACAATTGCACTGCACTCCGTCTCCTGGCTCCAGCTGAAACCTCGTCGCCCCATCCTGTCCAGTGATGCTGAGGGTTGGATGGGATATGGACAAAGAAAAAAAACTGGCATCTTTCTTCACTCATCTGACCATAGTGTGAGTTGATTTGTGGGTCTGCTCTGTGTAAGTGAAGGCGGCGGCTCAGAAGGGGAAGCCATGCAGTCAGTTAATGACGGAGATGGCAAGAGAACCCACACGCTGTGACCTTGACTTTTCACCGCCGACCCTCAAAGTGGGCCACTACCACAGCCCAGTGCCCGTCCACACACTGGCGCCTGTTCACCGTGAGCTGAGTACAGAAACTGGGGGTGAGTGTTTAGAAAGTTTGATAGCAGCTTGACGGAGTATGTTTTTGTCTGTTAAAGCGAACGATAAAAGCTGGGGCTTGGATTTTATAACTTGTATTTCCTTTTCATTTCATTTTTTTCTGGCAAATCATTTTGATTGTACTTTACAAATGTATCCATCCGTGGTGGATTGAAATTAATTAACAAGCAAACAAACCCGAACAAGACGGGTCCTACATTCGTAGATAGTTTGAGAAACCCTGCTTGATGCCATGCCGTTTCAAAGGGAGAGATTCTGGAAAACAGAAAATCATCATAAGCTTGCCCCAGCCTGGGCAAAACTTGTGAGCGCTGCAGCCTGAGGGGCAGGCTAATTTGGAAGGTGACGGTCATTGTAGTTCCATGTCTCCAAGTTTCCCAGAGGCCTGGCTACCATAGGAAAGTGGAGGTGTCGGGGGCAGGTATCGGTGGGAGCCTTAGGTTAAGTCATTCCATCTCCCTGCATCCCAGTTTCCTCACCTGCTACTGGGTCACCTGCAAGGGGACCAGTGGAGCCGTCCTCCCGCGATGCTGTTGCCACCTGCCCTGGAGAAGCAGCAGGTGTTCGCCAGCCTCCCGATCTGACGGATGGCACTGCCTTGGGCAGAAATGTCCCGGCATCAGCAGCATTCTTCTGTTTCCGCCGACCCTGGCGCGTTCTTGTCTGGCAGAGGGACAAGCGCTTCCTTTTTATGAACCTGCAAACCTCCAGCCTCCCAGCTGGCATGGCACCAGGGGCTGGGCCTGACACACAGGCCAGCATTACCATCCAGACCCACGGCCCTGCTGCTCCCAGTTCTGGAGTGTCTGAGTCACCCCGCCTCGGCCGTGTCCATGAAAGACTTTGCAAGGATAAAGGAACGGGCTCTCCCAGGGGCCTGCTGATTACAATCTATCACCGCGTCTACGCTTGGGCCTCCTTTCCCTGCGGGCCATGGATGCCGCTAAACCAGCAAAGAGGGTTATGGGTGTCAAAATGTGAACTGCTAAACCGGGGAAGGAGGCCCAGCAACTGTGGGATGTGTAAGCCTCTCTCGTCCTTCCTGACAGTGCTGTTTGTTTCCGTGCACGATAAAGGAGGGAGGCAGGCACCGGCACATTTGTCCGGAATCATCAGACCACCCGGCCTCCAGAGCCCTCAGGGCCGAGGCGCACCCGTCCACCTGCGGGAAGCCGGCGTCTGGAGGCGGCCCTGTCAGATGCGCCCCGCGGCTGGCCTCTGTTTAATGAGTGTGGTTCCTGATGTGCCGAGAACCCCCTGCTTGTTTAGACAGCCTCACTGGCCACGACACGCGTCCCCTGCACCAGACCAGGAGGGGCAGGCCCCTGAGGAAGCCTGATCCTTTATTCTTCCAGAACCTGCCCTGGCTTGGGTCAAAAGGATCTTGACCAAGGTGTGCTGGGGCCCGGAGAACCTTATTTCCTGAGATGCTGAGGCCAGTCAAGGGGTGACAGGCAGTGCGGGATGCTCGGGTTCGCAGGGGATGCTCAGGGTTACAGGGGATGCTAGGGTTGTAGGTGATGCTTGGGGTTACAGGTGATGCGGCAGCAGTGGCTGCGGCCAGTCCCTCCTTCCCCTGACGGGCCTCCTGGAGCCGAGTGCCGGCCACGTTGCTCCGGCCTCTCTGGGCTTTCACCTTTGATTGCCTTTCAGTGTTGGCGGCAAAGGAAAATTGCAGGAGCTGTTTGGTGGGCACAGGCTGGGCCCCTGGTTAGCAGACCGATGGGGCACCGGGTGGCTTTCCCTAGGTCCTGATTTCTGAATCAGGTCTGAAAGCCTTGGTCCTTTTGCTCCCTCCTAGGTCGGGGGAAGGGGCTTTCAACCTTGGCCCTGCTTCCCCTCCTGCTGCCCCTGCCCCCGAAGTTTATACTCCACCCAGCAGCCAGAGTGAACTTTTAAATTTTTATTTTATAAACTTTCCATTTTGAAATAATTTCAGATTTGAAAAGTTGCAAAAATAGCGCCAAAAGTTTCTGCCTCCCCTTCACCTAGATTCCCTGAATCTACCAGTTTTCGAGCTCTTGCTCTCAACACACACACACACACACACTTTTTTCCCCTGAAACTTTTTTTTTTTTTGCGGTACGCGGGCCTCTCACTGTCGCGGCCTCTCCCGTTGCGGAGCACAGGCTCCGGACGCGCAAGCTCAGCGGCCGTGGCTCACGGGCCCAGCCGCTCTGCGGTATGTGGGATCCTCCCGGACCGGGGCACGAACCCGCGTCCCCTGCATCGGCAGGCGGACTCTCAACCACTGTGCCACCAGGGAAGCCTTCCCCTGAAACTTTTAAGATTAATTTACAGACGTGATGCTCCTTTGCCTCTGTATATTTCAGGGTGTATTCCGTAAAAAAAGCAAAAACAGAGCAAGGACATTCTCTTAAAAGACCACAGTATCATTTATCAAAATCAGGAGATGAGCACTGATATAATACTATTTCTTGATTGACAGATCTTATTCAAATCTCATTAGTTGTCTCACTCCTGTTCTTTATAACAAAAGAAATAAAATTTTTTTCTTGCCCAGGAGCCGATCTAGAATCATTCATTGTATTCAGTTGTCATGTCTCTTTAATCTCCTTTAATCTGGCACGGTCCCTTAGTCTGTCTTTGTCTTTCGAGACATGAATGCTTCTGAAGAGCACAGACTGGTGACTTTGTAGACGGTCCCTTAGTTTGGTTCTGATGTTTCCTGACTAGATTCAGGTTCTGCATGTTTGGCAGGAACCCCACTGAGGTGACGTGTGTCTTTCGCGTGATGTCCATTTGATCCCTGACTGGCGATGTTCACTTTGATCATTTGGTAAGGTGCTGTCTGCCAGGTTTCTCCACTTTGTTACCAGTTTTCCCTTTATAATTAATAAGTATCTTATGGGCAGAGCAACCTTTGAAAAACTAGAAATCTGATTACATCACCTCCCTCCTCTAACCTCAGTTGAAATCCCAATTCTTTACCTTGGTGTCCCCAGCCCTAGGTCTTGGCCCCTGTTGAGATCTGTGCTATCGTCTCCTATCACCTTTCTGGGAATTGCAGGCACACTGGCCTTCCTGCTGTTGCTAGAACACATCAAGCTCGTTTCCACCTCAGGGTCTTCGTACTAGCGGTTCCCTCTTCCTGGAATGCTCTTCCATCCAGTCATTACATGCCTGGCTTCTCCTTCTTTTTTTTAAGGATTAAAATATATATATATTCTTCATGCCTGGCTTCTTTGTGTCTTTCAGATCTCGGCTTACAGATCCCCTGAGGGAGGCCTTACCTGCCCACCCACCTAAAGGAGCTCCCAGTCGCTCTACCACAGCACCTGGTTTGGGTTCTTAGCATAGGATTTACTACCATCTGCCACTTTCTCATCTGTTTGCCATCTGTCTCCCCCATAAGAAGAAAGCAGGGACCCCGTGCACCTTGCCCCGTGCACCTAGCACAGGGCCTGGCCCACGGCTGTGGGAGGAATATTGATTGAGAATTTGCTGAATGAACTCCTGATGAAGGATTGCTTAGTAACGATTGCAAGCTGGGGTCTTAACCCGGAAGTCTTGGAGTTCTGCCAGATCATCTATGTTGGCCGCAGTGCAGCTCTGCTGGGCTCGTGCGCAAATAGGGCAGATGGCAGTCCCGTGGCTTAGGGGTCCCTGCACAGTGCCCTTAAGGGGGAACTAGAGGAAACAACGAGAAGGCATAATGAGGTGGGGTAGGGGGATGGAGGGATCTTTCAGCCCTGTAGTACAGATCCACCCTTCCTCCCTTCCTTCCTTCCTTCCTTCCCTCCTTCCCTGTAAAGTGTTGAGAGTGGGGGGTAAAGGCTGGGGAATCAGTCATAAATACACTTACATTTAAAGCACAAAGGCAGCCTAGAGGGAAGGCTTACAGAGCAGCAGGAATGGCCAGGCCAGCCGGACCCCTAGAACGGAGGTGGGTTGGCTCGTTCTGAGCGGAGGAGAGGCTGCCAGGTTATCAGCTTCAGGGAAGTCAGGCAGTTGTCTTCAGATGTCATCTCCCCTGTGTTCTGGCCAGAGGGTTCACCCAGCCACCCCTAGCTCCTGCCGCCTGGCAGATAAACATGCACACAGGGAGGGCGTGGCGCCCCTCTGGGAGAGTTTGTGTCTGACCACAAGACTGTGAAGAGAGAGTAATACTTAACACAAGGGGCAATTTCAGAGGAGAGATGTAAGGATGGAGCTTTCCCAGCAAACATCCCCCCAGTCATGCTGCCTGCCAGGGATACCTGCATGGGACTGTGCTTCCGAAGATGTGCCAGGACAAAGCCCTTCCCTGTGCCACCAACAGCCAAGCTACAGGGACCTTGGAGAGCGTCTCTCTCATACTCCTTCCCTCTTTGCTTCTCTCAGAGAGTGTCTTAGTCAGCTTGGGCTGCCATAACAAAATGCCACAGATGGGGTGACTTCACCAACAGGCATTTATTTTCTCATAGTTCTGAAGGCTGGAAATCCCAAATCAAGTAGGGTTGGTTTCTCCTGAGGCCTTACTCCTTGACTTGTAGATGGCCACCAAGAATGCTGTGTCTTCACATGGCCTTTCCTTTGTGCACACGCAGAAAGAGCAAGCTCTCTGGCATCTCTTCTTATAAGGACACTAATCCTATTGGATTAGGGCCCCAGCCTCATGACCTCATTTAACCTTAATTACCTCTCTGAAGGCCCTAGTTCCAACTATAGTCACACGGGGGTTAGAGCTTCAGTATATGAATTTGGGGGGGGGCGGGGAGACAAAACTCAGTCCATAGTGGGGAGGGACCTTTCACTCTCAGCAGAGAGTTGTGGAGATTTTCCCACCAGATAGGTGTCTCAGGAGGTATCTCATCCATCTCTTAATGCTGTTAGGGCTCAGGGATTAATTTTGAGAAATCCTCCCAGAAATGTCAGGGTCCACCTAGGTAATGCAGCTGACCTTAATGAAATGAAACCCAGGCCCTCTCAGCTGGCCCTAGAAGGAGAGGCTTCGAGTGGCAAGATGAGGGGTGAGGAGTGCTGCATGTGGGCCCCGGGGCTGGGATTCCTGCCTGAGGTTCATCTTCTCCCATGTCTCTGTATGTGTAAGTGCACTTCTGTGCACATAGAAGTATGCGTTCTTAGATTAGAGCTGCCAGGCAGGGAGGGGCTGCTGGTTCCCTCTACCCTGATCTCCCTCACTTTGGACACTTGACACCACCAAGCTGTGCTCCCTTTAGCCCTCTAGCCTAGGTGGGGCCCAGGACCCCGGCTTTTTTTCTCAGGAGCCTACTAAAATAAAATTGAAACTTTCCAGAAACCTCTGTGGTTGCAGGGGACTCACATATGCTGGCATGCAGGCTTGTGGGGCAGAGCAGGGGTCTGCTGCAATGATCTCTTGCTATATAACAAAGCCTCCCAAAACGTAGTGGCTTGAAATAATGACATTAATTTTGCTCATGAATACACAATTTGGGCAGGTCTCAGCAGGGACAGCTCATCTCTGCTCCACTTGGTATCAGCTGGGGTGGCTGGAAGCTGGGGGTTGGATTATCCGAAGGCTCGCTCACTCATATGTTTGGTGTCAATGCCGGTTGCAGGCTGAGACATCAATTGGATTGTCGATCAGAATGCAGATATATGGCCTCTCCAAGTGGCTCTTGGCTTCCTCACAACATGGCGGCTGGGTTCCAAGGGCCGGTGCCCCAAAAGAGAGCCATGGGAAACCATTACACCTTTTACAACTCAGCCTTGGAAGTCACGCAGTGTCACTTCCACAAGATTATATCTGTTAGAAGCCATCACTAAAGTTGGCCCACGTTCAAGGAGAAGGGACTGGACTCTACCTCTTGATGGGAGGAAGGTTAAAGAATTTGCAGCCATGCTGGAAAACCACCACAGTGGTTGACAGCTTCCTTCCCATTCACACAAGACTTGGGATCTTGCCCTTCCCAATGCCCGGTCTCTCTTCACAGGGTCACCATCATACCACCTACCACCCAGCAGTGCCTTCATGGAAGCCAGTCTGAGAGACAGCATGCTGCCTCTGATCAAGGCCACACCAAGACTCAACAGCACTCTGCATGGGGGAAGAATGTTGTGCCCCTTCGCACTGGGAAGAAATGGATTTCCTATCAGAACAGCGTGGGCTACGAGGCCCAGAGAGATGTAAAATGAGGTAGAGGTGTCTTCCTCTCTCACTAGTGGTCCATGCCTGGTATGGGAGTTCTGCCTTATGATGTCCTTAGGAACCCACACTTCTCTATCTCACTGCTCTGCCATGCATGGCCTCCAGTGCTCAGGTCACCTCGTGGTCCAAGATGATTGCTGCAGCTGCATTCGGATCTGAAAAGATCAAGAAGAAACAGCAGAGTGTTCCCAGAGCTGTCACATGATATTCCTGATCGTATCTCATTGGCCAGAACTTATCCACGTGGTCACTCCTCGCCGTTGAGCTGGGAAATAGAGTCTATTCGGGGTGGCTGTGTGCCCAGCTGATATTCTTAGCACAGAGAAAGGATACTGTGGGCTGAGAAGCAGAACCTGCCAACCTTATTAATTAAAACATTTTATGCAGACAGATTTACTCACTAATTTACCTCCCCTGGCTGTAGAAAAAATTAATGGTCTAAAAATATGGCAAAAATCTCTTACACTTTTTGTATTTCTTTGACTCACATCGGTTTTCTTTGGCCATTCCTCAAGGCAGACAATTTGGTGGCGGAAGCATATTGAAGGGTTTACAAATTACATGATAAAATGAATTATTGTTTGTGGTAAGTAAGAAAGTTATGCCATGCTTTACTTGGTTTCAGAATTTCAGTGATTGCAGCTATATGTGTGGATTACAAAAATACCCAAAGAGAGGGGTCAGCGCCGGCTAGGGGTGTTTTTAAATTTTCCATATAAGGCTGCTGTTTACTTTGGTAGGAACTTGTGGAAACTTACGTCAACAGGCCTAGGTATTTCTATTTATTCCAGGGATATTTTGGACCCTCTAACAGACTGGTGTTCTGGACGGCTGCCTAGCTGGCCTGCCCGGCTAGCCTGGTGTCTGAGGACACTAGGAGGCACTTAGCAATTTAGAGAAGACCTGGGCTCTGTCTGAAAGGTATGGCCTTGGCCTCATGGTCCTCAACAGGTGAACTCTGCCTCTGGATACCACCCCAACCCTGATATTCATCTAAGAGACTGGTCTAATTTCCTCAGGCTGTTGTAACAAATGATGACAAACTGGGTGGCTTAAACAACAGAAATGCGTCGTCTCACATTTCTGGAGGCTAGGAGTCCGAGATCGAGGTGTCGGCAAGGCCACATCCCCTCTGAAGGCGCTAGGGAAGGATCTGTTTCAGGTCTCTCTCAGGTTCTGGTAGTTCCTTGACTTGTGGCAGCATAATCCCAACCTTCACGTGGCATTTTCCCTGTGTACTTGTTCGTGTCCAAATTTCCCCTTTTTACCGGGACACCAGTCATATTGGATTAGGGTCCACCCTGCTCCAGTATGACCTCATGTTAACTAATTACATTTACAATGACTCTATTTCCAAATGCAGTCTCATTATGAGGTACTGGGGATCAGGACTTCAATATATGAATTTTGGGAGGGACACAAGCCAATCCACATCAAAGACATCCACATATGAGGTGAGTGTGTGTGTGTGTGTATGTGTGTGTGTATCGTCTTTGTAAAGCCTGGCCTAAAGTGTCCTGATTTTTTGGTGGGGAGGGTGGTTTCCACCAATGATAGCAAGATGGCAGTTGGGAAAGTGGTTCACAGGGAAGCCTTTGGTTCTTTCCCAACAAAGCAAAGGCTACTGGAGTCTAGGGGGAGTCTGACGTTGGCCAACCCCATATAATATCTAGAGCAGGGCCATAACCATCTATTGGAACGGGCATGTTTCTGGAGGGAGTTTGAGTTTGAGTTGGTTATAATACAATGGAGCAGGATGTTTGCAGCTATATTCAATTCAGTTCTAATTACAAAAAGCTCACTCAGAATGGCAGAGACAAGAGGGAGATTATCATCTCCTGTGACCCAGAAGGCCAGAGGCAGGACATTTGGGGGGTTGGTTAATTCACTGCTCATTGATGGCATCGAAGACCCAGGTCCCTCCCACCTTTCTGCTGTTGGTCCTCTGTGTTGCCTCCTGGTGCTCACAAGAGGACGTCACTGGTTCCAAGTGTCACATTCTAACACAAGTCCAGAGGCTTGACGAGAGAATGTCCCTTCTTCCAAAAGAGTCCTAGCAGACTTCCTCTCACACCCACTGGCGGGAGTTGTGTCACTGGGACAGGAAATGCAATTGCCACAACCGGCTTTAATTTATCAGCTTCACCCTCTAGAGTTGGGAGGGGGCCAGTCGCCCTTGACTCCTATTGACGGCCCTTTCCCTGAACAAAATCTGGGCTAGGTGGGTGGGGAAAAGGGGGTAGGTCCCTGGGGAAGGCAACTTGCAGGGTCTGCCCCCCTGGCCCTGAATCAAGCAGAGGGGCAGGAGGCTTTCTCCCTCCGACCAAGGTTGGGGGGTGGGTGGGACGGCGGGGATGGGAGAGCGAGGGAACGTCACGTAGAGTGGCCAGTCGATACCTTCTTAGAATAACAGCTCTCATCAGGCACTGGGTCTGACTTTCAGCTGACAAATGATTTTCCTTCACAATAAAAGTACAAACAGAATCCTAATTAATGAATTTGCCAATAGCTGTTGCCTATTTTATGGGCCTCAGCCCAGATTCAGCCTGTGGACAGGATGAGTGAGTGTGTGAATGTGGATGTGGACATAAATCACCCGGGGCCCAAGACAAGGGCAGTCTGGTTGGGATCTTCCTAAGCAGCCCTTCCTCAGGGAGCTGAGATCGCCCCGACAGCCATGAAAGCCACAGCTGCCATGTCAGCCACCGGAGCTAGGACAGCCACAGCACCCACCAGAGGCCCGTGTCAGCAAACGCTGGTCCCAGTTCGCGGCTGCTGTTGCTTCTTGTGACTGAGAAGACTACCCTTTTCCTTAAGAGGTCATTTGTCCCATGTCCTTCCGCCCCTGGGGGGGGGTATTTCACCTTTGACCCTTTCCACCTAAGGAGAGGCCATGGTGCCTTCAGTAATCTACCTGCTTTTGAGGAAACTGCTGGAAGTGGTCATTCTGGTGGGGTTGACGATGTGCCTGTGTCATTCACTCAGCCATCTAGTGTCTGACTATGCTCTGGGCACTGTGCGGGAGGGACAGTGATGCATGAGGCCATCTAGGTCTTGTTCTGGGTCCTCCATGATCGTGCTGGTCAGAGGGACCGTGGGGAGGGAAGAACTTCCTGGCAGCCCTGTGTTTTTCATGGGAGCCAGCAGAAGGGGGAGGTGTGGTGAAGCCCACTCTCAGGACGTGGAAAGGGCCGTTTTGACAAGACTATAGGCCAACCGATGTCAGATAGCAAAGTGATCAGGAGCTAGACATCCTGAGAGATTCGCTCAAGTTAGACGTAGCATAGGTCACCTGTATTTTGATTCTGATGGAATCGCCTTTCCCTCTTTTACCCAGCCCTACCTCCCACACTGCCTCAGTGAACATCACCAGATTACAAGAAAAGAACTAGTCACCTCTCACACACTTAAAGGCGGTTGAGCATCTCCTCTTTCCGGGGCCTTCTCAACCCCATTCCCTTTCATCTGCCCGCACAAGCCTGTTTTCCAACCATTGTTAATGATTAATCATTTGTTTAGCATTAACTGAGCTTTCTAGGGTTTCTGGTTCATATTTTCCCAGCCATTTGCTCCAATTCTTCAAAACCAATTCTTTGCCTTCGCACGGCATCAATAAATGAATTTCCTTTATTTTTGTCCTTGATGTGGCTGAGAAAGCCCAGTGTTCTGCTGGCAATACCTGCCCTTCGATATTTCCCTTGTCTTCCCAGGAATGATATAAACTCTGCAGGCTGGCACCTAGTGGGACAGCCCCTAGATGGACCCTCCAAAGTGAACTTACTAGGGTGCACTGTTGAATAAGTTTCTCATCTCTGTTTACATCAGTGCCATTTAAATACTTCATTTCCTTCAGAATCTTAGAGTGACAGTCACTCAGTCCTACTGACTTATAAGAGCAGGGTTTCCACTGTCTTTACTAACTTTGTCTTCCGTGACACATTATTACCCAGGAAGTTCAACATGGCTGCCATTACTGTGGTTCTCGCGAGAGTTCTTTATGTCTGCCTTCATTTCCTCTGGCTACTGGGGGCTCTTGGGGCTGGAAGGTTCTGAGTTCTGCCAACGCCCTGCAAACACCGTGGTCCCATGTCTTCTTGGCTGATCTCTCTGTCTAAGTGAGTCTCAGTGACCCACCGCTTAGAGCTGTGAGTTACTACTCTGGGACTCTGTTTCCTCATGTTTCAAAAGGTTCTTGGGAGGATGGAACCGATAATACCTGCAAGTATCTAGAGGTGCCTCTGGCACTAAAAACATACAATTTCCATTCCATTTCCATGCATGGCTACCCGCTTCCGATTATCAGAACCCATATCTCCTTGCTTGAGGGCTTTCTTCGTCTACCTGAGTGCTCTCTGCCTGTGTGCACAGGACCCGGAAGTGCCAAGGAATACGTGGTCCCTAGAACAGCCCACAAGCAAGGCCTGATAGGAATCAGTCCCACTCTCTACCCTCAGGTGGGAGCGCTCTGAGGCGTGTGCTCGATACTGACCCCCAGGGGTCCCCTGCAGCACTGAGCTTCAATTGCCTGCAGTGCTAATTTGCCCGAAAACTTGCCCTTAGTTACTTCCTTCCTTCCCCATTTCACATCTCTATTCCCCTCTCAGTGTTTCCAGAAATCACCTGCCTATAAACCACCAGCACACAAATCCTGTCTTAGAGTCTGCTTCTGGGGAAACCCGAACTAGGGTATTTTTTTCTAGCTGTTCCCCTCCATTTCTGGTACTGATCCCCAAATTACGTCTGGACAACCTGTGATCGCATCACAATACTTACTCTCTTCTCCATCAAACTAGCCCATTCTCCTGTCTTCCCCACATCATAGTCACACCATTTCCCCCAGTCATTCAAGACAGAGACATGGACTTACCCAACATATCCAGAGGTTATCATCACCAAATATTTATTGAGCTCCTTGGGTGGGAGAGCTGCTCTATGCTGACCCCCAGGCCATGACTGTCTTTGCTTAGTGATATCCCTTCTCTCACCCTTCATGCCCTCCTCACCTCATACCAGTCTACTGGCCTCCCTGTTGTCATCGTCCAGAAGAGACTTCTATTGACTCTTTATCACTCCTTGTCTTTGCTCAAAGCCCATCCACTGCTCCCCATTGGCCGCTGCATAAAGTTGGAGCTCCACAACTGGGTAGGGAAGGGCCCTAAACCTCCCTGTCTCGGTATGAACCCCCTCGACCTAGCCCAACTGCTGCACCCTTCACTGCACCCTAGAGTCACTGGAGCTTCCCATGGCCATATTTTTGCTCATATTAAATCCAACCTGTACCTTAGGGTTCAGATTAAATCCCACTTCCTTCATTGCAGCCCATCCCCACTGGGAAGGAGGCCCTCCTTTGATTCCTGCAGCAGCAGGATTGGAAACAGCCATGTTTATTCAATAAAGCACTGTGTCCCAGGCACCTTGCTCGTTACCCGTGGGGATATATTGATGAAAATAAGCATGACTCCTGCCCTCATGAAGCTCACAGGACAGTGGGGGAGGAAACGGAAATAAAATAATCACAGAGATGTAAAATTCTCAATCCAGTTAAGGACTATGAGCAATTGACAAGGTGTTATCAGAAAGCCAAACAAGGTAGAAGCTGATTTAGGTGGGAGGCACTGGATGTTCAGATGAGATCCTCTCAACATGAAGTATGACTAGGAATCAGCTAGAAGAAGGGTAGAAAATAGTCCAGATAGAATGAGTATCTCAGGAGAAGACTATAAACCTTTGAGGCACTAAAAAAGGTCAGTGGGGCTAGAATTTGGTAAACAAAAGGTCAGTATAAAGGGAAATGGGGCTGGAAGGATTGTCAAGAGCCAGAATTCTCAGGGTCTTAAAGACTGTAGTAGTCAGCTTTCTGCTGCATGAAAGCTGCATAACAAATGGCCCCCCAAATCTCCGTGGCTTACAACATCAAGCGTTTATTTCCCGCTCATAGGTCTTTTGATTGCCTGTAGTTCAGCGGGGCTTAGCTGTGGTTCGGCAGGTCCTGGCTTTGGGTTGGGTTCAGGACAGCTCCACGTTCCTCTCATTCTGGGACCAAGAATAGAGGAGAAGCAGCTATGTGGAGCGGGTTCTTCTCATGGCTGAGGGTAAACTCAAGGGGATAACTGGAAACAATGCTTTTTTAAGGCCAAGGTTTGGAACTGATATACTGTGACTTCTATCCACACTCTACTGGTCAAAGCCAGTCATAAGGCCTAAGTCAGTGGACAAGGAGACACCCTGGATCTCGTCCACCAGAGTTATTGGAGCTTCCCATGGCCATGGTTTTGCTCATATTAAATCCAACCTGTACCTTAGGGTTCAGAACTTCCTTCATTTCAGGCCAGGTAGAATTACACACCCACGCCCTTTACACACAGTCAGGTGGCAAAGGGCATGGGTGTGTAATTCTACCTCAGGTAGAGGGAAAAACTGCACACAATAATCCTATCTACCACATGGGCCAGGTTAAGAATTGTGCTTTTTATTCTAATACCAACTGGAAACCTTTGTATCTTTCTTTCTTCCTTCTCTCCCACTTTCCCTCCCTTTCTCATTTTTTTCTTTCTATTTTTAGTTACCCAACTAACACAAGAGTGCGTTTCCATTGTAAATTATTCAAGCTGTATGGATAGAGCCAGAGTCCCCTTTGTTATTCTTGGTGGCCTCCAATCCAAGGCCCTTTCCCAGAGATCACCACTGTTATCTTGGATGCTTTTTCTCTAAGATTTAAATAAAATGCATTTCCATACACATACATGTACATAGCAACCTAGGATTTTTTGAACTTTTTTTGTTTTGTTTTGTTTTGTTTTGCGGTACATGGGCCTCTCACTGTTGTGGCCTCTCCCGTTGCGGAGCACAGGCTCCGGATGCGCAGGCCCAGCGGCCATGGCTCACGGGCCGAGCTGCTCCGCGGCATGTGGGATCCTCCCGGACCGGGGCACGAACCCGCGTCCCCTGCATCGGCAAAGCGGACTCTCAACCCCTGCGCCACCAGGGAAGCCCCTTTTGAACGGGTTTTAATCTGAACAATATCATATTGAATGTATTGTTTTGTATCTGCCTTGAATTTTAATGTTTTAACAAATAACTTTTGAGCTCCAAGCCGGCATCTGAGAAGGTCACACCATAACATCTTCAATGCTCAGCGTCTCCAAAGGTCTTACTTTGACCTTGGTTAGAAGGTGTGCGGTCTCCCAAACAATAAGCCCCAGAGAACCACATTAATATCTCCAGTACGGCATGCTCTTCCAGAACCTTGACATACACGTCCCTCTCAAGAGACAAGTCTATGTCCTCTTCCCTCGCACCCGGGTGGGTCTTTGTGGCTGTCTTGGCTGAAAGAGAAGTAGCAGTATATGACTCCTGTGAGGAAGCCCAGGCTACGTGCAGAGGCTCTAGTGCACAGGGACCACGGCCCCCGGTCCTCAGCTTTGGCTGAGCTCCAAGCTCACTACCAGTCCTAGCTTGTCAGCTGTGTGAGCCAGTCACGTGGAAGGTGACTCCCCTCCAGTCCTCAGGTGAACCGTTCCAGATGACGCCATGTGGTGCAGAGATGAGTCTTCCCCACTGAGACCTGCCCAAAGTGCAGATTCAGGAACAAAAAGAATGATTGCCATGTTTTAAGCCTCTAAGTATAGGGATGGGTTATCATGTAGCAAAAAACCAATGCTTACTGGAACTGGGTTCCAGGTAGGTGGGGAAGCTCTGGCAAGGCTGAATCCTCAGGCTATGAATTCAGGAGCCCTTAGTTCCCCCCGAGAAGGACGTTCATGTTCCCCATAGCCTAGGGCTGGGCTGAGCCTCGGGGTGGGGCTGCAGTGACCCCAGCTGTGAACATGGGGGGGCCTCTGGCTTAGTAGGGCACAAGGAACGTGAGAGGCAGTCCCTGGGGACAGTGATGGGTTTGGCTGTAAACATGAGAAGTGTGAGAAAGTTCGGGGCTGGAGGTGGGCACAGCCAGTGGAAAGAGCACCAAATGAGGAGTCCAGGGCCTTGGGCCCAGATCCTTGACTTTGACAAACCACCACTGCGACTTAATATGTTCCTATACTTCCTCAGGCCCCACTGGTAGGGGTGCTAGATAAAATAGAGGCCATCCAGTAAAAGTTGAATTTCAGATAAACGAATGAATAATTTTACTATCAGTATGTCCCAAATGTTACATGGGACATCCTTCTTCTACAAAAGTATGCATTATTTCTCTGAAATTCACCTTTAACTGGGCAGCCTGTATTTTCATTTGCTAAATCCGGCATCCCTCCCCAATGGCCACATTTGTAAAATGGGGCTTAGACAATATGGCCTCCGAGGCAGTGAAGTCTCGAGGCGAAGCAGCCTTTGTGGGTAAGGCTACGCGTGTGCGCGCGCGTGCGCAAGCAACACAGCGCCTGACGCCCGGCCAGCAGTTGTGGCTGCCCATAGCCGTAGAAGTCCCAAAGCCACTGTGTTCAACTCCCACGGTTAATAAGATTACAAAAGCGGGGCTGTGGATGCATCCTCCCTTCCTCGGCATCTTTGTGGGCAGGTTTTTAATTTTAAGCAGGAGAAAACCCATCAGGCATTTGAGGCTTCTGGGGGGCAGCTAATTCTTCCTGTCGAATGCTCACCCTGGGGTACTTTGTTACCCTGACACCTCCCGAACTAGGAGTCAGCGGCAAATTGCAGGACAAAATTCTTAGGCTGCAAGTTTATTGCATATTCATAGAATTTAGGCCATTAGGCAACATTAGCTTTTTTTTTTTTTTAACTTTTTATTGAAGTATAACCTACATTCAGAGAAGTGCACATATCCTAAGTGTACTCTTGGTAAATTCTTACAAGCTGAAACTTCTCATGTGGGAGCATCCAGGTCAGGAAAGAGAACATCGCCAGCCCCCATGGAAGCCCCTCTCAAGCCCTCTCCCAGTCATTGCCTCTTCCAAGGGAGGCCTCTTGGCTTTATACCGAGAGCAGTTTGCCTATCTCTGAACCTTATGTAAATGGAATCATATAGTGTGTCATCTTTTGCATCTGATGTCTTTTACTCAACATCGTGATGCTGAGATGTATCCACTTTGCTGAGTGTAGTTTGCTTGTTCTGTTGCCGTGTAGCGTTCCCTTGTGTGACCATTACGCCATTTACTTATCCATCTGGCTTTGGATGGGCTTTGGGGTGGGTTAGCCTTGCTGTGGACATTCTAGTACATACCTTTTCGTGGGTACCTCTACTTCCCACTGTGGGTGGTTACCTAGGAGTAGAACTAAGGGGGTATGTATGTCCAGCTTTAGTCGAGAAAGCCAAACCATTCTCTAGAACATCAGCTTTTCATTCCTGAACATAGTAAAGAAAGGAAAAAATACAGTTAAAAAATTTTTGGATACGTTTTACATTCTAATAAATTGTGGAAGAAATTAACAAGTAAACATGGCAATGAGAAAGGGAAATTCTGATTTTAACCCTGTGCAGTGACAAGCTTTGGAAGTGCTTTTTAAAAGTGATCTGTTCCGGGCTTCGCTGGTGGCGCAGTGGTTGAGAGCCCGCCTGCCGATGCAGGGGACACGGGTTCGTGCCCCGGTCCGGGAAGATCCCACATGCCGCGGAGCGGCTGGGCCCGTGAGCCATGGCCGCTGAGCCTGCGCGTCCGGAGCCTGTGCTCCGCAATGGGAGAGGCCACAACAGTGAGAGGCCCACATACCGCAAAAAAAAAAAAAAAAAAAAGTGATCTGTTCCATCTGCTCCGCGGGTTTCCTCTGCCAGAAACTTCCCCTGGCTCTTCCCGGCAGAAACAGGTGCCTAGAGCGCAGACTTGCCTGTGCACACGAATCCCCGGGGACCTTGTTCAAATGCAGATTCTGCTTCAGGAGAGGCCATGGGAACCTAAGATTTGGTACAGGCTCCCAGGTACTGCGGTTGCTGTCGGTCCAGGGACCACACTTTGAGGAGAAAGAGCCACTCAGTCCAGGGGTCACTGTCAGACTGTTTGTGGTCAGACTGTCCCCTCACCTGCTCTATCCGCTTCACAGGCACAGATGGTGCATCCCCTGGCAGGCACTGGGGATCAAGAAATGGGGATATAGCTTCTGGCACCAGCACAGTGTGGAGAGAAAGCGGTAAAAACGTTGCATTCTGGAATCTAAAAGAACGATGATCGTGTCCTGGCTTAACTTTACTAGCTGTGTGGCCTTGGGAAGGATTCTTAACCTTCCTGAGCCTCAGTTTCCTCATCTGTGAAATGGAGTCATAGTTCCCCCCACCCCGCCCTGCACTCACCGCAGGGGTGTTGTCGGAAATACCAGCTCGGTGCCTGGCACGCACTGGGTCACTGATAAATGCTGGTCATCATTCTTCCCGATGCCATCACAACCAAGTTTTTAGGCAGGCGAGACGAATTTAGATAATTATGCAAGTATATGTGCATGCAAAAAGGTAGAGTCCATATCAAGGAGCTCACAGTCCAATAATGCAGGCCAAAGACACATTCTTCCAATAAATGTAATTGCCACAAGTGACATCTATGTGTGTGTGTGTGTGTGTGTGTTTGTGAAGATATTGTAGGGAGACAGAGGAGGGGGCAAGAACCTCTCTCTGGAGGGTATCAGAGGTCTTACAGTGGAATGGAAAATGGGCTTTGAAGGGTGAGGAGGAGCTTGCCAGGCAGATAAGGCTGAGGGCAGGCGGGAGGCAGAGGGGTGGGGGTGGGAAGGGACAGTCATTCTGTTACGGAGAATCGCATGTGCAAAGGCACTGGGGCACAAGAATGGCCTGATTGATCATCAACTGCCGAGTGCACGAGGCAGAGAGTAGATGGGGGCCTTCACTCGAGGACCTTGACGGCTGCACCAAGGAGCTCTGATCCACACCCCAGCAAAAGCATAAAAAATGGTATGGGCCCTGGCCATCCTTTCTGGGCTGGTTTTTCCTCCTTCAAGGAAACCCTGCCCCTCTTCTAGCTTTGGTGTGCTTAACAGGTCAGCGTTCTTCCTTGCCCCTGACAAAGAGTGCTGTTAAGAAATGATCTGAGATGTACCCCTATGACTCTGCCAGGGGGTCCTGCCTTCTGATCAGGGACCCCAAGACTGAATTCAGAATTGGGGGCTCAGACTGGGTGTAGCGGCCTGGTGGCCCACGCCACTTCCTGGGGGTCCCAGGGTGGGCTCGGGCTGGTCCCACACCTTAGCCCCCTTTGCTGCCTCACCCCCCCGAGCGGGACAAGTTGCCCATTGAGACACCCCAGGCCTGAGCTCAGAACGTGGCTCTCAGTTGCCCCACGGGTCACCTCCTCCACCAAGGAGTGTGCTGGCACAAGGCAGGACGCTGAGGAGACTGCTGGGCTTAGCTCCTGCAGGCAGGCCTTGGGCCAAGGCGTTGTGTCCAGCCAGCCCTCGCCGGAGGACAAAGTGTGCCACGCAAGGCCTGGTGGCCGCTCGGGAAGACGGATCAGCAAGGCCTCGGAACCCTGAGCCAGCTTCCCTGGTTTGTCCTTGATGCCTCCCAGGCCAGGGGACGCTTGGTTAGGGGGCGGGGAGCTGGGGATCCTCTACTCCGGGGCTTTCTACATTCTTGAGTTTGAAGTAGCAGAACCCTTCTGCTAAACAAAATCATATCTGTCTGTAACCCCAGGCCTCAATCGGCTCATGGTGGGCCCGCTCTGGGAGAAGCAAGGTGAGGTCCCGTACCCACCCTTGGGGTCCCTGACACAGCTTTCCACACCAGACCTCAGCTCAACCCCTCACTCTTCAGTTGAGGAAATGGATACTTAGAAAGGGCAGGGGAGGTCAGAGAGAGGCAGAGATGGCACGAACCTGGGTCCACTGTCTCTTGGGGCCAGCCTCAGGGATTGCCAAGCTCCTGGGTCCAGCGCTCTGTGGAGAAGGTTCCTTGAGCCCGAGGAGGCCCCCCGTCCTGATGGCAGGGGCATCAGAGCCAGAGACTGGCTGGACACTGCTGGGAGGCAGGGCCACGGCCAAGGGTATGCTGGGCAGTTGGCCCTGGGCTGGGGGTGGGATTTCTCCTCCCCAAACTCACGCTGGCTCCGTGCCTCTCCTTGCTGAGCACAGAGACCCCTGCACCTCCGGGGAGCTCCTGACTGACAGGCCCCCTTCCTTCCAGAGTCCCCTCCTTCGGCACCCCTCCCCTCCCCTCCCCCTTCCTTAGCCATTAGACTGGAAGCTGCTATATTAATGTCCCTTCTTCATTCTGAGCAGGCCAGTGGTATCACTGCTAGGTTTTTTTTCCCCTCCTAATGATTTGTCCTGGCAGCAGAAATATTACAGCGACGATTTCATGTAGAATTTCATTTGCTGGGGTTTTTTTTTTTTTAATCCCTTGAAGAAGAGGCTGAGCGATTAATGGGTCTTTGAGAGATCAAAGCTCTATGTGGCACAGAGCGAATAATAATCATAGCTAACGTTGACTGGGGACTTTGCACGTGCCAGGCGCTGTCTCACGGTCGCAACAACTCTTTGAGCTAGGCACCGTTATCACTCCCATTACTGAGATACAGAGGGGCCATGCTGGGGTCCGTGGCACCAGGATCGGAATTCACGGTGGCATGTCTCCAGTGTTCTCCGTCATCTGTTACGCCGTCTTGTGAAGATGTGGGGAGAGCACTGGATTGGGAGTCCAGAATACTGGACAAAATTAGCCCTCAGGCTCCACCCACCCTGCAAGCTGCAGCCAATCAGAGGTCAGGCTGAATCCTAATCACGGGAGCCTAAAGGGTGGCTGAGTGGGGACCAGGCATGGTGAACGATGTCTCTAGTGGTGTTTTGGCATGGCTCATGGGCCACACAGAAGCCTGGACCCCATCATTCTTTCACTGGCCGAGTAGGTCATTTCGTGCCTCAGTTTCCCCATCTCCTTTCACAAGAGATAATAACAGCTACCATTTGTTAAGCACCTACTGTGAGCTGGGAGCTTTACAGAAAACATGTCTACTGTTCATGGCAACCCTGAAAGGTACATATTATAACGCCTTTTTGTAGATGAGACAGGCTTGGAATCTACTACCTTGGCTCAAGGCTGCACTGTCAGTGGTCGAACAGGTTCTAGCCCAGACCTGTTTAGATACCAACGCCCAGGCTATTTCCCACCACCTCTAGCTCACTTCCTTGAACAGAAAATATCTACCACATGCCACGTACTTCTTGGGAATGATCTCTTTTCTCACAACATCCCTGAGAGGTCATGATCACGATCCCATTTTATAGATGATGAAATAGGTTCAGAGAGGTTTTGTAGGTTGCGCAAGGTCACACAGCTCAGGGGTGCAGGGTCTGGTTTTCAAGCTTGGGTCTGTCTGCCTCCAAGCCCTGCCTCTTTCCCTGATGTCATATGTGTGGAACGGCAGTTAACTACGTGTGACCATTTCCTTTTTTTTTTTTTTTAATTTTTATTGGAGTAGAGTTGCTTTACAATGTTGAATTGGTTTCTACTGTGCAGCAAAGTGAATCAGTTATACGTATACATATATCCCCTCTTTTTTGGATTTCCTTCCCATTTAGGTCACCACAGAGCACTGAGTAGAGCTCCCTGTGCTACACAGTAGGTTCTCATTAGTTATCTATTTTATACATAGTGTCAATAGTGTATATATGTCAATCCCAATCTCCCAATTCATCCCCTCCCCCCCTCCCCCCTTGGTATCCATACGTTTCTTCTCTACATCCATGTCTCTATTTCTGCTTTGTAAATAAGGTCGTCTATTTCAATTTTTTCAGATTCCACATATATGCGTTAATATACGATATTTGTTTTTCTCTTTCTGACTTACTTCACTCTGTATGACAGCGTCTAGGCCCATTCACGTCTCTACAAATGACCCAGTTTCGTTCCTTTCTATGGCTGAGTAATATTCCATTGTATATATGTGCCACATCTTCTTTATCCATTCGTCTGTTCATGGGCATTTAGGTTGTTTCCATAACCTAGCTATTGTAAATAGTGCCGCAATGAACATTGGGGTGCATGTGTCTTTTTGCATTACGGTTTTCTCTGGGTATATGGCCAGTAGGACCATTTCTTACCGGAGGCCACCTGGCTCTTTGTTGTCTCCCAAGGAACAGAGAAAAGGGAGTGGCTTAAAGTCATAGTTGGGACAAAGTAGGCAAGACACTTGCAAAACCCTCCTGATTGTAACAGGTGAAAGCCTCCAGAGCAAGAAGCCAGCTTGTGCTGGGGAACTCTGCTCATCCGTCTGTCTAACCGTCCATCAACCATCCGTCCATCCACCCATCCACCCATCCATCCATCCCTGGTCTTTGAGGAACAACCAAGAGCACTGGGGTGTTCTGCTGGCCTGCCTGCTTGGAAAGCCTGTGTCACCTGTCCTGGGTGTGACCTCAGCGAAGGGAGGTGTCTCTGAGCAAAAAGAGTAAGTATGCAGGGGAGCCTCTGGCCCCATCAATGAAGGAGGCTCTCCTCGTGGTGCTCTCCCCTTTGTGGGGCAAAACGTAGGTCTTACAGAACACTCTAGGGGTTGGGATGTCCGTCACTTTCAGCTCAGGGAGAGACCTGAGGCTGGAGAACATGGAGTAGGGAGAGGGGTTGGCAATCTTCTGGGGTGACTCTGAGATCCCCTCACCCTTCTGGGTCTAGGATTTACACTGGAGGGAGCCCCCATTTCATCTTGCCCTGCCACACCGATGTCTATGTGGCGGAGGGGAATTTAGGGTGTGGTCAGGACAAGGGAGAGAAGCAGGAAGATGGTTCATTCAGGAACCCCACTTGGCATTTGTGGCCGCTGATTCCACTTCATTGATTGGATTTTCCCCAAATCGCCAGCCTTAGACGATCGATCTGAAAGACTACTCAGGGCATTTTGGGGATTGGTCCTGCAGAATCCGCCCAAGAACTTCTGCACCCATGTGATTCTGGTCCCAACCTACATGGCACTCTGGACCTTGCAGTGTGAGCTTTTCACACTGGGTTCTGCCCCTTTCCTACCCTCTCGTCACAGCACAGGCCCCCAGTTCACTTTGAAAATCTTCTGCAGCCCTCACAGCTTTATCTGCTATCTTCTCCAACACAAATATTTACTGCGCCCAACTTGTGCCAGACATCACATGAGGCCCGGGAGGCAAAAGTGACTTGGGTCTGAAGCCAGACTCTCCTGTTACTTGTAGAGCAACTCTGGCCCAGGGAACTTCTGCTCCGCTGTGGGGGCCGCCCTGTGCGTCCCTTTGAGGTGTGCTTGCTCCATGAGCCCTTACAAGACCTCATTTAGGTCCAGTTAACGTCCATTTCACAGATGACAAAACTGAGGCTTTGAGAGTTTCCCATTTACCCTAGTTCACCCAGCTAGTGTGGCAGAATTGAGATCTGCACTCATATGGATTTGAGTTCAAAATCTCTATTTCTCTCTATAACATTTCATTGACTCACTCAGGCCAGTTTTCCAGAGCCTTAGTTTTCCCAGATGTGAAATGGGGACAATTTTATTAGCAAGCTTAAACCAGTGCTGTGAGAATCAGATGGGGGCTTTGGAAAATGCTACCCAGTGTTGCTTTCTTATTATGATTATGAACTGGGGCCTCTAGAGGTCCTGGGAAGCTGCTCTGCGCTATGGAATGATAACTGATAATATGACATCATTGCAACCTCAGGAAAGACTTTGCTGAGTAGGTGTTTGTATCTTTGCACTGAGCAGTGCCGGCTGGTCCCCACTCCCCCCACCAGCATCCTATCGTGAGCCTGGGACCCTATAACTGGACATTACTTCCACACTTTGATTCCTTAGAGTTCCATGCAGGTGTCCTGGGGAAGAGGAGAGTCAACTATATCACAGAATGTTCCAGGAGGTCCTTCAAGATGATCTGATGAAAATCCAACCCCATCAGGGAGTGGAAGCTGAGGCCCAGAGAGGGGTAGGGACTTGCCCAAGGTCACACAGCTGGTTAGTGGTAGAGTTGGGGTGACCAGGCAGCTGCTGGGGGGGGGTGGCTAACAGGATTTGTTGATCAAGTTCACATCTCAGCTGCTCCAGCATGAAAGATTGAGGCCCCGGGGAAGGATCTGGGAAAGCCCCCACCCCCACCCCAAGGTGCCTGCAGGAGGGGAAAGGGAGGAGCAGAGTTGGCAGGACTTGGTGGGGGACTCAGGCGCTGCCTTCTGAAAACCATTGAATACTGGAGCTGATATAACCCGGGCGATCCCCAAACTGGCCAGGCGCCCCAGGACGCCCACCTGTAGCGAGCCAGGAGTCTGGCCCTGGCATCTGTTTATAAATGAGCTCCTGGGTTCCGGAAGCGCTTATGGTGGCCCGAACCCTCCCTCTGATGGAGGAGCAGGACCCCCTGTTCCAAGCAATGGGATCGGTCCCAGTCCCTCTCCCCACCCCCCCCACCTCCACGTCTCCGGTTGACCAGAGTCCTCTTTGCCCACAGCCGCCTTGGACCCCATAACAAACACACCGAGCCGAGGCCTGGAAGATCTATTAGTGCCACTCCTGTCACCGCCCGCAGAGCGGGAGGAGAGGCAGCCAAATGCTGTGCTAATTATTCTAGCTTCCAGCAGGGTCTCGGAGGTCCCAGCCATGGTAAATCTTAACTTTCATGCTATGGTGCACCGGGATGCAATTTACTTCAAAGACAGCATAAATCCCCACTGCGGCGTGTATCAGAGGAGTGTTACATAAAAGTGGCCCATGTGCTTCCCACCCTGGCTGCCTTCGCTCTCTCCCCTCCCCTCCCTCCCTCCCTCTCTCCTTGTAAGTTAGAAAAAGCCAGCCCGCGGTTGGCTACACATCTCGCACGCAAAAACATTTACACACACGTCTGCTCCCAGCCTTATAAATCACCAGGCTTGGCGACTTGGCAGTGGGAACACAGGCGAGCTCTATTTTTACCAGCACAGTCCGCAGACAGCCCCCGGGGCCCCTCCTTCCTTATAGTGACACCTACTGGTGCCAGCTTGGGCCAAAGGCAGCCTTTCCGCTTCAGACCCATTTCTCAGGCTTTGAAAGATGGTAACTGACCCAGGCCTGCTCCTGGCCTCCACTCCTCCTTTCTCAGCCCCCTCCGCCCCTGGGGAATTCCTCCAGCAACAAATCCCCACCCCCCTCCCCCAGCCCCGCCCCACCGGCAGCGGGCCTCACAGCCAGGCTGGCCAGAGGGGCAGGCGGCCATCGCTGACATAACGATTATCTTCCACAGAGGCCAGCACAGCTCATTAGGATGTCAAAGGATCATGGGAACTGGGGAGGGGGCTGCCTGCCAGGTCACCCCCCCTCCCCCAAAGCAAGGCTCCCTCCGTCTAATGCAACCTCCTGGGGGCTTGTCCAGTTGTGTTTCAGACAATTATTTCCCCGTGAAAGACGTCTGTTATCTTCGCTGACACACACGAGACTGGCGGCCGACGTGGTTTCTGCGAGGGGCTCGTGAATCCTGGCATTGTCATCTCGGCCCGGCTGCGAACGCAGGGGGTGGGGTGAGACAGAGGCGCGTCTGTCTCCCGGCCCCTGGCCCCCCGCCCCGGCCTCCTCCCAGCGACCTCTCCGGAGGCAGCCGTGCCAGGTCTAATGCTCCTAATGTCATCTTTGCAGATGCATTTGTGATTCCTTGATGCTGTAATCACCGAGGCTTCGCTTCCCTTGCAGCCGCTGCCATTAGCCGGGCAGGCCGCAGGCTGCGGTGGCGGTGACGGTGACGTGGCCCTGGCAGCCTGAGGGGCCTCTGCGGGTGGCTGGGAGTGGGCAGGAGCCGCCCGGCAGGCCCAGAGCTGCCCAGAGGCCCAGGGGGGCTGCTGGGCCTGGCTAAACGCTGGATATCAGGGGCTTTCTCCTGAGTGTAAGCCCTGGCGGTCAGTACGCTGTGAAAATTCCCCTCTGGGTGAAGGGCAGGCTGACCACACTCGGCCACTGACACACTGGTGACCCTGGGCAAGTCACGGCCCCTCTGAGCCTCGGTTCCCTAGGCTGTTAAAAGGATGGGGGTGGGGTCCCTGGGCCAGAAGCTCCCTTCCAAGCCCCGATTTGGGATGCCTCTTCTGTTACCTGTCTCAACACCTGGAAGGGTCTGTACAAACGTGGAGTGCTTTTTTAGAGGTTCAGGCAAGCCACCAGGTGCATCCCTGGGGCTGGAGTGGAACACAAACACCCCAGAACTCTGCCTTGCCAAGAACTCTGGCCATAATCTCACTCTATCGCTTTCTATAGTCACACTTTCCTTCTGGGGACAGAAGCCCTGGGAGGGAGTCACAGGCTAAGGAAGCCTGGAGTCTGGCTTTGAGGGTCAGAAGAGAGGAAGGAAGTGAAATGGCTTTGCACCTCCAACTTGACCAGGGCCCCTCCCGTCTAGATCTCTCCAAACCCTGGGCCACCGAGAAAACTGCTTTCTCCAGGCAGGCCTCCTGCCTTTCTCTCCCCATGAGGACGAGTCACGTGGCTCATCCTTTTTCATCTACTTTGGAAGCAAATGGCAAGGGGGAGGGTCTGGGGGGGACTCTATACCCCCTGAGAAATGAGGGAAAATAATTAGACATTCAGAAAGGACAAAGCAAAGTCTTGCACTCCATCCTCCACTTCCCCATTCCCTTCCTCATCTTAAGTGTTGCCCTAATGCCACTGATCCTGATGGAAAAATGTTGCCCTAGTGTTCAGGTGACGTTGAACACTTGGCTGAAGGTGAAAGTGGGCACTGTACGGAAGTCAGCCTCATGGTGGTTTTGAAACATGGCCGCAAAGTCTTTGACACTCTTCCAATCGACAGGTGAGTTCTATGACGCTGCCCCTTGAATCTGGGTGGGCTTGTGACTGCTTCAACGAAAAAAACACTACGAGAGTGATGCTATGTGACTCGCCTATGTGACCAGGTCATAAAAGGCCATGCAACTTCTGCCGCCTTAGCTGGAACACTCACACTTGGAGCTCCAAGCTGTGAGAAGTCTGGCTATGCTGGCTGCCATGCTGTGAGGAAGCCCAATCCACATGAAGGGACTACCTGTGGGTGGGCCCATCAACAGTCCCAGCTGAGCCCAGCTTTTGAGTCCTTTTAGCCCAATTGCCAGACATGTGAGTGAACGAGGCTCCAGATGATTCCAGCCCCCAGCCATTGAGTCACCCCTCAGCCATTCAGGTCTTCTCAGCTGAGGCCCCAGACATCATGGAGCAGAGTCAAGCCACCACAGTTGTGCTCTGTCTGAATTTCTGACCCGTCGAATCCAGGAGCATACTAAAATGGTTATTGTTTAGACCACTAAGGTTGGGTGATTTATTAAATAGCAAGAGATAACAGAAACAACCCCTCAGCCCAGGCTCCTGCCTGATATCCAGCCTAATGCATGAAGACACGGACACCTGTTTTCCATAAAGGAAGCAGGAAGTTTTCTAGAAGGCTGAGAATGGCACTGGGCCAACGATCTGCTGTGTGGGCTGCAGACTTAGCCCCCTGGCTGCAGAATTCTGCCCAGTTCCAGAGGGAGGCTGAATTCTGGGCAGGACTGTGGTCGCTACATCAGTGTTTGAGTGAGACTCGGCAGTCGGTGGCCTTCTTGGGGCTGTTCACGTCTCCCTTCATTTCCCGTGTGCCCAGAAGCCTTCTAGCTGAGGTTGGGAGGAGAGACGTTCTGAGCCTGTTATTCTCCCCCAGTTTGTAACTCGGGCGCAAGGGAGATGGCTTTCAGGGGTAGGGGGGATTGAGCGAGAGCAAAAACAAGTCCACATCTTTTTGTGGTTTATTTGTCAAAGGACAAATTCCCACCCGGGCACCAAGAATGTCATCTGGCATTGTGACGTTCAAGGCCCTGGCTGCCACTTTATAGTTTCATGAATGAGCAGGGGTACAGTCACGTTTGGCTGCTTGTAACCAGAATCGGATTGCTGGTCTGTGCCTCCTACAATTCACAAGGAAATCAGACCTGCTCTCTCCATCCTTTGGAACCATCAGAAGACCGACCATGTGTTCAATATTTAAGTGCATCATGGAACTATCCCACAGTGCATTGAAATATTTCCTGGAGTTTGTAATCATGGAATGAGCCAATTATGGCTCGATTTTACATATAAAATTCAACCAGTGACAAATGCCTATTTGCTACCTGGCATTTGATGATGCCGTATTAGAGTGCTCTGTTCTTTGATTCCAAAAGCGTTTGGGAGCCTAGATTGATTCATTGTTTCCTACAGAGTCAAAGAAAGCAATCCTGACATGAAAATACAAATCTTCTCAAGCTTGCTTTGACTTGCCATCCAATGGAACTTAGGAATTCTCATCTTTGAAGGGACGCATTTTGGCCAAGCGGTAAACTTGACTGTGAGTAAGACCTGATAAGCCACTAAAGTTTGATTCGTTGGGATAAAGATTTAGAAATGAGGCTCCGGAGACGAGGAGAGGAACAATTCGACTTCTCAAAAGAAGGTGCTGCAAGGACTAGGGGAAGAAGATGGGCACCAGAAGTGGGGGATGGGGGCGGGGTCTGGGCCTGTAATAAACTGATGTCCTTCCGGTGCCCGTCCTCCTCTTTCACATCCTAGGAAGCAGCCACCTGTCTTCCAGCTGTCCGGGACTGTCTGTTGGAGCAAGTGACATCACAGTGACCAGAAACCACCTCCCCTTTGTCTGGAGCAGTTATGATGTCATTCCCTCTGGCAGAGAAGCAGGATGTCGGCAGCTGGGATTCCTTCGGGTCCTCCTGAAGTGATAATTGCCTTAGATTTTGTTATAAAGTGCAGCTGCTAATTATCTTGTTAAATCACAGCCATATACTTTTTGGATTTTTTTTTTCTTTGCAATCCACTTAAACAGTCTGGGAGATTAAATAAAACCACATACCCTAAACAAAAACAAAAACGCAACCCAGACGCACACACAAAAATTGCTGCTTCTTTCAAACACCGTAAGAATAATTTTTTAAAAAATGAAAAGGGCGCAGATATGGCATAATTAGATTGCTTCCATTAAAAAGTCATCATTTCAACATCCTCATATAAATATCTGCATCCCGTTGCATATTTTAAGCAATTGCATAATAAGCTCCCGAGTGAAAAACAGAGCAAAACTCATTTCCTGACCACAAAAGGAGAAAGGAATCCCTATGTGCTCTGAGTTCCTAGCAGAACTGGATTACATTCCTCCCACACAGATGCAGGGAGATGGAGTTCATTGCTCCAGGGGAGAGAATTATGACAACGCTTAACTGCCATGACCCACGCTGCTCCACGCCCCTCCACGCTGCTGAGGTCAGAGGGAGGAAGTGGACGACCCCGCCCCGTCCTTTTGAGAAACCTGCCCTGGGTTTCAGCATCAACAGGTGAACGAACATCAGGCTTTGTCCAAGCATCCCTTTCTCTTGATTGGCCATCTTCAGGCTTCTGATTTTTGCGGTCCTGTTGGAAGTTTGCCAAGCAGGGGCAGATGGGGGAGCCGGGTGTGGGCCGGCGGTGGTGACCAGGGAGGCCGAGTGGTACAGCCTCGTCCGGTACTCCCAGCTGAGGCTCATGTCCTCACCTGCAAAAAGGGAATCAGGGGCTTCCCTGGTGGCGCAGTGGTTGAGAGTCCGCCTGCCGATGCAGGGGACACGGGTTCGTGCCCCGGTCCGGGAAGATCCCACATGCCGCGGAGCGGCTGGGCCCGTGAGCCATGGCCGCTGAGCCTGCGCGTCCGGAGCCTGTGCTCCGCAACGGGAGAGGCCACAACAGTGAGAGGCCCGTGTACTGCAAAAAAAAAAAAGGGAATCAGGTCACTTCCTACCTCATAGAACGGTTGTAAGATTTAAATGGGCTCGTATTGGAAAAGCACCTATGGAATGTTGGCACTCAACCAGCATCAAAGCCAAACCCCTATCGTAAAAATGTTGCAAGGGGGCGCACCAATTATGAAGGCCACTCTCGGGGCGGGTCTTGTTTCCCAGGAAGGCCAAGGTCGGGACTGTGTTGGGCTTCTGCCCTCCCACTGCCACCCAGGGCTGTGATCACCTTTGGCCAGCAGAGCCCCCCCTTTGCCCCTGCCCTGCACTTCTCCTCCTACCAAAACCCACCCTGCTCAGCCGATCCCTCCTGCCCACTTCCTTGGGGGGCAGGCCTACCACCCAGACCTGCACCTGGTCTGCTGGCCTGGAAGGAAGGGTCAGGTCAGAGGCAGGCCAAGATCCCCTGTGTGGAGATGTACCGCTCTGTTAGCTGGGATTCCTTCGTACCTTCTCCCTCAGGTGCTGGAGGTGCCTCACAGAACAAATGGCTCCGAGACAGCTGGCAGGAAGCTCTGTGGAGCCCAGCGAGGTACCCTTCCCAGGCCTCCCTGCAGCCCGGCCCGGCCTGCCCTGGCCTTTTGGTGGAGGTGGGGCTGAAGTGGGAGGGGGAGGAGGGGAGTGATGGAGGCAGGTCTCCTCCAGGGTCAAACTGCTCCCCCTTCACCAGAAAATGCACACCTAGGAGCCCAAACCCTAGTACAGAATGCGTCCATTTGTGTGCAAAGAGCATGTGAGGGGAAGGGCAGAGACTGGTTTGCAGATTGGCTTGTATCTGTTGGCTTGTACATTGGCTTGTATATATTGGCTTGTATACGCAGTGTCTCTGTGGAGAAAGATAAGACCCCAGTACTACTGGCTGCCCCAGAAAGGTGACCCGGTGTCTGCGAGAAGGATGGGAAGGAGACTTCATTGTCTACTCATTTGCACTTTGTGAATTGCGAGCCATGTGAACTGGTTAGCTGTGTAAAAATAACTAAATAGAAATAGGTACATACAAAGTCATACACAAATATATATAAATACACATATAAAGACATATAGATATATACGTACACGTACACACATACATGTGCATGTATACATGGTAGTAGATATCTGTTGTTTGTGTCTACACAGCACCCTGCTTTCCTTTGGGGGTAACTTCTACCCGCATTCTCAGTTCCTGTGGCTTGGATGGTATTGACTTTAACACCCTCCCCTTACATACACTCTGAGGGCGGGCATATGATGCGGGCCTACTGATCAGAGCTCAGGGTACCCCTGGCTGCCATGATCGGTTCGGGCTCCGACATATGACACAGTAAAGACCATGAAAGCCCTTCCTGCAACTTTTGTTATCGTGATGAGAAAAGAGACACGTGCTGATGTCCGGTACTGCTGAGTGAGCAGAATATCAGTCTGGTCCAGCCAGCAACTATCTTTGGTGGGAGAGAGGAGAGACGCTACCTTGGAATGAAGCCAGCACTGAGGAAAACAGAGGGAGATGGAGAGAGAGAGAGAGAAGAAGAGAGGAACAGCCACACAGGCAGAGAAACAGGCTGTCTGTCCTTTGACATTGCTTGAAACTCTGGATCCAGCCATGCCTGAAGTAGGCTATATTCCGTGAACTGGCCAATTATATGAGCAGCTAAACCCCACCCTGGTGTTTTTTTCCTTCAGTCCATTTGAGTTGGATTTCTGTCCTTTACAACTGAAGAAGTCCCAGTTGCGCACATATGTACATGAGGCTGAGTTAGGATGAAAGGAAATAATTGGAGCAACGTAGAGCGGGAAAAAGGGTGTCAAAGAAAACCCCCTAAGAGGTTCTCTGTAAGTCCCACCTTTCCCCCTCGAGGATATGGGGATTGCATACACTCAAGCCTTGGAGACTTTTGCTCCTTTGCTTAGCAGTGGCTACCAGCCCCTCTGAACCACTGCCCAGCTGTCTGGTCTGGTCAGAGCAGGGTCCCCATCCATTTGACCAAGTCCAGTTGCTGGCCTTCTTTCTCCCTTCATCCTTTTGGCCACCATCTTGGGCCATTGAGAACATACTGCTTCCTTGCATTATAAGAATGAGGCAGAGAGAAGAGCCTGGGCCAGAAAAGAGAAGACCTGGGCCCACGCCTCTCTTTGTCCTGTGACCTTGGGTGAGTCCTTCAGTGCCTTCATTTGACCTTCATTTTTCTCCTCTTAAAAAGAGGCTCTACCATACACGCTCTGCAGCTCTTGAGGACCTTGTTGGTCTGCTTCCCCCTCTCCTTCCTTCCTTCCCTTCCTCTCTTTCTTCTCATCTTTCTGTCCTTTGGCCTTGAATTAATCGAACACCACAGATCATGTCACACTGCCATCCTCGTTGATCCAGGCATAGATCCCTCTTGTTTTACTTATTTTCTGATTTCTCCCCTACATCCCTCATCCCCACTCCATTCTTCTCTCCCCATCCTACCTCCAGGTCTGGCACCTACTCTAATGTATATTCTTTGAAAGGTATATGGTGTGTTTTGTGCTTTATATGATGTATGACATACACGTACTTTTAAATTATAAGAACAGTAATTTAATATAAAGCCATAGATCTTGTTCCTTTTTCACTCAACACTATGTCTTAAAGATCTGTCCATGTGTTGTACGTAAATCTGGTCCATTGCTTCTGAGTGCTACAAGGAATTCCATCATATGTACCCACCACCATCGTATGTGGTATACGTCTACCCCATCTTGCTTCTTCTTCCCCCTTGTGAGGGATGCCTCGGTTGTCCCCCACTCTCTGGCACTGCAAATGCAGCTATGATGGACAGTCTCAATCATGCCCCCGCGTGACCCTGTGCAACAGTTTCTTGAGGTGAAGAGGTAGGGGATTTCTAGGTCATAGGGTTGGCACTGACTTCATTTCCCCAAGCACCACCAGATAATCCTTCAGAATGACAGTGTCACTTTGCAGTCCCACCAGCAGTGCATGGGAGTTCCCACTTCCCCACATCTTCTACAGCATTTGGTTTTACTCCACTCCGTAAGTTTTGCCGATGTCTTAGGTGTGAAGGGATGCCGTTTTAATTTGCACTTCTCTAATCACTTATGGGGGTTATCTCTTCATCTTCTTGTTAGTCATTAAAGGCTTCCTATCTAGGAATTGCTTACCTGTATCACTTGACCTTTCCCCCACTGTTTCCCCCTGTTTTCCTTATCTACTTGGATAGGAGTGAACACAGACAAATACCTAATGAAGACCACATACAGAGGCAACTTATGACAGTCTGTAACTTGAATATTGCTTATTGTTTCCCTTTAAAGTCTGGGTCACTTCTTACTTTTTAAAATAAAAACTCAAGCAGAATGGTTTCGAAGCAAATAAGCACACGTCGCTGCCCGCCCACAAAAGAGTGTACTTTCAGTTCCTTGTCTAGTTTTGTCAGATACAGAAGGAGAGGAAAAAAAGAGATTGAAGGGTGAAAAGACAGGTTGAAAGAATGGAAAGGAAGAAACCAAAAGAATCTAAAAGAGGAATGCAGAAAGGGAAAGAGATCGGGGAAGGAGCCAGACAGAGAGAAGGGGGAGGAGAAAAAGAGAAGAATCAGGGGAGGGGGAGGAGGGAGGGGGAGGGGAGGGAAATATAGAAAAGCCAAACTGAAATAGAGGCCCACAAACAGACAGCTGGAGGGAGAAAAATTTGAATAGGTTTTGAGCCTGTTCTGAACCCCTTCGCCCCACCTAAACTCACCATCTCCTCAGCCTTTAGCTCCTAGATTTCTCTCTAATGCCTTCTGGTCTGATGAGCCTAGAGGAACCCATTCCTCGCCCGGTAGCTGGCGCGGCTGGATCTGTGTTCTTGGACACAACGTGCAGGGCTCTGACGCCACTGTTTCCAATTCCTTCTGTCTCCTGCCCGGTGCTTTACCACTTCTGGCCTGTGCATTATTCTCTCGTGGGCGTTGGGAAGGAACTTGCTCCCTAATCAGGCCGTGAACTTCCGGCAGCAGAGTCCACCCCTTGGCTCGGCGTCGTACCTCTCCCCGGGGCTTGCGCCTCGGTCCACAATCCATCAACACTTGCCCAGCGGATGAACCCAGGGGTCCCGCTGCTTCCACCTCTCAGCACACATCACACCTCGGTGACCCGCCAGCAGCCAGCCTCTCAGCCTTTCAGGGCTAGTTCTCGTGAAATGGCTTGTCCAAGCGCCAGCCTTTCAGCTAAGTCCGAAGGGCCGACTCGTCTCCCCGTATCGAGTCTGTGGAATGCCGATGGGAAGGCAAATGCTATAGTCCATGTTGAATACGGATGTGTTTCAAACCTCGCAAATGATCTGAGCAGAGGAGAGTGCGGTCCCTGTGGAAGGAACGTTTGTTCTGGAGTTATGTCACAGCCACCTGTGCCAAGCGAAATACAGCAGTTTTATTCTTTTGATAAGATGTGCACAGGATGTCTGTTGGGAGGATCCCGAGGCTTTGCGGAAACTCAGCCAAAGATGGAAGCCGCGGAAAAGGGCAAGATGCTTCCCTTGTGTTTTTCCCAAACCGTGGGATTACGCTTCACAACTGTGCATTCTAGAAACCGAGTGGCGGTGGTCGGGGGAGGGGGAACTCCACAGAGCTCACAGCGGAAGCCCCCACTGCTCCCTAAATCAAGTTCCTTCCTTATGTGAGTCCCACAATATATTGCAAACATCAGATTGGCCTCCTTAATGAGCATTAGATGGTGGCTGAGATGCTTAACGTTAGGTGACGCCGCTTTTGGCGAGTCCTAATACGATGCTCTTTCCTGCTACTTCAGAACTGAATGAAATGCAAGGCGTTTGAGGCTTGGTTCTCGTTGCCCCGTGGAGCAAAGCCAGGGCGGTAAGGCAACAACAGCTCAGAAAGCCTGTGGCTCGTAGCGATCAGGACAGTATTCTTTACTTCTTAATTGAACTGCGCTAGGCTCCACACCCTCATTTTGAATCTAGGAGCTTTTCATAGTTCAATTCTTCTCCCCCTTTGCCCTGTGATAGTAATTGGTTCAGGGATGTGTGGATGGGGGAAACTGGGCCAATGGGCAGCTTCCCTGAGATTTGTTATGTCAGTGCTGTCGGAGACTCTCACTTCCTCTGGGATCTCAAACTGTAAAGATCAAAACACCCTCAGGCCGACAAGTCCAACTTCCCATGACACAGAAAATTAGGACAGAAAAATGGAGAGAGAGCGACAGAACACTGACAACATCATCTGAGCCTTTGGAAACAGTTGAACTGGAATTCAATAAAACCCCAGACTTCCTAGTTATGTAGCCAAAGGGAATTTGAATTGAGTTTCTGTCTCTCGTCTAATAAATTTAGTAGCCACACCCTGTTTTGTGGAGTGACTCTTAGTGTTTGTATAACCTGCATTATTCTTCTTTCGGGGCCTGGCCTGTGGTACTCATGGTAGATTGCATTCTTGCTCCCAACTCTTTACTCCATCCTGATAATAGCATTTCACAACCACACCAGTGTGACATTGCAGGTCCTCCTGTTAGAGTAAGGCAGGGTGGACTGCCCTGTGCTATTCATGTTGCTTGGCTCTGTGACTTGTTTGAGCCAATGGGAAGTCAGAAGAAGTGACGTGAATAGAGGCTTTAAGTATGCTTGTGTGTTTCACGTTGGCCTCTTGCTCTCCTACTAGCTGCTGTGAGGAGAACATGAGCTGGTAGCTGCTGGTCTCAGAAGGCAGAGTTAGGTAGAGCAGCTCTGAAACCCACCTGCTGCCTGGAGCCAAGCTCAGCTGAAGGAAAATGAAAGATTGTTACTGTAAGCCATCAGGACTTGGGAATTGTTTGTTATGTGGCAGGATTGGCAGAAACCTGACTGATACAAGGCATGAGCCTGGGGAGCCAACAATATTAACTAGACTCCCTGCTTCCTCCTTTTCCTCACACCTCTATTTTCCCATAACACTTGGCACAGGGATCTTTTCTGGCACTCATGGTGTATGGGGCTAGTTGTATCTCTGTCCCGCTCTCTAGATAGCTCATAAGACCCTCAAGGGCCTGGCACAGTGCAGTATCTTAGTAGTAGTAGTATTATATCTTATTAGTAGTATTATTCCTAGTTTGTCGAGGAGAAAACCGAGGCACAGAGAGGCTGTAACTTGACCAAAGTTACACAGCGGTAAGTGGCAGAGTTGGGATTTGGACCCAGGCAGAGTCTGGCTTTAGTCTTGGCTCTCAAACAGATGTAAAGGTACCTCACATAGCAGTAATAGATTGATCAGAAACAAGACCCACATGCTGGCCACTAAAGGCTATTTTCAAATATCCCAATGTAATATCACAAAGGTTTAATCAAGTCATATCTGTGTGATGAAAAACATGGGTTTGAAAAATGGTGCCTGTGATGTATCCGGCTGTCGTAATGATGGAGCTGAATCTCCTGCACAGCCGATCTGATTGTCTCGAGAAATCATCACTCATTAAGGCCTCGGGAGAAAAATGAATCGACCCCAGAGGCCACATGGAGAGGCAGCTCCTGGGCGAGCTGCTCTAGGACAGAGCAGAACTAGGCCCCAGGCAGCCAGGGAAGCCAAAGAGAATTATATTTAACATGAAACATAAACACCATCTAAAAAGGTGGATGGTGCAGAAAAAATAGAAATGTGATCATTGGTGAGTCAGAAATCCAGTGGCCTTGGAACCCACATCCACACCTCCTAACTCCACAGCATCTCAGATGATGAAATAGAGTTCTTCATGAAAGACCGCTGCAAGAACGGTGAAATGTTTCTGGTGGTATTTCTGAGATGGGGACAAGCAGAGGACAGAGGGCGGTAACGTCAGAGCGGGGAGCCTCGGGTGTTCGTTTCTGTGAACATGGCCGCGTGGCCAGCTCTGGGTCCTCAGAACATGGCCACAAACACACCACCAGTCACTCTGCTGTGGGTGTCTGCGTGTCCACCTAAGCCACAAATGATACAGCCCCGGCTGTATCATTTGTGTAACCCCGGCAGGTACTTGTAATTTCCCTTCTTCCAAGGGCTCCTGAGTTTTCCAGAAACCGAATATTTCTCTGTGGATCAGGCAGGAAGAGAGCACAGCCCTCCTCATTTTAACAGTTGCAGAAATGTCCGTACTGAGAGAAGTCAAACTCTCCCCAAGGTCACGTGGCCACGGCAGGAGCTAGCCAATGGGGCGTTCAGTTCGGTAACTGGTCCAAATTTCCAGGGGCAGCAGATCCCCGCTGCCTAGCCAATCCTAGAGGGATGCTTTTTGAAAGTGCAGGCTCTGGTCCAGCTTGCCAGTACCTCTGGGACGGTACTTTGCCAGTGTTTTACAAAGGAGACGCGTTCGTCTCAGTCTCCTGAGGGCGGTCACACATACAGGTCATCGAGTGCCTTCCTCGCTGTGTTTCCTGAACAATCCAGGGCCGTGCAGGGAAAACGGCCATCTCACCCCTCTCATCCTCACCTAAAGAGAGCTTCCAGACCCCCGCGTGAGAGCGCGAGAGTGACTTGGGAGCACACGAGGCACAGTTCAGCATATGCCATGAATTAGTTACCATCGCGCACAATGTTCCCCAGATCTCCTTCCATACATTTTTTACCGTCTGTTTTTGCATCTCCCCACCCCTGCAGTGTGCTTTTCTCCAGCCAGCACTGGAGGTTCCTTTGCGGAGCATCGCCCCCAGGCGACTTTGCCTGCCGGGCATCACCCCTGCTCTCCCAGCCCCCAGGCGTATGTTGGTTAACGATGACTGGCAGCGAGGGAGTGTGAAAGCCCAACTCCCTTGCCGTTGGTCAGGAAGGCTCTGAGGTCTGACTCACACTCCTGAGCCCCCGAACGAGCAGGCTGAGGTACCCTCTTCCAGGACCTTGCCGGAAGTCGCATCTTGCTCGGGACCACCCCCTTCCCTGTCTTGCTTCCCTACCTCCTTATCTCAGGATCTGCTTCTGGGGATCTCAGTTGAAAGCCATCACTGTTCTGGACAAGAAAGATGTGGCTGGGCGTATTTACAGTCTAGACTATGGACTCCAAAGTGGGTGTGACGGCAAGGTTGAGATATGAGACGAGCCGTAGGTCTATTTCAAGTTGTGTTGATCTCGCCCTTTAACCTTTTCTATTTTTGTGCCTGTTTCATCATGAAGATAATATGAGGAGAATGATAAAAAGTAAATCATTTTAACCATATTATGGAGTGAATGCTCAATAGGTTTTTAGTAATAGGGAACTGAGAGCAAAAAGTTTGAACACAAGAGGTGGCCGTCCTGGTGGTAGAGGGTAAGCACGTCCCCAGTAGAACAGGGGTCCCCACGCTGCCATTTTCCAGCACAGGAATATATTGAAGACTGTCATTAAGGCCCCCTCAAGGTCTTTTCCATTCAAAACCAGCCCCACCTCTCTAGCTTTTCCTGCCAGCGTTATCTTCCTGTCCCTACATCATTTCTGTTGCTTTTCTTTGGGCCTTCTCCAAGTTCTACAGGCCTGGCATTAATTGTAAGGCCCAATATTCCTATAATTGCAGGGTAAGTATTTTTGTGCAGATCACAGGCCTGACCTCCTTTGTTATTTAGTTTGAGCTGGATTCTCCGTGGACAGAGGGAGAGGCACGAAATGAGTAAATATTTAATTCAGCAGACGCCTGCGGCTTCAAAATGTTCTCCCATTTGCTGGGCGCTGGCCCACATACTGAAGTTGCTTCAGTGGAGGTCTGGGTTGTGCCTGGCGATCAAGGATGGGCCTGCCCCAGGAACTTGAGTTTTCCCTCTCAGCAGCACCTTGAAGACGGCTCTGAGCACGTGGGCGAATGGGAGCCCAGGAAATGACTGCACGGCAAGTGGAAATCAACGAACAGAAATAAATGCCTCGACATTTGCAGGTATTCTTCACAGCTACATCAGCGATGCTGCCATTAGCAACTCCTGAAAATTCCATTTGCTGCCAGTGGGAGGTCCTGGGCCAGGGAGGGGACTCTCCTGGGGTGGGGCAAGTGCTGAGGTTAAGGACTGAGGTGGAAGAGGAGGGAAGAGGAGGGGAGAGGAGGGGAGGTGGCAGACAGGAGAATCATCAGGCAGATGTGGGAGTCCGCAGCTTGGAGGCAGGACCAGGTGGTGGTGAGGGAAGCACGGGCATCGGAAAGGTAAGGAATGGGGCAGAAAGAGGAGATATTCAGAGACAACTGGTGTTTGGAAAAACATACTCTGTCCCTGATCTGTGATGCTGTGGGTAGTCACCTTCACCAGGCTGTGCTCAATGAATGAGTTTTCCAGCTGCCATGTCCTCTTCGTGACCAGTGGCTCCAATCTGAGAATGAGCTGACTGAGGCCCCAGCATACTCTGTCGTCCTCGGGCAGGGAAGCTGTTTTCCGGAACCATCTGGTTCACCAGGCTCTCAGCTACAACACACCTGTACTCATCGACACCTTAGCATTTAGACTACAAAAAATAGAAATTAATGAGACAGAAATGACATATAACCAAAGGTATGAATACTGTTGCAGTTTAAAGACTGCATTAACATTCCATTACACAGTGAGGTCCTAGATGTCAGAGAACTTGCTTTAAATGAGTTCTGTTAGTTACTAGACAGTGGAGAAAGCTCCAAAATGTTAGTAAATGATAGCAATGATGTTAAAGATATTTGAGCACTTACAATCCACAAAGTGATTTAAAGAACTTTAGATGAAGTCTTTTTTTTTTTTTTTTTTTTTTGCGGTACGCGGGCCTCTCACCGTTGTGGCCTCTCCCGTTGCGGAGCACAGGCTCCGGACGCGCAGGCTCAGCGGCCATGGCTCACGGGCCCAGCTGCTCCGTGGCATGTGGGATCTTCCCAGACCGGGGCACGAACCCGTGTCCCCTGCGTCGGCAGGCGGACCCTCAACCACTGCGCCACCAGGGAAGCCCCTAGATGAAGTCTTTAATAGGATTATCTCCAAGCAAAACTTCTTTTATTCTCTATAGGGTTACACTTCCACAGATTCCAACAAGTGAGTGTTTATCCATCCATCCACCCATCCATCCATCCGTCCATCCAGCCACCCATGCATTCAACCAACCAACCATCCATCCATCCATTCATCCATTCACCCATTCATCCATCCATCCAACCATCCATCCATCCATCCATCCATCCATCCACGCATGTAATATGGACCAGGCACTGTGCAAGGCACAAAAGATGCACAGAAGAGTAAGACGTTCTTGCACTCAAGTCAAGTTAGAAGTACAATGGGCTGCTAAGTTACGTGACAAAGGGTGTGGTTGCAGGCAAAGGGGAAGAATTGCGTCCAATAATTCATTTCCCACAAGGGGAAATAGAAAATTTCTAAAGTGAATATGTAGTATAGAGATTTTTCTAATCCTCTCAGCAACTCCAAGTACAGGTGATTAAGATGTCCTTTTTACTTTGTTTTATTATTTTATTTTTCATGTCCATTGAACTATAATTGACAAATCAGATTGTAAGATATTTAAAGTGTACCATGTGATGATTTGCTAGACATACATATTGTAAAAGGATTCTCCCCATCAAGTTAATTAACTAGTGCAGCGAATTTTCCAAAGCAACCATTGAGTGTAAAGTGGCTAAATGACTTGGTCGAAGTCCCCCAGCCCATCCGCATGGTTGTCTTTCCCGGGCATAGCATCACGGTCCAGGAATAAGTCCCCTGTCCATTGAATCTCCCTTCTGAACAGACCCAGGCCCTGCTTTCCCTTTTCACATGGCCTCACCCCCACGGGCATTTCCTGTTTTCAGCCTGGGAGTGGGCTGGCTCTGATCTCATTTGCATAGCTGAGCTGATTTAGGTCTGCTGACCCCAGTGAAAGCTCAGCCATTCAGGCCTTAGATGCTCTGCTCTATTCTCTCCTGTAGAATTCTGTGTAGCTCCCCCAAGAGGAATGGTTTGCAAAGCTCGGACATTATTATCCATAATGTATAAAGCCCTCAAACATATATTGATTGACATTAATACAACATGTAGTAAAATAGAGGGTCATTCTCTCACATGGGTGGGAATGTTCTGGGTATAAATTACCTTTCTAACCATCAGGCAAACGCCTGTTAACGTTATGGTGGCCTTTCATCAGTCTCCAGGCTACGTAGTTTGGAGTCCTCACTTCTATTTGAGGCCTTTCATTTTATCTACATGTATTTGTATAAAATGTTGCCTTTTAAGTTTATTTTTACCTGTATATTTGTGAGGGAGAAACACAGCTTTTAGCATTGGCTTTGGATGGTCAATGAGAGATTGTATAGTTGCGGGAGAGGTAGTACACTTTTCTTTCAAAACACTGGTTTCTGTTTTTGTCATACTGTACATACATATATTTTAAACAGTGAAAAGCGTTCTACAGGCTTTTTAGGAGCAAACAGAAGTCTCTGGCAAACCTGTCCCCGTTCCCCTTCATCTCCTTTGACTATCTCTTTGGGTATTTACCTCTCCATCTATAAATAGCACCCTTATACTGCCATGTCATGATGTTTCAGTTTAAGGTGTTATATCTTTTAATTCCTATTGACTTCCTAGGATGGAAAATGAGTATTTTGCTCTCTTTCACCACCACCACTTATACTTATTCTTCCCTGTTGCACTTCCTCTCAAAATACTCGTATTCTAATTTAGGTTAGATCAATAGTCAGCATTCACATCGTTATGACTGTGTGAACAATATTCACAGCTGAGCCACGTAGCATACTGTGGCATTTCCTCACTTCTTACTGGGGTAGATTACTTGTAAACATGGCTGCAATAATTCCTCCCTGAACGCACACCCCGTTGCAATGTGATCTTGCCACCTCTCTACCTCTTGGTTGGTTTCTCCACTTGCATCTGGGCTCAGCCATGTAATCTGAAGGAAGGAAGGGTGGGAGGGAGGCGGGGAGGGAGGGAGGAAGAAAAGAAAGAGAGGGAAGGAAGGAACACTGTAAGATCCTGAAATGGGAAAAACTCTGCCAGATAAATAAGACAAACGGTGGTCATTTGATGAATTAGTTGGGCCTCGAGCAGTGCGCTGATGCCTTATTTTTCACAACTCTGAGTGGCTGCCACATTAGGAGAGTCAGATATTCCACCAAATCCCACTTTTACGTCTTCGATTTCTGATGGTTTGCTGGGAAGCAAATTTCTCCAAAGCCTAGCTTCCTATGGCTACATTAATGTGAAATGTAATAATACATAACTGTAAACTAGTTTATGTGATTCCCAAATGAATGAGTAGGGGGAAAGTAATTTATTATCAATTTGCATCAAATTTCAGTTAATGTAAAAAATGCAAAGCTTATTTTAATATACTTATTTTTGGCCAAGGCTTTCCATTAAATAGAGTGTCAAGTGGGGGTAACGATTTGCCTGGGGAAGAGTCTTTATGGTTTTGATGTCTGGGTTCCCTGGGAGAAACCACAGGCTTTTGGAAGGCTTTTTGGTCAGGCCCCAGGTTCAGTGCACAGCGGAGAGTTGAGTTTTTCTACTTCCCTGCTGGCTGGTTAAAACATCATGATGGATGATGACAACAGGTCCAGTGGTCTCTTCTTGGCTGACGCAAGGACCAGGACACATACTAATGGAAGGAGTCAGGCTTGGGAGGAAGTAGGATGCACGGCCTTGATCTACAGCAGGGGTCAGCAGACTATGGCCTGATGGTCAGACCCTGCTCAGCACCTGTTTTTACAAATTAAGTTTTATTGGAACCCGGCCACACCCATTCCATTGTCCATGGCTGCTTTCATGCTACGGTGGGAGAGCTGAGTAGTTGCGACCAGGACCACATGTCCTGCAAAGGCCCAAAGACTTAAAGTGACAGAGTGTTCCCGTAACCTACTGATGTACAATAAAGGGCCTGGGTATTGGCACAGACTTCCAGCATCTTCTATTGATCAAGTAACCGTAGAGCCCAGATTCAAGAGGAGGAGACATAGACCCCGCCTCTTGATGGAGGAGATATCAAAAAATCAGGGGTGAGGCATGTTTTAAAACTGCCACATAGAATAACAAACAGTGGCCTAAACAACACAGACTTATTTCATTTCCCATGCCAAGTAGTCGGGAGCTAGGTGTTTACAAGGTTGGTCAAGATGTCCAGTGATTTTTATCAAGGGCTACTCTTCTTTATCCTTGTGCTCTGCAATCTTTAGTATGTTTCTTTCAACACTTAAATCTGTCACCCCGTGGTCACAAGGTGGCAGTTATAGTGCCATGCTTTATGTCCCCACATAATAGTGTCCCAAGCAGGAAAGAAGAGTGTGAGTTTAAAAGAAACCTTCCTGAAACACTTTCTCTCATATCAGGAAGTGCCCAGCAGAGTTCCAATGCGGACTCCTTATTCAGAATTGGGTCATAAGATCATTTCTTCCCCAGTCGCTAGCAGAAAGAATTGGGATTTCCGTGGCTGGATTAATGCAATTTTCTTCTGAGGTTTCCTGCTCAGTTGCTGAGCAAACACCAGGCTTCTGTTAGCAAGGAAAAAGGGAGGAGAGGCTGTTGACCGGTCAACCGATAGTGTCTGCCATGTTGGGTACTGTTCTGTTAATGGAGGTCTTGGAGCGGTGGGGCGTCAGGGCTGAGGCCAAGGCTCTGGGAAATGTGGTGAAGTGGGAGCTGGGAGGCAGGGGCCTTTCCTGACGTGGTGGACTCTCAGCTCTGGGACCAACGTTCAGCTAGAGACCATCCCAGTGGAAGCCACTTGGAGGGCAAGTTATGTTCTCCTGGCAAAACCCTTTCTTTAGCACAGCACTCCTGAGAGCTTTGGAATCCAGATATCTCAGCTGGTTGAAACATTCCACAGGGCTCTGAAAGCTAAGTGGTTTAGGACAGTATTTTTCTAAATCCTGGTCCACAGATAGGGGCTCGAATGTCTGGAGATGTTTGTTCAGAACACAGATTCCCAGACCCTACCCTCAGAGACTCTGACTCAAGAGGCCCGGGATGAAGTCACTCAGGGCAGAGATGGGGGCAGCCTTGGGCTCCTTTAGCAAGTGCTCCCAAGTAATTCTGAGGCCCAAACAGGTTTGGAAACCACTGTTTTATGATTCTAGATATGATTAAAGCCATCTGAAGATGATGAGAAACAGCTGGGGTAGAGTTTTTCGTTAACTCAGTAAATCCCTGCGAGGGAACTGTTTGCTAATTCCTGCGGTGTTTAGCTCCCGGGTGGATGCAGGGGCTGGGAATCCTCTTAGGCCTGACATTTCCTGGGGCCCACTGCTGTGTATCTCCCAAGAAGTGGGGACCCTCTGCAGTTTTTTCTGGAAATCTCTCAACGGGGCCATTGTGAGCTTACTCCATTCCCCACAGCACTCACGGGAGACCTGCATAGCCTGCCAACTTGGGAGCTTCCTGGGGACCTCGGTGTGTCATGCTTTGTGCATTATATTTGGTGTGTTATACTCGGTGTGTTGTATGGTAACAAGCTACCGTAAAGGTAAGGTCTTAACACAAATTTATTACCTTACAGTTCTGGAGATTAAAGTCTGAAATGGGTCTCACTGGACTAAAATCAAGGGGTCAGTAGGGCTGTGCTCCCCTCTGGAGGCCTAGGGAAGAATCTATTTCTTTGCCTTTTCCACTTTCTAGAGGCTGCCCACATTCCTTGGCTTGTGGCCCCTTTTCTCCATCTTTAAAGCCAGCAATGGCAGGCTCCTGACCTCCTCTCCTGCTTCCCTCATTTATTTATAAGGACGCTTGTGGTTACATGGAACCTACAGGATAATCTCCCCATCTCAAGTTCCTTAACTAATCCCACCTGCAAAGCCCCTTTTGCCATAAAAGGTAACCTATTCATAGGTTCTGCGTATTAGGATGTGGACATCTTTGGGGGCCATTATTCTGCCTACCACCCTTGGCGATACAGCACTGCTAAGAGTCATAAAAGAAAGGATGTGAACTTTTATGGTTCAAGAGCCATCCCCTTAGCTGAATTGGCTTTTCTTCCTTGGGAAAAAGGAACATTCTGCTGAGAGCACCATTGCTTTGGGAGTCAGACCAGTTCTAGGAAGTGTTCTCATTCAAGGCAATTCCTCTTTCCTGTACTTGGGCAAAGGTGGGTTTGTTGTCCCAGGACGTGGTGTGAGAGCGGGGAATTCCCTGATGGAAGGTCATTTATTACACGCTTTTTTCTTTCTCAAACCTGGAGATAGTTCTTTTAAGCACAGGACATTTTTTTTGTTGTTGCTGCTTTCGCGTAATAAAAGATTGGAAAGCGTTGCCCTTGTGGTCTGTGAAATTGTCTTCTTCTCTTTTAAATTTCGCCCTGTCACAGCAAACACACTGAGAATCTTTCTTTCCATTTTTTTATTTCTATTTCTTCTGTTAGTAGTGTCTACTGCTTCTGTCTTCCCTGGGGCATCCCAAGGGACCTCAGCATCCCCATGACACCAGGGAAGGGGGTCACCTTGATCTAGTTTAAAGTGAGAAGTCTTTTAAGGGTAGAGACAGTGCTGTCTGTCCTGTTGTCTTGAGGTTTCTAGTTACCATGACCTCACTCTATTGTTACCCAGACCTCTGCAGAATGTAGATTGGTGTAGCCTCTGTGGAAAACAGTATGGAGGCGTCTCAAAAAACTCAAAATAGAACTACCGTATGATCCATCAATTCCACTCCTAGCTATATATCAGGAAAAAAACCCCACTGATTTGAAAAGATATGTGCACCCCAATGTTCATAGCAGCATTATTTACAACTGCCAAGATCTGGAAGCAACCTAAGGGGTGTCCACCAAAAGATGAATGGATAAAGAAGAGGTGGTATGTGTGTGTGTGTGTATGTGTGTATACATATATAGATATATATATATATATGCAGTGGAATACTACTCAGCCATAAAAAAGAATGAAAATTTTGCCATTTGCAGCAACATGGATGGACTTAGAGGACATTATGCTAAGTAAAATAAGTCAGACAGAGAAAGACAAATACTGTATGATATCACTTACATGTGGAATCTAAAAAATACAACAAACTAGTGAATATAACAAAAAAGAAGCAGGGGCTTCCCTGGTGGTGCAGTGGTTAAGAATCCGCCTGCCAATGCAGGGGACATGGGTTCGAGCCCTGGCCTGGGAAGATCCCACATGCCGTGGAGCAACTAAGCCCGTGCGCTACAACTACTGAGCCTGCGCTCTAGATCCCGTGAGCCACAACTACTGAAGCCCGCGCGCCTAGAGCCCGTGCTCCGCAACAAGAGAAGCCACCGCAACGAGAAGCCCGTGCACCGCAACGAAGAGTAGCCCCTGCTCGCCGCAACTAGAGAAAGCCTGTGCGCAGCAATGAAGACCCAACGCGGCCAAAAAGAAAATTAAAAAAGAAAAAAAGCAGACTCACAAACTCACAAATATAGAGAACAAACTAGTGGTTACCAGTGGGAAGGGGGGAGGGGCAATACAAGGGTGGGAGAATGAGAGGTACAAACTATTGGGTGTAAGATAGACTACAAGGATGTATTATACAGCACAGGGAATATAGCCAATATTTTGTAATAACTGTAAATGGAGTGTAACCTTTACAAGTAGTATAATTAATAAATAAATAAAGTTACCCAGATGTCTGCAATATATGATAAAGCTTCCATTTCCTCATCTGTACCATGAGGTTAATATCACATAGCAGGCACAGCTGGCACCTTGCCCACATTCCCTACACCCTTGCCCTTCAAGGCACGCAGGTCTGTCTTCCAGCTGCTGACACCTGCACCTCTTGGCTTCCTCTGGCACCAGAGACTCCCTCCCCTCTGAATGCAGCAGGCCAGGGGCCCAGCCCTCAGCTAATGACCCATGACAGCAGGTGATCCCCCAGTCTTCTTGCCCCTCGGACAGGGTAATCGAGGTGCACGTTCTACAACTGCCAGAGAAAAGGCTAGAAGGGGGGAAAGAATGGAAGCAGGGAGACTTTCACGGAGGCATGCAAAGACGTGGCAAACTCACCCCATTTGATGTCTCAGCTATTATACGTTCCCAACTGGCTTGGACAAAGCCCAGGGAGACTCCAGTCTGGTGAGTCTGTGCATGTGAGGCAGGAATGGACATCTCTCCGAGGTCTCCAGCAGGACTCACTCCTAGTTGCCCATGGTGGTAACTGGCTCAGTAATACACCCCTGAGTGGCTGCCTTCCCTTCCCTGTGTCACCTCTCCATTCACTTACTGGGGCCTTCTTGAATCCCCTCCTAAATAAACAGCTTGCACTCACATCCTTATCTCACAGTGTCCTTTTGGGAGAACACAAATGAAGGCAGTACTACTGAATAGAGCATGAGTAGGAGATTAGACAAGAAAAACCAGGAAAGTTTCCATTACCACCCCTAGCAATCACGAGAGCCCCGAGTGTTGGGGGTGGTTGAGAGCCGTGGTTAAGAGCTCAGGCTCCTGGCTTGCGCCCCGCCCTGACACTTACAAGCCTGAAAAGACTCTGGACTAGTTCTGTAGTCTCTCTGGGCTTTGCTTTCTTCATCTGTCCAGTGGAGATAATAATAGTGTCCCGTGGGTTGGGTGAGGGTTAAAGGAGATAATATACACAGAGTTCTTAGCACAGTACAAGACTCCATAAAAATTCACTACTTTTGTTCGGTTCCTTTCCCACCTGTGGGCCAAGTGAGTATCCAGCCACTTTTGCCTACAAAAAGGCGTAAAAAAAGAAAATCTCAATTCTGGACTCCTGTTGGGAAACACAGGGAAATGAGAATGGGAAAGAAAATTTAGTTTATTACAAATCTGGACATTTTAAAAATTTCAAAGAATTTTTGAAGTAGAAAGAATGTCAGTGGTCAGCTTTGTCTCCAATAAGCTTGAGTACTTCCAGAAAAAGCCCCCCGAACCATAGAAGTAGCAGAGACATCAGGCGGGGCGGGAAATGGTCCTTTGGAACCAGGCTAGGGTCTAATATACAGATGATCACTGGGGGAAAAGGCAATCAGTAAAATCAGACTGTGTGCTATCGACAACACCTTCACTTGTTTCCTTAGTTCTCTGCCCCTTGTGTTAGCTAAAGGGACTTGGGGACAGCAGTGAGGACAGACTCTGAGCTGCTGATGTCTCCCCTGGGGAAAGGAACGGCACATGGAGGCTGACAGCTTCTCACTTAAATAGAACCCCACGACCCAGTTGAAGTCCAGTGTGACAGATGACAGAAGAAGGACAAGAGGGAACCAGGACAGCCGGTGGACCCAAATCAAAGCCTAATTGTCATGGCTTCTGCCATACACTGTGCAGTCTTCCCCATTCCTTGGCACTTGGCCTTGTCTGCTTGGTCCAAATTGAAGGGGAACTGTCCAAGGAGACTTTGAATTTGACTCAGTGCTGTCACTTAAAATGGATAATATAGACCTTACAGAAAATCCAGCCCTAGAGATCTCCTTTGGACATTTGTGCTATAAAACTTCCATCATTTATTTCTTCATTCATTCAAAGATCATTTATTGAGCACCTATTATGTGGTTCAGAAGAAGAGACAAGGATTTGAAGGCAAGTAGTTTATTTGGGAGGTGATGCCAGGAAACATCTTAGGGGAGTAGGCAAGTGAGACAGGGACGGGAAGGCAGGTAGGCAAGCAATGAAGAGCGTGTTATCAAGCCCATTACCACTGTGGGCAATTGGAATTTAATACCACTGGTGAACTTTTGAAGCCAACGTTGAACACAGGTCTCAGTTTTCCCAACTGAGGGGGATGAGAGTGTGCCAACTCCCTCCAGGCATCATTTGAGGGATGTTGGGAAGGGCATGAATTCCCTGGCGCTTCCAGCCTGCCACAGGAGCAGCAAAGTGGGCCCCAGGGGCTTCCCTGGTGGCACAGTGGTTGAGAATCCGCCTGCCAATGCAGGAGACACGGATTCGAGCCCTGATCCGGGAAGATCCCACATGCCGTGGAGCGACTAAGCCCATGCGCCACGACTACTGAGCCTGTGCTCTAGAGCCCGCGAACCACAACTACTGAGCCCACGTGCTACAACTACTGAAGCCCGTGCGCCTAGAGCCCATGCTCCACAGCAAGAGAAGCCACCGCAATGAGAAGCCCGCGCACCGCGACCAAGAGTAGCCCCCGCTCTCTACAACTAGAGAAAGCCCGCGCGGAGCAACGAAGACCCAACGCAGCCAAAAATAAATAAATTAAAAAAAAAAAGTGGGCCCCAGAAACCAGAGAAAAAACTCAGGCAAAGATGCAGACGCTGCTCATTGGAACTGGAGAGGTCTTCCTTGAGGTGGTCAGGGCTCAAGGGCACAGGTGGGCCACCTGAAGCAGCTGCCAGACTGAGTCTCAGTGTTAAGTGCCAGGAATACAATGGGAGAAGGTACAAGCCCTGCCCTCAAGGGGCTTAGAGTTTGCGGAGGCCAACAGCGCAGCTGAGGGTTACAGTGCAGTGTGACAAGTGCCTTGACAGAAGCAAGCCCAGGATTCTATGGGGACAGGGTGTGTGATGCGTGGGAGTACAGAAGTGGGGCGAGGGCATGCTTCCTGGAAGAGATGAGCTAATTTGAATCTTGCTGGATGAGGAGACAGTATAAGGGAGAGAAGTCAAGACAAAATTTTCCAGGTAGGGGGACTTGTGTGTGCAAATGTATGAAGGTACAAAAGGACATTTTGACAAATGTCCTTTATGTCTTGTTTTTCATAGCATGCATTTCTCTTTTCCTAAGAGAAGCCTTTCTTCAGCTCCACCACACTGTCCGCTGTGCCCATTATTGGATGTCTAATGCACTCAACAAATTCTATTATTTTATGCTGGATGTATGGGGCTATCTGTTAATATCTGACAGTTATTGCCCAGAAACTAAATGAACCTCAGAGTGAATATTTTCTTTTCTTTAAAAAAAATAAAATAAAATAAGGAGAAAAGGTGAAATGTCAGAAAAAAGAAAAAAATATTTGAAGCCATGCATCTTCACAGATGCATGGCACGCTTTTAAAAAAACATGAAAAGATGTGAATTTGAGATGGGGCTAGGATGCATTCCCAAGACCAGCGTGGATGTCTCCCAGACGCCTGCAAATGGCTTATCAAAGGCTCCAGCCGCAGGCCGGACCCATTTGTCAAAGGCCTGACATCTGATGACGTCATAGCTCCAGAAGCTCTCCTGGGCCTGGCTTAGAAAAGGTGTTTTGGGAGAGCAGGGTGGGGTCGTGCCCCGGCTGGCCCACAGGATTCATTTTTATCTCCACTTGCTTCTTTTCTGTGTGTTGGTGGCTTGTTGGAAGTGCTGTGGTTGATGGCGGCTGGGAGAGGGGAGGAGAGGAGGATGGGTTCTTAATTCCCTTAAACACCAGATTTTAAAATATGCTAAAAAAAAATGCTAGAAGTCTGAACCATCCTTGGGCAAAATTGTGAAGCGGGTAAAGCCCATGTTCCTGAGTCTATGCTCCCCCTGTTCCTGCATTTCTTTGCTGGTTAAGGATGTCCTACTGTCCTGGGAATCAGTGTGAAAAGGTCGACCAGATATTTTTTCTACGGGATGAGGGAATTGCGGTTACCACAACACAGATGGATTTGGGTTTTAAAAGAGAACCGTGGATGGGAGCAGTGCTTAACACAAAGGAAAGCCTCGATAACGGAGGAAATTTAGGCACAGTGGGAGCTGGATTTGCTGGTTCCTTTTAAATCACACCAGATAGATACCTATCTTATTTGCCATTGTGCAGGGGCGTTGGCTGCCACAAATGGGGCCAGATATTAATCTAGGGCGTTACATGTCTGGACAGTGTTGGAGAGTGGGTAGGAACTCTAAGGGGGCAGGGACTTCTAGGGTGCTAGTCATGTCTGTTTCTTGATCTGGGTGCCGGTTACCTGGGTGTTTGCTTTGGTAAAACTCATCCAATATAGAATCTAATGACATGGAAAAAGTTTTAAAATTTTGCTTTGCAGTCTGGGGAAAGAAGACTTGACTTTGGGAGTGTCTACTCTTTCCCTTGCATTGTCTCCAATGCTTATATGTTACCACCTTTAATCCTCACACTGGCCTTCTGAGCTGGGTCCAGTAATGACATCCATTCTGTAGACTCCAAGTCATAGGGAGGTTTGACCACTTGCCCAAGACCACACAGCCAGTGAGCAGCGGAGCAGGGATTCAACCCTGGGTCTTCCAGTTGGAAAGTCCGTGTCCTTTCAAACAGGTGGCGAACAGGGGTAGAGGCCAACTCCACAGCTCAAACACCTCAGGTGGCTGTAGGGAAATCCCAGTTTGGTCAGGGGGCCCAGAAGGTTCTGTGTTTGTTTCAGATGAGATTACCGTCAGGAGGGAAAGGCCTGGACAAGGGGGCGGCTGGACCTGGGGGGCCAGGACGGCAAGGATTAGGTTGGGACATTCCAGCGTGGTGACAGTGCTCAGAGCTTGGACAGTAGCTGATGTGTATGGGCAGGGACCCGGACGAGCCACGTGGCCACTGGAATGGTGAGTTGGTGCAGGGCACGATGCAGGGCGGGCACAGCAGGGGGCATGCCAAGGGTCTGGTGTTGAGATGACTCAGTGCTGTGGTTTTGGCCTGAAATGGAAGGAGTCCTGGGAACCTTGAATCTTTAAGAACCAAAGAAGTGGAGGGGTGCTTTTGGCCTTGCTAGACCTATAGTTGAGAAACAAGAAGGTGTATGCTACAAAGATGGCCACAACTATGGCTGTCATTCCCACGTGGTCTTCTCCAATGCGACCTGCCACCCATCCGTCAAGTCTGTGTCTCCACCCCTTTGAATCTGGTGAGACCCTGTGATTCCTTTGAGCAACAGAATATGATGGAGGTGAATCTATACCCTTAACTGACCTGGTGGCTTCCCCTTCCTGCCTCTTGAGACTCTTGCTTTTGGGACACTCCCTCTCAGAACCTAGCCGCCATGCAGTGGGAAGCCCAAGCCACATGGAGGTGCTCCAGCGGACGGTCCCAGCTGAGCTGCTGGCCCACAGGCAGCATCAGCGACCAGCCACGTGTATGCGCCATCTTGGAGTTCAGTCCAGTCCAGCCTGCAGGTGACCGCTGCTGCATCCACTTGAGAACCCCCAAGTGAGAACGATTCAGCTGAGTCCAGTCCGCTCAGAGAACCCAAGAGACAACAGTAACTGTTGCTTTAAGTTACTAAGTCTAAGGGTTGTTTGTTACACAAGAACAGATAATAGATAACAGAAAGACAAGGGTCTCCAAGGATTGGAGTGCTGGAGTGCTGACAGTGTCAACCTGGGGTGTAAGGAGGAGAAAACGAAAGGCACCTTTACAGGCTTATATTCATAAGAACACCAGCAAGACCAGGAGCCTGGAAACTTGAGCTGCCGGCTTGGTCCTGCCGCTCACTAGCCCCAGAGTCTTCAGCAAGTTATCACCACTCTGGGCCTCAGTCTCCTCATCTGTAAAATGGAGCTGATTCATTCCACACACACGGAGTATTGTATCTGGATCCCAACTGGGGTGGGCAATGCAAAGCTCAATACAACCCAGCCCTTGAGATCTTGTGCCCATTCTAAGATGAAACCAGGCACTGTGAGAATGTCTGCATACAAATGCATGTAAGTACATGTTAATTACATGCAAACCTCTTAGAACAGTACCTAGCACATTCTAAGTGCTCAGTTAACTGCCAGGTGTCATTATTATGCTGTGTCTGCAACTTAATTCTCTGAATAGCCTTTGTACCCTAATTGCAGCTTTAAAAACCTAACCGGTACAACTACTTTGGAAATCTGTTTGGCAATAAAGTTAAACACACGCCTACCTTATGACCTAGCAATTCCACCCCTGGGTGTATCCCCAGCAGAAATGGGTCCTCATCTCCACCCAAAGGCACATATGAGAATGTTCACAACCACTTTATTCATGACAGCCCCGAGTTGGAGACAATCCAACAGTCAAATGGATAAATAAATTGTGGTATGTTCATTCAACGGAATAACACTCAGTAATTAAAAAGAATGGACCACTGTTTCATGCAACAGCCTGGATGAATCTGGCAGTGAGTGAAAAAAGCCACAGACAAAAGAGCACATGCTGCATGATTTTGTTTATAAAAACAGGCAAAAGGAATCCATGGTGACGGAGGTCAGAATAGTTGGGGGATGTGGACTAAGAGGAGGCATGAGGGAACCTTCTGGGCTGCTGGAAATGTTCTATATCTTGACCTGGGTGGTGATTACGAAGGCAGATACACATGTAAAAATGAACCACGCTGTGCACTTCAGCTGTGCTCTTCACTCTATGTACGTTGTATGTCAATAAAAACGTAAATAAAAAGGGGGAAAAGCTCCCTGTGGGTGGGCTGCTCCTAGGTGGCCACTGTCAGGGAGTTGGGGGCCGGAAGGGGAAAAGGTGGGGAGGGGTGGGATTCTAAGTGGGGAGTCTTCGGAAGCAAATGCCTTCTTTTTCCCTAGGAGGTAGCAGTCCTAGTGAAGTCTCCCAGTGGAGAACTCTCCCCCTAGGGCTGTCCTGAGCTGCTTGTGCTTCCCTAAGGCTGTGCTAGGACCAGTGTAGGGTTCCCAGGAGGACCCCCAAGTTTCCCAGGCCTGGGTCCTTCCTTCCACAAGCAGAGTCTCAGCCTCCAAGTCTGCGAAGCAATGTCTGAAAGGGCAGCCGTGAAGACTCCTATTAACATGAAGCATCAGTGACTTGAAGACGACAGCAGCCGCCAGCGGGAGTGGGTGCAGGGGGGACTCTGGAGATTTGTGGAAGTTGAGTGTGGAGCCACAGGGCCAGTTTGCTGCGGAATCTGCTCCCCGACAGTTCGGGACTGGACCACAGGAAGGAGCCGGCTCCTGGAGAAGGGGCCTTGGGTCAGGGGTTGGCAGCGCTGCGGGCTTCCCGGAGGAGGAGGGCTGGATGGAGAAAGGCTTCCCTTCGAAGTCCCCTGTTCCCGCGTCCCTCCCCCCACCTCGTCGCCCCTCAGGCTTGGAGAGGGGGTTTCTCGGAGCCCACAATACGTGATTCCCCCTCCGCTAGCGAGGGGCCAGGCGCCCCTTGGTTCAGACCATCCAAGACCGCCGTAGCCCCAGCCGCGGAGAGCGGCGGATTCGATATAATTAATTTAGAAACCAGGGTGGATTTTATCACCATCAACGCGGGGAGCAGGTTTCGCTTCTGCCTGCGGGCTTCCCTAGGTGAGCACTCTGGCATCAGACCCCGGGGGCACCCCCCCCCCCACAGTGCCCCTGCCCGAGGGCAGCCTGGGCCGCTGGGGTCCCCTGCAGCGCGGCGAAGCCCCCCAGGGAGCCTGCTCCTCGGCCCTCCCGCCCGCGCGTTCAGTCCCTGGCACTCCTCCGGGGACGCGGGGGCGGCCCGCGGGCAGCCGGGGGCCTTGGCACGGCCGCAGGGTAATTGGAGAGCGCCGGGGACCGCCTGGGGGAGGGGGAGGGCACGTCCCTCGGGGCGCCGGTCCCCGCCACAGCCCGGGAGGGGGCAGTGGGGACCCGGACGGCCATCCGGGGGGACCGCGCGGCCACGGAACCCCCCTCCCCCGCTCCGCGCCCCGCCGCGCTCTCCCGGCGGCTCCGCCCGCTCATTAGCGGAGGCCGGGCCGGCCCGTTCGCCTCCTCCGGCCGCCAATTACCCGCCCTGCTGGCTCCGAGCGCGCCGCCGGGCCAGACAAAGGCGCGGGCGGCGGGTGGGCGCGGGAGGGGAAGGGAGGGAAGGAAGGAAGGGAGGGAGGGAGGGAGGGAGCCCGGGGCGCCCGCGCCTGCAGAGCCGCGGCGGCGACGGCGGCGGGGAGATAAGGGCGCCTGGGACGCGCCGCGCTCCACATGGAAATGAACCCGGCGAGCTGGGGAGGCGAGCGAGGCGACGTGCCGGCCCGGGCGCCCCCTTCGGACCTGCGTTTTGAACGCGACGGCCCCCACCCCCACCCCCCAGATGGAGGCGATGGGTCCCCGGTCGCCCCCGGAGCGCCAGCCGCTTGCCCCGCACCGCTGTGTGTTTGGAAAGTGCTGGAGCCCGGGTGCCACGTGCCTGGTGCGTCCCTCTCTGCAGCTCCCTAAACGGGCTGTAGGGCTGTGCTTGGCACCGTGCAGCTAACCAAGGCCTTCCCCGCTTTCCCCCTGAACAGCCCCCCAGGCCCAGCGGGTCCATAGCGTCCCAAGCAAAGCTGAGACCCTGGGTCGGGGGTCTGTTAAGAGTCAGCGTCGCGCCTTGGTAGCCGATCTTCCGGCCAGCGCCTTTGGTGATCAGGCGATTTGGTTTTTTAATATTTGGAAACGTGAGAAACGGGGAGATAAAATGATTTATTCATAGCTCCGCAGAGTAGTGGCTGCGTCTAGGGCGTAGTTCGTGGTCTTCCAACATTTTGAACATCCTGACTTTTTCAGGGAAAAAGCTCCCCACTACGATCTTGCGCTCTGATATTTTCAGATTCTGAAGCTCACTTTTTCCACGAGAGAGAAGACTGAGTCTGGGGACCTCCCTGACCAGCCACAGAGATTTGGAGGAGGTTTAGTTTTTATTAGTTTGCATCATGAAAACAATAAGTAAAATGTTTTCATCATCCAAAGCGAGGATTATTATGCTAAATATAAGTTTTGAACTTCGAGAATCACCCTCTGGCTGAGGAGGACCCAGAGTTTGGGGGCTGAGTCTGTGAGGTACCCACCCTGCCCTAGGTCTCCTCTCCTGCCCCGGGGCTGGGAGCTTTCTGGGGTGCTGCCTGAGTTACTCTGTTACTCTTCCCTGACATCTGTCACCTTGGCCCTGAGGGGCTTTAAGATGCCACTTCCCCTTCAATCCAGCGCATGACCAGTGCGGGGACAGTGGAGGTAGGGGTCAGGGAGACTCGGGCCTCGGAGCACGCCTGTGGGCTGAGATGTAGGCTGCGTCAAATGAAGACAAATGTCCCTCAATAAAGCGCTGTTCCCAAGGGCCCCCCTTGCTGTCTGCTGTCAGCAGTGGCTTAGGGCTCCGGAGGTCAAGGTCTTCCTTCCCGCGCCCCACCCCTCCTCTGGGCCACTTAGCTTTTCACAGAGAATAGCCATGGGGGCCTTTCTGCTCACAAACACTGGCCTCAGAGATCAGGCGCTGCGCCATAGGCAGAGAGAGCCTGGGAGGTTTGGTGCATATCACCGCTCCCTCCAGTTGGGGGGCAGGGTGGGGAGACATCTCTGAGCGCCAGCCCTACAGGCCACTGCATTTCCGCAGTATGGATGGCACAGAGCTTCTGATCAGGAATTGACTCTTTCACGGGTGCTCCTTCCTGGGGACCTGGGAGAACCTGCCTTACAGAGCAGTCATCTTTCCCTGAGGCTTCCCACCTCTGTCCCGGACGGCACCTGTTCAAATCCCTCTGTGCTCCTTGGTCAACAGCCCCAAACCCCAAATGCCCTGCTCCCAGGACCCTTCCCAATCCAGCAATGAAAAGGTTAAGAGCAGGTGCAGGGCGGGGGTAGGGGTGGGGGTGGGCTTCGGGACCCTGTTCCAGCCTGCTTCCCTTCCGATTGGTCAGTGGCGATGACAGCTGCCCCCAGACCCAGCTTTTACCAAAAATATTAGGTGGCCAGTTGGTGACCTATCGGTGAACTTGAGAGACTGAATTCACCCTCAAATTTCCCTTCTGTGGAGGCTCCGAATATCTCTCCCATGATTTCATTGTTTCGTATTCAGCTGTGGCCTCCTCTGTGATCCTGTTTTCAAATGTTCTTTACATCTTCGTCTTTGCAAATCTTGTGTCCCATGCATGGGGCAGCCGGTGGAAGGCAAGATGCAGGGGGATGACGTAACCGCCTGCCCAGCTGGAAGACACAGACGCTGCGGTCGGGGGGTGGGGGGGCTTTGGGGACACTGGGGCCCGAGGTTGGAGTCCCAAAGCAGGGCAGAGGAGGCCGCCTGGTCCTCAGCACCCTGGCCTGAGTGCTTTGGGAAATTCAGAGCAACGGCCAAACCCCTTTCCAGGGTTTGGTCACAGCCCGCTGTGGGTGACTGTGTCGGAAGTGGCAACTGGCCCCTGTCCCCTTCCCACATACACATATTCCAGAAGGAAAGCAGAAAACCCCTCAGCTCCTCTCTGCTTAAGGTTTCCTGAATCAGACAATACAAAGCCGATCCCACCCACCTTTCGAGCATTTCCCTTTGGAGCCAAGCAGAGCCTCAGTTCCAGCCTAGGACGTACCCTTTTCAGAAGCCAGCTCAGAATACCCCCCTTCCCCTCTTGGGCTCTTGGTGGAGATGGGTCCTCTGATGGGTTAGGGGGCTTAGCTCCTAAAGGCTGCTCCAGAGCCTTCCTAGGTTTGAAACCTAGAACCCCCGCTTCCTAGCTGTGTGCCCTTGGGCCAACTGCTGAACTTCTCAGAACCTCAGTTTTCTCATCTGTAGAAAGAAGTTAATAAAGGTACCAACCTCATAAGATGGTTGTGAGGATTAAATGAGGTAACGCAAATATGTATTTAACAAGATAATCACGCTGTCAGTTGCCCCTCCCTTCCTCCCTCCCTTCATTCCTTTCTTCCTTTTCAAAATGCTCATTGCTCTTATGAGCTCCATGCAATACATTTGGCTGTGGGAGAAATCATAGATAGTTTGAGTTAAATTAGGTGGAAGAACAGATAAGTGTGGATGGCTAGTGCAAAAACCATACTAGGTCTTTCAACTGCAAGGATCTGATATAGGGCACTGGTTACACAGGTGATGGAATTGCTGAGAAGCCCTGGAGGTGAGGCAATCCAGAGACTCACAATTCAGGCTGGAGGGCTAAAGGGAGGATGTGGTGTTATTGGAACCCAGAGGCCAGGTCGGTATGGCATGTGGGGCTGTGAAGGGAGGAGCCTTGGAGCCACAAAAAGGAACCACAGCTGCTGCTGGGGAGGCCACAGGAAGCAGAGCGAGAGAGGAAGAAATACCCTGGCTTCTCCCTCCTGCCCTCTAATGTTCTGCCAGGGCAAGGGAGTCCCGGAACTGTGATTCCCTGCAGTGCGGGGCAGGCTAGGAAAATGGTGGGCAGGGAGCAAACCGGCATTTGACCAGTGCAAAGACCAGGCTTTCTGCAGCTCTGCCGCCATGGTGACACCGGGTGACAGAGACCTTTCCAAACCTCATCACGCTGAGTTCACCCCAGCAAAGGGTTACAGGTTTCTGTTGATCTCAGACTCCCTAAGAGTGGCTTCCAGCCTGTAGGAGTCCTGGATGGCCACCTCCACTCCCCTACAAATGCCACCTTTGTCACCAAGGTGGCTGCAGTTGTGGCCCCAGGTCACAGTGTGCAGTGGCTTCATTAATTGTCCCCTCAAGCCTCTGATTCTTGGGAATCTGAGGGGAAAAGTGGAGTCATCGCAAGGGGGAAGACGGGAGGGGAAGGAAGACTTAAGCCGACTTTCTGAGGACCCACCTTGAAACATTCCAAGTGAGAGGAGCTGATTCTAAACACACGCCCAAATGGGGCTCTGCGCGGTTCTTCTATACTGGCATCTTACGTATCTCAAGAACGTAAATCCAATTATACTTCTGTGAGGCTTGTGGGAAAATTCTAGATGGACAACAGGCCTGCTTCAGATCAGGCCTTACTTACTGGAAACCTTACTAATCGGAAAGGTTCTTGGGAAGTTGGGTTAATTTGGAAATTGGGGTTAATTTGTTTGGAGCCAAAAGCAAAGCGATCGAACAGTGGTTCTTCCTGTGCTTTGAGCACATGCATTTTCTTTATTGGACATCTTGTTTTGGTGCTGTAGGTTTTCCTGGTTTATTGCTTTGGCTCGATGGGAAGGTCCAGGGGTTCCTGGAGGAAGGTCCTGAGTGACTGGTGGCATTTTGATGTGATGGTCATCTTGGGAACCTGTGGGACGCCTGGCTGGAGCAAACTTCTCCTTCTCCTCCAAGGTGGGAACACGGCAGGGCTGAGTTAGTGGGTTGATCGATCCCCTTTTGTCCCTGGTAGTCACCAATGTCTTCACCTTACCCAGACCTCATGCAGGATAGGCATTAATTGACAGAAGGGACAAGAGGCATTTGGAACAAAGAACAAGTGATTACATTTCAGAGCCACTCTGGCAGATCCCAGGCCCTAGCCTGCAGGACGCTTGCTCCTGGGACCTACAGAGGAAGAGGAAGGGCCACCGCAAGCTTTCCTCAAGTGTTCATTTTCGGGTTGAAGGAACCCACTAGGAGAGAGAAGTTCGCCAAGGAAATGACTACATAAACAACTTTCCAGGGGGCCTATTTAAAATGCTCAGGGGAATAAATTGTTTTAAAGCGTTTAAAAAACACCATTTACATACAATTAATATGTTGATTGCACAGCGTTCTTATTAATTCATTATAGCAAGGATATCCACATAGCAAAACAGCTTTTCAGTACTTAGCTTAGTGATATAGCATGAGCTAGGAAGTTAACATACGTAATCGCTATATATAACCACTATATATAATCACACACACGCACACATATAAATGTCTAAATATGTAAAATTTGGAGTCTCTACTAATTCGAATCTCATTTCTCAGCATCCATACCCCACCTGACACAAACACGCCCTCTGCCACACAGGGTGGGATGCAGGCGATTGTCTTTTACGTCCTTACAAGGCTGGAGCCCCGTTTGTTAACACAGTAAAGGGCCACGAGCGAGTGAAGTACTTGATAACCAAGATTCACTGTGCAGGAAATGTAGATGCTAGGGTTTAATAGAAACCCCGCTTTTACTGAGCAGGAGAGATGACTGTACCAGAGGGAGAAGGGTGGCAGTTAGTGGGGAGCTAGGGTAGATCAGTGGATGCTAATGACAGATGTCTGGGAACCTTTCATTACGGATCACCAGGAAATGTGGTCTTGACCTTGAAGCCACTAGAGAATAATAGAATGTTTTGGTTTTTCATCGCAGCAAAACTCACGACCCCAGAACTTGTTTGCCGGGAACCAAAATAATTGGATTATTTTCCACGATTCTCTGGGTTGACTAGGGCTCAGCTGGGTGGATCTTCTGCTGGTCTTGCTTGTGGTTAAAGTCAGTTGGTGGGTGGGACTGGAATGTCTGTGATGGCTTCATCCCTATGCCTGGCTCTTTGAGGGGGGATGGCCAGGAGGTTGAAGCCTCTCTGTCTCCACGTGACTTGGAGAGAGAAGAACTTGGGCTTCTCTGTGTGGTGGCTGGATTCCCAAGAGTTGAGTGTTCCAAGAGAACGTGCTTATCCAGCCTCTGCCTCCATCGCTCTTGCTAAGGTCCCATTGGCCAAAGCAAGTCACATGGCCAGGCGCAGGGTCAGAGTGCGAGGGGACTAGATGAGGGGGTGAACCCTCAGAAGTACATTTCACAGGGAGCCACCACGTGCCTGTCTATCACAAGGGGCTGCTGTTTCTGTCCTCTTAGAGGCTGCTATTCTGTATTCCCTATTCTTTCCTCCCTTCTTCCTAACAGCGCCCTGTTCTTCCCGTCAGAGGCAGATGTGGGGTGGGCGGAAGACAGCAGGGTGGTCAGTGGTGATGGCGGTGGTGTGACCATCCCCCTCACTTCCCCGATCCGCATCTCAGCGTCTTGGGCAAGATGTCCTTACTTCTGAACTTATTCCCTGCCCGCCCGCGCCCCGCCCCCGCCCCCCGAATATGAAGGGTTATACAATGTACAGACTGAGCAGGCAGGATGTTGTTTTTTTTGTTTGTTTTTTTTTTAAGATTCCAAGACAGATGTTTTAATATTTCACTGAGCCACTGCAGAAAGCCCTTCATTATGGGATGGAAATGCTTGGAAAATGGCCTTCTAATTAATGTGAAATGAGAGAGTGCCCCTCAGAGCAAGGGAGACTTGGCAGCTGTGAGGGTGATGTCAGCAGGCCAGCACTTCCTGGGCGGGGTGATTGGATGGGGCCCCATCCCAGGATATATTTGCCTCATGGAGCCCATTCAGCATAAATCCTGCCACGGGGCCAGGCTGGAGACAGCAAATTGAGAACCTTCCACAGCTCGCTGAGTTACCACTTCCCAGAAATTGCTGAAGCCATCGATCTCGATCTTTTTAAATCATTAAACGATTTTGGCATTCAGGCACGCAGCGGGTCTGTGTTTGGTGACCTGCAGGAAGTGGTAGCAGGTTCAACAGCGGGTCCTGGGGCGCAGCTTTGGCCGGGCACAGGCTCAGTCACTTGGTGGCACGACAGCGACCTTTACACCAGCCCGCAAGACTGCATCTAAATAAGACACAAAATGGCTCACTCGGCCAGCCCTCCTTCTGTCATCTGAGAGTCTCAGTAGAGCAGTGCGTTCATGAGGAACCTTGAAAGCAGCTTGCATCCTGCCCTGGGAGCCCCCCACAACCCACACCACCGGCAGACGGTTACTGGGATACATACATCTCTCTTCTTGGGCATCTCCCTCACTGGACGAAGCATATTGGCAGAGCCGTCGTGGAGTAAAGGGAATTAAGAACCTTGCTTCAGGCTTGGACCATTGGGTGGAAGTAATAACAACAAGAATATTATCTCATACTTATTGAGCACTTACTGTGTGCCAGCCCTATGCTGCCCCTCTTTTTTTTGCTTTTGAACCTGACAACAACCCTATGAAATAGGTACTACTACGATTCCCCCCTTTATAGACTAAAGATGATAAGGAACGTGGCCCAGAGCTCCCTACTGTAAAAAGATTTGCTGCCCCCCCAGCTGCATGGCTTACTTCTGTACATCTTACGATATTCGATTTAATCAATATTGATTGAGTGCTGGAGTAATGTCAGCGCTGGAGGAAGACGGGCCCTAAAGCACAGAGAAAGACTGTAAAGCTCGTGGGCTTTACAACCCAGGTGCGGCAGGAGAGCCAAGCCGTTTTCAGAGCGGTTCCGAATAGTTGGCCACACTGAAGGGAGCTTTTTCCGCACGTGACTACTGGAGGCGGTCGAGTCCAATGGAAGATCGCAGGTGCTGCTGTCCCCTCAGACCTGGGTTCAAATCTCAACTCTGCTGAGTGGTTTGGGGCAACTTAACCCTCTGAGGTTCAGTTTTCCTCTTCTGTAAAATGGGCATGGCAACACCTACTTAGAAGTACCAGAAACAGTCAAGAGTCTGGCATGAAGAAGGCTCCCGGTTATTTTCTTAGTAAGTGTGGTCATTAGGGGAAGAGCGTGAGACGTGGTGGGTATAGGCTCAGGTGGGTATAGAGAGTGGTGGCAGGCTCAGACCCTTTATTGGAACTGGTTGCCCACAAGAAAGAAAGATTCTGTTTCTAGAAGATGAGGGTGCTGGGCAGGCCAAAGCCACAGTTACCCGTTGAACTTTCTTAATGATTGGCGGAAACAGTGTTATTAAGGCAGCTCCAGGAGCTTCTTCCGAAAGCAAACTTGCCTTTCAGATTGCCCCGTGGAGGTGCCTGGGGCGGCCGCCAAGAGGGCCTGGCTCCCCCAGCCCCAGAGCTGCCCCAGCTGTGTCCAGCTGCATGCATTTAGCCAGGCTATTTGGACCAGGAACAAGGGCTCTCCTTTCACTGTGGCATTCAGGACGGCCTCGTGCTCAGCTTCTCTTTGTCCAGATGTCCAGAGGGGCTGGTTTCATGTGTCTGACAAGGCCGCCTTTCTGGACAGGAGAATCTGAAGCAGGGAGATGTCTGCAGCCTGGGCACGGGGTGATAAATGCCCCCTTTGGAATGCAGGGATGAATTCTTAAAAAGGAAAAAAAAAAAGGCTTTCATCGTTGTTGCAAAGACCCCATACAAGGGGGTTTTCTCATCCCAAACTGCAGGATGGGGGGCAGAGGAGGGGTGCTGGGAAAACAGGGAGTCGGGGGGAGGCTGACACACACACTTGACTGTGAAACCTCCAGGGATGGGCCCACCAGCAATAACTTCTTTTCCTCTGGAGCAGCTCCTGGGGCCACGGGTTCCAGCCTGAGCCCTGCCTCCTGGCCACGTGTAGTTGAAGTCTGTTAACCATCCTGGGAGAATGGGGTTGTGTTTGCCTTGCCTGCTGCCCAACCCCCCCACCCCCACCCCCGGGGGCTGCCCCAGCACAAATGGCTTTGTACAACCAGGGACAAAACGGCCGTTCATTCCCCAACCGTGCCTGGGGACAAAAAGCTGAGTGTGGTCCGGTTTGCTCTGGTTCAGGAAAGATGGAGCTGGTGAGGACGGAGGGAGAAGGCTGGCAGCTCAGGGGCAAAGGCAGGGATGCAAATTGGATGTGACCACGTGAAGGGACTGCGTGACCCAGATCCACTCAGGAAGGAGGGCCATCCCTTTAGTGCCCCTTGACCTGGTGGCACAAGAACAGGTCACCCATGGTGGGGACTGATGGCCACATATGGGGCAGTTTCCCTGTTAGGTCCACTCTCCTGGCTCTCCGGGGCCTCTGGCCTTTACACATCTTCAGAAGTTTTCCTTTACTCAGAGAATATTTATGGAGTCAGAGCACTGTGGTAGTTAGGCATGGGCTTCAAGATCAGACAGACCTGGTTTCAAAATCCGTGTCACAGTCCTAGCTGAGTGACCTTTGGCTTGTCACTTGCCTTCTCTAAGCCTCCGTTTCCCCATCTGTAAAATGGAAAGAACTATAGCAACTATAGGATTGTTGGGAGGATCGAATGACATAATCCATGTAGAGTGCTGAGCATAGAGCCCAGTTCATAGGACGTGCTCAATAAGCATTGATAATTAATAAATAATACCAGTAGCTATGTACACAGTGTTAGACATTGGAGGGGGCCGAGGAATGAGAACTCGGAAAGTCCCACTTTATCAATAAATTGGGTCCCAAAGTTAACTTGTAAGTCTGTAATTTGGACCTCAAAATATGGTTCCCATAGAAACACTGCGAAGAAGAGTCGTGAGTCTCCCGGTTAACCCACAAAAGCCGATTCAACTGTCAATGTACCAGAAATAACTGAGTGGTGGCTTTAAAACATGGCAGAAAATTCTTTCATACTCTTCCCGTTGAGAGATGGGGTCTCTGTCCCCTCCCCTTGAGTCCCTTGGGCTTGTGACTGCTTTAATCAAGGGTGTGGCAGAAGTAACGTAAAGTGGCTCAGAGGCTGGTCACAGAAGACCATGCAGTTTCTCCCTTGTTTGCTAGAACGCTAGTCCTTACAGCTGCCACGTAAGGTGCCTGGCTACCCTGAGGCCACCATGTTGGGGAGAGAGAGAGAGAGAGAGACGAGAGATGCCTGATGAGCCCACAGTCATTCGAGTCATTCTTAACCGTTCGAGTCTTGCCAGCTGAGACCCCAGTCATCATGGAGAAGAGACAAGCCACCCCAGGGTGCCCTGTTTGAATTCCTGATGGATGACATCTGTGAGCTTAATACAGTGGCTTTTGGGGGTTTTTTTGGCCACTATATTTTGGGGTAATTTGTTACACAGAAGTAGTTGTTCAAAGCACTGCGCCTTTGTAATGAAGACTACGGGCCACTGCTAACTGGCCCCCAGTTCTTTAGGGCTTACGGTATGCCAGGCGCTGTGGATTAACTCATTTGTTCCTCTACTAGAAACTAGTAGAAAGTAATCTAAGTCATTAAGTACAAATACAACAAACAGTGACTTGAAACGGACAAAGTTTCTTACAGCTCAGTACTGGGGCTTGAAGCAAAACAGGCATGAATTAACTGGGTCTTAGGAAGCACACGGAGACATCGCAGTGATGATGGATAGCACTTCTAGACAATGTCAAGGGTTGTTAGAGATTGATGACATTGACTCTTTATTTTGTCTAGTTTCACTTCAAAACGAATAACCCTTCTTTTCCTCCATTCAGTCGTATCTGTTGCAGAAGTTTGCATGGCCATCGCATGGCTTTTTAGCTCAGGTATGGAATGAAGAAAAAGAAAAAGAGATTTTTTTTTCCACCTGGGATCACCAGACAAGATTTGGAAGAGGGGAGTGGAAGAATAGGGGTGAAAGGGAGACAGAAGTAGCCTGTGACTCGTTGACTGAGCAAAGTCAATGAAAGAGAGGTTACAGGAGACATGAACTCTCCTTGGGTTGGTGACCGAAATGGTGGGAGAGATATGACCAGATGGAGGGAGTTGTCCCCTTGTGGTGGATTGAATCACTGGCCCCAATTCTTCCCCCTCCCCGCGTCCACGTCCTTGCCGTGGCTTCGTCATGGGTGGAGTGTACGCTCCTGCCCTTGACTTTGGGCTTGGCCATGTGACTTGCTTGGCCGAGGGGCTGGCACGGAAGGGACAGCATTCTGGCCTGAGCCTAGGCTCCAAGAGGCCTCACGCGTCTCTGCTTGTCCTCTTGGGCTTCTGCCATTGCCACTAGAAGAACGCACCCCAGCTTGTACCCATCCTGGGAGGAGGGGGAGAGACTTGTGGAGGTGAGCCCCCAGCTGACCCAAGAACTTGTGAGTAAGAAATGCTCGTTGTTGGATGCTGTTACGATTTGGAGATGGTTACACAGCAGTAGTTGGGTGATACACCAATAACCCACCCAGCTTATAAACGATCTGGTGCAAAAGTGAGTGAGTGGAGGGCACTGAGTACACCAGGAAGTAATTTTCCAGTTGACGGCTTTGGGTCCACCTAACGAGACTGAGTAATGTGTTCCAGAATTCACTTTCCTCTGTGTTTCTGGGTTGAGGTTGGTCACGGGAGAAACGTGCATGTGATTTGGAAGGTGGGGGTGAAGGGGCAGCCATTTCTGTGGCTCTCGTTGGCCTCTGCAGCGCACGCCAGGCCTCCTCCCCCAGCCCCCCTGAGCCCTGGGGCGTGCGTGCGTGCGTGCCTGCGTGTGGCTTCCGGCTAGAGGCCGCCCGTCTGGCCTGCAGGTCATCCTGTATCTTTGAGGTTGGATGTGGTGAGAGATAGATGCGAGTCCCCACTTGTCCTGGCAGGTTCAGCCTGCCCTTGGCCTCCCCCACTTCACATCCATCTTTCCTCCCTGACTGCTGGCTTCCGAGCCATTACCAGGCACAGAAGCGGTAGCCGGGGTAGAGACTGCTTAACCGGCTCCCTCCACCGCATCCGGGCTGATCTCTATCATAACTCCCCCTTCTCTAGTCGCTCAGAGCGGTTCTGCTTCCCCGATCAACTCCAGCTGATACAACCAGTTAGACAACTGTACACAGAAAACGTTTGCAAGCCTGGGGTCCCTAACCACAAAGGTGCCACATACCTGCGTTTAAGGAACTTCAGGTCTTCCTGAGGGGGAAAGACTCAGCTTGATCGGTGGGTCAGAGACTGGTGGGAGGGGTTAGGCACCGCAGGGCTAGCTTGAAAGGTCCCCAGGTGGGCCATCCCCGCCCTACACCCTGTGGGCCATTCAGAGGAGGACAAGGCAGGTGATGAAAATGACTGCTTGGAGCGGGGAGAAATTGGAGATGGATTTTACTTGTAGCCGCCTTAGGAGAATCGATCTTTCTAGACTTCCAGGCAAGGCTGTGTGTTCCAAAGACAGGGGAGGGCTGGGGGTGGGAAAGCAGGAAGGAGAGAGGGTGGCTGTCACTGCCCTCTCCTTACCTGTAACCTAGATGTAAAGGCAGTTTTTCTTTTCTACCCTCCAGTGGCCCGGGAACCTGTACCCCACAGCCCGTGCCAAGGCCGGGCTGTGAAGCAGGCAGTCAGCAAACACCACTGATCTTAGCCTCCCCTCTTAGAGGGTTTTGTTTCTATTTTTTATGCTGTCAGTGTTCATGCTGCCTGCCTTTCAAATAGATGCACGTTCAGCTACAGCTAATTTGGAACTTGTTTCTCCAAAGCATTTAGAATTGTTTTTGCCTAATGCATCAGATTTAAATCCTGGGACTAATTAATACCGAGGCATGAGAAAGAAATGAGCAAAGTCGGGTAAAATGCCTGGTGGGAATGAACTGGCGTAACCTTCTCTTCGGCGTGGCCCTCAGAGCAGCCTAGATGTGCTGACGAGATGGGAGCTGGTGTCATGCCTATCCCAGATGTCGCCTCCTGGCCAGGTGCACAAGGGACTGGAAGAAATGAGGTGGTGTGTGTATGTGTGTGCACACCTGTGGCATGTGTGCGTGTGTTGTTGTTATGTGGGTTGTGTGTCATCTATATCATATGTATTATGTGTTGTGTGTTGTATATGTTCCACGTCTGCATCGTCTGTTGTGTGTGTGTGTGTCTGTGTGTGTCTGTGTGTGTGAATGAGAGATTTTTTTTAGCATCAATTCCCCAGAGCTCGAGGGGCTTGAAATGGGCTTTCGAATATAAGATTCGTTGTATTTGACTTGGAAGTTGGCATCTTCAGCTTAAAATCAATGGCGCGTTCTCACCCACTTCAGTCTGAATCAAGATGAGTGGGAATGAGGACTGGGGTGGGGCGAAGCTTGAACATTTTAAGGTTCTCCAAAGAAACTCTCTTCCAGCTGGAACTGTCTAAACTGGGAGGTGAGAGTTTGGGACCCCAAAGAGAGGAGGTGAGAAGTGGTTTAGAAGTGACAGCAGAGGGCCGGGTGGTAAAGGAAGAGAACAGGGCCCTAGTCCCGGCACCTGAGTCACAGGCTTGGGTTCACCACTCACTAAGGGCGAGGAGGTCTTTCCTTGGTTCACTCAGGGAGAGGTTTACACTTCAGGCCTTGGAGCCCTTTGTTCCTGTGAAAGTCCTACGTGCTGGGTGGTAAGATGAGCTGCAGGCAGGCGTAGCCAGGAAGCATACACGTAGACCCCGCTTTGACATTGAACAGCAGTGTGACCTTGGCCATGTTCCTCGTCCTCTCTGGGCCTCAGTCTCTGCCTTAGCTTGGGTTCCCCCAGAATAGACTTAGAAACAAAGATTCAAGTGCAAATAATTTATTTGGAACTAATCACTGGCAGGGAAGTAAGACCTGGAGGAGAAGGAAATCAGTCAAGTGGGGTCTTCAGACTAGTCACTCCTGTGGGCAGCTCAGTCCTCCTGGGACCTCTGGGAGATGGTATAGAACATGCCTCAGTGATGGGGGAGGGAGCTGGGGTATTTATCCACTAAGTCCTGTCACTCATTGCTTGAGGGCTGCTCGTGGGTGGTGGTAGGCATTCCTTCCTGGCATTCCTGGTCTGCTGAAAGTATGGGCAGAGATGAGGCCCAGGCAGTGGCAACACAGGCTGGACTCCACCAGAACAGGAAAGCCAAAGAGCGTAAGTGGGGGTGGCATTGACTACCGCTATGCTTTCCTTGCTGCAAAATATGGGACTCGCACCACGGCGTCTTTAAAGTTCCTTTCCCTTGTGATACCCAGTGACCTATGAATGAGCAATTCTTTATTCCTTCCTCCTTTATTTTTATTTATTTATTTTAACAAATTTATTTATGTGGCTGCGTTGGGTCTTTGTTGCTGCTCACGGGCTTTCTCTAGTTGCAGCGAGTGGGAGCTACTCTTCGTTGCGGTGCATGGGCTTCTCACTTCAGTGGCTTCTCTTGTTGTGGAGCACGGGCTCTAGGCGCACGGGCTTCAGTAGTAGTGGCGCGTAGGCTCAGTACTTGTGGCTCACGGGCTCTAGAGCGCAGGCTCAGTACTTGTGGCACATGGGCTTTGTTGCTCCGTGGCATGGGGGCTCTTCCCGGACCAGGGCTCGAACCTGTGGCCCCTACATTGGCAGGCGGATTCTTAACCACTGTGCCACCAGGGAAGTCCCCTTCCTCCTTTGATTGAGTAAATACGTGAGCATCTACTGTGTGCCAGATGCTGGTCTTCATGCTCAGGATATGTAGGAGGGCAGGCAGACAGGTAGGGGAACAAACTCCGTACCCGCGGGTGTTAGAAGCCAGGGGAAGGCCATGGCGTGTGGAACTCTGGCTGGAGGCGTCAGGGGAGAGCCAGGCATCCTTGTAGAAAGAGCACAGGTTTGTCAGGGAGACAAGGGGGAGAAAGGCACTTTAGGCAGTAGGAACAGTGTTGCAGCTCAGGGACATGGCAACATTGGGGAACTAAAAATAATTCGGGGTGGCTGGAATATCTAAAGCAAGCCAGGAAGTATCAGGGACAAGGCTGGACTCCTCCATAGAGTGTGTGGGGCCTTGGGGCCAATGTCAAGGGCTACCTGTTAGATCCTGGAGGCACCGGGGAGCTGTCAAAAATGTTTGCACTGGGGAGTGACAGGGCCAGATTTGCCTTCCAGAAAGGTCACCTGAATCACAAAGGGAAGGAATGAGATGGGAGGAAGAAGGTTGAGTGGGTAAGCATCTTAGTAGGCTGGGACTGCTATAACAAAATACCATCGACTGGGAGGCTTAAACAGCAGACATTTATTTTCTCACAGTTCTGGAGGCTGGAATTCTGAGATCAAGGTGCTGGCAGAGTTGATTTCTCCTGAGGCCTCTCTTCCTGGTTTATAGATGGCCACTTTCTCACTGTGTCCTCACATGGCCTTTCCTCTGTGCTTGCAGGACAGAGAGAGCAAGGGCGTGCACAAGCTCCAGTGCTCAGCTCCAGTGATCTGCTCTAGTATTTCTTATTCTTATAAGGACACCAGTCCTGTGGGATTAGGGCCCCACCCTTATGACCTCATTTAACCTTAATTCCCTCCTTAAAGGCCTCGTCTCCAGATACATTTGCCTTGGGGGTTGGGCTTCAACATAGGAATTTGGGGGACACACAGTTCAGTCAGGCAGTAAGTTATGATTTCTAGGAGAGAAATGATGTGGGCCTGAGCTTCAGTAGTGGCGGAGAATGGGATAAAAGAGCAGTTATAGCAGGTGACCAGGAATTAGACATGAGTGATGGGGTGAGAGGATAGAGAGAGGGGCTGGCGGGAGCTCAAGGGTTCTCTATGGATGCTGTAAATGTGGCGCCCCACACCCCTCCACCCATCTCTGGGTTCACCTGCAGTGGCGGTGGGCAGCTTCCGCCTCGGGTACCCACACTTCCCTGGTGCTCTTTCCGACGCCTTTCCCTGGCACCATGGGAGCTGCTCAGCCCAGGCACTGGGCAGCCCAGAAGTTCCAGGAATTTAATCACCCAGAGCAATTCTCAACCAATGAGGACCACTGGAAAAAACGTCAGCTTCCCCATGCTTTGGTTGGAAAATTTGGAAACGTGTTGTACACACTTCCTCAGAGGGCCCCCAGCAGGACGGAGCGTCAGCGTCCACACCCTTTACTGGCTCTTTCTTCCCTGTCTCACGTCCCCACCTCGTCCCTTGGCATCACCCACGTCCTTGTCTCAGGGTTTGCTTTGGGAGGAACAAAACTAATACAGCCTGTCACAGGGCAATAAGAGCGCTGGAGTGCTGGGGGACCGTAGAAGGATGGGGTTTGGGAGGGAAGGTGGTGAGTTCAGGCGGGGCCACGTTCAGACTGATGGTGTGTCCGTGGAGCCCTCCAGTCGGCAGTTGGCATGTGTGGCCAGAGCCTGGAGCCAGATCTGGGCTGTCCTCTTCCCTGCTCTGTGAGGACCAAGAACACAAACCTGGTTTCCTAAAAACCACTCTTCTAAGGCGACTGTGAACACGGCTGGCTTTATTGAGGTTCCAGGCTATGCTGGGGGCTGGGAGGGGGCGTGGAGAGTCACATCAACAACTCAACTTTTAAGAACCAAGTTCTGTCTTCACGCCATTGTGGATTCACATCCAGCCACCAATCCAGACACCTTCTTCCTCTCCCTGCCAACCTTCGCCTTTGCTCTCTTCTCCTCCCGACTTCCTGTTTCTTCGTTATGCACAGTGTTTTATCTACATGATTTAGTGGTCTCTCTCTAAAGAGTACTCTTCGTGCCTCCACTGTCCCATCAAGGTCTTTACCTAAAGCAAGACTCCTTCCTCGCGGAAAAGAACTCCGTTGCCAGGCGCTAAAATGATATCACCCTGACACACCGACACTGAAGGGGGAGGGCCGAGGAAAAACAGCACAGGACAGTCACAGGAGTCTGCTTAGCACTTGCAAAGTGCCGTCACAGACACCATCTCACTTGAGGCTGGGGAGAGAGGAAAAGGGATGACGCATCATTTGAGGCCGGGTAACCCAGGAGGAGAATCTGAAACGAGGAGTGGGGTGCGAGTGATTTATTAAGGACAGGCTCCCAGGGGAGACCAAGGAGGCCTGGGGGGGAGGCGGGACGGGGAGGCTACCTTATTGGGCAAAGTAGCATCTCAGACCAAGTCTTAGCTCAGCCTGATCCAGCAGGGGAGCTCTGGAGTGTGAGTTATTCTCTGAGTTTCTTCCGACTCGAGGCAAGGGAGCTGGGGTGTATGCTCCCATGCCAGTCGGTCTTAGACTAAGTGTATCTCTGGGGCAACAGAAACTCCCGGGCACTTCTAGCTCTGCATAAGCTGCGTAATGCAACTCCAGAAGCTCCGGACCAGCCAGCAAAGGAGAATTACAGGTATGAGCTGTTGGAACTGAGAGCACAGTTAGATGGAGAGGGTCCACAGACACGGTCAAAGGCACCTGAGGGATCTGAGCCAAGCCTGTCCATGTCCCCTACCCTGGTGGACCCATGGTCCCCCCGTGGATTAGTTTTCTATTACTGCGTAACAAGTTGCCACAAACGCAGAAACTCAAAACAACTCCAAGGCACTATCTCATCGTTCTGTAGGTCTGAAGTCCTGTCATTGATGTGACCGAATTTTTTGCACTGGGCTAACATCAAGGTGTCATCCGGGGCTGTGATTCTCCTCTGAGGCTTGGGGTCCTCTTCCAGGCTCACTGGAACTTGACAGAGTTTAGTTCTTTGGGGTTGTAGGGCTGGGGCCCCATCTTCTTATAAGCTGCTGGCTGGGGACCATTCTCAGCTTCCAGAGGCCTCCAGTAGTTCCTGGCTATGTGGCCCTTATAGGCAGTTCACATGGATGTTTGCTTTCTCCTAGGCCATTTAGAGTGTGTCATTCTGCCTTCCTTTCTCTCGACCAGCCAGAGAAAACTCTCTGTTTCTTAAGGGCTCACCTGATTAAGTCAGGCCCACCCAGGATGATCTCACTTTTGCCATACAAGGTAACATAATTATGGGAGTGATATTTCATCACATTGACAGGTTCTGCCCGCACTCAGAGGGGAGGGCATCATACAGGGGCAAGAGTCACTGGCATGGGGGTCATCTTAGAATTCTGCCTACTAAACCCCACATCCTTGTAGCTATTCCTGAAGCGAATCCAGCGAGCTCAGTAGCACGATTGTATAGCTGTTTCAAGGCCAGGTGTTGGTAGATTCATGGGCTCTGGAAGATTCCTGGGCCTTGTCCTGTCCTGCCAGCAACAGTGGTTCTATAGTTAGATAGTCAGCTGACAATGGGCAGATGATCCTTGTATCTCCCTTGTTTCCTGAGAAAACCACCTATGTGAGATTGGCAGAGGGTTCCCGGGAGACATAGTCATTCCGCATCGCCCATGTCTCTTACTATCCCTGATGATTCTTTTTCTTTTTTTTAATTGAAGTAGAGTTACTGTATAATATTATGGAAGTTACAGGTGTACCATATAGTGATTCACAATTTTTAAAGGTTATGCTCCATCTATAGTTATTATAGAATATCGGCTCTACTCCTTGCGTTGTACAATATATCCTTGTAACTCATTTTATATATAATAGTTGGTACCTCTCAATCCCCTCCCCTTACCTTGCCCCTCCCCACTTCCTGGTGATTCTTGAAGCCTACCAGTTTGAGCAGCGTGACCCACCGTTACTTGAGGCCTCTAGACCTGGACCCTTTACTCCCATGGCTGCCACCGCTAACTAGCTGTGTTAGCCCCCCTCTGTACTCCCTTTTCAGTGCCAGGAATCCAGTGACATTTAGCACCCTTCTCCCCCTAAGACCCACTCCCCCTCACTGTGATCGGGGTTGGTATGGAGTTGGACTTCCCATCTGTAGCAGTGTAACACTAGCTGTTGTAACAAATCAACTGTCCAATCTCAGTGGCTAACACAACCGAAGTTTATTTCTATCTCATAGGCTAGTCTGACGCGTATGTTTCTGGTTGGCGGCTGGTTCTCCTCCATGTGGGGATTCGGGAACCCAGGGCTCTTCTATCTTGTGGCTCTGCCATCTTTTACGGACAATGGTTCTCAAACTTTAGTGAGCATCAGAATCTTCCGGAGGGCTCCGGATTGCTGGGCTCCACCTCCAGAGCGTTTGATTTAGTGAGTCTGGGGTGGACACTGAGACTGTGCATTCTAATGAGTTCCCAAAGGATGCAGGTGCTGCTGGTCACACTGAGAACCACGGCTCTAGGACTCAGGTATCCTCAGGTTCCAGTCTAAAGGAAGGGGAAAGAGAGAACACAGAGGAGGCAGGCATGCATACTTCTTAAACGCCTTAGTCTGGAAATGGTAAACATGTCCTCTTTCATTCCGTAGATAAGAGAACCAGTCACATGGCCACACCAGGATACAAGGGTAGTTGAGAAACGGAGTCTCTGGCTGCACAACTGTGTATCGGTGGCAACTCTGTACCCTGCGAGGGGGGATGGGGACACACGTTTGGGCTGTCTCTGTAGTACCTCCCAAGTTAGGACTGTTTTGAATTGATTGGCCCAAAAGACTCAAGTGGACGCTGTCAGGGCTTAAGAAGGGAACAATCTGTTTTGTGCCAGGGATCTCCAGGCACGGCTATTTGCATGGGATGTATTCTGACTGTAAGTTGCCACACGCAGCCCAGTCCTATGAGGTCCCTTACTTCCACTCTCAGTGTTGAAGGGCATACTTTTCTTCACGTCAGAGGAAGGTCCACTTGATTTCAGGACACAACCACCAAACCAACGGCCAGCCCAATGGACCAGTCAGACCTGAAACACATCAGTGTTGCCCACCCAGATCACTGGAGCTGCTGGGCCTCCTGCTTTCCTGCTGCCATGTTTGGTGATGGTAATGGGTGACGCTGTTCCCACAGTCTAGGACACATGCTTTCACTCACCCTCTGCCTCCCATTCTTCTCAAGACCCTCCCAGCTCTGTCTAGAGCCACCACATTCCCAACCCACTGTTGGTAAGACGCAACATTTGAATTTTCTCATGGAGGTAATGGACCTCCACTGAGTCTCCCCCTCCCCTTCCTGCCCCAGCCTGGCATCCACCACTCAGCTGGGTGCTCACTGCACAGAGCACCGCCTGGAGACGACCACTTCATGGAAAGGTTGCCAGCTTCCTGCGCCTGAGAGAGATTAACTACTCAGGAATGAAAGAAAGGCATATTTTCAGTTTCTGTGAGGGGAAAATATTAAAAACATAAAAATAGCAATGGCAGGAGAACAATAAGGGCCACTTCTAACATGAATCCGGAATGTGAAAGGGTTCAATTCAGGCTTAAAATTCGTGGCCCATAATGTTAGATAATGGCAAGACATTCCTTCATTATTTCATTGAACACACAGTTATTCAACATCTACCGTGAACGCTGTCATAACGCTCCCTGGAAAGCTACAATTGATAGGTTCATAGGGCCACAGAAATAGAGTAGAAGGGAAATTATTAAGAACGACAATTTGGCTTGCTTCCAGATTACCAACTGATTATTCCTGAAGGTTAGTTGCAACTTTGTAGTTTGTTCAGTGAGGATGACTTCCGGTTAGAGCCTTGCTCCTGGCATCAGAAAGCCGGGCTTTTGATCTCAGCTCTGTCAGTCACCGGTCGCATGAGCTTGGGTAGGTCATCTTTCCTTGTTGGCCCTTAGGCCTCCTGTTGAGGATTCCTATGGTCTGTTCCAGCTCTGACATCCTCTGGATCAGGTGTATTCCAACTAGAAACTTACAAATGACCTCCCCTTTCCTACTTACATCATCCCAGCTAAGAACATGCAGATAAAGCCATGATTAATTTTATGTCTGAAAGAAGGCACATTTATTGGGTATAGAGGTTTAGTAAAGGCAATTAAAGTTAAGGTGACTGCTCCCTAAATGACCAGAAGCATATAAAAAGAGAAATTTTGTTAATGTTAAGAAAAGGAAACAGTTGGTGACTAGGGAGATAAAGGAACTCATAATTGAAGGGACACCCTTTTAGCCACTTTAGCCAAGGGGCATACTTATGTAGTTAAAAGAAAAGGCCTCAGAGGTAGATTAATTAATAATTTAAGGACGAATTTTGTGCTGGATGCTTTATAAACATTATTTTTCATTTTAACTTCATCCCTGCAAAGGAGGTATTCATCATCCCCATTTTACAGATGGCAGAACTTGAGGTGCAAATAGAACTATTTTTCCCAAGGAGACCCAGCTGGAAAATAACAAAGCTTATGTACATTTTTTCTCATACGCTGCCCTGCCTCTCTTGTTAATGACTTAATAGTATTACTAAAACATAAAAGCAAGAGTATTTTTATGTAAAGATCAACGGAAGAGGTACCAAGACACAATCCCCATTATCAAGGAGCAATTCCAGGCAGCAGGGCAAATATTCCAGGGGTCTTAACTCACTATATAGTGAAACTTAGGGCAGTGGTGAGCCTGTATGCTTTCAATATTAGAATGTGCAAAAGACATAAACCAGTATATTTATCTGTCAGAGATACTTAAGGAAAGAACATCAATATCACAGCCAGAAATCTAAGCAAATGGTGGATTTCATATTTGCTTATATAAATAAATTTCAACTTCTAGTTCTGGCAATACTAGGATAAAGACAACCTGAAAACCCATATTCCACAGTTATCTAGAAAGAAACGAATATTTATTTGAATGAATAGATGTGCACATGGGAAGTTGACAGGGGCTGTGAATGAAAAGGGTACTGAAAACTAGGGCAGCAAGCTTGTGAATGATGATGTGACTGCCTTAGGGTAGCAGGGAAGGGGGAGAGACATTGTCTCAGTACTCTAGGGCCTTGGACAATTTAATGCCCACTTGGGGGGAGGGGCCGGGAACTAATGCCTCGGGTCCTGTGAGGCAAGAGTTGGACCTGAGATACGGGAAATTATTGAACCAGAGAGTAATGACAGATAATTACCCAGGATGCAGCACAGAATAAATAAAAATACGAAAGGGCAGTAAAAACATATGGAGAATAGGATGAAGAGACGTCCCATATGCAACTAATAGTTTTAGAAGGAAGAACAGAGAGAACGTGGGAGAAGCAATATTCAATGACATAATAGCTAGGAACTTTCCAGAACTGATAAAAGATGGATTCAGAATGCACAATAAATCCTCAGCAAAATAAATAGAAGTAAAACTGAGCCACATTATCATAAAATTCTAAAGAGAAAGAGCATCTTAAAAGCAATCAGAGAGGAGAGACAGATTACCTACTAAGGAAGAATATTGAGACTGGCAGCAGATTTCTCACCAGCAACAATAAAAACCAGAAGACAGTGGAATAATATCTTCAAAATGCTGAGTGAAAACAGTATCTAGAATTCCATACTTTGTTAAATTATTATTATTTTTGGCCACCACACATGGCTTGCAGGATCTTAGCTCCCCAACCAGGGATTGAACCTGTGCCCTTGGCAGTGAAAGTGCAGAGTCCTAACCACTGGACTGCCAGGGAGTTCCCAACCACCTCTGTTAAATTATTAATCAGGAATGAAGGTGAAACAAAGACATTTTCATATAAACAAAAACTGTCTACCACTGACATACTGTCACTGAAAAGACTCCTAAAGGATGTACTCCAGAAAAAAGGAAAATGATCCTAGAAGGTAAGTGTGTGATGCAAGAAGCAATGTTAAGTAAATAAGCTGTCTTCAGAAAGGCTTCCTGGGTTTGGCGACTTCCTCAAAGTGTCGACGTCAAAATTCATCCTTGTTGTCAAATCTTTTTCCATCTAGGGCAAAATTTTAGATCTAAAATGTATCCCCCCCTTTTCTTTCTTTTTTTAAAAAAGTGCTCTATTGAGGTATGTTTGACACACAGAAAGCTGTAAATATTTAATGTATACAACGTGATGTGTTTGGAGGTGAGTATACACTCATGAGACTATCACCACCGTCAATGCCATAAACATATCTATCACCTGCAAAAGTTTCCTTCCAGCCACTTTTTTTTTTCCTTTTGTGGTAAGAGCACTTAACGTAAGATCTACGTTCTTAGCATATCTTTAAGTATACAACGCAGTATCGCTAATCATAGGCCCTATGTTTCTCTGCTTTTCTTTCTTTTTTAAAAAATTTTATTGACGTATAGTTGACTTACAATGTTGTCTTAGTTTCAGGTGTACAGCACAGTAATTCAGTTATATATATATATATATATATATATATATATATATATTCTTTTTCAGATTCTTTTCCCTTACAGGTTATTGCAAAATATTGAGTAGAGTTCTCTGTGCTATACAGTAGGTCCTTGTTGATTATCTGTTTTATATATAGTAGTGTGTGTATGCTAATCCCAAGCTCCTGATTTATCCCTCCCCCCCAACGTTTCCCCTTTGGTAACCATAAGCTTGTTTTCGATATCTGTGAGTCTGTTTCTGTTTTGTAAATAAGTTCATTTGTATCACTTTTAAAAAATTAGATTCCACATATGAGTGATATCATATGGTATTTGTCTTTATCTGTCTGACTTACTTCATCTCAGCTTTTCTTTAATTACAATGATTCTCTCCATCCCCACTCCCCAGACCTACCTGGGACAGATATTTCCAGAGCCAGGTCTGAGCAGACTTTTTTTTCATTCACTCAATTTGATTTAAAAAAAATTCACAAATATATGGTTGTTTTAAAAACTTCAAAAGACCCACCCCCCCCATCAGTAAAAAAAAAAAAATCTAAACTAAAGCTGGGGCGGACAAACAGAACTTCTGAAATCTACAGGATGATCTCTGTACTTATTCCTGGATAGCGGCGTTTCAGACATAATTCTCAACTCTCACCCACATATTTAAAAAATAAATGAGTCTTTTGATTGGCATTTGGAGTATTGGAACCTGAACCCCGGCTTTATTTTTAAAGCCTGTTCCCATTTGTATTCACAGGCAAGCTTTGCTCTCTGGCTCCGTCCGTGCCTTTTGACATTTAGGTGTTACCCGAGGTAATAAGTGGCCCAGATTTTAGTCTCTGAAGTGGAGATGGGATACCTCCATCCCGCTCCCTTCTTGTCCTGGGTTACCACTCAAGGGTTTTCACACGTACAGCTCTGTATTTAATGGTATGTAGTAGTTAATTTGGTTTTACGTTTGAAAATGCCTGTAAAAATGGTCGGTTGCTACAGAAGCTTCTTGCGAGCGTTCTTGTGAGAATGTACTTCAGTCAATGCATCCATTCTCACGGCTGCTATCTACTTCTTGTGACCAGGGCATCTGCATTTGTGGCCCCCGTCCTCCATCCCAGACCTTCCTGGTGGACGTGGGCAAAATTTTCAGGGCCATTTCTGCATAATCCTCTCTGCTTCTAATTCTTATTTTGAAAAATGTCAAACCTTCAGAAAAATAGAAGGAACAGTACAATCAGCACCTGTATACCCTACTACCCTCCATCTTGATTCACTAATTATTACTTTGCCATATTTGTTTTTCTATTATCTATCTATATATCTTTTTCCCCAATCATTTGAAAGTAATTCATAGGCTTAGTGACACTTCATCTCTAAATATTTCAGCCCCTCTTTCCTAAGAACAAGGGCATTCTCCTACATAACCACAAGACAATTTTTAACACCCAAGGAATTTATGCTGATACAAATACTCTCCAGTGTAGAGTCCATATTCAAATTTTGTCAAAAGTCCCTCTATGGTACTCCGTATCACGTTCTTTTCCTGATCCAGAATCCAATCTAGGATCAATATTGCATTTAGTCATCATGTCTCTTTAGTTTCCTTTCATCTATTTCTCCAAGGAGGCTGGTTGCTTTTGATGGGAAAAATGGTATTTAGAAACCAAGGGCTATGTGGGCTCATTCTGAAAGATTCCTTTTAAGCCTGGATGTGAATTGGCTGTGGAGGAGACAATGGCAACTTACACTTAATCAGAACAGGCTCATGGCTTTCTGACCCATCATCTGCTAACTCAGGAGGGCATCCTGGGAGTCCCTGGTGAAGGGTGTCGTAGGTGAGTTGGGAGTCATACAGACATGGATCTGAACCCCCCATCTCCATCCAAAATGTGATCTCCAGAAATTTATGTGAAGTCATTCAGCCTGTTTTCTCATCATTAGAATGAAAAATCATAGTACTAATTTCACTGTGTTGGGGTAAAGATTAGACAAGGCAATATGGCAAAGTTCTCTTCATGTTCTTATTCAGCATGGATTTCCGAAGTATGCCTTCCACTGTGCTACACGCTGGAGATAAAATGGTGAACACAAGTAGTGCACCATCCCGGTTCTCACCAAGTTTACCATTTAGTGGGGGAGAGCCACACAAGGGCATCCAGTTCAGGTCACAGTCCTCCAGATGGAGAGGCAGACCCTCTATCTTATTCATTTTGGTATCCTCAAGGCCTAGCACAGTGCCTGGGTACACAGTAGGAGCTTAACATATGCTGGTTGGACCCTTCCAGAACTGACTTTAGGACCAGCCAACTCTAGGGATTTCTTGGAAACTCTTACTTTATTCGGACCCTTAATAGCATTCTGAAGCTGAGTCCTTGGCAGGTGAAATCTGTAATGGATCTCTTTTGACGAGTGGCAGGGCTTATGGGGATTGAAAAGATATCCACCAGAGATTTTTCAAAGAAACCACAAGTATAGTCCCAGGTTCTGTTAATCAGTCAACTGGCAAATATTATCCCAGGGCCTACTATGTTCAAGACACTGTCGAATTAGAAATGTACAGAAGTGTAAGAGTCAGTTCCAAGCTACAGCAGTCAGAGAAGAAAAAGAAACAAAAGGAATCCAAATCAGAAAAGAAGAAGGAAAGCTGTCACTGTTTGCAGATGACATGATACTATACATAGAGAATCCTAAAGATGCTACCAGAAAACTACTAGAGCTAATCAATGAATTTGGTAAAGTAGCAGGATACAAAATTAATGCACAGAAATCTCTTGCATTCCTATACACTAATGATGAAAAATCTGAAAGTGAAATCAAGAAAACACTCCCATTTACCACTGCAACAAAAAGAATAAAATATCTAGGAATAAACCTACCTAAGGAGACAAAAGACCTGTTTGCAGAAAACTGTAAGACACTGATGAAAGAAGTTAAAGATGATACAAACAGATGGAGAGATATACCATGTTCTTGGATTGGAAGAATCAACATTGTGAGAATGACTCTACTACCCAAAGCAATCTACAGATTCAATGCAATCCCTATCAAATTACCAATGGCATTTTTCACAGAACTAGATCAAAAAATTTCAATTTGTATGGAAACACAAAAGACCCCTAATAGCCAAAGCAATTTTGAGAAAGAAAAACGGAGCTGGAGGAATCAGGCTCCTGGACTTCAGACTGTACTACAAAACTACAGTAATCAAGACAGTATGGTACTGGCACAAAAACAGAATATAGATCAATGGAACAGGATAGAAAGCCCAGAGATAAACCCACGCACATATGGTCACCTTATTTTTGATAAAGGAGGCAAGAATATACATGGAGAAAAGACAGCCTCTTCAATAAGTGGTGCTGGGAAAACTGGACAGGTACATGTAAAAGTATGAGATTAGATCACTCCCTAACACCACACACAAAAATAAGCTCAAAATGGATTAAAGACCTAAATGTAAGGCCAGACACTATTAAACTCTTAGAGGAAAACACAGGCAGAACACTCTATGACATAAATCACAGCAAGATCCTTTTCGACCCACCTCCTAGAGAAATGAAAATAAAAACAAAAATAAACAAATGGGACCTAATGAAACTTCAAAGCTTTTGCACAGCAAAAGAAACCATGAACAAGACGAAAAGACAACCCTCAGAATGGGAGAAAATATTTGCAAATGAAGCAACTGACAAAGGATTAATCTCCAAAATTTACAAGCAGCACATGCAGCTCAATATCAAAAAAACAAACAACCCAATCCAAAAATGGGCAAAAGACCTAAACAGACATTTCTCCAAAGAAGATATACAGACTGCCAACAAACACACGAAAGGATGCTCAACATCACTAATCATTAGAGAAATGCAAATCAAAACTACAATGAGGTATCACCTCACACCAGTCAGAATGGCCATCATCAAAAAATCTACAAACAATAAATGCTGGAGAGGGTGTGGAGAAAAGGGAACCCTCTTGCACTGTTGGTGGGAATGTAAATTGATACAGCCACTCTGGAGAACAGTATGGAGGTTCCTTAAAAAATTAAAAATAGAACTACCATACGATCCAGCAATCCCACTACTGGGCATATACCCTGAGAAAGCCATAGTTCAAAAAGAGTCATGGGGGGCTTCCCTGGTGGCGCAGTGGTTGAGAGTCCGCCTGCCGATGCAGGGGACACGGGTTTGTGCCCCAGTCTGGGAGGATCCCACATGCCGCGGAGCAGCTAGGCCCGGGAGCCATGGCCGCTGAGCCTGTGCTCCGCAACGGCAGAGGCCGCGGCGTTGAGAGGCCCGTGTACCGCAAAAAAAAAAAAAAAAGAGTCATGTACCACAATGTTCCTTGCAGCTCTATTTATAATAGCCAGGACATGGAAGCAACCTAAGTGTCCATCGACAGATGAATGGATAAAGAAGATGTGGCACATATATACAATGCAATATTACTCAGCCGTAAAAAGAAACAAAATTCAGTTATTTGTAGTGAGGTGGATGGACCTAGAATCTGTCATACAGAGTGAAGTAAGTAAGAAAGAGAAAAACAAATACCGTACGCTAACACATGTATATGGAATCTAAAAAAAAAATGGTTCTGAAGAACCTAGGGGCAGGACAGGAATAAAGACGCAGACGTAGAGAATGGACTTGAGGACACGGGGAGGGGGAAGGGTAAGCTGGGACGAAGTGAGAGAGTGGCATGGACATATATACACTACCAAACGTAAAATAGATAGCTAGTGGGGAGCAGCTGCATTGCACAGGGAGATCAGCTCGGTGCTTTGTGACCACCTAGAGGGGTGGGATAGGGAGGGTGGGAGGGAGACGCAAGAGGGAGGGGATATGGGGGTATATGTATATGTATAGCTGATTCACTTTGTCATAAAGCAGAAACTAACACACCATTGTTAAGCAATTATACCCCAATAAAGATGTTTTAAAAAAAGAAAACAAATAGCATTATTTAAAATTGCAATCCTGTAAGTGGCAATAAACGTTTTGCTATGAAGAAAAAAAAAAAGAGTTCCAATTCTCAAACACTTAGTCTAATGGGGGACAAGAAGAGTAAGCACATACAGGGCCCAGTGGCTGTCCAAAACAGAGGACTTCCATAGGAGAGGTCAGCGTGTGGTCAAGATGACGTTCAACTTGCCAATAGATTAAAGGAAACCTTGCGGTATTGCTAGGCCTTAGATAAGTGGGCATGAGAAGAATGGGTAGTGTAGGTCATGGGGACCGCCTGAGCACAGGTGTGGAGCTGGAACTATAATTAGGTCAGTTGGGTTGGAATAAACAATAACTGGGTTGTGCTTCTTGCCATGTTCAGAAAAGGGCACCTAGTCACTAGGATGAAGCCTGGGCAGCAAACTCTAGAACACCAAGTCCTTGACTATCACTAAGTTATCTAGTTAGAGGAAGGATGGAGAGAAATGCTCTCGATGACAGTTTACAAAGGGATGGATCGTCAAAGACAAGGAAGGCACGTGCAAGGTGAAGCAGCTCAGAGGAAGCCCGTGAGTAAACACGGTGGTAAAGACTGAAGACTCGTCCTTTTACCTGTGCAACCTTAGGCAAGTTACTTAACCTCTCTGAGGCTCAGCTTCCTCTCTTGTTAAGTGTGGAAAATGACGAGATCTACCTGAGAGGCTGTTGGGTGGTTTAAGTGACATGGGACAGCACCCGACTTACAGAATACTGAATACATGTTGGGCGGAATTATCCCCCACCGAAACTTTCCAAAGGCCCCGGTCCATCTAATTAGAGAAGCTAGAGCCGAGGGACCTTCCCCAGCATCTCGTCCACACCCCTCCTTTCCCTAGGGGGGCTGCCGAGCTCAGCCAACACAAGAGACCCCGGGCTTCATCCCGCGGTTCCTCTGTGCCTGAGAGCAGACGGTAAGGAGAGCAGACAAAGCCAGGCAGGAGAAGCAGCGACTTGCTCTTGAACGGGCTGGCAGCCCCCCTCTCCCCTCCCAGCCTCACCCTGGGCTGGGAGCGCGTGCTGGGAAGAGGATTAAATCAATGCCAATTCACATCTCTCCAGAAGCTGGCTCCCTGATCCGAACTAATAAGCAAATCATTAGAGAATTAGGGCTGGGGAGGGCTCGACGCAGCGCTCCTTAACTCCAGCTGTAAGACAAGCGTAAGAGCCCCAACCCCCTTCCTTAGCGACCTCAAAATGCTCACACCGAGATTTTCTGTGTTAGAGCAGCAAACCATCAAGCTCTCCTTCTGCTCCAACCTGGCCAAACCCCAGACTCCTAGGGGACCACCGAGGACAGCCAGCACCTTCGTTTTGCTCTGAATACGCTGGTTACCAGACCCTGTGCCACGAAACCGCCCCTCTCCCACCAGGACGCAAACTCCGTGTTCTGCGCCGTGTCTGGGTCTCGAGGCCTTCGGAGCCGGGCCTAACAACATGTGTTCCCCTCCTCCCCCGCCCTGGGCACAAACTTGGCCCCCTTGCTTATTTCCCGGCGAAAGCCCATTATCTCTCATTTACATCTAAACTAGCTTTTCATACTATTTTAAAGACTGCTCCTCCCCCTTCTGTAATCTCCCTGCGAATGAATTAAAAGTTGATTCTTGAAACGCACAAATCTTGGGGGCAGTTTTTTTTCCTTCTTATTTAAATCATATGCTGTTTTGGACTAACCCTTTTATTTCCTCCCAATTATGATTTCTGGTGTGTTTTCCAGAGCTTTACAACATGGCATCTGATTAGACACAAAGCTTCAGAATAAAGCCCTGTTTTTCCCTTCATTAACGACACAAAGGATGGCTGTGTGATCCACACAGCACTTTGTGATTTAAGGCAGCTTTACAGTCTAAATCGCACCCGGCTTGGGCAAAGCAGATTTGGGAGTGAATCAACGCATTTTCTTGCTGCCAGGAGCTCCCTTGCAGATTCCAGCAAATTCTTTCACCACATGGAATTAGCATTTGATTAAGCTCTGCAGACACGTTCAAACTTTTACCACTGAGTGCCGGCAGGGCTGCGGTAATCTCCTGAGAGGGGGAGGCACCGAGAGCTGCCGCTGCTACTTCCCGGCTCCCGCCCCTGCCCCCGACGGGTAGACTCTGCAAAAAATCGTGGGAGTGGTGGGTGATGGATGGCAGATGAGAGAGGGGGGGGGGTGCCAGAAAATGTGAGGGCTCCAAGAGAGCAGGGTGGGGGGCTGATGGAAAGGCACATCAGATGCGCGCTTGGGTCGGAACTCCCTTTTCTACCCCAAACTGCCACTAGACAGGCTCTCTGAGCCAGTGGGCTCACCAGGAAGGCACATTGCTTTTATGATTCTCTGATGCAGGGTATTGTGACCTTCAACCAGAACCCGGCCCGGCCCCAGGTCGGAGGGAGGGGGAGGGTCTTCTCCGGTACCCCTGCCCAGCAGGGGTCCTGTCCCCAGGGCTTGGTGCCTCCCCACCCGTAGCCACCTCCACCCAGACAAGCTCATGATTCACTTCCAGGAGAGCTGCGAGTTATGCCTCCCAACAGCCCGGGTTTAAAATCTCGTCCGTTTCCATTATGCAAATGCAAGAAGCGGAAGTTTATCAAACTGGGGCTTTGTACCTCGAAAGCGGGCGTGCCAGCATGGGGGGGCCATAAAGGCTTTATTGCCACAACTTTGGGGTCATTGCTTCCCTCGCAAATGCCAGGAGCACGATTGAATTATGCAGGTCTTCCCAAACAGGTGGCCATAAAAACTTTACAGCCTCCCACACCATCACATATTTTGTTTATGCCTCTTAGATGTCTTATTTTGTTAGACCCTTCTGTTACTATGGAAACGAGAGTAGGTGGAGGCGGTTCCAGGATACCTGTTAAGGCAAATACAAAGTAAGTCAGTTGTCATCGGGGTGCTCCCATATAACCTCTGTTTGAGGAAATAACCACGGTTCTGTGAGGAGGGGAACCAATTAGCTCTGTAACGTCACAGCCATTCCAGAATCCCACAGCATCTCTGTAGGGAAGGAAAGGAACATGTGGAAAGAAACCCATTTTACAGATGGTGAAACAGAGGTATAAAAGGCACCTTTCCGGCAGTCAGATAGCAAGTGTGACACATGGGAAGAGAAGAAAAAGAGCCAAAGGAGTGTGTCTTCTGGGTGCCTGTTTGTCCGTGGTCCTCCTAGAGCTTCAAAACCAAAATTAATGGTTTGTTTTTGGTAACCTGAGGTCAGGCTGCAGTGACATCTGCTGGCAAAAGTGTCACTGGCCAAAGCACGTTTTTCTGTTGCTGGCGGCTGCCGGGCCAGGAGATAGTGGTCCTTCTACATTTACTGTGGGCTTGTGGATGGCGTGGTTGGGAAAGAGGGTCGCACAGCCCCTTTTGAGTGTGATATGGAAGACAGGCCCAGCCAGCAGGGAGCGGGACTAAGGGCTTAGAAGGTCCAGATTCCAATGGTTCTGGATGCCCTTTCAATTTCAGGAGGTACAATTTGCCAGTGGGTGAGAGGAAACATCTAAAGTGGATCTCAGGGTTCCTGATGCCAACCAGAAGAGGTTCTCTGACTTGGGCATCCTGTTCTGCTCTCTCCTTTGGGAGGGGCTGGGACTCTCATTCCTTATGGAAGAGGGGGTTAGGAAGGCAGGTAAGAGAGTTAGGAAGACTCTGAGAGACTCCCACTAAAACCATAGCAACAGCAGAAAGGAGGGACCCCTGCAGAGGAGAAGATTTTCTTTGGGGTGCACCTGCGTAGACAATGGTGTTCCCTCATCAGAATGAGATAAGTCCCATACTGCCCTGAGCCTTGGTTTCCCCCCTTAGGGAAGAAAAAATGTAATATTTGTCCAGGCTCCTTCCCTCAGGAATGTGTCCTGAGTAAAAAGTGTGACAAGCGTCAACGTTTGTAGAATTTTATACTCAACTAGGAGCAGTCATGTATTCCTGTCCTGCCAAACCCTTTGCCCAGAGATCTCCTCCTCACGGACACCTCATCCCCTGGGAGGCTCAGGCCAATCATCCCAGAGTCCTTTGCGGCAGTGCGACTCAAAGAGTGGTCCTCAGACCACTGCCAACCGGGGAAGGGTTTGTTAACCTGTAAGTGACAGAAACTGAGAACGAGAATTTAGAAACTTAACACTGTGACAAAGTAATTTTACATCGGTTGAATCCAAATACTAAAACTTGGGGCTTTTTAAATTTCTTTTTTTTTTTCCCAGAGTAATTCATTTTTGTTGTATTTTAACAAAGATTTGTCTGTGACAGATTGGGAAAACAAACAAATGAAAAACAACTGGTCCCTCACTGCAGATAGTTTGAGAGGCACGGCTCTGTGGGGTCCCATGGCCACTCTCCTACAGCAACCTCCTGATGGGAGATCGTAGGAGGATGTGCAGAGCTGCTTTCTCAGTAAATTAAATTATGAATTAACGACAGAGAGCCGTGCTCTGCGCCAGCCGCTGTGCTGGCAACGGCTTGTGTAGGACATCCACTGGGCTGTTGATGTGGACGCTCAGACCTCCCTGCTCCCTCAGCCTTGCTGGCCACGCCTGCCTCCTGGGTGGACCCTCTGGGACCCCTCTCCCCATCAATCTTCCCACAGTTTGAAAGTGCGCAAAATGAGCCCTTTCTCAGCCCCCCTTTTCTTTTCGTCCTAAGTGAACCTGAGCGCATCACAGAAGCTATCGAACAGGCAAATGAGATTTCATGATCTAGTTCATTAGGCTGTGAATCCCTGGGCCCTACCATCCTCAGAGATGCTGCTGCCGCTTCTGCCTCCATGGGGACATACTCTCTGCATTATACCCATTAGTGCGATCTGCCTCCCCCAGGTGCCTCGCCCGGGGCTGCCTCATTTAGACCCTTGGTTCAGCCCTCCCATTTCTCTGGGCTGAAAAAACAATCTGGGAATAATTTGGTGGGGGAAGGTGGGTCTTATGTTTTTTGGCAAATGATCTCAGCTTCGCTCTTCTCGTCTGCACGATGCATGTCATAATAGCCATGTTATACTAGTGAAATTGTTAGGAATACTTTCTGGGACCATAGTAAGGGCTCCAAAAGTATTCGTTATTAATATCTGATTATTATTATTTTCTAATTTTTGTGGTCTTGGGAAATTCAACCTAGAGCTTCTGTTTTCTGGTCTGTAATATGGGGATTACAAGGATCTCCTTCCTACGCTTGTCGTGAGGATTCAATGAAATGATGCTGGGGTCAGAACACCCAGGTGAGTTCCCAGCATCCCCCCCACACACACACTCCAGCCTCAAGGGGATGAGGCTTTTTCTGTCCTGTCTTTCCAGACTTGCCCTTCTCTGGGAGGGCACGTTTCTCCCTGCTCCCCTGTTCCCCTCCTAACACAGTGACTCACTTTAGTGGGGCATTCTCAGGCATTTTAGCAGAGGCCAGGTCCGGAGATACCAGCTACGAGTTCCTAAGAGCACACCATCTGACCACCTACGTAATTCAGTTTTGATTTCTTCTGTTTTTTTTTTTTTAAATTTACCTCACCGCCAAGATTGCCTAGAGCCAGTTTATTTTTAAAGTACATGGACAGTCGCTTTTACTTGATGTTACTAATTTTATAAATCGTGTGGTTTCCTCTCTCTCTCCCTTTTTTTTCCCTGGCAGAACATTCCTCACAATCTTTCACCTTAGCCAGCCTGCCTGGGTGATTCAAACATTTTAAAATAATGAAATAAATACTATCCTGAAGAAGAGTAGCAATAAATCAAGTCATTATATTAATTATTGTCATGATTGGAGTTCTCTAGAGCTGAAAGGCCGTATAGATGACACACACTGTAACACCTATTTAATGTCAAACTTAGTGCTTTTAAATCTGCTCGGCATTTTATTCGACTCTTTCCTCTACAAAGTTGCCCATGCCACTGATAATTCTAGAAAACCCAGTTGAGAGCTATCTACCAGCTGCTGAATGCTAAGCTCACAGCAGGATACCAGCTGGTATGTGCTCCGTGTTGTGTGAGAGGCTGGTCGCAAGTGGCTACTGCTTAGGCCCCACCCCCAGGCCCCAGCATGCATTGCACCTGCTGCCTTCCTTCTGTAAAGCTTGGACGCTTTTGGCCACATTCTGGGTATTCCAGGTACCGGGGCTGCAAAACAAAACAAATTCCCCTCAAACATAGTGGCCTAAAACAACCATTTATTATGCTCACAGATTCTGTGGGTGAGGAATTCTGACAGAGCATAGCAGAAATGACTTGTCTCTGCTTCATAATGTCTGGAGTCTTAGCTAGACGACTCAAAGACTGGGGGCTGGAATCATCTGGAAGCTTGTGCACTCACGTGCCTGGTGGTTGATGCTGGCTGTTGGCTGAGATCTTAGCTGGTTGTGGCCTCTCCTCTCTGCGCTTCCTTACAGCATGGCAACTGGGTTCCAGGGACTAGTGTCCCAGGAGAGAGCCAGGTGGAAGCTGTATCCTTTTAGGACCTAACCTTAGAAGTCACATGTCACTTCTGCCGGACACAGTCGATGAGAGCAATCACAGGACACAGGCTCCACCTCTGATAGGAAGTGCAAGGTACTGGAAGAATACACGGGACCGTAATATGGGCATGTTTTGAAAATACAGTTGGCCACACTGGGACTGTCCTTGGTGAGGTCCTGTCCTCTCCTCTGGTTGAGAGCTGTTGGTCATGGTCTTCTGGCTGGAAGGAGCAGAGACTTGAGTGATTGCTTCGGTAACATTCAACAGTGGTAGACATGTGGATCCCAGCCACCTAGCCAGACACACTACCAGAATGATCATTTACAAACTCGATTTGGATTAGGGCACTGCCCTGCTGGCTTAGGCAGTTCAGGTAGCTGGAACAAAGTATCATAGACTGGGCGGTTTATAAAGAACAGAATTTTCTCTCTCACAGTTCTGGAGGCTGGAAGTCCAAGATCAGGATGTCAGCATGGTTGGGTTCTGGCAAGGGCCATTTTCTGGGTTGCAGAATGCCAGCTTCTCTTTGTATCTTCACATGGTGAGACAGGGCAAGCTAGCTCTCTGGTCTCTTCCCATAAGGGCACTAATCCCACTCATGAAGGCTCCACCCTCATGACCTAATTACCTCCCAAAGGCTCCACCTCCTAATACCATCACATTGGAGATTAGCTTTCAACCTATGATTTTGGGGTGGGAGGAGGGAGGATGGACATAAACATTCAGCCCGTAATGACTGCTTAAAACACTTTTGATGCTTCCCCATTGGCCTTAGGGGAAAATGCATGCTTCTCAGTGGGACTTACAAGGTCTACCTCTTCGGTCTTCTCTCTTACTACTCATTCTCTTCCTACTCTGGATTCCACTTTGTATCTCAAGCCTACCGTGCCTTTTCTTGCCTATGAGCTTTGAATAAAACATCACCTCTACAAAATGGTGCCTCAACTTAGAACACTTCTCCACCAAGCCCTTCCCTTGCCTACATATTCAGTTCTCAGACTCTAAAAGATCTAGCTCCCTGAAGACCCTGAAATCAGCCATTATTCCCCAAGACTATTCCCCATGTCAGAACCAGCCCATCTTCCATGACTTTCTAGAACAATGCAGTCCAATAGAAATATAAAGTAAGCCACAAATGTGAGCCATGTAAGTAATGTAAAATTTTCTAATCACCACATTAAAGAGAGTAAAAAGAAACAGGTGAAATTAATTTTATTAATATATTGAAACTGCTATACCCACAAAATATACTCTGTTGTTTTGTCACGCCAAGTCTTTGAGATCTGTTGTGTATTTTACATTTATAGCACATCTCCATTAGGACTAGCTTCATTTCAAATGCTCAGTAGCCACATGTGGCTATTGGCCATGGTATTGAGCAATGCAGGTATAGGACATTTCCATCATCATAGAAACTTCTACTGGACAGCCCTGGTCTAGAGTACATTTGTTATATCTGAAAGATGGAAGGAATATAATCCCAGATGTACTTGAGTTTCACGTACCAGAGTTGTCCCTGAAAAGTTGAGTTTAAATAGAATTTTGCAGAATTAAATGATGCTTAAACACACTGGGAAGGCTGACTACTTAAAAGGAAATTGAAGCCAACTTTTAAAAAAATTTTAATTGGAAAGAATTTCCAACTTAACAGAAATGTTACAAGAATGATTATAGTACAAAGAACAACCATACACCCTTTATCCATATTCACCTATTTTTAACATTTAAAATTTTAGCACATCTGCTTTATCACTTGTGCACCCCCCCCCTCTCTGTATCAATCACTCTATCTACGCACATACACATATATAGTTTTTTCTATACTCTTTTTGGATAGGTTGCATACATCCCAGCCCTTCACTCTGAAATACATCAGTATTTCTTAAGAGTAAGAATATTTTCTTACATAACCACAGTACAGTTACCAACAGTAGAGTTACCAGCTTCAGTAAGTTTATCAATACAATCTTTTTACCTAATCTACCATTCATATTCTCATTTTGTCGATTGCCCCAATCACGTTTCTAATAGCATTTCCCCCTCCGGGATAGGGTCTAGTCTAGGATCAGATATTGCATTGAATTACCATGTCTCTCTCTTCTCCTATGTGGAAAATTTCCAGGCTAATTATTTTCAAGTGAAGAATTCTTTATGAAGTGAGGCTCCTTTTCCTCCCACCTCTAACTTATTTATTTTGTAAAGTTTGATTTTTAATAGATTGGGTTTTTTTTTTTAAAGACAGAACGCTGTTCTTTTACAAAAGTGGATGTGAGACAAGAGTCCTCACCAAAGTCCTAAGGTGTCTCCTTCCAGTTTGGGGATAAGGCCTCAAACTCCAGTTCTGAGAAGGGACCTCATCATTCCAGCCCTTCCTAATCTGGGAGACTGTTCTCGGAGTGGATCACCTGCTGGAGGGATGGGGCCACAGTCCCGTGTGTTTCACCAGCTACCGAGGCCATGAGGCCAGTCGATCCATCCTGCCCTCTTTCTTTGCCTTCTTGGGGACTTTCCTGTACACGCCAGAGAGCCCACCAGGAAGGCAGGCAGTGGCTGGCTGGAACACCGACCTTCCCACTCTGTGATTTAAGACCCGGCTCCTACACAAGTTCGCATAACCTCTCTTGACTATCTAGATTTCAAAACCAGGCCAGATGTCCCTAAAATCCCAGGAGACCTGCACAAGTCCTCTCATTTGCTCAGTTACAGCGATAGACAGATCACAATGGAAGGAAACACTAAATTAACTATGACAGTCATTAACATGACCTGCTCGGTGGCAGCGACAGTGTTGGAGGATCACAGATGTGATGTTTATAACATATTGGTGATGGGGCCGCCCCCATTGGCTCCTCGGCGGGCCTTGAACTTGCTGGAAAAGACCAGGCCTGCACACAGGGCCCCGTAGCCATGGCAACGGGCTTTCGCTCAGCAAAACACATAAAGATGATTCATTTTGTTTTCCTTTCCTTTCTTTCCACCCAAATTTTCTTGCGGGTTGGAATCTATTTTTAATTTTTTTCCTTGGAGGAGAGGCTATTTTTAATTTTGTTACCTCCCTCCTGGGGGCCTAGCAGGCCGGGATGTGAATGACCGAGGGAGGTGGGCCACACCAGGCCTAAAGTCCTGGAACTTTTCTGGGTGTTTTTGGAGTGGCATGGGGGTAGGGAGGTGCGGTCTGGGACGGAAATGGTGCAGGAGTGGCCTAGGTGTTAAAGCTGGGACCTCACGTCTTGGAATCATACTTAAACTCTTCCCCTCACTGGTCTGTCCAGCTCTCTGCTGGAGGGAGAAGCACCCCCATCATATTGTTTCTGGTTCTCGTAATGAGTTTGCCTCAGAAAATCGAACTCTTTTCTGGTTTGATAGAGTGCTTTCATATGCATTTTCATATTTGATCTTTGAGGTAGCTAGCTGTCACAGAGACCCCATGTGCCCACCCATCTCAGGGGGCCCTCCTTCCTGGCACAGTGCCAGAGACCACTTCTCAGCCCCCTGGCATCCAGGTGGGTGTGGTAGTAATTCTGCCCAATGGAGCGAGGGCAGAGTGACATGCGCACTGCCACTTCCAGGCCTGGTCCCTAAAATGCCCCTCGTCAGCCTCCCCTCATTCTGTCTTTGCTCAGCGTCTACCCGCAGGGGAGGACGTCTTTGAGAGGACTGGAGGCCCTCGGGGGACCGTGGAGCCACTGCACCAGAGGTTCCAAACCTGTCAGGCTGTGAACTTGAATGGGAAAAAAAAAATGACATCTTTATTTCCACTAACTTTCTAATGAGATTTAGCATTTCCTTCAATTATGAACGTAGGCAACAAACCGTGGTGGTATTAGCGGTCCCTGAGACCTTGTCTCCAATAGAAATCATAGACACTTCATATCATATTACCATTGTTATGCATATCGCAAAATATCATTTTCACTTATCACTTCTTTGAAATTGCAAGTTATTAGACCTGCCACTCTACCTTATTAATTACTGCGTTAATAAAGAGGTATATATATCACATATCACGACTGTGGGTTTTTTTTATTTTGATAACTACATTTCAATGTAATTGGTTTCCTTCATAATTTTATTTTCTTTTATGCATTTACAAAACTTCTTCTGAGAAGCACCCCGTAGACTTCACCAGACTGCCAAAGGAGCCCACGGCACCAATGGACGGAAATCCTGGCACAATGACCCTAATGTGAATGAGTGACAAACCTTTTATCAGGCTGTACCAGAGACATTTAGGAAGTGTTCGTTAAGGCATCCAGTATTCCCTACTCTGACCGACCCACCAGGCAGGGTGGCCGGCTATCCCACTGTATGGATGGAGAACTGAAGCTCACATGGGGCAGGTGCCTTGTCCAGTGTCACACATTTGTAAAAATGACACTGAGATTCAAACCTTGTTTTCTTGACCTCAGTCCAGGGTTCTTTCAGGCACCCCACATGGTCGTATCTTTTCCGAAACTCAGCCTCAGAATACTTCTGTGCAGAGGTGGTGTGGTAAGAAAGCTTCCTCGGCCTGTGTGTTTGTCGGCTTTTCCTGTTCGTGAGAAAATCTTGCTGAACAGAGCTCTAGAACTTTCTGTGGTGATAGGCATAGTCTATGTCTGCACTGTCCAATATGGCAGCCACTAGCCACAGGTAGCTACTGAGCACTTGCAATTGTCTTAGTGGGGCTGAGGAGCTAATTTTTAGTTTTATTTTGTTTTAATTCAATTATTGAAATAATTACATATTTATGACTGGTGCACTGGAGTGTGTAGCTCTAGGGCAAAGTTCTTGAACTTTTAGCGGGCATCAGAATCACATGGAGGGCTGGTTAAAGCATAGAGTGCTGGGTACCCCCAGAGTTTCTGGTTCCAGAGATCCGGGGTGGGCCCAGCTGATTCTGCTGGTTCTGGTCCTTTCTCAACCTCGATATTGCTGCCATCAGGGGCCAGATACACTTTTTGTTGCAGGAACTGTCCTGTGCATGATTCTGGCCTCTACCTACTCGATGCCAGTAGCACCCAAGACCGTCCCACCATCAGTTGTGACAACCACAAGTGTCTCCAGACAAGGTCAGTGTCCCCTGGGGAGCAAAATCCACCCCTAGTCAAGAACCACTGGTCTAGACATAAACAAAGACCTTTTTTTTTTTTTGACATCAGAGTTTGAACATATTACATTAAAAAAAGACAACTATCTTGAATTTAAATCTGAACTGAATTTCTTCTTACATCTGCTCTAAAAGTGCCAAAAAACTTACTATGTTTCAACAACAGCCTAGGTTGGAATTTTTTTTTCCATCAAAAATAATCAGTGTGTTTATGGCTGGGTATTCACTGGGCACTAAATGGTCAGGCTGCCCCCCACTTTTCTCTTCTTCTTCCCCTCCCTCTTCTATTTTCTCCCTCCTAGTCTTTCTCCTTTCCTTCCCTTGTTGCCCTTTTTTTTTTTTTTTTTGCGGTACGCGGGCCTCTCACTGCTGTGGCCTCTCCCGTTGCGGAGCACAGGCTCCGGACGCGCAGGCTCAGCGGCCATGGATCACGGGCCCAGCTGCTCCGCGGCATGTGGGATCCTCCCGGACCGGGGCACGAAGCCGCGTCCCCTGTATCAGCAGGAGGACTCCCAACCACTGCGCCACCAGGGAAGCCCCCTTGTTGCCCTTTTTGTCTTCCAAACTCTTCCCTACCTCCTTGCTGGGCTTCTGTTCCCCATCTTTCGCTCTTCTGTCCGTTTCTCTCCACACCGTAAGCCTCTCCGCCTCCCTCCCCGCGTCCCCTCCTCCGCTGCATCCCTCCTCTCCCCACAACACAGATCCTCACTTTCCTAGTCCCCTGTGCTGTTTCTTCTTTATTGTTGTCTCTGCCGGTTCTGGCTCTGTTTCCTGCTTTCCCTCTTTTATCTCCAGTCTGTGTTTGTCTTGGGCTGGCCAAGTTTGGCCTCTGGCCCCAGACAGTCTCAGCTCCGACTCGGCCGCTCCCGGCCCCGACCAGCCGCATCAGCCAGCAGCGGCTCCCGAGGAGCACTAAAGGGTGACAAAGATTTGGAAGATAGAGACGTACAGATAAGAAAAGCGAACGGGATAGGTTTCCTCAGCCCGATGCCAGAATCCCGTTATGCCACCGATAAAGAGAGGGCCAAGGATTGTTAGTGCTTCTTTTAAATTAAGCGTTTCGAAATTGTCATCGTCGTGGTTATGGAGAGCAGGAACCATCTATGTCAGTGGGACAACTGCACGTGGCTTGGCATTTGTCCTGTGGAGAAGTCAAACATGTCAGAGGCTGACATTCTCATACGGAGGTGACATTAAACAAACAAGGTGGCGGGGAACTCTTTAAATCACCTGCAATATTGCGAGCAGTCAGTCAATAGCTCTGACAAGCTGGGGCCACACATTTGCCAGTGACCACTGGGTTCTGCTTCTCACAGAAACATGCTTGACAGGAACTGTGCTGCTAAGTCTTTCTCTCTCCCCTGACTTTTCCCCACTGTTAGTGCATTTTGAAAAAAATGACCTTTGAAAAGACCCAGGCTGAAGATGATTTCTACCGACCACTAAGTAGGTGGGATTACTTGGAAATATCAGATCGTTGACTACTCCTTTCTGTTCTCAGCTGCCTGCTTGGGCTGGTGTCAGAGGCAGTATCTCACCCATGGAGAGTCCCACTCTATTTAAATCCTTATTTATGAATGTAAAGACAGGGTCTGGAGGAGGCAAGGTGAGGCTGGCTCCCAAAGGAAAACCACGAGGCTGTTGTAAATTCGTTGAACAAGATGCAAGGTTGACCACGCTTCGTTCCATAGCAAGACGTAGCACTTCAAATCCAAGTGCTCCTGGGAGAGGGGGTAGGACCTGGGCTTCAATTCATGCTATGTCGTAAATCACTAATATTAGAAAGTCATTCTCAGCCACGTTTTGATTGAGGAAGGATGGCCTATGTGAGGGTTCTGGCCCACCAAGGATGGGGCGTCATGTGGTGGGGGGGGAGAGCATCACTCCTTAGGCAGTGGGAGAGAGGTGGGCACAAAGCTGGGGTCCTCTCTAGTGTGAACACAGGCCCAGGAAACCTATAGGAGCCACTCCCTGATGTGCATCCAGATGTGGTGAGTAGCATTCTGCTTTCATCATTGAAATTGAGAACATAAACCTCAGATGTGGCAGTGGGGAGGGGTGCTGATGAGGAAGTGAAACAGCCTAAGAGGGGGCTGGGGAGCAGACAGGAAGCCATGGCAGCACGAACGCTTGAGTGAGGACAGCAATGAGACAAAGGTTTTGTGGGCCAGGTGGTGGTCTCAAAGTATTGCAAGATTGGAAGGATCCTCAGAGGTCTCTCTACTGTCAAGTGTCCTCCACAATAAACCTGCCAAGGGATTCTATTGCCTCTACTTGGATATTTTAGTGAAGAGGAACTCGTGACTTCTGAAAACTGGTTCCAATCCCAGACAGCTCTGATGGAGGGATCTACCTTTGTACTTTCTCTCAACCTGTCTTAGGTGTTTAAGTATTATGAAGAATAAATCCACCCCCTCTTTCATATGACAGCTTTTCACATATTTGGTGGCCAAGTTCACGTTCTCCATATGGATCCTCTCTTCCAGCATAAAAGATATCAATGTCATCAATTGTTCCTTATATCCTGTGGCCTTCTGACCCTTCATGGTTCCCACTGCCCTCCTATGGTTGCATTCTAGTTTGTCAATGTCCCTCACCAAGTATGACTCTCAGAACGGCACGCAGTTCTTGTTTCAGCTAGCTAGTGCTGCGTAACAACCAACCACAACAATCCCATCAGCGTTCAACAATAAGCATTTAGTTCACTCATGAGTCTCTGGATTGGCTGGAGCCTAGCTCATTTAGGCTGGGCTTGGCTGGGCAATCTTGCTGATCTTGACTGCACTCACATTTCTGGTGTTAACGGACTTAAGTCAGGTTTAGCTGGGCCTCTTCAGTTTGTGTCATGTGCCTCTCATCCCTTCCTAGGACCAGAATGTTCTTCTCGTGGCGATGGCAAATGCATAAGAGCAAACCCAGCTGTACAAGTGTGCCGTATTCCTGATTTACTGCTTTGCTCTGGCCATCTGGTCTCCAGGGTCCTGCTGAGTGCATCATTACCCCAAATTACAAGATGCTACATTCTGCCTGGAGTATAAGGATACTATCTGCATGAGCATTCTTCTTGAAGCAGCAGCCAAACATGCCCACAATGTTAGTAATACGAATGATTTTTAGTTCAATTATTTATAATCTCAATTATAGTTTGTAAATACCTTTTTATTCCCCAGGAATTAGCAAATGGGCCCTCGCCCAAGTCTAACAGTGGATGGGGAATTAGGGAATGAAGGGATGTTAGTACAAGTTTAACAATCACTGAGTTAGGTATATAACATCTTTTGTTTCTATGAAATTAAACTGAAATTGGCCTGGCACTCCATTCTACCAAATTGCAGAAAACTTGACCTATGCTTCCACGTAAACAGTCACTTAGGGATTATAAAAAGCTCGGCCAGTTCAGGGTCTTGCCCCCAACTTCCAGTGCTTCTAAGTTCTGGTGGGCTCACCATTGTCCTGGCATGGGACTGAGGTCTCTTGTACGAGGCTGATTTCTGTCCTGCCCCGGTTGTTGGCCAAGATGTGGGATCCATGCATATTCGGTCATTAACGCCCACCATACTGACAGCACATGGAAAACACCTGTATCCTTTCTGCCTCCACCTCGCAGGGTACTTGCTATTACCTGGCAGCTTCCTTGTCTGGCTGTGGAAACTCTCCATGCCTTTCTGGCCACATCTCAGCCACTCTGGGCCAAGCTGAGCTGTGAGCACCTCTCTGAGATCCTTCTCATTTCAAGCCTCCAGACGCGCTACCAACACACGCACTCTGCCCCTTGGGCATCGTCTTGGTTTGACCTAGAGCAAAAGGCTCCTCTGCTCAGGGATTTACCCAGACTCATCTGCCCTCTCCTCTGGCGTTCCTCTTGTCCTGGTCCCAGGGACCACCCAGGCTTAGTTGGGGATGAGCTAGGGGGGTCCTTCGGATGGTGGACTCACCAGCACCTGAGCATCTAAGCTTGACTCTCCTCTCTCCAGTTCTCTCCTCTGGCCTGCTGGCCTAACCTTGATCTACCTTGAGGCTCTTTCTCGCTCTGTTATTTGCAGCTCCAGTGTCTGTCCCAGGCCCCTAGCTACTTCTCTTGGCACTCAGAAACCTTTGCTCTCTCAAGAGCTCTGTGCTTATCATTGAAAGCCCTGTCTTTCAAACTTTGGCCTCTGCTTTGAGTTTCTAAAAATCTGTGCTGAAACTCAAATGGCTTCTTTGTTTTCAGCTGTGTTCTCACCCCTTCCTCCCTCCCCACCCCCATGAATGCCACTGACATCACGCACCAAAGGCTTGTAGAGGCAAGAGGAAAAATGTAGGAAAGAAAATTCTGTTATTATTTCGAGACATTATACCATGGCAATGGGGTTCTTTTCTAATTATCAACCAGATGACCAAATCTCAAAAGAAAGTGTCTTATGGGTGCTGTTTCTAGGTGGTCTCTGTTTACTGTACTCCTTTTTCTGTGGCCATAAGGAAGAACCTGCTAGAAGACCCCGGTGCTTTGCTGCCTTTCCTGTTTCTAATGCGTACATCGTCCATGGTTGCTAGCACAAGCGAGAGCACAGCTCACTCTGGTACTGCACTGGACTAGCTCTGTAAAACAGTCTGCATTCTTATTCCTACTTCTCATATGATATTTGAAGAATTCAAAACCTTTAGGGTGACAGTGAGATTTTGGTTAATTTGAATTTCTTTTTTAAAAAATTGTAGTTGATTTACAATGTTGTGTTAGCTTCAGGTGTACACCAAAGTGATTCAGTTATATGTGTGTGTCTGTGTGTGTGTATTCTTTTTCAGATTCTTTTCCATTATAGGTTATTACAAGATATTGTATATAGTTCCCGGTGCTATACAGTAGGTCCTTATTGTTTATCTATTTTATATATGGTAGTGTTGAATTTCTTTTTAAATGAGGTCCTGTTTCCCCCCTTCTGCTGCCATATATATAGTAGATTGCAAAAATGGCCACAAATTCTTCCCTTCCCATCAAGAGGTAGAGACACTTCCTTCACCTCTTGACTCTGACCTTGACTGTGTGATTTGCTTTAGCCAATGGGACAGACACAGTTCTTGTGCACTGGGGGTCACCTTCTCGTGTTCTTGAGGGCCCTGCCCCCACCACCATGTGAATAACCCTGGGCTAGTCTGCTGGATGATGGCAGACCTGTGGCCTGACTAGGCCCCTGTGACCTCAGCTGACCTCGCAGCTGATCACAGATGCGTGAATAAGACTGCCTAAGACCAGCAGAACTGCTCAGTCATGCCCAGCCCAAATTGCTAGTCCACTTACTCTTTTTTTTCGAAATTAATTAATTTATTTTTATTTTTGGCTGCGTTGGGTCTTCGTTGCTGTGCGCAGGCTTTCTCTAGTTGTGGTGAGTGGGGGCTGTTCTTTGTTGCGGTGCGCAGGCTTCTCATTATGGTGGCTTCTCCCGTTTCGGAGCATAGGCACATGGGCTCAGTAGCTGTGGCTTGCGGACTCTAGAGCACAGGTTCAGTCGTTGTGGTGCACGGGCCTAGTTGCTCCGCGGCATGTGGGATCTTTCCGGACCAGGGCTCGAATCCGTGTCTCCTGCATTGGCAGGCGGATTCTTAACCACTACGTCACCAGGGAAGCCCGTAGTCCACTTACTCTTGAGCTAAATAAATGGTTATTGTTTTAAGCTACTGAGTTATAGAGTAATTTGTTACGCAGAAAAAGCTAACTGCTACAGGATACTAAACATACTGGAATGTTTGGTGAATTGGCATTTTGTAATTCTTGGGGTCATAGACTGAACATTGATTCTTTAGAACTATAGATTTAAAAGACAGAGGCTGGATTTATACCTAGTCCAACATATACCTTATTTGCTTTTCTAAAAAAAGGCTCATCTACATATTATCATGTTTAAAATGCAAATGCTAGAATAGTATGCTAAGTATGATCCATTAGACTAAATTTGTGCTGTATGTATATACATGGAAAATTCTAAAAGAACACTGAAGAAACTGTTAATCAAAAATATCTCTGGGCCTGGGATAGGGGTAGGAAGAACTTTTACTTGTTGTTTATATTTTGAAATTTTTTTTACCATGATTACCTGCTAATTTTATAATTAAAAAGATACTAAAATTAAAAAAATAAAAGTCCATCACCAAATGGTTCAAGAGTACCAGCCTAGACCAAGGAACTGTGCTGTGTGTTTCATTTGTACTTTTTTTTTTACCTAAAAGTTCAATGTCCAAAATACATCCCATTTTTTTAGGACTTTCATCAGTGTAGGCACCAGTGAATTGAGTTTTTAATCTGGTAAGCATTTGCTGCATGTCAAAAATACTGGCTTTAAAGAAAGAAAATGCTTATTTATTTAGTTTTGTATTAATTTCTCACCTACTTCCAAGAAATATTTGAAACTCCTAAGGTAATGCGTTAATTAAACGCTGCTAAGGCAGAATTTCTGGCTAAATAAAAGACCTTGTGGGCTTCCCTGGTGGCTCAGCGGTTGAGAATCTGCCTGCTAATGCACGGGACACGGGTTCGAGCCCTGGTCTGGGAAGATCCCACGTGCCGCGGAGCAACTAGGCCCGTGAGCCACAACTACTGAGTCTGCGCGTCTGGAGCCTGTGCTCCGCAACAAGAGAGGCCGCGATAGTGAGAGGCCCGCGCACCGCGATGAAGAGTGGCCCCCGCTTGCCACAACTAGAGAAGGCCCACGCACAGAAACGAAGACCCAACACAGCAAAAATAAATAAATTAATTAATAAACTCCTACCCCCAACATCTTAAAAAAAAAAAGACCTTGTATTACCATAGCACTACATTTGCAAGTTCGAAAAATAAAGCACCACAAAAATCTGACTTCATTGAGGCCTCCCAGCTCAGACCCACTGAACCGAGTTTGAATTAAAACTAGGATCAAATAAACAACAAGGTCCTATTGTATAGCACAGGGAACTGTATTCAATATCCTGTGATAAACCATAATGGGAAAGAGTACCTAAAAGAGTATATATGTATAACTTTGCTGTACAGCAAAAATGAACACATTGTAAATCAACTATACTTCAATAAAATCAAAAAATAATAGTAATAAAGAGTAAAAAAAAAAACAACAAAAAAAAACAACTAGGATCGGGGTGTCTGAACTGGGAAATGAAGATCTTTAACCAGAATGAAAAAGACCCATGCCTTGGATAGCTGGCATTTAGCTGCTATTCAGACATGAGGCTGGTTACCAGGGCCTGGTTACCCATAGGCTGCGGAGTGTCACCTTTGGTTTTGAGTCCCAGAATCCATCAAACCAATGCAGTAAAGAGCCTGTGGGAAAGTCCCTAGGGCCCTCTCCGGTTCTCCTGGGGTCTGGCTAACCACATGACCATAAGGCATCTAAAGGTCATGTCATCTGTGTACTTGTAACACACTTGCTGCAAAGAGGCAGTGGGAAACTGACCCTCAGTTCACGCCGTGGAAAAATTCCAGGATCAGGGTTCATAATGGATTTCTCACATACAATACATAATGTGATGAGTATCTTGCCTTAAGGTGCTTAGATATTACGATTTATAAGAAATATATATTTCATCATTCAGATGACCCAAATACACTTCACATTTGTATTTGGTTTTGTCCACAGTTCCTGGCTCACAGATCCCAAAACTCTTAGAATTGCCTGAGTGATAAGAACAATAGGAACATCTTTTGCTATAAAATTTGGTCTCTTGTCCTCGGTTCCTGAAACCCCTTCAGAGCCATAAAGGTGAAATGGGTGCCTTGTTATTCATAACAAAACCCTTTCCATCACAACTAGGATTATGTTAATGAGGTGAGTTTTGGAAAACACTTAAAGATGGGGGCTGCCAGGGAAACCAACCATGTGATTGGAGGACTGGAACTTTCAGTCCCACACCTTGACCTCAGGAAAGGAGAGTGGGGCTGGAAGTTGAACCAATCACCAATGGCCAATGATTTAATCAATCGTGTCTATATAAAGAAGCCCCTGTGAACACCAAAAATGACAGGGTTCGGAGGGCTTCTGAGCTGGCAAACACGTGGAGATGTGGGGAGAGTGGTGAGCCCAGGGAGGGCATGGAAGCTCCATGCCCTTTCCCCACACCTTGTCCAATGCATCTCTTCCATCTGCCTGTTCCTGAGTTATATCCTTGTATAATAAACCAGTGATCCAGCAAGTAAAATGTTTCTCTGAGTCCTGTGAGCTGCTCTCGCAAGTTAATCAAACCGAAGGAGGGGGTTGTTGGAACCTTGGATCTATAACTGGTTGGTCAGAAGCACAGGTGACAACCTGGACTTTCAACTGGCATCTGGAGTAAGGGGTGGGGCAGTCTTGTGGGACTGAGCCCTTGGCATGTGGGCTCTGAAGCTATCTCTGAGTACATAATGTCAGAATTGAGTTAAATTGTAGGATGTGCTGCTGGTGTCCGAAGAATTGCCTGGTGGTGTGGGGGGAAATTCCCTCCCCATATCAGAATTGGGACCGAACACCTCTTAGGCACTGTCACAGTGGGCTGAAGGATTGAGGCAACACCTCTCATAAAGGCAGAGAAGAATTGCGTTGCAGTGAGATGTGTTGATCTGAGTCGAAGGGAAATGACAGGAATGAGGGTGAGGGAGACATGCCTTGGAGAGTTAGTTGGAGCAAGTGATTGAGAAGGGTGATGGGAACAGTCCTATTGCTTTAGAAATCCACGCACCTGTGTACAGCGTATGAGGACAAACAAAACAAATTTGAGATGTTGACAGAAGACTTCATAAGTGGCTTAGTCAAAGCGTTTTGATTGGGTGGAACAAAAGCCTACTTACATTGGCTCAATTAAAAAGATGCGGGGGCATCTCATGAGACAAGGAACGATGGTTTGGGGGCTGGCATTGCAAAGAAGCCATTAGGTCCAAGTATGCTGACCTCTTCTCCTTCTTGGGGCCACGCGTTCTCTTATTTCTTCTTTCCCTCACTTATCTTCCCTATTCTCCTCCGTGCCTTTACAGATGGATTTTTCTGTTAACTCAGGAACATGCATGTAGCTGAAAAAAGCCTGCTCCATCCCAGTTCTGTGGGGGCCATCTTAACCCACATGAAAAAGCTGCAGTTTCTGTATCTCTTGGTTCAAGTTTTTGGTGACTCTAGATAGCTGTGTGTTTCCTTTAGTCAGGGGACTTATGCCTGGTTGGAGCAGATGCTGGCAGTGCCTGCCCAGAGCTTTCACCATCTCAGTGCATGCTGGCTGCATTTCCAACTGACAGCCCTTACCTCTCTTTATCTGGGAGCTTCTGTGGCCTGGACACTGCTGTGATTCGGCAGGCATGGCTGGCTAGAAGTGCTGGGTATAAATGCCCAGTGACTGATGAGAGTTAGTTTGTAAACACCCTGATTCCTTTACCCCTTTGGTGGGATAACACCAAGGCTTTTCCTCTAGAGTAGTCTCCAGTGAGACTGAGCTCCATTTACCCACAGTGGTAACTTGCTTGACAAGGCACCCTCTACTGGCTGCTTTCATGTCTCATTTCTCCACTCCACTACTGGTGCATCTCGAAATCACCTCCTACGTAAACTATAGACATACCTCATTTTATTTCACCTCGCTTCATTGCACTTCACAATTGTTGCATTTTTTACAAATTCAAGGTTTATGGCAACCCAGTGTTGAGCAAGTCTATCGGCATCATTTTTCTAACAGCATTTGCTCGCTTTGCGTCTCTGTGGCATATTTCGGTAATCCTTGAACTATTTCCGAGTTTTTCATTATTATTATATTGTTATGGCAATCTGTGATCAGTGATCTTTGATGTTACTATTGCAAAAAGTTGACGACTCGTCGAAGGCTTAGATGATGGTTAGCATTTTTTTAGCAAGGAAGTATTTTTTAATTAAGGTATGTCCATTGGTTTTTAGACATAGTGCCATTGCACACTTAATAGACTATAGTGTAGTGTAAACATAACTTTTATACGCACTGGGAAAGCAAAAGTTTCGCATGACTGCTTTCTTGTGATATTTGCTTTATTGCAGTGGTTTGGAACCAAACCCGCAATACATCCGACGTCTACCTGTATTGCACGTGAATCCTCGCCTGGGAGTCTAGCGCTGGGGGAGCCCACGCTAAAATGCTAGTCCAACTAGGTGTGGCCAAAGTTACTTAAGCAGGAGGGTCAGCCTCAGAAGCAGGAAATGGAACTATGGGTGGGGCAGATATAGGAAGGTTGATCTTATTAAAAAGAAACTTTTAGAAGGGGAGGTGGAGCATCAGTACATGATAAAAAGATTTACACCCACATGGAAATCCATAGTCCTGGGGGTGGAGCTATGTAGGAAACCATGTGGGTGGAGATCAAAGGCAAGCGGAGCAGAAGTCCTATTGTTGTGGGAGCGTATTACAGGTTGCCAGACCAGATGGGGAAAACTGATGGTGGGTTCCTGACTGAGACCACACAACTGGCCTGGAGTGAGATACCTTCCGATGGGGGGCGATGGGGAGTCACAGCACCAGCTGGACAGCTGCTCAGAGCCGCCATCAGCTGAAAGCAGAGCCTCTGAACAAACGCTTGGCTTGCCTTCCTGACAATTTCACCTCCTGTTACGATTGAGCATTGACAAGGAGAATTGCTATTTTTTATTTATTTATTTTTTTTTGCGGTACACGGGCCTCTCACCTTTGTGGCCTCTCCCGCCACGGAGCACAGGCTCCGGACGCACAGGCTCAGTGGCCATGGCTCACGGGCCCAGCCGCTCCACAGCACGCGGGATCTTCCCGGACCGGGGCACGAACCCGCGTCCCCCGCATCGGCAGGCGGACTCTCAACCACTGTGCCACCAGGGAAGCCCAGAATTGCTATTCTTGAGTTAATTCAAACCAAGAAGGAGGAACCGTTTGGTGAGCAAGCGGGGTGAGACCTCGGGAGAAGGTGAGTCTGTCCTCTCGGAATAAGAGTCATGGGGAATGGGCTGTTCAGACTTCAAAAGGCTTGGAGCCGCAGTCCTCCAAGGCTGGAGGGCCATACACACCATCAAGGGCTGATACAACCCCACCTCCACCCTGCCAGGCTCTGCCTCGAAGATTCTGATTGGGTCTGTTGGGAGCGGGGCCAGGAATCTCTGTTCTCGTTGCAAGGGAGCCCCAGAGGGCACTTTGGGGAAAACAGAGGTAGGAACTCATGGCTTGAGATGTTATAGAGGCTATCTGGAAGGTTGGAAGGACGCAAAAGTGAAATTCCAAATCAACCACCACAAAGGAGTACGAGGAGGAAGAAATGATGGACTTGACCAAGAGCTGCTGCTCTGCAGGGGGCCCCAGGGACCTCAGTTTTGTCGATCATGCCAAAGAGCCGGCAGATAGCCAACGAGGAGCACAAAAACAGTTGCAGGGAACAGCATGAGTGGTGTCAGGAAGGTTAAAGCGTGAACTGAGCCTTAAACCATGCCAGGGCATCTGCGAGGGCTTTTTAAAATTCTGGGTAGGAAGGTGAAGAGAAGGACGTCTGCTCACTGCTTGGGGGTCTGATGAGCTGCCCTTCACACAAGACAGAGGAAGTGGCTCGCACCCCTGTTTGGCTTTGACAAATGACAATGACCATTATCAGACACCTCTCTGTGCAGATATTGCCTCATTTAATCCTCACAACAACCTCGCAAAGGCAGGCATTCTTTGTACCAGTCGTCTTTCTTCTATTTGTCAGTGGTTTTCATTATAACAGGCATCCTAATGGGTGTGAAGTGGAGGCATGTTTGGAGGCAGAAGACAGGCACTTCCCCTCCTCCCTCTGCAGTGGCTGCTGGGATGGCGGGGCCGGGCTTGGCCCTGCCACTTGGAGGAGCCTGATGGTGTTCAGGTCGCGGGCCCGGGGCCCCACTTCTGTCTTCTTTCCAGCCATCGACGCTGCGGGAGTGAGGGGCTTCATTGTCTCCGTGGTTGAGATTTTCCTCGCGCTTTCTCTAAATCCCTTTGCTCGTGGGTGCAGACGGAACCCCACTGGGTTGGGGAGGAGGGGGATTTTCGTGACAGATTGCTCTGTCCTCAAATGCGGCTCTGCGCGCTGGCACGGGGCCAGCCTGCTGCTTAATTCTCTCTTTCCCGAGGCTGATTCTCTCCAGGAAGCACCCCGACACCTGGGGGTGAGTTCTCCAACTTCCCAGGCTGCTCTGGCGGGGGGAACACTGGGGTGGACCCAGCAAAGCTCAGTGAGATTTCCTTGCACCTATTATTTTGGGTCTTACCTTGGTATCCCCTCAAAGCAGACTCGAGATAAGGATTTGGGAGGTGAGTCCTAGAAGCTCAGAAATGAGACAAGGAAGGAGGGAAAGCCGGCGACGGGCGTTTCATTGAGCGGGTTTCCACTTTAGGCACAGGGACGCAGTCCCGTTGGGGACCTTCTCAGAGACTGTCTGAAATGTGGCTCGTAACTGTCCTACTGAGAGGCGAGGGGGTCATGCATTTCTTCAACTCCGCACCCCCACCCCCGGCCCACATTGTTGGAGGGCTGTCCAGGATGATACTAAGTCCCTGGCGCTTCCGGCCTGCCCAGACCTGGGCTCAGCACGTGCTGCAGCCAGAGATGGCTCTCAGGCAGAGGGATGGAAAAAGCAGCTAGTTTGGGACCCCCAGGGTAAGCTGAGGGGATCCAGGCGAGGTGCTGGCAGCATCTGTGACATTTGCCTTTACTTGAAAAGGTGTTGGGGAAGGTGTAGATGTTGACCTGGAGGAAGGCGTAAGGTCGGGATGGAGGGTGCAGTCCTAGGCTGGGACCCAGTAAGCAATTTCAGACCCTTAGTTAGTTATGAGTAATATTTAGTTATGAGTCCCCACTTCACGCCAGGCACTGAGTTGGGAGTTCTCTGCAATACCACATTGTGGCTCTCATGACAACCTTGTCAAAGAACGTATTATTAGGTACGATTTTGCAGATGAGGAAAAGATTCAGAGAGGTTAAGACGCTTCCAGAGGGTCACACAGGCCCAGTGTACTGCTTGTCTTCGTGAGTCTAGGGCTCTCCCACAACCCCGACAAATCCATCCTTTACCTGCGCTGAGGGTGGCTTAGAACTGGGAGGGCTGGGAGGTCCCACTGGCTGATAGGCCCAGGACCCCCAAATCCAGATATGCCCTTGTAGATGGGCAGTGCTGGGTGTGGTCAAAAGGCACTGCCCTCGGGGCAGTAAACTGGCGCAGGCAGTGAACACTATGGAGTTTCCTTAAAAACTTAAGACTAGAACTACCCTATGATCCAGCAATCCCACTTCTGGGTATTTATCCAAAGGAAATGAAAACGGGATCTCGAAGCGATACTGAGCTGCACCCCAACGTTCACTGGAGCATTATTCCCAATAACCAAGATATGGAAGAAACCTAAGTGTCCATCAACCGATACATGGATAAAGAAGATGTGGTATATACACACGATGGAACATTATCCAGCCATAAAAAAAAGGAAATCTTGCCACTTGCGACAACATGGATGGACCTTGAGGGCGTCGTGCTAAGTGAAATAAGCCAGACAGAGAAAGACAAATACTGCACTTATATATGGAATCTGAACGAAAAAAAAAGTCTACCTCATAGAAACAGAGAGTAGAAAAGTAGTTGCCAGGGGCTAGGGAGAGGGGAGATAGGGAAAGGTTGGTAAAAGGGTACAAACTTTCAGTTATAAGATGAATAAGGTCTGAGGATCTGATGTAAAGCACGGTGACCATTGTTGATAACACTGTGTTATATGGTTGAGGTTAGCTGGGAGGATGGAACTCAGATGTTCTCACCAAAAAAAAAGAAAAAAAGAAAGAGATAGATATGTGAGGTGGTGGGTATGGTAATTCAAATTTTGTTTGTCAGTATACTCAATAAAGCTGAAATTAAAAAATAAAAAGGACACTGCCTTGGGGGGTGGTGGTCCTTGCCCTGACCCATTCACTCTCTGAACCCCCCTGGGCAAGTTATTCAGCCTCTGTGGTCTTCAAATCTCTCACGCCCCAAATGAGGAGCCGGGACCAGGCCATCTCATGTCTAAGACCATTCCAGCCCTACAAGTCTATGATTTTATGTGATGTTGAGAGTGATACTGAGTAGTAGCCAGTGGGGTTCCTGGGCACAAAAGCCTTTCCGTGTCCCCCATTTATTGATTATAGGAAATAGGCTTCATTCAGCCACCGGGACATTCCCTGAGTTCCAATGGGGCAGGTTCAAACAGATGTTCATTAGGGAAGGGAGGGGATGCAGAGACAAGGGAGGAACAGTCGAGAGAACCTATAGTGCAGCCTTGGGGCAGGGTCCTGGTTCCCCCTCAAGGGACACACAAACAATATCCTTGAGCTGTTTTGCAGACACTGAAACTCGCACCAGGTGGGAGAAGTTAACTGTCTGCTGCCCACAAGACCGCAGATGGGTTGGAACCAGAAGGTTGATGATGCCGACTCCCACTTACCTCACCACCAACCAATCAGAAGAATGTCCACCAGCTGATCACGCCCTCTTTGAACCATTACTAAAAAATGTTTCACTACCCCCTCCAGGTTGGGACACACAGTTTTGAGGGCATTAGCCCACTGTGGCCCCCCTTTGTCCGGCAAAGCAATAAAGCTATTCTTTTCTATTTCACCCAAAACTCTGTCTCCGAGATTTAATTCGGTGTTGGGCTCCAGAGGCCGGATTCGGCTTCAAGAGTGCATATAATTCAAATGTCAAAGGTGCTACTTACAGAGGAATGGCTTGAAGCATCCCTAAGCCCAAAGCAACAGAATGGTTAGCAAAACCTAGCTGGAGAAGGACCCTTACGAAGAACTGAGGGATTCTGGGGGATCTGGGGGATCCTTGGTGGCAGGGGGGAGCCAGGAGAAGAAGTAAGTTGACCGCAATCCCCTCCCCCCCGACCACCTTCTGTGACTTCCCATTAGCCAAACTCCATCAAAGCACAGTGGAAGCCATATAGGTCAGCCTGCCGGAGCCAGCGCAGGTTGGGGAGGGAGGAGAATGATTCCGGAGGGGAAAAGCAAGGTGTCCACCCGACCCTGCCTGCCCCCAGCCTGCCACGTGATGGACACATATTAATTTCCTAACCACTTAAATCAGGCTGCTGCCTGCCAAGTCTCGCTGGCCCGGGCATTCCACTCCTTCAAGGTGACTTCACTCTGACACATTCAGTGTTGATGCTTTACACTACTTCCTACGGGCAAACTTATTTCCCTTATTTTCAATTCTGGTGCGAGGAGTCACTTTCCAGCCCAAGTAACAGGATGGAGAGATAAGGCTTAACAAGGGGGCATTTGAAAAGGTCTGGAGAGCATCAGGGGCTGTTGGGGCAGTGAGTTAGTGGTGGAACCAAATGTAGCTGTGAGCAAGTAAAAACCCTTCCTTCCACCGCTGTGGTGGCTCTGAATATCCCTCCCCCCCTCCCCCAATGCAGGAGCGCACGCCATGCCACCGGCTTTTTACTTTTTGATTGTTTTAGGTTGGGGAGAAAACTGTGTGATTCCCCTCCCCTCCCCTTTCCTACCCCCTTTCTCCATCCCATCTTCCTTCCTTCTCTCCCTCCTACCCACCTTTTAATTTCAAACATAGGGACTTCCCTGGTGGTCCAATGGGTAACACTCCGCGCTCCCAATGCAGGGGGCCCAGGTTTGATCCCTGGTCAGGGAACTGGATCCCACATGCATGCCGCAACTAAGAGTGCGCGTGCCACAGCTAAGAAGTCCGCATGCCGCAACTAAGAGTTCGAATGCTACAACTAAAAGCCTGCATGCTGAAACCAGGACCTGGTGCAGCCTAAATAAATAAATAAATATTTTAAAAAATATTTAAAAAAAAGAATTTCAAACACATACCAAATTAGACAGACTAGGATCACTAACCTCCATGGACCCATTATCCAGCTGCAACAATGATGAACTCATGCCAGTTTGGTTTCATTTCTATCCACTGGACTGTTCTGAAGCAAATCCCAAACATCCTATCACTTATATGTAAATATCTCAGTATATATCTCTCAAAGATAAAGACTCTTTTCCTAAGGTAACCATATTATTTAACAATTACCTATTAATATTATCAAATCTCGTCAGTGTTCAAATTTTAATTGCGTCATACATCTCAAAGGTTCTTTTTAAGTCTCTTTGGCTTGGGATTCAAATAGGTTCTACACATCGGGATTATTGATTTGTCTTTTTAAGTCTCTTAATCTGTAGATTTCTCCTCTCTCTCTCTTACTTGTTGAGGGAAGCTCGTCATTTGTCCTGTGGAGTATCACATAGTGTGGGCTTTGGCGATTGCATCTCTGTGGTAGAGTTTCACTTGCTTCTCCGTTCTGTGTACTTACCGTGGTTTGGTAAATGGATCCAGGGGCTGAAGGGATTGAGCTCAATATTTGTTCATTCCTTTAGCAGGCACATGACGTCTGGTCATCCCTCTTTTTGTGATCTTAGCAGCCATTGATATCATTAGCAGCCATCTTCCCGCTGGACCAGACCTTGGTCCTTATCCCTGCTCCCATGGTCCTGTTAGTTTGGGGTCTCTCTGCTGCCTTGTGTGGTGCTCAGAGCTTGGGAGTCTTTGCTGTGGCTGTCAGTAGCCTTGTTCTCACCTTAGACCCTCTGAGGGGCCATTCCTCCATCTCAAATAACAAACAAAGCAAAACAAGACAATTCAAAACAACAACAACAGCTTCCCCTGACTCTACGTCACACGCTAGCTATGATCCTGGGTCTCTCCTGCCCCTCGGTGTCAAGAGTCTTGAAAGTGTGGTCCACACCGGCTGACTCTACTTCCTTCTCTTTTATTTACTTCTCATCTCACTGACACCTGGCCCCAGCCACTGCCACATCTCTGAAATTGCTTGGTCCAAGGTCAACGTTGACCCCCTTTGCCAAAGCCAAGCTTCACTTTTCTGTCCTTCTCCCATGCATTTTGACCTCTGTGTTGGGTCAGTTCAGAGTCTGGTCCTCGTTCAAGGATGGGAGAAAATGATGACTGGGACCTGGTTCAACGTTGCTTTTAGTTTGGTTTCCTTCTAAAGTAACAACCAAACCATAAAAAGGATCAAAACAAGATGATACCAGTGGGTGGCTGGCTCCCTGTCACCTCCGCGGGGGCTCCCGAGCCATGCACACTTCAATGCATAGGGAGAATGAGACGGAGAAGAGAGCAGAGCCAGTAAAGCGGGTCACTGCAGTGGGCAACCAGAGCTCAATCCCCTCTGTGGGTCCTCGAAGAACCTTGTGGGATCCAGCTTGGAACTGGGAAGGTTGGGGGATTTACCCGATGGCTCCTGCTTTCCCCAACCCCCTCCAGACTCGGGGGTTAACTCCCTACCTTCCAAGCTGTGCCTGCACTTGGCTCAACAATCCCCCATGGGGCCAGAGAAAGTCCCATGACACAGGGAGACATGAGCACCCAAGGCAGAAGCTGGCAGCATGCCCAGGAAGGCGTGGCCCCCGGCTGCAGGTGCATCAGAGGAGGGCTAAAGAGATAAGGGGAGGGGCGTCGACAGTGTGGGCGGTGCCTGTCTCTCTCCCCCACTTCAAAGTCTCTCTTCCCACAGCCTCTGTGAACCACTCTCTCCTGGTTTCCCGTCTCTCTGGCTTTTTCTTCCCAGCACATTTTCAGACTCCTCTCTTCCTCCCAACTTCATGCCTAAATGTGAAACTGGTACCCAGCTGGAGCCTGGCTGGGCCTCTCACTCGGCACTTCCTCCCTGAGGGAGCTCGCCTACAACCAGGGCTGCGATCCCCACTTTGCTGCTGACTCCCAAATCCATGTCTGAAGCACAGTACTTGCAGTTGCAATCCAAGCCCTCACATCGAATTTCTCCACTTAACATCTCTGTTTTGGGATACGTCACAGGCTTTTCAACTTAACATGTCCAAGACTGAACTCATTAACCGCCACCCCTGCACCCAGCAAACCTGTTCCTCCTCTGTATTTCTTGTCTCTGTGGATGGAACCACCATCCACTAGTTGCCTGACCCAATCCCCATTCCTGATAATGAACCCCACTGTGGGACCAGGGGCCACAGTTCTGGCTGATGAGCTGTAAGCAGGCGTCTGCTGTGGGTTCCTGGGAAGGCTTTTGTCTTCCTGATACAAGTGTTGCCCCTTCCCATTCTTCCTGCTGGAATGCAGACTTGAAGGCGAGAGCAGTAGCAACCACTTTGTAACCATGAGGGAAGGGCCAAGAGAATCGCAGAGTCCGAGGGGCTGACATTCTTGGCCTGATATTTGCCTACCTCCTCTTTTCTTGTGGTGCAAGCAAAATACACCTTATTTGTTGAAGCCTCTGCAGTCAGGTTTTTTTGATACATGTAGTACCTCGGAGATGCACCACTTGGATTCTCCCTTTAACACGGAGGCACTCCTTTCCCCAGCTGCTGGGAGTGTTGAGTGCCGGATGTCACCCAGTCCAAATATTTCATAATTTCTTCCAAGATTCCACAGCCTGATTTAGCCTTCTTTCTTTTTGTGGTTTACTTATCTGATTTTCTCATGGGCTGTAAGTTTCTGAAGGACAAGACCATGTCTTCTATGACTTTGTCCCTTTGGTACCTCACACAGGGGCCGGCACATAGCCCACTTCTGTGTTTCATGATCTTTCACGCTCCAGATTACTCTCTTTGGAATGTATCCAGTTTGCCAATGACTTTTTCAAAGTGTGACTTTCAGAACTGAGCTGAATGTTCTAGGAGTGGTCTTAACAAGAGTGGGGCAGTGTGGGACCATCCCTTCCTTTTTTAGAAACATTTCCATCTGTAACTATACCCTAGGGGCAGTGTTCTTTTTAATTTTTCCAGCCACCGTATGCCACTCTTCACTCAGACTGAGCTTACCATTCATTACAGTTTCTTTTTTATCTGAGACGTTGCTAAACCGCATTGCTCACATCCTATACCTGGGCTTTCTCTTTCTAGATGGAGGACAGAACTTTATATTTTTTCCTATTAAATGTCACCATTCACACCAGTCCTGACCTCCAATGCTAATTTATACAGAACTGAACTTGAGTTTTACATTTTAATTTTAATATTTTAATTTAATTTACTACGATTTCTGCAAATCATCTCAAAACCTTTATGAAAGAGGATGAGGAGGCATATGAATAAGTGAATACCGTTTTGATAGACTCGCTTTATTGTAACAGTCCGTTGAAACATGATTGGAGTCCAAGTGTGAATGCAAGTTCGTGTACCCGATGCACAGTGAGGCCAAACAAACTGAAACGTCAGAGTTTGGAGCAGAGAAAGGTTTATTGCAGGGCCATGCAAAGAGAGAGGTGGCTCACGCCCTAAAAAGCCTCGAGTCCCCTGAAGGGTTTCGGCAAAGCATTTTTAAAGGCCGGGTGAGGGGAGGCGGGGCGAGTCTCAGGGTATGTGATCAGCTTTGCACAATTCTCTGATTGGCTGATGGTGAGGCAGCAGGGTGGCGTCACAGGGGTTAACATTACCAGTCCTTAGGCTCCAGGAGGCCTGGGGCTCTGTGCTCATGGTCATCAAGGAGTTAACATGTTCCATTTGATGGTGGGGTTTTCAAGTCTGCAAAACAACTCAGGAAATGTGCATCAAATACAATTATCTGGGTACTTCAGAGAGGAGCTAAAGCAGAGGATATGGGGGAAGGCCTGTCCCGGGAAGGCCCCATAGGGTTCTGCTTGGTTACACAAATAGATTATCTTCTTGGTAGATTAGCTACTCTACCAACTTGGGGCAATCGGGAATTTGATAGGTGTGTGTCTTCCTGAGGCCCACTGGCTCCATGCATAAAATTGTTGAACAGGGCTGACAAAAGAGGCCTGGAGGGGAGTCTGAAAGTGTATCAGCTACTTTGGGTTTTATGCGATTTAACTGAAGCCTTCCCCCCCCGCCCCCCCCCCGCCCCCCCCCCGCCGACCCGGCCACTTTTCCCTACCGACACATGGTTCCCGCAGGGCTGATAGTATGTGAGGGCAAGAGATGATCAGATGGGAACCCAGAAAGGCTTGTGTGTATCAGTTCCTGTCCTTACACCAAATCCAAATCATTTCCTTTTGGATTAGGTCCTGTTGAACGCGCTCAGTGCCTCTTCTCCCCTCCACTAGTGCAGAAAATGGAGCCAGGCTGGTTCTCGGGCCCAGACATGAGTTACCGCTAGGTCCGAGGCGGGGGGTGACTCTTGCCACTGTCCGCTCCACCGGAGCTCCCTGCCAGGCGTGTCCTCTTGGTTACGATGCAGCGATGCCGGGCATACTTTTTACGACACTGTTTTCTCTTTCTTCCAGCATTAAAATTTTATTCACCACATGTCAGCCTGCTTATTAAGAAGTTCCCAGGTGCTCTTACCTCAGCTGCGCGCCTGCCATCAGCTCTGGCCGCTACTGTTTTCTCATCTATTACGCCTTATACGTGCCGAAACGCCTCAGTTGGGTCTCAGAAAACTGCGCAGCAGGCAGAGGAGAAGGTCCCAGCCTGCAACATACCCAGCTTTCCTGGGAGTGTGGGCGGCACCCACTTACCCCATCTCCTTTCTTTCCACCCCTCCCCCCAGACGAATTGGGCTGTCCCCCAACTCATGTTCACTTCCAGCTTCCGCCACTTTCCCAGTAACTCACTCCGTATGTTAATTTCTCTGTCTTCCACTCCAGCGGGCAAACCTCAGGGTTAACCCCCTACTCCTTTGCAAATCCGGGACTGAACTTTCCCCCCTCCCTTCCCTTTCCTTGTCTGAGAGAAGGAGCTCTTAACCTTTTCTGTGCCACGGACCCCCCAGTGTCTTGCTTAACCGCAATAGGGAATTACTGCAGGCTCTCATTAAAATGCAGATTCTGATTCAGTGGGTCTGGGTGGGGCCCGAGATCTGCACTTCTAACAAGCTCCCGGGTGGTGCTGCAGGTCCGTGGACCACATTTTGAGTAGCCACGTCTCAGAGGCTTTCACGCTTGTGGAGGGGGGATGGAAAGGGGCTGCACTGGATAAACAGAATCCAGCAGAGGCAGAGCATCACAGGTGCGCATCCGGCTCGGCCCCAGCCCCGCCGCAATTCATCAGCTCCCAACAAATGCTTCTTTATAATCGGGAAATAGAAACCCGCTCTGGCCCAAGCCGCGAACGCTGAATGCGCTCCTCCCACCTTTCCGGGCCGCTGCGCAAGGGGCGGAATCCAGGCGAGGCGGCTTCATAAACCAGAAAAAAAAGAGACGAAACAATTAAACCTAGCGAGCCAGGATTGCTCCAAGGAACAGGCTTTCAAAGGCAGCGGAGTCTGGAAATTTTCCAGGCTCTGGGATCAGCCAAAGGGCGCGGGCCTCCTTCCCTCAGCGTGACAGGTGTGCCGGAGGCAGGCTCTGGAATCCGGGCTTGCCTATTGCCCAGCGCCCCGCGTGAGTGAAAATGGACCCGCGGTTGGTAGGGTAACCCCCCCCCCCGCCATCCCCATGTGATAGGAAAACACGGAGAAAAGCCATATTCCTTTTAGTCCAGCCGTGGAGCTGTGCCCACTCCCTGTTTCTTCAGAGCCAAGATGCAGAATCACACCTTCCAGAGATGTTCTGGAAGCTGCCATTTCCAACCATCTTCCTTCCTTCCGTCCGTCACTCCTCCCTCCCTTCCTTCCCCTCTCTCACTTTGAGGTCCTTACCTTTCACCTAAATAGTTATTCTGCTCATTCAATCCAGAGCTGGATACTGGACAGATATTTCTAAAATCAAACAAACAGATGCCATGAGCTCCCAATTTCCAACCTAATACAGACAGTAATCGCAGATTTAATTGGTAAAAAAAAATTTTTTTTAAGAAAGACGAAAATTGTAAAGCAGTGTCCCCAAGGTGTGGCCCCAGGACCAGAAGCATCAGCATGGCCTGGGAATTTGTTAGAAACGCAGGTTCTCTGACCCTCACCGCAGATGTGCCAAATCAGCCGCTCTGGGAGTGCGGCCTGGCCATCTCGGTTTTAATAAGTCCTCCAGGCTGAAGTTGGAGAAGCACTCCTCTAAAGAAAGAAATACAGAGCCCAGACTCAAGGCCTATGTAATGGACAGGGCAGAGACCTGGAGAGCAGAGGGGAATTAACATGCTGTCTCCTGGGATGCGGGGAAGGGGGACACAGGTCTAGAAGATGCCGCATGCAGACCAGCCCTGGGAGCTGCTAGTGGGCAGAAGCTGCAGTAAGGCCGCCGCTTCACGGGAGCGGTTCCTGGCGTTCCAGTTTGTCACCCACCCTCCCACACTTACTGCCAGGAAACACGATTGTCTACTTTGTGCTAATAAGCTGCCTTGGTTCTTCTAACACCCCGAACATGATAAGAGATTGGAGGGATGAAATATCTGGAGTAGTTAAGTAATCAAGGCAGGAGTAATTAGGTAGACTAAACCCCAACAGAAATAATCCATCTTTTGGAAAGAAATGACATTTTGAAAAATTTAGAAATCTTCATCAAGCTATTATGCTGCTGAAATATATAAGCCCTTTGCATTATGTTTTCTTTCTCGGCAACAAGCAACACATGTGAGAGTAATTAAGGGATTTCACTCTGTCCTGAGTACTTCATCTCAGTGATGGTGGCGCTGGGCACTGGAGACTAATATAAATAACTCATCAATTATCTTTCCTAAATAAATTGTCCATTGGTTTAAAGAGAGTAAGATTTTGTATCCAGGTATTGCAAAGAGTTTTGCTAAATGTTACAGGCTTTTAGGAAGTGTGTACTATTATGAGCAGGGGAAGCAAAACGGGTCCCATTCCAGAAGTTTCCACGAACTGCGAGGGCTCCTTTTCTTCTCTCGTCGTTCTTCTCGCTTCATCACTTGATGTTTGTGATTAACCTGCTTGGTGAAATATGGGAGCTCTTGCCCTGGAATGCAGGAGAAGATTTTAGCAGATTATATCCTCTTGTGAAAAATGGCCTTTGTCACGAGTGACTGGGAGAGGACTCCATGGTGTGTGCAGATGTACAGATTAGCAAGGGGCACCGTGGTGCCACAAAAGACAGAGAGTGCTGGGCTTGGCACTGGGAGTCTATCCATGTGCTCTTGAACTAAGCGCATAAGAAACGGGAGCCTCGGTTTCCTCATCTGTACGGGAAGCGGGGGAGGGAGGGTCAACTCAAAGTCCTTTGGGTGCCTTTCACTCTTGATTCTCCCAGGATAAATTTTAGGCATTCAGAATCTCTCCAAAATGGCCCCAAAGGAAAAAAATCACAAGAAGGCAGTCTCTCGCTTCTAACGGGAGGCCGGGTGTAGCTCTGTCGGGAGCAGGCTTTTCTGTGTCTGCCGCGGCACACCCTCCCACCCCTTTTAGAAGTTTCTCTGTGCGTTTTCTTGGCTCAGCTCTCGTTCTTGCCACAAGTTTGAAATCGCTGCACGAAGATCCACCTGGCTCTAGGAAGCTGCCGTGCCGCGGAGCACATCTACTCCCAGGCATCGCTTGGAGCAACTGAAGCATGGCTTCCCCTAACATCCGCCACAAGAACAAGCAAGGGGGCTGTGGACCTGGATTCGCCACTTTGGGATGCCACCTCCGATCCCCGCCCCCACCCCTCCTCACAGCTCTGGGAGTCACCCGAGGGAGGTCAGAGATTCTCCTCCCGAGGTGCCTCTTCGTGGCTGGGCTCCCCCTGGTGACAGGGGGCATAGGTATCTTGCGGAATCCTACACCAGCCGTCCACAGGTCTGGTAATTTTCACAAGAGACCTAGTGGTCTCAACCCAGTTTTCAGCAAGATTTAACAGCACGAGACTGTTGTGAGGCCTCAAGCTACCTGCCTTTTAACTCCTTTGCTGCTGTCTCTTCGAGCCACTGCCTTGGCTGGCAAAATCATTCCACCCATGAATAAGGTCGTTCCTTCCTTCCTTCCTTCCTTCGTTCAGCAAACATCTACGAAACAGAGACCATGTACAGGCATTGTACTAGCTTCTGGGGATGATGGATGAATAAGACCGTCCTTGAGGAATGGGGAGCCTAGTGGGGAGAGATGAGCATTATAAACACAGGTTCATGCTAGAAGCATGACAGATGCTACAAAAGAGGTAGAGAAAGGAGTCCTGGTGGCAAATTTGTAGTTTCAAGGACCAAATCCCAGCCCCAAGGTTGGCTTTCCTTGGACCGCAGAGAGTTAAAAAGAAATGGAGCCAACATTTAGTTACTGAATGATTTCACAAAATAATTCATGACTTTGGGCTCTTCTTGAATCATTTGAAGATCAGGCAGTTGGGGGCCTGTGTTTGGAGGCAACAAGAGCACAAGTGATGCTGAGTAGTGGCTGCTCCCTTTTAATGAGGTTTGCACTTGTCCAGCTGGTCACCATGACCAGAACGCCCACAACGGGCATATGTGCCCTTTCTCAGCCCATCTCCCTCTGGCAGCTGTCAGCATTTGAGTGGAGGGGCAGAGGTGGATGCATTCCTTCACTGGGTAGGGTGGTATCTATGTGTCACTGTCGAGGAGCGTGACAGACACGCCCACGAGCTCCTCGGTGACCTGGCCTCTTTTTCGCTGGCTGTGTTTCTAGTAGCCACTTCCGGGCACCCGAATCGTCTGTCTCCTATGACCACTGGCACTTCTGGGAATGGGCCCTGCTGTTTTGTATCCTGGGAGATGTGCTGTCCACTTCGCTAGCCTCCAGTCACGTGTGCATATTTAAATTTAAGTTATAGTAAACCAAAATGAAATAAAATTAAAAATTCCCGTCCTCAGCGGCACTAGCCGCATTTCACGTGCTCATTAGTGAGTGGCTACCGTTTTGGATGGAGCAGATACAAACATTTTCGTCATTGAAGAAAGTTCTAATGGACAGCGTGGCTCTGGGGTTTTAGTTCAACTGACACGCTCTCTCCTTTTGAAGAAATCTAACACCTTGTCTGCAAGCGGCCACCCTTCTTTGAAGAGACCATCTGTGCGTCCTCTCTTCTTGGAAGTCTCCCCAGGCATCTCCTTCTAGGTGGACTTGTCCAAAGCCACCTCTCTGTCTCCGATATTTCCCCCTTCCACACCCATCACGGCACAAAGAACACCTAATTCTGACACCTGCGAGCTTCTTGTGGGTGGAGGCTGTTATTCATGGCTTGTTTGAACTGGAACTTAGCCCAGAGGTAGCTCCCTGGGCACATGGTAGATGCTCTATAAATGTTTGGGGAGTGACTGAGTGGGCGTCTGGTATTCCAGGCAGTAGGAAGGGCGTGGTACTGTGGCTGGGACCTACGGCAGAAGCAAGAGCCAGGGGACAGATGGAGTGGTGGCACAAGGTCATTGCTGATCAGTCCAGTGGTCAAGAGCTTGGGGGCAGACTTTCTGGGGCTCAGACTCGGCCACCCTCCAAGGAGCACCTGATGTCCCAGACCTGTCAGCGAGGCAGGGATGCACGAGAACTCTTTCCACAGGCTCAGCCTCAGGTGGAACGCACATTCACGGCAACTTCCAAGTCGAGCGAGCTGTTACTGCAAACCTCTAAGAAGTCAGTGTCTCGCAACATTGAGCAATGACTGGTCAGCCTTGTGGGGATGGACTCAGAGTCCTTATTTATCAACTCGTCTTTTTTTTTCCCCTGCCCTTCTCTGTTTCCTAGTCTGTCTCAGGGGCTCCTTCCTGCCAACCCATTGACCCTCGCTCCCCACCAAACACAGGCAATTCATATCACCACTGTTTACACCTCAGGGTAGCAGAGCTTTTCAGGCCAAAGAATTATGACAAATAGCACAGAGCAGAAACAGCTATTAAAAATAGGGATTCAGGGGCTTCCCTGGTGGCGCAGTGGGTGACAGTCCGCCTGCCGATGCAGGGGACGCGGGTTCGTGCCCCTGTCCGGGAGGATCCCACATGCCACGGAGCGGCTGGGCTCGTGAGCCATGGCCGCTGAGCCTGCGCGTCCGGAGTCTGTGCTCCGCGGCGGGAGAGGCCACAACAGTGAGAGGCCTGTGTACCGCAAAAAAAAAAAAAAAAAAAAAAAAGGAATTCACAGTTAAAAATGATGCGGAATGGTAGGATGGGCCACTGTGACTCTGTTTCATGTGGGCAGCGATCAAGTTATTTTCTTCATGGGAAGGGATTCCAGTGTTGGGTCCTAGACCTCGTGTCAGTGAAGGTGAGGGTGATGGTAGCTGTGGTGTCGATGCCTAAAGCTTGAAAGATGTATGTGTGTGTGTGTGTGTCTGTGTGATTGGGCATCCTTTGGGGCTTTTCGTCTTGAAACTGCAATTTTCTCAAATTTGACCAGAGGTACAAAGTAACAGGCATTCCTATTAAAATGCAATGTATGTTGTCTTCAGTTGGGCTCCCTGGAAATGGAGTTTGAGCTAGAGATACGTGGGCAGAAGGTTTTTAAAAAAAGCCAAACGGCTTTATTGAACCATGATTTACATACTGCAAAATTCACCTGTTTGAAGCATACCTTTCAAAGATTTTTTAGTAAATTGACCCAGTTGTGCAACCGTCACCACAATCCAACTTTAAAACATTGTCCATTTCCACCCCCAGCCCCAGGCAATCGTTAATCTACTTTCTGTCTCTATAAATTTGCCTTTTCTGGATATTTCATGTGAATAGAATTACACAGTATGTGGTATTCATGTCTGGCTTCTTTTATTAGGCATAATGTTTTCAAGCTTCATTCACGTTTTAAAATGTATCCATGCTCTGTTCCTTTTTATAGCCGAATAATATTCCATTGTATGGGTAGACCACATTTTATTTATCTGTTCATCTGTTGATGGACATCTGTGTTGTTTCCACTTTTTGGCTATTATGAGTAATGCTGCTATGAACACTTGTGCACAAGTCTTTGTGTGGACAGACATAAGTTTTCATTTTTTCTTGGGTATTTACCTAGGAGTGGAATTGCTGGATCGTGTGGTATATTTATGGTTAACTTTTTAAGGAACCGCCAAATTGTTTTTGACGTGGCTGCTGCATGTGCATTTCCACCAGCAGAGTGTGAGAGCCCCAGTTGCTCCACATCCTCACTGACACTTGCTACTGTCTTTTTGATTCTAGCCATCCTAGTGGTGTGAAGTGATATCTCATCGTGGGTTTGATTTGCATTTCCCTAATGACTAATGATGTTGAGCATCTTTTCATATGTGTATTAGCCATTTGTACAATATATCGTCTTTGATGAAACAGCTATTCAAATGTCTTTACTCATTTAAAAAAATTGGGTTCTTTTTTTCCTCATGATTGAGTTTTAAGAGTTTAAAGAAACATTTTTTTTTGGATGCAAGACCTTTATCAGTTATATGATTTGCAAATATTTTTTCCCAGTCTGTGGCATGTCTTTTCATTTTCTTAATGGTGTCTTTTGAAGTACAAAAGTTATAAAATTTGATGTAGTCCAATTTATAATTTTTTAAATTTTATGGATTATGCTTTTGGTGAAGACTAATCCAAGTCCACAAAGATTTTGTCGTATGTTTTCTTCTAGAAGTTTTATAGTTTTAGCTCTAACATTTAGATCTATCATCCATTTTGAGTTAATTTTTGTATATGATGAGAGATAAGGGTTTAAACTCTTCTTTTTCCATAAGTCCCCAGTAGTCCCAGCATCATTTATTGAAAGGATTATCCTTTCCCATTGAATAGTCTTGGCACCTGTGTTGAAAATTAATTGACCATAAATGTAAGGGTTTCTTTCCGGACTGTCAATTCTGCTCCGTTGGTTTATATGTCTATCCTTACACCAGTAACACACTATCTTGATTACTATAGCTTTGTAGTATATTTTAAATCAGGAAGTATAAGTCCTCCAATTTTATTCTTCTTTTCAAAATTGTTTCGGCTCTTCTGGTTCCTTTACAGCTTCATATACATACTAGGATCAGCTCAGTTGCTGCGTGCAGGTTTATTGGGAGTGGCTCTAGAGAGGCACCTGCAAGGGAGTGAGGGATGCAGGATGGGGAAGCTGACGCATAAAGCAGTTGCAACTGAGGCCTCAGCAGATACGGGGGCATTGGAGCTGAGGTGGCCCTTCAGAATTGTTCCAAATTGAGGTGAGGGGGCCAGGCCTTTGTACCCCTGTATCAGCCAGGGATGGCTGAGGGCTGTCTCCTGGGAGGGGAGCATAAACTTGGGTGGGGCAGTTTCTTGTGACTGAGGGCAATGCCCAGTGAAGGACCCAGCTGTGAGTGGTCAACAGCTGATATTTTCAGCCACTGGGGGATAGGTGTGTTGGCCCTGACACGGACTGTCTCATGTTCTCAGTGTCCCCTAAGTCTGCCCCTGTGCTGTTCTGATTTACTTGCCTCTTAGGTAAGCTTGTCCCATTTGGGAAGACCTTCTCCAGGATTCTGAATGGTCTTATTTCCCGGGAAACTTACAAAAGAAGAGTTCATCGATCTTGTGGCCATAACTGATGTTCACCACCCCCCACCTCTAGCATCCGTTCAAGGATCCCCTCACGCCTGGGTAGCACCTCTGCTAATTCTAGGCAGCTTTCCTGGTGGGGTGAGTTAGACTCTCATTGCATACGGGTCTGGGCCTCTGGTTACCATGCTCTCCTCAGACTATGGTTGCCATATTTGCCTATTTACCATTAATATTGGATGTGGGAGCACCAAGATGAGATTGTAGCCAATAGGACTGAAGTGCTACATGGATCAACCCTAAGATTCTAGGACATGATGATGCTGGTCTTTCTGCACACCTTGGGTCCTCCACGGTGAGCACACTGCCCCAGCTGGCATGCCAGACTTGGCTGACCTCTTCCACCAACTTCTGTTCTCACTGGTGAGAGAGATTTGAGACAGGAGGTTCCAAGGCACGGGGAGCTGCAGCCAGCCATCTCCAATAGAAACTCATAAGGAGCCCACACAGAGTCCAGAACCATCTCCAACAGACCCAGAAAGTCAGCCCTTCTGTGGTCACTCAAGATGAAATCAAATCAGAAAACAACCGTAACCCAAACCGTACTTTTTTTTTTTTTCATTTTCAAATCGATCACCTGGGCTTTACTTAATGGGTTGTATAATACACGTAAAGTTCTGTCCTAGGCCTTAGCTGAAAAAGAAAGAACCCCAAGACATACTCTCTACTCTCGACGGTTGTAGCTTAGGAGAGGGGTTGGCAAACTGTGGCCCACAAGACAAATCTGGCCAACGGTAGCGACGGAGGTCAATGTGGCCCAAGAAGCTGAAAATATTTACAGTCTGGTCCCCTACAGAGAAAGTTTACCAACTTCTGGTTTAGGAGGCTAGGTGTGCAACTAGTCTGACGCCGGCTACTGTAAAAACAAACCCAAGATCTCAGTGGCTTAACACTTCCAGCCATAAAGGGTCACTTCCTGTTCATGTCACAGTCGAATGCAGGTGGGGGCATTGAGGGAACCCATCGTAGTAGAGGCCACTAGGTCTCTTCTCAGTTCCCCTTCATCAGGCTGGTACCCCCTTCCAGCAGCTGTTGTAAAAGTCGGATACTGATTGCTCCCAGTCACACCATTATCCAGCTGTTTGCCCTGAGTCCGCAGGCAGCCACTCCACCCAGAAATGCCGGAGAGGACAGGCAGCCCCGGGAGGTAGCCCATAGCCAGTGACTGACTGACCCACAGTACAGATGCCTGGCTCCGTGGCCTCAAGTGGACACAACTCCATGAAGCCATTCAGCTTCCAGAGCTCCCTGGGGGATCAGAGGCTCAACTTCATCTCAAACTACCTGTTTGCTGAGATTCTTCCCTTGACTTATCCTGCTTCTGTCTCTGTAGGTTTCACCTGGGAGCGTTCTATCATTCAATCCCTTGCATAGGAATCCCCATTACAAGCTCCGCCTTTGGGGAGCCTGACCCAGCTTCTAACATGCTGTAGCACTGCCACCTTCAAAATGTGCTTTCAAGGTCGCTCTGGCATCACCCAGCAAGCAGACGGGAGCAAGGGAGAGAGAAGCCACCCTCAGTCTCCAGTACCTCATCCCTTTGCCCACATTTGATTGGTGAAAGCTAGTCTCTCATCAAGATTAAAAGGGGCTTCGAAATTAGTTTAACTGCGTGCCCAGGAAGAGGAAACAGTTTTATTGAGCATCTGGGCCATCTCTGCCCCAAGGCATGTGTCTGAAGCCATTCCAGAGTGAAATCTCAGATCCGGATGATACCACGGAGAGAGCAGGTCACAAGGCAGAACATGATTACTTTCTCCATGAGTGGAACAGCCCTTGGGGCTCCTACATATTTGTGGTAATCCTTTCCCTGTCGGCCTTCCCAGCGCTTCTTCCAGGACGGCAACCATGACGGAATCATCTCCCCAGCACCTAGCCCAATGCGAGGCACACAGAAGGAAGTTGATAAATGTTTGGTGAATAAAAGCACTGTTAATCGGGGCGGTCCAGCAGAGGGGATGGAATGCGCGCTTGGCCTTGGAATGGTGGAGCAGACTTGCAGAGGGGTGGAGGGCGGGCTGGGAGCATCCTCCCAGGCAGAGAGAATAATGGCGAGAGCTGATTTTCAAACGTCGGCTCTCCGAGTACGCAGAGGCTTCCGGGAACAAATCTACTGGTCCACACGTTCTTTCCCTGGTGGGCCTCAGCCATGTCTCCAAGAACCTCCAAATAAACAGCTCACTCTGCTTTTGCCAACACAGCTGTCCCGGCTGTTAGCAACTGCAAAGATTCGGCTAGAATGAAAGTTTCTCTCTCTGCTCTGTCCCACTCCTAAGGCTGTCTCCGTGACCTCTCTCGCCAGTGCTGTGCTACACGTTCTGAGTCTGTTTTGGTCTCTCTGCCAGCTCATTAGTTTCTTGGCTCGATAATCAGCAGCGCCCCTTGGCTGGGGGCCTGCCTGGCTCTCATTAGCAGCTGTAGTCCTTGTGGAGATCACAGGGAACCCCCATAGAAGTCATATTTGTAAATATCTGCTGGAACGATAACAAGGCCATGCAGACGGGAACGGGAACACGGTAATTAAAAACATCGCCTGGTCACCAGTGCGGCTTGTCCTCAATGAATCATATTAAGACAAATCCAAAGGACACGTAGGTTTGCGTTGAGAGATAGCAAAGGGGGTTGAGTACATGCTTACTGCAAACCGGGCGCTTTGGGGTTAAATCTGGCATTATCTTCTTCAGGATCTTGTACTTAATTTTACTAAAACCTCTGCGAATGTTGTCTTATTTGTCAGAGACAACTTGCCGTACAGCTCCTGATGTCAGGTACCATGATTTGCATCTTGGAAACGGGCTCACATACGCCTAACCGTTGGCCAAATGTTTTGAATGCCATTTTTGAAATTCCTGATGGAAGAGTTCCTACTGCCCCGGAGATGTCTCTTCTTCGTATTCTTAGAAACAGAACAATAAACAAGGACACTTGGAAAAAAAGGGCGGCTTTCCCTGATTGCCAAGTGAAATACAACTTTGTTATTGAGGTCTCTCGCTCCGCCTTTGGAAAAGCTGGGATTACATGTTCTTTTCTCCAGTGTTTTTTGAAAAAGTAAGACGCTGGCTTCAAATGAATCCACAGAACTTTGAACTAAAATGAGGTTCCTTTCTAGAATACCACACTAGAGAATAACACAGCAGGCTGCCAGAAGATGGAGCGGGAGGTGGGGGGGGGAGACCAGAAGGGGCAGAGTTACTGCACGGAGGAGCTTGGGATGGACGTGCCTTCCTATTTCTCAAAACTGGGTTCCCCGGCTGGCCTCCATCCAGCCCACTAGAGGTGACTCACTCACTCTCCAGGATGCATTGTGGGACCACGTCGGGTGCGTCACAGTGAACGTACTCGTTGGAGCTCCCGAGGAAGATTCAGACTTGATGTTCCCACGTGGCCTCATCCACGTGCTGGCTTCTGAGGTAGGGGGCTCTCGATAAAGACTAAGCTGGGCCACGCTTGCCTATTTTGAACAAACACATCTGCCTGAAGGGGGTTTGGAGGGGAGGAAGAAGGAGAAGGAAGGTTCTGTAAAGTTGCATGGTCGTGCGTTATAATGTAGTAAACTCAGAGCTTGCTCGAGGGCTGTTTGATCCATGATTATCTTATTACGTGGCTTACACGTACCGGCTTGCTCTAAAGAAAGCCCAGGAGAAATCACCATCCGTGGAGCCCCCCATAAAAGAAAAAACTGGGTCAGCGAAACTCTATCTTTTGTTCGTTGAAGCAGTGGGCTGTGGGACTCCAGGACCCGGATGCGAAGTGCCAGTTGGAATCCCCGTCTGGCCTTGTTTAGCTCTCTGTGAATGTCCTGCCAGCCTTTTTGTCCTCAGGGATGCCTGTGCCCATCACCCCCCAACAATAGAGTGGCTGTGGAAGGGGCCAGGGGCCAGTGAGGCTTCAGGAAGTCTGGGAGCAGGAGAGTGCAGACCAGCACGTAGGGAAGGAGGCTGCATATCACCCGCTCTCGGTTCCAGCCTCTCTCCTCCTACCCAGTGGCAGGGTGGCAAGGTTCTTAATGATAATTTTTAAAAGTGTCAGGCCTCTGCTCATTTGCAAATCACTGTGTCTCATTTGCATACCAGATCCAGGAGGCCCCAACTCCGCATATGGAAAATGGAACACAGTATAAATAAGATAAATGGATTAGGTCAGCTGACTGCAACTGTAGCCACGGCCGACCCACGGGCACAGTGTGCATGAACTACAGTGGAGGTCTGTCAATCAGGCAATTTATTTCCATCCTGGAAGTAGAGAAGCCGGATGCGCACGCACGCACGCTCGCAGACTCGCCAATAATTCCCGCTGGGAAATAGGTCATCAGACAGTTCCTGCACGTTGCTGGCGTGGCCTGCCAGCCCTCAGTGGAGGCGAGGGGAAGCTTGGGGAGACCACCTGCCCTCCAGGAGCACCGTCCGAAAGAAGGTTTGTGTCCGCAGACCGTGGGCGGTCCATTGAAAGCCAGTCTCCTTGAAGTTGCCGACTTAGCAGAGAAGAGTTGCTGGAAGGAGGGCGCTGGGGACCTTTCAGGTCTTCTCACCTGTGCTTGTCCTCAGAGGCCTGGCCATCCTGGGGCAGTGGTCTAGGTCTGGCAAGGCCTGGGGACACAGGAAGTCTCGGCTCCCTTCTCAGCTGGAGGAAAAAAAATCACCCTGGCACCCGGCCACCTGTTCCTGCCCAGCTACCTCTCCCCTCCTCCTCAGCCTGACACATGAGTCCCCGAGGCTGACCCACACCCTTTCCGGACACGGACCATCCATCATGGCAACGCCATCCAGGATGGTAGCAGGCGGCTTGTCCTTTTGATCAGCACAACTCCGGAAGCGAGGCGCGGGCGATGGGTTGCTGCAGGGGGATTAATATGATGGGATGTGCGCACCTTTTGCAATTAGTTAATGGCTTGGCTGTGTGGGGTAGGCTTCTTTGGCCTTCTGTCTTGGGATTAATGACCTCAGATGACAGATGGAAACTTAAAATCGCTCAGGAAAAGAAAATAAGCTGGGGGGTGTGGGGGAGGAGTGGGTAAAGTGGTCCAGCTCCTCGGGAGGGGGAGGGGGGCAAAGGCAGCAGCGGGGAGGGGAAAGATGGCCTGGGGTCAGTGAGGAGGGAACGAGTTTGATCACAGAAGTGTCCCGGAGATTGCTTTGTGAGCTGGGATTTCACAGTAGTTGTAGACAGGTGCGTGTGTGTGTGTGTGTGTGAGCACATGCACATTTGAGTGTGTATGTCTATGCATAGGCGATTGTAAGTGTGTGTGTTTATATATGTGTGTGTCGGTGCATGTGTATGCACGTGCGGGAGCGTTTGTATGCGTCTTTGTGTGTTCGTGTCTGCGCAGGAGCGAGTGTGGGTTGTGTAGCGTGTGGGGTGTATGTTTATGCACGGTGTGTCTGCGGTGTGTGTCTCTGTGTGGTGTGTGTATGGTGTGTGTGGATGTAGCTGGGTCCTGCACATGCCGAGGCCAGGCAGGCTTCACCCCAGTGCTGAACCCACTGCATCTCCTCTTGATGCAGGGCCCCTTGCTGTCCGCGCTGGGCCATCCATGGGCTGCCTCCTTCTCTCAGGCACCTGGGGCTCAGCCCGCTGCCCTCTCACCGTGGTGGGGCACCCTCCTTCCCTGACCCAGGCTGGGCTGCAGGATGAGTCACAACTCTCCTCTTCTTTCTTCTCTCTCCTAGAAGGAACACCCGCAGAACCTTCCGGTGTCAGGGTTTCAAAGCTGATCACCTTGTGGGGGCAGGGTGGGTAAGTACCCTGTGGCCTAAGAGAGGGGTATTCATGGTGGAGAAAAAGATTGGGGGGTGGCCCAGAAATAACACAAGTGGGCGCTTCAGAAAGGGTCAGGTTTTCTTAAGAGCCTAAGAGCAACTGGGTGCCTTTGAGGCTGGATTGCCCAGGATGCCCTCGATGGAGGGCTTTAACCTGTGGCCTCTCCTGTGTTGGCGCTGAGGGTGCCGGTAGCCTGGAGCACATCATCGTTGCGCTGGGGTGAAGGTGCTGGAAGGACCTCTCTTGGCTACGTAGAATCGGAGTTCAGGGATAACGGGGTCTCCTGTGACTCCCTGGCTCTGGTCCTCCCGAGAGGGCTGGTGGGCACTGCTGCTCTGTGACAGCAGCACAGGCAGGATGGCTGCACTTGGAGGCCTTCTGGCTGGAAAGGGGCTCTGGGGGAGGAAATAGAATTCTCCTGCTACCTTTCTAGGTTCTTGGCTAAGACCCCCTGTAATAGAAGACAGATGAACAGGAGAAAAACAAACGGAAGTTTAATAACGTGTATACTGTCTGTATACATGGGAGAGCCCCAGGAAAAATGAGTAGCTCCCCGAAATGGCTCAAAGCGCCACCTTAAATCCCATCTCCAGCTAAAGACAAAGGAAGATGCTGGGGGTGGGGGGTGGGGCCATTTATGGGAGGTTGTCCGGAAATGCACGGGAAACAAAGGTAAGGTTTTTATGCAGATTTAAGTCCATGCCTGCTTCATTCATAAGAGTTTCTAGAGATTTCTAGTCATCTTCCTCTTCCTGGTACAGAGAGGGAGACACCCTGGCAAATGGAAATTTCCCTTATACACGGAAATGTCTCTTACAAAACTTACTCTGTTTTCAGAGCTTCTCCATTGACTGCTGTTTCTTAAAAGTAATCAGCCTAAAATCATCCTTATGCCTAAGAGGCATATTTGGGGGTGGCAAATTTGACTTCCCTTCAGGGCCAATTGTAAACATTTGCATCTGAGATTCACTATAACAGAAACCAGAGCGGTCCCACCTCGGCTTCATGATGGTGATGATGGTGGTGGGGATTCTCCAAGCTGGGACCCCCGCCATTGGGCTGAAGGTGTGTGTCTGACACTGGAGAGCCACACCCTAGATGCCCTGCGTCCTGCTTAGCAGGGCTCATCAGCCTCCCTCTCCTTACACCCCGGAACTATGAGATGACTGACCTCCTTTTGGACTAAGTTTCCCCTTTTGTGGTGACAATTTTAGGAATTTCTCCTAAGTTCCATTTCAGTCAGGAATCTTAAAGTTCATGAGGGTGTTGGGGAGGAAAACATTTTCCTCTACCCTTGTGGGTTCTCTGGCTGGTCTAATAATCAAATAAACACAAGACAGATTGACAGGAGAAAAACAAATTTCATTTTGTACCTAAGGGATTCCCATAAAAATATAAGACCCAAGGGCAAGTGGGGCAGTTGAGACTTATATGACATCATGAGCCAAGAAATGGGATAGGGGCCTAGGGTTTCCAAGGACAGGAGGGTCAGTCACAGGATGATAAGAAGAGCAGATAGTTGGTACTTAGATGTTTGCCCTGCCATGCAGATGCGTCATTCAGATAAAACTTATCTTTGGTAATAGCTCTGTCTCTGAGCCAGGCTCCCCTGTCTAAATTCTCTTAGATAGTTAAAAGAGGGAAGTAAAAAGCTCTTCCTCGGTATTTTAGGTCTTGACTATCTTCAGCTCAAAAGAGTCCACATGCCAAAGTGGCGTATTTTGGGAAGGCTCATCCTAAACTGCTTCAAGGGAAAAACCCAGTTCAAATTAGCAACTGCAAACCGGGCAATTCTTGTTTTATATAATTGCAATAACTTGGAGTTCAGGCATGGCTGGATCCAGGAGCACACCCCATATTGTCAGCTCTCTCTCTCTCTCTCTCTCTCTTTCTCTCTTCCATTGTTCTTGACTCTGCACTATCCTTATTCTTTGCTGATACATAACAGCTCTCTCCACTCAGCACAAGAAGTTGCTGCCTTCAAAGCCTTCCAGTGTTGCCACCTCATGAAAACAGAGTTTCTCTTTACCATGCAGTTGTATGTTGGTAAACGTTTAACCATTGACTCTCCAAATAAAAAAGCTCCATTGTGTAGCATTTGCTGATTTCTCCAGAGTACACATGTTCCCACCACGGTCCATTTCAAGGTACTCAAGAGCTGCACATCTGTGACTCTCAAAAGCTGGTGGAAGGAGGGCTCCAGCACACTGCTGCTTTGGTGTCTGCACACCCGTTCCAGGAAATCAGTCTGATTGCCTGTGCTTGGCACTCAGGCCCAGCCCCAGACTGAGCCTTGTGTCCAGGGGAATGGGCTGTGCTGATTGCTAGGTCAGGACGAAGTCTCTTGTTGCCTGGTGGCTGGGGTTGGGGAGGGGGCGTAAGATGATGGGACCAAGAGCCAGACGAAAACCACATGGAATGGGAGTGGGAACCCCCAGAAGGGGCCTAAACAACATGTGTTCCCGGGAGGCCTTTTCCGTGGCTGACACTCCCTGGGGCGTCTCAGATATTACTCCAGCAGCTGCTTAGTGAAGATGGAAGAGAGGACATGCTGTTAGAGTGACATCCTCAAAGCAGAAATCTGAGGAAAGGGATAAGTCAGACGAGGAGCCAGATGAGAACAAGAAGGGGAAGAGGAAGCAGCTCTTGGGTGGGTCTCAGCCCATCAGGGGACGGAGGAGGGAACACGGTTGGCCCAGTTTGGCAGGGACCCAGCAGTATTCTGTGTTCATTTCCCCTAAAACAGAGATGTCAGGCGAAGCTGCAGACTGGCAGGGCTGCCTGCAGAGAGGCAATGTTGCGTGGCCAGGAGTTGTGACCTCCTGGCCTGAGCACAGGACGTCGCAGGGCCCCAAGGAGTGGTTGACTCATCTTCCCCTAGGAAACAGACCAGGCATCCAGGTGTAGCTAATCGGAGTGGGATTGTCCACGAACGTGTGCGTGTGCGTGTGCGTGTGCGTGTGTGTGTGTGGGCGCCCTGGGGGGGGGCAAGAACAAGGTGAGCTAAGGCCAGGCCAGCCCATCTGGCAGGGTCTGTGGCCCTGGGGCCGTCAGGTGAGGGGAGCTGTGGAGGCTGCCCCGCATGGCTCTGAGCTGCCCATGGTTCTGCTGGCTGTGGATCTGTCCTGGGGTGTAGGGGACACAGTTAAATGCTAAGCACAGAAGAAGGGAAGCTGCTCTCGAGACATCTCTTGTTATAAAGCAGTGGATCTCAAAGGATGGTCCTCAGACTGGCAGCATTGATATCACCTGGGAACTTGTTAGAAATGCAAGGGGCCACACATCAGACCTCAGAATCAGACACTTGGGGGGGTTGGGCCCAGTAATCTGTGTTTAACAAGTCCTCCAGGGGATTTGCAGGCCTGCTGCGGTGTGAGAACCACCGTGGTATAGGAAGAGCAGATGCCCAGAAGTGTGTCAAGAGCAAACATCATGGTGTAGGTGTGCGCTGTGTGTCCTCTGTTTGCCTTCCAAGATCAATTTCAACTATTTCCCACCATGTTCTGTGTCCTGGAGACCCAGCTGTGTGGATTGATTCTTTGGGCTCCTTGCCAGCTGGCTTTTAGTTGGGTTTGGCCAGTTGCGAGCAACAGATTGGAGGTGGGAGGAGAGAGAGGTCGGGGTGTTTCTCCTTTGCCTCCCCTCTGCTCACCTCTCTGCTACAAGGAAGGCCATGTCCCTCCATCATTGCAGCTCCTGCTGGAGGCCTCCGTTTAAGGTTCTACCTCTCCCTGGGCTCCCATATGACATTATTCCCTCCCCTTGTCCTAGGAGTGCTAATGGCTTCCAGCTGATCCTAGTTTCTAGCTGCCTCAACATCCCCGCCTGGTTGCTGTCACCCGTCAGTCCCTCTGCACGTGTCCCCTACAGCAAAGTCTGTTTATCCGCTTCTGTGTTGGTGAGGGTTGCCTCCTGGCAACACCTGACTGATAGCAGGTGAGGCATAAACAGGTACCCCATGCTGATGCTGTCCCCACCTGACCTTCTGGAGACGACAATTTATTTCTCTGGTGCCCATAGGAGAAGAGAAAGAACTGTGATAGGTTCAGCCACGCACTACATGCAGGGGACGTTCTTGGTGCTAGTCTATGTATAATCTAATTCAACCCTTTCCCTAGCCCACCACTGCCAGTACTCTCTATTTTCCAGTTGGACAACAGTGAAACAAAGGTTCAAAGTCTGACAACTGGTAGATGCAGAAACAGGATTTGAATTCCTGCCTGTCTGTTTCCTAAGTCTGTGTGTTTCCCACAGCCTAGGTTGCCTTCCCATAAATTACAACAAATGTCTGGAATCTTCTCATGGCAAGATGATACTCTCAAGATAGATACAGACCCCAAAAAGAGCAGGGATATTTTGAAATGCTACAAGGAAGATGCTTCTTCTGAATGCTGGCCACGTGGTTTTTGTTGACATCAGCAGGCTAAGGGAAGACTTGGTGGGGAGGTGGCGGGGGCACAACCGTTGAGGTCTCTGGGACCCAGTCACTTCATCTAGATTGTCTAGAGTAATTATTAAGGGAATCCAACGAGGTGGAGATTATTACCTATTTCACAGATGAGAATATGAGGCTCAGAAAGGTTAGGTCATTTGATAGCAACCCTCCCCACTAGAATGGAGCTCCAGGATCAGGATTTTTGTCTATTTTTTTCCTACAGCTGTATCCCCAGGGCTAGAAGAATGCCTGGCTCATAGTAGGTGCTCAATAAATAGTTACTGGATGTGCCAAAGAAGGTATGTTATAGAGGCAGTAAATTGTAAATCTGGGATCAGAATCCAGGACTTAGAAGTCAAGTTTTCCACGTTATTACCATCCTGCTTTGCCCCAAATTAATACCTAGAAATGTACACTTATTGAGCACCGACTGTATGTTTGGCTCTGTCGTTGGTGCATTTGCAAGCACACCCGTGATAAGTGTTCTTTATGTTCTTTTGTAACTTAAATTTTTTTTTCTGAAACATTTCAGGGTTTGATTTCTTTTCCCAATTGATTTTAGTGTGGTTATGCCCACTGTTGGGCGGTGTTTTTACTTCTGTGCTCCACATAAAGGGCCTGGGTCAAGTCACCTGGATGAATGACCTTCCTTCATTATGTGTTACCTCTTCGCTCCTAGAGAAGTCACCATTTCTCTTCAAAGTGATGCCACGTCACTGGCACAACTATACCTAGTAAAGTGGGTAAAGGCACAAAAAGTGGTGCCAAATGGCCCTCCAAACCCCAGTCTGTGACCACGGGCGTCAGACCTCATGGGGCTCCCGGCTACACCTTGTGCCATAGTGGTGGCCACAGCCCTGACCTACTGCTTCAGGTACAGCTCAGTGATACCCAGCTCATCTTCCTTAAACGTCCACAGGGGCAAAGGCCATGTCTGTATAGCAGTGTTTGACATACAGTAGGTGCTCAATAAATGCACATTGAAAAATGACTTAATGATATAGTTGAATGATCACAGCAACATGCTGCATTATGATCGCCCCCACTTTACAGATGAGGCAACTGAGGCTCAGTGCAGTGAACCCAAGGATTTCTGACCTCCTGGTCACCCTCTTCGACCACCAGCATAGAATCTCTTCACGTTTTGAGCGTTTCAGTTTAGGATTTGAACCAAGGATCCCAGCAACCGTCTTCTCCCACGATCTGGTGTTGGAACTTCAAATGTAGCTAGCCAGGAACTTTTGCTACAAGAGACTCTAAGCTGGTGGAAAAAAACATAATTTGGCAACTCACGTCTAGAAATATGTTCTCCTACCCCTCCAACTCCAGCCGAACTCAGGGGGCAGAACTGGCCGTGGGAAGTTGCCACCTTCACTTTGATGACGTCGCTGGGACATGCCACAGGTTGGGCCAACTCCTGCATGGCAGCTCTAGTCATGAAAGGTGAAGCCTGCTTCTTGGGTTCAGATGTGGAAGGCTGGGTCTTGGCTTCTTCTCAGCCCGCCTGGACAGAAGCCTAGCGAGCTGGAAAGACTGGGGCTGAGAGCTGAGTAGAGAGCTAAATTCTTGTCTCTGTCACAAAAGTATGTGTCTCCGTCATATCTCGGGTCATTTGAGGAGGAAAGAAACTTAAAACCACCAAACCGTTCTACTGAGGGTGTTAAGAAGGCTCAATAAATTAAAGTCAGAATCTACAAATTGAGTGGATTAGGGTATAATTCCTCACATTCTATTATAGAAGGCCTAACCTCAGGGTCCCTTTAAATGACAAAGTTCCGCCTCACTGGAATTAAAAATATAATTTCTCATTCATTCATTCAACATTTATTGAACTCTTATACGACAGACACTGGGCTAGGTGCCTGGGATTAAGAAATGGGATAAAATGTAATTTATGCAACTCAGAAAACATCTGATGGTTAACTGCAGGTGTTAACTTGAATGGGCTGTGGGAGGCCCAGAAATGTGGTCAACCATTATTCTGGGTGTTTCTTTGAGGGTGTTTCTGGATGACATTACCATTAAAATCAATAAACTTTGGCTGTCCTCCCTAACGTGGGTGGACCTCACCCAAACAGTTGAAGGCCTGACTAGAACAAAAAAATTGGCCTCCTTGAGCAGGAGGGAATTCGATAGCAGATGACCTTGGACTTCATCTGCAACATTGCCTCCTCCTGCCTGATGGCCTTCAAACTGGAACATCGGCTTTTGCTGGGTCTCCAGACTGCTGGCCCACCTTGCATATTCGACATGCCCTGGAGAACATTGACTAATAGAATATCCCACTATTATGTTTCTGCTTGTCCTTCTGTCTATCCCTTATTGGAAATTATTTCAAGTGGCTACTGTTAACATACACGCTATACCAAGATGCAATAAAATGGATCAGGAACAAGAGTGAGGTGGGCACCTGGGGGAATTGCTCTCCTAGCATCCTCTTATGAGAACTACAGTCCCCCCAGTTCAAGGCAATACCTACTGCCATTTTGTACAAGATGACCCAATCCCTGCCATAACTCATTGGCCTGAGGTTAGGCACCTGCTCTGATTGGGCCAGTCAGGGCTGTTTCTAGGGAAACAGCTCTGATTGGTTAAAAGTAGGAGCAAGCATCAGGGCAGCCAATGGGGTTTCAAGAGGTAAAGTTCAGGAGCCACCTGTGACATGTTTCCACCCTGTGGAGAAAGCTGGGCTGTAGTGAGAGAGGACAAGGAAGAGGAAGTGAGAGAGAAACTGAGATGGCAGGTGGGGGAATGGAGCGGCCCCACACTCCAGCTGTTACTGGGCCCAACCACATTCTTCTTGCATGGGACACCCCAGTATTCTTATCATAAATCTCCCTTTTTTTGTTAACATAGTTCAAGTTGGTTTCTGTCACTTTCAACCAAATCATTTTTTAGACTGAAGGGAAAACAGAAACGAAAGTAAAAAATGAAGCTAGGGTTAAGGTTAGTGGATAAACTCGAGGCTCTGTGGTCCCACAGATGTGATAGAACTGGGCCACACGGTTAGCCCTAAGCTTTCTAGAGGCTGGCCCAAAGAGGGAGATGCGGGCTTCCCTGGTGGCGCAGTGGTTGAGAGTCCGCCTGCCGATGCAGGGGACACGGGTTCGTGCCCCGGTCCGGGAGGATCCCACATACCGCGGAGCGGCTGGGCCCGTGAGCCATGGCCGCTGAGCCTGCGCGTCCGGAGCCTGTGCTCCGCAACGGGAGAGGCCACAACAGTGAGACGCCCGTGTACTGCAAAAACAAAACAAAAAAAAAGAGGGAGATGTGATTTATAAGATTCAGTGTCTACACGAATCAAAAGAAATCAATGGGTCAGAAGCAACACCCATCACGATGTAATACTGAGACCAGACAGAACTTTCTTTGGGGGCCTTTTGAGAGAGGGCACGAGACAATCTGACAGCGATTCTCAAAGGTCATCTAGACCGGCAGCAGCGTGATCACCTGGGAACGTGTTAGAAATTCACATTCTCGTCTTTGTACTCTGGGGGTGAGGCCCAGCAGTCTGTTTAAATAAGCCTCCAGGTGACTCTGAAGCGCACTAATGTTTGAGAACCGCTACAGTATGACAAGCAACGTTCCCACAACGTCTCATCCCAACAGCCAGCATAGCAATGAGCTTTATAGGACGCTTGGCCAAAGCAATAATGGCAGTGGATATCTGCTGGTTTTGTCTGCCCTGCACCACTCTTTCAGTTGCAGCCCCTCCTCCACCAACTTCTGTGGTTTGGGGAAGATGGTCAGTCCCGAAGCCCCACCTGCGCTTGGGCCACAGGATGGTCACATGACCCAGGCCTGGCCAATCATAGGACAGTCTTTTCTGGTCCAAAGTGATTGAACCAGGGAGATCATATGTCCCAAGCAGGGCCAATCAGGAGCCCATCGTGAGATTTGAAAAATGGTTACTGGTGGAGTGTGAGAGAGGGTTTTTCTTCTTTCCTAATAGCAAGTTAAAAGGTGGGGGAGAGACTGAGAGAGAGAGATTGAGAGAGAGAGAGAGAAGAGATGGATTGGACAATCCTTATGATTCCAACCCTAGGATCCATGCCCTTAACTACTGTACCCTACTGTCTCTCACCGCAGAAAAGCCCTAAGACTTTCCCAACTGGACTCAGGCCAGAGATGAATCATTCTGGACCTGCAGCTTCCTGGGGAAACTGGCATTACCGTGGCTGGTACCCTCTGACTGGCTGTGGGAGCAGAGCCATATGAGTATGGGCCTCTGGGTACATTTTTGGGCTAGCTGGGATGGGGCTGGAATAGAGGGGCAGTGGCTTCTTCCAGGAGGACCCTCTCTTGACTTGGAATCTAGCCAGGGGTATATTTTGCTACAAGTTGCTCTCAAAAGGGATGCCAGGAAGTTCCGTGGTTCCAAGTTAAACAGCCTGTGAGTTCTTTGCTGAAATTTGCAGGGCCGAAATGGACATCTGCTTTAGACATTGTCCAGCCTAAAATTCTTATGGCCTGACCCCTTAACAGATAGGATAAGTGGGAGGGTCCTTCCCTTTCTTCAATTCTCAAAGGCTCTGCAACACAAAAAAGGTTAAGATACGCCACTCCGTGGTAGGCAACTCTAGGACTGCCTTTTCTCCTCTCCACTCAAAATGATCAAAACAACTTTCTGAGTAAGACCTTGGCTTTGCCTATAACACTGCCTTAGAACCCCTCCCCAGCACCCTCCACCCTCCACCCCCCTCCCACGGCAGGGAGAGAGAGCTTTGTATCAGGCTGCGTCCTCACCAGGCTCTTCAGCTTCTCCAAATGTCAAAACCCAGCACTGCTAATTGTTAAAGCATGTGGTTCCACATCCAAATGGTAACACTTAATTCCCAAACTCTGGGTGTTTGACTAGGAGTCTAATCTTGAACGCACTGTGGCTTCGTGCTTGCCAAAGGCTGGAAGAAAAAAAAGATTTATGGAGGATTTCCTGAAGGAGATGCAATCCATATAGCCCATACGCTTAGATTTATCTTTGGATTAAGCCAGAGCTAAGAAGTGAAATGGTAAAGAGGAGTGTGTAAGAGCAGATGTCCTGAGGTCAAGTTCTGGATACACCAATTACTAGCTGAGCTGCCTTGGGCAAGTGCCTTCAACATTTTGTGCTCAGCTTTCCTATCTGTAAAATGGGCTTAATGATAGTATCTACTTCTTTGTGGTGCGTTACTTTATTGGTCCTTATTCTTCAGCCCTGTGCCCTTTGCCTTGTAATTTTTCAGTGTCCTCCTGCTGCGGCAGATGGTCTGCCCGCCCCTTGATTCTGGGCCATGTGACATGTTTTGGCTGATGGGACGGGACGTTAGCAGACTTGACACAAGCAGATGCTTGGAGCTTGTGCATTGAGTCTTGCTCTCTTGTACCTCTGCCATCGCCCTAAGGATATGCAGGCTGGACAGTGAGACATGGGAAAGGGAATTGAGTTGCTCCAGCTGAGGACAGCCTAGCTCAGCTCACCCTTGCTGTCCTCCAGATGCATGAGCAAGTACAGGCAAGATCAGCAAAGCTGCCCAGCCCAGCCCAGCCCAGCCTAGATCAGCTGAATCCTGTAAATGCTATAGAAGAATAAATGTTGACTGTTGTATGTTATGAAAGTTTTGTGATTATCTGTTACGCAGCACAAGCTGACTGTTACAGTCATGGTTTTGCTGTGAAGATCAAATGAGTTTGTACATGTAAAATGCTCAGAACAGTGGCTGGGACATATGCTTAGGAAGTCTCGGGCACAGAACTTATGTAGGCCTTATGGATCTGGGATTTCTTTCCCAGGAGCTGGAGACCTGTGCCATTCTGCCTCCCATGTTTGTGCCAGCCCCCATGCCTGGAGGGAGTGCTGGGGGTTGTGAGTAGGTGGGATGGGGCAGACTTCATACCACTGTGCTCAGGATTCGAATGCTGTTCACACTGTCCTCTGGGATAGCTCCTGGCTCCTGCCTTCTCTGGCTTTGATCTCTTCAGATCAGACATCAGAGTGGGAGCCCCACGAGAGCACAGACTTTGTCTGTCTTGCTCACTGATGTATCTCCAGTGTCTGAGGCAGCTGCCGACACATAGTAGGTCTGGAAGTGTCTGACTGGTTGACTGATTACAGACTTATTTGGTCTGTTTAACCTTGATTTCATCGCTTTTCTCAATTCCAATGAACTTCCGCTTGCTCTTTCTACCTCTTCCTAAGCGTGCTCAGAGCCAGTGGGATGGTGAAGTCCAGAACCCCACTGGTGACTAATTAAGACCTGGGAAGTGGAGCGACCCCCATCGGCTATCCCCTCTCCCCAGGAGCCGCAAACAGGGCAGCTGTACTGGAGTGTAAGTGGAGTTGAAAGTTGTCCAATGGTGCAAAATGGAGGCATATGAGAGAGAGACTCTTTCTGAAATAGCCACCCATCAATGATTCCTAACATTTTACCCAGAGCTTCTATTCATGTTAAGCCATGCCCTTTTCCCGCCATTAACTTAAAATTCAAACACTCTTATGAGGCAGGCAATTTTGATGACTTAACTCTTTAGTACGAATGCATTTCTAGAAGTATTCTTTCTCAGAAGATTATATAATTATACTTAGATAATTCATTCAGGAAGCATTTTTGAGCACCTGCCGCCTTGCTGGGTACAAAAGATACGCTGCCCTCAAGGAGCTCTGGGCTAGTGAGGGAGGAGTCTCATGTCTCTAGCTTTACACGGGATGGGTAGGGGTGGGTGGAGTGACAAGCACTTTAAAAGAAACAATGACGATAATAACGGCTATGTGCAGAAGTGGCCACAGATTCTTCCTCTCCTTAGATGTATGTCCTTGAAATGTGTATTCACATATCAGGAGGGGAAGCTTTTCTCCACCCCTTGAATCTGAGCTGTCCTTGCGTCTCACTCTGGCCACTGGGGAACATTAGCAAATATGCCACAAGCAGACAGTTGAATAACATTTGCACATCGAGGCTTGTCCTCTTCTACAGCCGGACTCCACCACGTCGCAAGCTCAGGAGGGTCTGCTGGAGGCTGAGAGATACCTGGCCCTGCCACCACCATTGCCAACAGCCAGCCAGCCTCTAGACGTGTAAGTGAGACCTCTAGACTAGCCAGCCCACAGCTGACCCTCCTACCACAAACGCTTGTGTGAGCCTAGCCAAGATCAGCGGAGCCCAGCCCAGCCCAGAACTGACCAGCAGAATCATTATTGTTTTAAGCCACTACATTTTGGAGTGTAAGTTAATTACACAGCAATAGGTAACTGATATAATAATAATAACAACAACAATAATAATAACTTCCACTTACTGGTTGCTTATGAAGTCCTGAACATACACACATTCATTTAATATGCATTCACTTAATAATAACAACAGCTCTATGAGGAAGGAAAGATTTTTTATCACTAGTCCAGAAATAAGGAAACAGAGGCACAGAGCAGTTAAGTCACTTACCCCAGGCCACGCAGCTAGTTAGTGGAGGAACCCACATCAGACCCACATTTCTGAGACTCCACGCTGGTGTTTATAACACAGCACGAAGCCACTTACTGCAGGATTACAGATGAAAGCCCTTTCCTCTTGAGGGCCAGGGTCACAGAGAGCAGAAAAGGTGGGGTGCCCCCTCTGCCTGCCTCATACTTTTGCCCAGGGCAGGCCCTTGCTGCCAAGAGCAGCCCCGTCCAGAGGAAAGGCAAGGCCCCCTGTCCTGTCTCCCTTCTCCCGGTGACAAATGTCCTCATCTCCCTCCTTGCTATGCATAATCAGCTCCTTTCTAGAATTTCACCTGAGCATCCAGCCGTCCCTGGCTATTTCCCAGGGCCCGGTTTGGCCCACCATCTCTCAGCTGCCAATCCTCTGTGACAAGCTCCCCAACCCAACCCCCAATGGCTGTTAGGGTGATTTGTCAATAATAAATTCTGAAGCAAATTGAAATCTTTTGCGACAGCATAAAACAAATGGGAGAAAACAGTTCTCATCCCGAAATGCTGATTGAATCAAATATTGCAATATCGATTGTATGATACATTTTCATATTTAATTCAATGAAAACCGTGGGGTTCGAATGCTTTCCATTACTCTACAGAATTTTTCAGTTTTCTGGAGAATTTATGATGGGTGTGCTACCCAAATCGGATTACTATTGAATCAAAACCCTGCCATGTTATTCAATCAAAGACCGTGATTTGAACCCCAAGAGTCGATCATTACCACTTTTCCAGAAGTGGATTTCCTTTTCCCTGCTTTACACGAGAATGCCCGGCCCTCTTGCCTGTCCTTACATTGCTCTCCCTGTCACGTCCCTGCAATTAAAATTCTACCACTGACAAAAATCTAGCAAAAGAACAACTGGGTTTTCAATATCAATCTAGGCTTTTCTGGGAATTTATGCTCTCATCTCCCTGTTTTCACCTCCCCTCCAGGCCCTGGTGTGAGCATGTGTCAACACACCAAAGAGGCAACTAGTCACCTCTGGGTAGACATGGGACTTTAGGGCTCACAGCAAATACTGTCAGTGCTCCCCATGCCCCCTCGAAATCCATCTTCCATTTTCTAGCACATCCTTTAATAGTTGCTTCCCTTCTCAACAGCCAGCACCCATTTTATCTGTGTCCTAGGAGGGTTGGGAGTACCTGGGAACCGAGGTCCCTCTGCGGGCCTCCTCTAACTGATACCCCGGCTCCCTTGTTCCCCGATCAGGCGCCTCTGAGGGTGACCTCCCTCCCTTGCCCCAGAATGCTTTGCGAGGTTGAGCCCAGGTTCCCCTCTCGGGGACTTTGCTTGACACTGCACCCTCGCTCGGCCGCCTTCCTTTCCTTGTATCATTTCCTCACTTCCTGCTAAGGGTTGAATTGTATCCCTCCAAAATCCATATGTTGAAGTCCTCACCCCCAGGACCTCAGAATGTGACCTTATTTGGGGGTAGGGTCTTTACAGAGGTGATCAAGTTAAAACGAGGTTTAACTCGTTACGACTGGTGTCCTTATAAAAAGGGGAAATTTGGACACAGACACCCATGCAGGGAGAATGTCAAGTGAAGTTTAAGGCAGAGATGGAGGTGATGCTTCTACAAGCCCATAGATGCCAAAGACTACCCCTTCGGAAGGAACCAGCCCTGCCCACACCTTGATCTTGGACTTCTAGCCTCCATTATGGTGAGACAATACATTTCTGTTGTTTAAGCCACTCAGCATGTGGTATTTTATTACAGCAGCCCTAGCAAACGAACACACTCCCGTACCTCTTTTCCTGGAAGAATTTCTTAATAAAATCACTCTGACACGAATCCTCATCTCAGGGTCTGCCATGAGAAACCCAGGAAAGCAGGGCTCCATCAGTGCCCTGAATTCTAGATGCGTGTTTACATGCCTGCTTGAGATGGAATCTCCCCGATCCAATTAGAAAACCTCCACTTAAATAAAACCCTCACACAGGCCAGCGTTTCTGATGGCGGACAGCACTTAGCCGGGATGCCCTGCAGCCCCGGGCTCGCGGGCCTCTTCCTCCTCTCGCACACATCCTTCTTCCGTGCCCCTCACAGCTGTGGCTCTGGCTGCTTCACCAAAGTTGAATTGAGCATCCCTGAAAAATATAGCGTAGCATCCTTTCCCTGCCGCAAGACACTAAACCAATAAATTATAAATCAGCCAGCAGCTCCGTGACATGCGGATGTAATGAGAAATGCAAAATAAGAAAAGACACGGAGAAGAGGACCTGCAACTCTCTCTCCCTCCAGAGCACCGGGTCTGCTCCCTTTGGGGCTCAGAGAAAGCCATTGTTTTCTTTTCTCCGTGTGTCTCTGTTGTTACATAGGCACACCACACACACACACGCACACGCACACACGCACACGCACACACACACACACAGAGTTGCTACTAACGATCGACCAGAGGCTATTATCGGGAACCTGGGAACAAAACCCAAGAGAATCGAATTATTTTGTTCCTGGGGCTTATGAAACTCCTGGGCCAGATCGCTCCCTGAGGCCAGTTTTCTTTGGCGAGGGGTCATCCCAGTTCTACCCCAGGGCTGGCAGTCGGGGGATGCTCACCTTGACCAGTACCTCCTGACAGGGCATCACCAGTAGCTCATCATGGCACCTTCTGGAACGCCCAGTGGAAAGGGGTGTCTGGCTCATCTACATCTCTTAGGGTGCAGAACCCAGCCACTCTCCTCTCTCCTCTCTGTTTGTTTATTTATTCATGGCCTTGCATCCATTTATTCAGCTATTCGGTGGCTGTTAGAGGGGTTCTGGGAATGAATATTTTCTAGGCCTCCAGGGAGCAAAATGATGCTACTCGAAATGCAGGAACAGTCTGTGCCCCTTTCCCACCACCCTCTGCCTGGTGGCCAGTTTCCCATTGGCCTTCCTTCTCCCTCTACCCCAGAAGGGTGCTTGTCGAGCCCCAAACAGAAAAGGCCTCTGCCCAGCACCACCTGCCCTTCCCACTTCCTGCCTCCTTTCTCTCACTTGCAGTCTGAATGCTGGTAACCTACTAATACAGCCAGTACCCCACAGTACTAAGATCCCCAAATCCCAGAACGCGAAGGTTTGGCAAAAACTCCTTTGATGGCAAAACCCGGCCTGAGCTGCTGTGAGGCCACTTAAGGCCTTATACAATTCCAGTGAATATGAATATTCATACACTTCGCTGCAGAAATGTTAATGTCTTTGTGAAGTATGGGATTTCGTGTAATGTATGCACCATAAGACCTTCCTAAGAATGAAAAATTCTAAGCTCTGAAACTTATCTGTTCCTGTGATTGGATAAGGGATTGTGGACCCACGCTATCTCCCATCTACTGAGTGAAGGCCAAGTGCCAGGGGCCGGGCTGACCTCTCTCTACAGTGTACCACATTGGATATTCACAACGCTGTGTGTGTGTGTGCATGTGTGTGTGCGCGCACGTGCGTGTGAACGCATGCATAGGTATAATGTTATTATTCCCACTTTACAGATGGAGAAACTGAGGCCCAAAGATTTAACCAACTTGCCCTACATCCCCAGCTAGTAAACAGTGGAACCAGGAATTGAACCTACTCTATTTGACCTCAAAGCTTGGCCTTTAACCACTGTCTTAGTTATCGTGCCCCTCAGTGGCTGACTCCCAGTCCATCCAAAGTGCCCCAGTAACTAGGAACTTCAAAACCTGATAGAGAAAGAGTAAGAGGCCTGCCCTCCACCCCAGGGTAGGGCCAAGGGAGGAGCACGTTCCCCTTAGAACTCTGTCCTGTCTTGCTCTCACTGGGGCGTCCACATGTGAGGAGGAGTGAGCACATCTGTGCTTCTGCCCCTTTTCCAGACAACTCCCCCGACCACCGCCCCGCCATGTACAGCTACTTGTACTGCCTTCCTCTGTCTTATGAAAGAATTCTGTTTCTCGAAAACCTCGTTTAGGATTACTTCTCATTGGCTTAAATCATAGTTACCAAAGGAGAAAAAAGTTGGGTGCATTCGGGAGCCCCTAAACTGAAACCACCTTAGGCTAAAACAAGACAAAGATCCCATGAAAATGGATGCAATAATCTCAATAGTTATCATTAGTTATTATAATACAACCTCATGAGGCCTTTTCTCATCAGTAATTACTTTCCAATGTGGCTCACCAGTTGATCTTCTTCATAAGTAATATGCAGTGTACACTTAGCACTGTTCCGAGAACAAAACATACATAGAGCACTCAATGCTTAGTCAATTCTAAATTTAATGAAGAAAATAGCCAAGATGGAAGAAATCAATGAAAAGCGCACTTGATATGATACTCACAGAGCAAGTTACCATCGTAGGGGTCAGGAGAGTTGACCCTTGACGACCAGCAGGCTGTCATGTGATTTTTCAGTACTTATCACAAGACTAGGAGGCACGTACTCTCCACCTCTTTACGCTGGGCTCAGCACGTGACGTGCTTTGTTTAAGGGAACGCCCACAAGAGTGACAGGGTACCAGTCCTGTGCTTCTCTGCTCAGACCCTTTGCACTTCTGCCACCAACATGTCCTGAGTAGTCAGTGGTCCAAGGAGAGGACGAGGTATGTGGAACCATCCCAAAGCCACTTAGGAGCCTGAGCAGATCAGCCCTAGAATCCCTAGATGACCCGTAGATGTGTGAGAAAGAAAAATAAAGGTTTGTTTGGTAAACTACTGAGTTTGGGGATGGTCTGTTAGGCAGCATTATTACACCTAGTAAAGTAGCATTCTTGAACCCAGATGGGCACACATTGGGGCTGTCTGAAATTTCCATGCAACAGAGGTGGGTTAGGACCACGGGGGTCCTTTGAGTTACTTAGCCAGCTAAAGTCTTAGTGAACCCTTGAGAGTCTGAGCAAATCCCTTCTTAAGTCGGTGGGTTGGCTTGAGCCCTGAGTGTATCCAGATTGATTTACTTTACTGCCCCACCTCTCGATGCTCTGAGTCATCAAAATGTCTGCATCTCAATATACAAACAGCATGTTTCAGTTTTCAAATTCTTTTGCTAGAAATTGTTTATATTATCAGCGAGACCAAGGCTCAGAATTCCCGCCACACCCATTGCATTCCCCAGAGAAATTCCTTCTGGAAAGTCTCCGGGCCAGTGCCACGGGACGCTGCTGCCCTTACGTGTGTTGACTGGACCAAGTGTGGATTGGCACTTGCCGAAGGACAACCAAGTCACAGACTGGCCAGTGGCTTATGCGGTGGCCTACCACCAAAGCTCCACCAAATGAGGGGTATAAATGATAGCTTTCTCCCCCATCAAGTGGGGAGGATGTAGCAGCCCTCAAGTCTGATATTTACTAGCACTAAGGCATGGCAGATGAACACAGGCCTGTCTACCATGTTCCCTCTCTGACCCTTATAGGAAAGCTTCATCAGCATCATCAGGGAGTGTGATAAAAACGTAGACTCTCAGGCCCCACCCAGCCATCCCAAATGAGAGTCTGCATTTGGACACGATTCCCAGGTGAGTCACCTGCACAATAAAGAGAAATATTGCTTGGAGACGTAGGTCAAGTTCTCCTCTTCCATGAAGACTTTTCTCATGACCTCCTGTTATGAGGCCGAATGACGTGTCCCCCAAAAAGATATGTCGAAGCCCTAACCCCAGTACCTCAGACTGTAATCTTATTTGGAAATAGGGTTGTGGCTGATGTAATTAGTTAAGTTGAGTTCATACTGGAGTAGGATGGGCCCCTAATCCAATATGATTCGTGCCCTTATAAGAGGAGAAGAGACACAGAGACACACAGGGAGAAGACGCCCATGGGATGATGGAGGCAGAGGTTAACGTGATGCACCTACAAGCCAAGAAATTCTTGAGGTGACCAGAAGTTGGAAGAGGCAAGGAAGGATCCTCTCCAGGCTTTGGAGGGAGCATGGCCCTGCCAACACCTTGGTTTTGGACTTCTAGCCTCCAGAACTGTGAGACCATCCATATCTGCTGTTCTAAGCCACCCCGTTTGTGGTATTTTGTTGCAACGGCCCTAGGAAACCCATAAAACCCCCAAACTGTTAGGGAGCTTATTTCAATGTCAAGAAGACATTGAAATAAGGACAATGGGCACAGATTGTGGGAAGCACCAATGAGGATGGAGAGAACAGCCAATAAAGGATGCATTCGTGACCAAGTTGCTGCTGTGGGCAACTGGGTTCCATCCCATCAGGACCCTCTGAACAGCACAAGGAGAACGTGCCTCAGAATCGCACCACTGGAGGGCAGGTTGGCATTTACCTGCTGACTCTTGCCCCTGGCAGTTGTGGTTTGCCCCCCAGGGTTGTTAATTTCCTCCCACTTTAGGATTGTGCCTTGCAGTCATGATCTTGCAATTCTTAATAATTTTATCTTTGAAATGGGGTTTTGTAAGTGAAGTCTGATGGGACAACGGAGCAGACACTCATTGTGCTCCTACCTCCTCTGCTTCCCTGCCTCCCCACCTCCCGCCTCTTTGGAATGGGTTCTTGGCTGCCTGCTGCATCTCCCGACCCTGGCACTGGGGCTGATCTCTGCCTCGGCAGGAGCCTGGCGTGGGCAGGGGGAGGATTGGGCATGCACCAAGTTGTGCGACAAGGCTTCACTGAGGTCTGCCTTTGTCCTGAGAATAACACTTTCCAGAGGGAGTGCAACATTAAATAACAATTAAAAATCACCAGTAGGGCTTCCCTGGTGGCGCAGTGGTTGAGAGTCCACCTGCCGATGCAGGGGACACGGGTTCGTGCCCCGGTCCGGGAAGATCCCACATGCCGCAGAGCGGCTGGGCCCGTGAGCCATGGCCGCTGAGCCTGCACGTCCGGAGCCTGTGCTCCGCAATGGGAGAGGCCACGACAGTGAGAGGCCCGCGTACCGAAAAAATATATATATATATATCACCAGTGGTGGGATTGCTGGGTCGTATGTTAGTTCTATTTTTAGTTTCTTAAGGAACCTCCATACTGTTCTCCATAGTGGCTGTATCAATTTATATTCCCACCAACAGTGCAAGAGGGTTCCCTTTTCTCCACACCCTCTCCAGCATTTATTGTTTGTAGATTTTTTGATGATGGCCGTTCTGACTGGTGTGAGGCGATACCTCATTGTAGTTTTGATTTGCATTTCTCTAATGGTTAGTGATGTTGAGCATCCTTTCATGTGTTTGTTGGCAATCTGTATATCTTCTTTGGAGAAATGTCTATTTAGGTCTTCTGCCCATTTTTGGATTGGGTTGTTTGTTTTTTTGATATTGAGCTGCATGAGCTGCTTGTAAATTTTGGAGATTATAAAGAAGATGTGGCACATATATACAATGGAATATTACTCAGCCATAAAAAGAAACGAAATTGAGCTATTTGTAGTGAGGTGGATGGACCTAGAGTCTGTCATACAGAGTGAAGTAAGTCAGAAAGAGAAAAACAAATACCGTATGCTAACACATATATATGGAATCTAAGAAAAAAAAATGGTCATGAAGAACCTAGGGGCAAGACAGGAATAAAGACACAGACCTACTAGAGAATGGACTTGAGGATATGGGGAGGGGGAAGGGTAAGCTGTGACAAAGTGAGAGATTGGCATGGACATATATACACTACCAAACGTAAAATAGCTAGTGGGAAGCAGCCACATGGCACAGGGAGATCAGCTCGGTGCTTTGTGACCACCTAGAGGGGTGGGATAGGGAGGGTGGGAGGGAGACGCAAGAGGGAAGAGATATGGGAACATATGTATATGTATAACTGATTCACTTTGTTATAAAGCAGAAACTAACACACCATTGTAAAGCGATTATACTCCAATAAAGATGTTAAAAAAAAAAAACAAAAAACACCGGGTCGGGGAGAGAGAGAGAGAGAGAGAGAACCAGTAGAAGAGAGGAAACAGCTAGTGTCCTGCTTTTCGGCGAAGGGGTCACATGTTCTCTGGGCACTGTGTCCTACAAATTATGTAGCTGGCTTGCCCCTGATTCTGGAGGAAGCCCCGAGGCAGAGGAGCGGAGAGAGGCAGGCAGTCGAGGTGGGAAGCTGTTAGCGTGCAGACTCACCGCCATAGGTGCAGGTGAACTCGGGTGTCTGGAGGGGAAGTGGGGTGGGGCGTCAGCAGGAACTGCTGCAGGGGTCTCTCCCTTCTTGAAGCAGTGCCTTACAAGCCTTTCTGTTGCTTTCTTCTGGTTTTACGGGTGTTGGTCTCTGCCAGCCTGATTCCGGATTCCGCTAACACATCTGAATACGACTTGCGATTCTCTGTGAGCTCCCAGGATACCTAGTCCGCACCCAGTGGAGCCTTGTCACCTGCTTCTGAAAGAATAAATGAGATCGCAACATCGACAAAAGCCTCGGGAGGCCCGTGCCTCCCCCAGTGCAGAAGAGCCGATAGATATTATTTCTTCTTTCATCTGGGGGCAGAGGCAAAGCTTTCCCCAGGCGCGCGCCAGTGTGTGTCTGCCTGCCACGCTGTCACAGCAGCGCTGGGCAGCGGGGCAGCAGGGCCAGCCATCTGTCACTTAGGGGAAGGAAGCTGCACAGTGTCTAGGACCAGGGGGGCTGTCCAGCCCAGCCTCTAGCTGGGACCCCAAGGTCAGCAGAGGACACCCAGATGCAGTGGGATGGGCGTGGCGGCTGGCTGGGAGGGGGACAGGAGAGACTGGCCAGACAGAAACAACGATGGAGAAGGCGTGAAGGGAGATGGGAGCGAGTGGGGGAGGAGGGGTAGGCTTGGCCTCACGGGGCAGTGGGGAGGCTGCTGGTGTCTCCTCTTGGTAGAGCACAATGAACAGCAGTTGCGCCCTGGAGCCAGACCTGCCAGGTCTCAAGGTCCAGCCCTGCCACTTCCTAAGTGCAAACGCATGCGATGAAGAGAATGCCAAGAGCGTCCGGTTCACGGGGGTGTTGTGAGGGTGAACTGTGCTTCGCCCTGCGCCTGACGCCTAGCAGGCCTTCCCCAAAGTTCGAACTCACGCCAGGGCCCCTGGGCACACGTGGAAACATGAGGCCACCTTCCTGGGAGCATGGAGCCTCTTATCCTTGATCCCACTCCTACCACACTGCCCCCACCTTTTCTCTTTGGCCTCTTCTCCATAAGGGCAGAAGGTGCCAGCCGGGTGGCCTAGGTTTTGTGGTAGATAAGGCGCCAGGTGTGGGTGGCCAGCACGTGGCCTGTCAGAGGCCACTGTGGAAAGCACGGGTTTCATCCCCTCGTCTCTGCTTGGCCAGAGTCCCTTCCACGAACCAGGCCTCAGTGCAGCCACCAACCACACAAGCGGGGACGCGGTGTACCTGGTCGTAGCATGAACTTTGGAGTCAGACTGCCCGGACCGAAATCCCAGCTCTGCCGTTGAGTAGCTGTGTGCTTCGGGCAAGTTACTCAACCTCTCTGTGCTTCGGCTCCCTCACCTGCCAAGTGAAGGTAAGAATAATACCTACCGCGTGGAAATGGCATAGGGCTCCAATTAACATATATAAAGTGTTTGGAACAGTGCTTGGGATAGAGTAGATTCCATATTAAAGTGTGAGGCTGTACTACTGCAAGGCACAGGAGGGTGCTAATGACGGCTCGGGCCAAGACTGCTTCCTGGGAGGCGGCCTGGGAAAGAATTCAGTTTACTATTTTCTGCCTGGGGCCCTGGGATTTCAATGTCCTGCACTGGCACTGTCCTTGGTAGACCCAAAGTCCAAGGGTCGGAGGGCAGGGGCTGAGGACAGAAGGAGAAGGCCTAGGGAAGTCTTCTCGGTACGAAAAGACATTCGCTTGTCCAAAAAGTAGCAGGGGAGGAAGCTGCTGATAAATGAGGCCTAGAGAGGGACCACCGAGATTGCGAATTCTGAGTTAATGGCTGGAAGGAGGGAGGGTACATGAAGGCCCAGATCACGAATATTCTCGTCTACCCCGTGAAAGGTTGGGACCTTATCCTCAAGGCGATGGGAGAGCATTGGGCTGATAGTGATGAAGTGATACGTACTAGTTTTGATGGTTCATTCATTCATTTATTCATGAAGGATCCACAGAGTGGCAACCGTGTGCCCTGCACGGTTCCAGACCCTGCAGATAAAGGGTGGTGAGCCAGACGGGCGTGTCTTGGCCTTCAAGTAGCTGATGAGCCGTCTACCTGGGGAGCCGAGGGCTTGGCAAACCTTCAAGTGATAATAAGCGCCAGGCCTGCTGGACACAAGCCCTAATTCTGAAATTCCCTTCCCAGGGCGGACCCCGGGGACAGAGGGGTCTTTGCGTTTCTTCAGATGCAAACCCTGCACTGACCATTCTAGAAATTCCTTAAAGAGCTGCCCGACTTCACACTGGTTTCACCCCCAAACATTCGGAGCAGCTGGCCTGGCACTGTCCCTTGGTCGCTAAGACCCCCTAGTGGTCCTGATGTTCAGCAAAGCACCTAATATATTTGCATGAACTTGTCAAGCCGTGGTGCGGTGGGGGTGGGAGGGTGGGGTGGGTGGAGGGTGCTGGGGAGGGGCTCTAAGGCAGTGCCCTGGGCACGGGCAAGGTTTTACTCAGAGAATGGTTTTGGCCCTCTTTAGTGCAGAGGGGAAAAGGCAATCCCAGAGTTGCCGGTCGAGCTCTAAAAAGTCATCGGGTTGGGTTTTCCAAGAAGCAGCTGTCCAGACGGAGTGACTGTGAGAGTTGATTTAATCCTTCAGCGACTTCCGGGAGGGACTGTATGTAATTGGGCACGAATAATAACACAGGAGCAGCACCCCTGAAAGGAGAAGGGAGGAAGCAGGATTAGACAGGGGAACCGGCAGGCAATCTGAAAAGCCTCTGCCCACCCAGCAGGACCTCCCAGAGAAGCGTGCCTATCAGAGCCTCAATTGGGGCGGAAATGGCCAGCCCCGAGTGCCACCAGCTTGCTTAGCCGTCGGCCAGGGCCACCCCGAAAAGGGCATGACTTCAGCTTCTTAACTGAGGCCGAACCTGCCCAAGTTAACAGCTGGAGGCTGTCAGCTCACCCCCGCCCCCCCCCGGGGCAGCTGGGCAGAGTCCTTTACTGAAGGCGCTCTGAGTGATGTTTCTTTGTCTTTCACAAGACCCGAAAGGAGAATTAGGAGAAGACCCAGGAAACACGTGCATAATTAAGGCAAGGTCTGTCTCTGCCTTCAAGGCTCTCACCATCCAGCAGAATTGGTGAGAATTCATAATATCCTTAGAAGGAAAATCCAGGCAAGAAAACCCCAGCTGGAGCTCAGAAGAGGCTGAGCTGATATGGGGGAGGCTGGCCAGTTTGCCCATTCTTCTGGGGATTTCCCCACCCAGACCGATGAAAAGAATCCTTCTACCGGCGGCGGAGACAACGTTTTCTATTTTCCTTTTTCCTAATTTGGTGGAGAAGATGCAAATAGATATGGATTCCGTCAAAATGCTCTCACCAGTGATAGATATCCCCTATTTTGTTTCGCTCCCGTTTGGGTTGTTAGTGTGGCAGCAATTAAACTTGACAAAATAGTGATTAAAAAACAATGAGAAGCAAATGTACCAGCATAACAGCGTGCATCTAGACCATTCCGAAAATGATCTCTTAAGTGTTGGAAATCTGCTTTATTTTCCTACCGCAGGAATGAGTTTTCAAAAAACAGCACTTAGGAAGGGCAATTTGCCACCAGCGTTCCCTGGCCCCAACAAACAGTATTTCTTTCTAATGGACTCTCCCCCTCCAAATTTTAGCTGCAGTTTCCAAATCAGATTCATTACACAAAAGAGCGAAGGAAGGCCACCAAGTGCCCAGAAATCGAGCCTTTTCCTGCCACTTTTAATGATGAAAAAGAAAGAAAAAAAAAACCCAACCAAACAAACAAATGAAACTTCTCAACGGTAACTTTGTTTCCGGGGTTTCCAGGGCACCAGCTGCTGGGCTGTCCTGGTCTAGAAGGTCACGGCCACCACGGAGCTGGGAGGGCTAGCTGTGATCGACCCCAGAGTCAGCTGTTGCTGCCTTGTCGACAGGATCTTTATAACATCTGGCTGCTTTTATAGGACTGAACTGTGTGACTCACAGTGAACCTTTTGGAGAGAGGAATTAACAGCACAGGGCATTTTCAGCTGTGGGGTTTCTGTTTGTTTTGTGCAATCGTGATGCCGATCTGGCTTCAGTGAAGCCACGGTCACGTCTTTCTCACTCTCTTTCTGATGTGCAAGCAGCTTTCTGGGTCTAATTATAGATGGAGTCTGTGCATCCTTGATCAATAGTTCTGAGTGTCCTGCTTTAAGAGCTGTTTAGTTCTTGCTGGTGGGCTGGCATTTCAACCTCTAGCTCTGCGCAGGAGTTTTCAGACTCTTCAAGCCCATCAGCAAAACCCCGGTGCCTCCCAGAGCGCCCTTTGAACTTTGCAGAGCTCGGATCAACCCTCCCCTCGGGAAGTCCCATCTGCGGGGAGGCCTAAGGAGGCTGCGGGCCAGCCTGATAATGGCGAGAAGACCCACCACGACAGGGGACTAGGGTTCAAAGCGTGGTGACAGCCAGAACCTGGAACAGCATCAAAGAAGTTCCCTTCTGTGGAGGCTCCTCAAAGGAGGGGCACAGGAGATATGCTGGCAGCGGGGATTCGACCTTGGGAGCAAAGGCAGTAATCGATGTGCTCATTCTCAATGATCTCTGGTAAAGCCATCATCAGGCTGGTGTTGGAGACCCAGAGAGGCCCTTTGTTTGTCAGCTTTCTGGGTTTTTTTTTTTTTTTTTTGCGGTACGCGGGCCTCTCACTGTCGTGGCCTCTCCCGTTGCGGAGCACAGGCTCCGGACGTGCAGGCTCAGCGGCCACGGCTCACGGGCCCAGCCGCTCCGCGGCATGTGGGATCTTCCCGGACCGGGACACGAACCCGTGTCCCCTGCATCGGCAGGCGGACCCTCAACCACTGCGCCACCGGGGAAGCCCAGCTTTCTGTTTAATAAAGAGAGATGCACAGCACTGGGTTGGTGGGGAAACGAAGAGGCAGAGCACAGTTTGACCTGCAGGGCACAGAAAGCCGGAGAGCAGAGAGGTGCTTAATAAGAGGGTTTTCCTGGATGGGAATGAGTTTTCTGAGCGCGGCCCCGATGGAGTCTCTGGATCAGATCTCCGTCCTTTGCCAGGCTGGGAAAGCTAACCTAGGCATGCAGATGAGTACCCAGTGGAGGAAGGCAGGGGACTCGGGTGGGGGCGGGGAGGGGTGACAAAGGCTCCAAGCAAGATTCACCTTGTTGCTCCAGAATTCAGGACATTAGGGGGAGCCCTGCAGCTCCCCTCTACCTGGGCACTTCTCCAGACCTGTGGTCCTTCCCAGGGCAGACCTGGGCACGCGGTGGGGAGGAGAGGGGAGGTACATGGAGGGACCACTTGAAAAGCAGCCAGCGTGGGTAACGCTCCCACGGCTGCCAATCCTGGGCCTGCCCGTTCCTATGGAAACAGGCGCCAAGAGAGGAGCCTGCTGCTGGGAGCCGAGTCCCGGGCGGCTGTGAGGCGCAGCTGCCGGCTGCCCGCTGGGACCTGGAAATGCCCTTTCCCAAAACCGTCCCTGCTGGCTATGAGTCGGAGGGGTCTCCTGGCATCCGCTGAGCTCGGAGCCGGCATGGAGGAGGAGAGGGAAGAGAAGGAGGGGAGCGAATAAAAATATTTACACTTAACAAACACTTTGATGTTTGAAGACTGTGTGTACAAATGAGGGCTGGGAACATCTTTGGTGAGGGGTTGGCGTTTCCAAGCAAATCTCTTCTCTCTCTCTCTCTCTCACACACACACACACACACACACACACATCTCATGCTCTCTTTTTCTCTTGATGGGTTTGTGTTACTACTGCAGCAGAATGCAGAGCTGGCTTGGGAAGGGTGTGCGCCGGGTGTTGGACAAGCACGCAGCACGGTGGCCACACCTGCGCGCCTTGGTGGGTCCCCTCTGCAGCCCCAAGGAAGCCTGGGGTGGCTGGTCGGAGGGTGCAGGAGGCAGCTGGAGCCTCCTGGCTGGACGAGGCCTGCCGGGGAGGCTGCTTGTTGCAGGCGCTGTGCGGTCGGGGGCAGCGGGGCTGGGGAGGCCTGTGTGCCAAGCCCTGTGACTGTGAAGAGAGAGCCCTCAGGCCTGGCACTCTGCTGCTCATGCGAGCACCAAGCCCTCGTCAGGAGAAGCGGTAAAGGCTTGGGTTGGGGATGACTTTTTTTTTTTTTTTTTTTTTTTGCGGTACGCGGACCCCTCACTGTTGTGGCCTCTCCCATTGCGGAGCACGGGCTCCAGACGCGCAGGCTCAGCAGCCACGGTTCACGGGCCCAGCCACTCCGCGGCATGTGGGATCTTCCCGGACCAGGGCACGAACCCGTGTCCCCTGCATCAGCAGGTGGACTCTCAACCACTGCGCCACCAGGGAAGCCCGGGGATGACTTTTATTCTCACGGACCCAGAGAACCGGAAAGCAGGTTTCCTGTAGACACCTGTGATGCGCTCCAGAAGAGGGAGGAAGGATGAGGAACAAGCCAGCCAGCCGTGCTTTCTCTCCCTGATCTGCCATTTCCTGGCTGTGTGACCTTGGGATTGTCACTTAACCCTCCTGATCCTCAATTTCTTCTTTTTAGATTTTTTAAAAAAATTATTTATTTTTGGTTGCGTTGGGTCTTCGTTGCTGTGCGCAGGCTTTCTCTAGTTGCGGTGAGCGGGGGCTACTCTGTTGTGGTGCGCGGGCTTGTCACTGCGGTGGCTTCTCTTGTTGCGGAGCATGGGCTCTAGGCGTGCGCGGGCTTCAGTAGTTGTGGCTCGTAGGCTCAGTAGTTGTGGCTCTCGGGCTCTAGAGCGCAGGCTCAGCAGTTGTGGCGCACGGGCTTAGTTGCTCCACGGCATGTGGGATCTTCCCGGACCAGGGATCGAACCGGTGTCCCCTGCATTGGCAGGCAGATTCTTAACCACTGGGCCACCAGGGAAGTCCCTCAATTTTTTAAGTGGCAGGTAATAATAATAATAACTCCCTTTTGGTGTTATTGTGTGGATTAAATACTTTAGAACATACAGAATTCATAGTGTTTGCTCAAAACATGTCAGTGAGTGTTATGTTCACCCAACAGATGATAACGGGGCAGGTACAATGTGCAGGGAACTGGGTTAAGTCTGTGCAGGATATGACAGGGGCTCTGAGGCTGTGTCTGTTCAGAATTAATAATATTTATTTTAAGCTAACCCTGCCGTCTAGGACTTAATTCCTTTATCAGGCTTCATCCTGCCATACTTCCAAACATCTTTAAGAGAAGGAATCTGTCCTGAGTCTTCCAAGCCCAGGCAAGATGGTCCAAGGGCTCAGAAGAGAAAGCTATCACTTCTAAGTTGGGGAAGAAGGGATGCTTTCCTGGTGACGGTAACATCTCGTTTTAGATTGGCTTTCCCTTGAAGAGATCCTGAGACTAGGATTTGTGTGTATACACTTTCTTTGGGAGGAGATCTCAGGCAACACCAGTAGAGAAGTGGGGAAATCAGACAGGGGAGAGGAAAAAGCCAATACAGGGTATGTTAATGAACAACTGAGACTCAGTCCCACTGGGCACTACTGGAAGATGGTGTGGAAACGCTCTTGGGGTTATTACACTGAGGGTGAGGAAACCAGAATATCCACTGACTCCACGCACTCCTTGGAGAGCTGCTTTGGGGAGTGTTAACTCCCTGGCACCCCCAAACTGCCCTGCACAGTTGCTGAGCACCGCCGCCCCCGCCCCCCCGCACACACATTAGAGAATGCCCTCTAGCTGAGAGAGGCTGGTAGTTGCTGTAAGAAGCCATGGGAGCATATGAGGACGTATGGGCAGGACACTATCAATGTCAGTCATTGATATGAATTGATTTTCTCTTTTAGTTTTTTATTATGGAAAAGATCAGACATGTATAAAGTTAACAGAATGGTATAATAACAGCCCCCCACCCCATGTACTCATGCCTAGCTTCTAGAGTTATCAACATTCTTTCCTTCTTGTTTCATGTCTACTTCTGAACCGGTTTTTCTATGCTGGAGGAAACATGGTAAGAAAACGAGGGCAGAGGCAGCTGACCAAAGGCACAGGGATGTGAAAGTAGGAAATATGCGTGCAGTGCTCTCTGACTTGTGGGCGAGATGCAGAAATGGAGTTTGAGTGGAAAGATGGACTGGGGTCAGCCTTGGCGAGCAGGCTAAGGAGGGCATGGAGAGACATTCTCTTGGAAGTTATTGTGTAGGTAAGTAACCCCATTATCTAACTTGGGTTTCCTAGTTGCAGACCGTAAGAGAAGGATTCAAGAACAAGTCGTTACTTGGAAGGTAGTTTCAGGAAACACCAGCAGGGGAGTAGAGAAGTGAGACAGGGAAGGGAAGCCTGAAATAAAGGGTGTTATTAAGCAAGTCCCCACTGCGGGCCACTGGTGCTTAATCCCAGCGGGACATCTGGGAGATGGTTTGGGACACACAGCTCATACTTACCTCAACTGAAGGATGGAGAGCCGGGGCATTTGTCTGCTTGTTCCTCTTGCATCATTGCTTGAGGGCTGTTTTCTGGAGTACTAATTCTTTGGCCCTTCCGACTTGTGGTTCTGGGAAAAACGCTCAGGACCAGAGATACAGATACTGGCAATTGGAAGTCTGCCGGAACACACCAAACTGGAAAATCTGGAAGAAAATGAAAGGGCACCGACAGCCTGTCCTCCACTGAAGTTAAAGGGAGCCAGGGAGTGAGATGGATTGGGGCAGGGAGACTCAGAGGAAAGGAACACACAAGAAGGCTCTGGCTGGGCTTCCCTGGTGGCACAGTGGTTGAGAGTCCGCCTGCCGATGCAGGGGACACGGGTTCGTGCCCCGGTCCGGGAAGATCCCACATGCCACGGAGCGGCTGGGCCCGTGAGCCATGGCCGCTGAGCCTGCGCGTCTGGAGCCTGTGCTCCGCAACGGGAGAGGCCACAACAGTGAGAGGCCCGCGTACTGCAAAAAAAAAAAAAGAAGGCTTTGGCTGTGGTCCAGGTGGGAAGTGATGGAGGTCTGAGCTGGGAGTGTGGGGAGGAAGAAGAGGTGACAGATGGGGGAGAGAGAGATTGGGGAAATATCATCCACAGAATTCGGCAACTGATCCCACGTGTACGCACGTGGGAGGCAAATTACCAGAGATCGATTCTAAACAACGTTCAACCGTAGTAACTACATTTGTAAACTTCTGGTAAAGCAATCATATTCATCAACAGTGCTGCTGGGTCTCTCTCGACTCCAGCAACTCAGCCAGACCCTTAAAGACTCAGAAGTAGAAGACGATGTGCCCGAGGGGCTGGCATCTCCTTAGGTGTGGCCACAGGCCTGGCTCATCCCAGATTGTTCCAAGCCATGCTGTGGTTAGGTGGGGTAGCGAGACCAGGTCCCTTGCTCTGCCACTGTGTGACCTGGCGCAAGTCGCTGAACCTCAGTTTCTTCAGCTCTCAGATGGGAAAGAGTGTATATGCCCTCCCCAGCACAAAATAGTTCTTGTGAGGATTCAAGATGTTTATGTGTGAGTCTGGATTTTTTGAATGTTCCGGCAACTGGTTTTCTCTTCAACACCTTCAGACCAAGGAGTTCTGAGGCCGCCACGGCCACCCGCTCTCCCTCTGCCCACCTAGTGGTTTTGCCTGTACACCTTTGCTATTCTATTACTGCTAACAAAAGCTGAGATTCTCAGTGTCAGCGCCCTGCTCACATTCCCCCAACCTTTCAGTGGACCTGCATATCAGTACCTGAGAGCTTCCTCATGCCCACGCCAGCCCCAGAAGGCAGCTCTGACTGTGTGGAATGGGCTAGAAAGGCCCCATGTGCTGGGCTGAATAATGGCTCCCAAAGTTGTCCACATCCTAATGCCTGGAACCTGTGATTATGGTACCTTATGGTAAAAGGGACTTTGCAGATGTCATTAAGTTAGGGATCTTGCCAGCATGAGGACTACCCTGGATTATCCAGGTGGGTCCTTATAAGAGGGAGGCAGGAGGGTCAGAGTCAGAGAATGTGATGTGATGACGGAAGCAGAGGAGGAGAAGTGATGAGACTAGCATAGATCAGAGTAATGCAGGGTCACAAGCCAAGGAATGTGGCCAACCTCTAGAAGCTGGAAAGGGCAAGGCAACAGAGTCTCCTGTAGAGTTCCAAGAGCACAGATCTGCTGACTCATCGTGGACCTCTGACTTCCAGCGGATAATAAGTTCGTGTTGCTTGAAGCCACAAAGTTTGAGGTAATTTGTTACAACAGCAAAATTTGTTATAGTAGCAATAGGAATGCATTCAGGAGTTCACACCGCCCCAGGAGCAACCCTCAACCAATGCCTAATGGAAGTTGGAGGATAAATACCCCAACTCCCTCATCCTTTAGGTAAGTTTACTTGGAGGCGCCTGTTATATACCACTTTTCAGTTTCCCTGTGGAATTAAGCTCTCGGCACTACTGCAATAGCTTCCTCATTACTGCAGTCTTTATCGCCTTCTTTCTTTCCTTGTATCGCTTTAGTACTTCCCTACCCAAGGTCCTGGGATCCCTTCCCAAATAAATCACTTGAACCTTTGTGTCACGAATCCAATCTAAGGCAGCTCACAGAGAGGGCCTCCTGTGCACCAGGCTCTGTGTTAGCTACATTGAATCCTCCCAACCCTGGGAAGTGCAATGCGTTCCCATTTTTCCGATTAGGAAGCTGTGCTCAGAATCTGGGCTGAGTCCCATAGCTGGGACTTGGCTCAGTCCAGATCTGAAAGCAGGGATGCCTGAATCAAAAGCTGGTCCCCATTAGAGGGAAAGCGGACAAGAGGGTCCACAAACTCCTAACCCTCAAGGAAGCCCACATCAGGGATTACTGTCTTCTGCCACTGACCACCTGACCTTTTGGTGGTCGCCTTGGGCCAGCTCCCCCCTTAGTTTTATTGTTTCATCAAACTGTCACACTCGGTATTTGCACCTGTATTGGTTTGTCAGGGCTGCTGTAACAAAATACCACAAACTGGGTACTTTAAAACGACAGAAATGTATTTTCTCACAGGTCTGAAATCTACCAGTTGGGAGGGTTGGTTCCTTCTGGAGGCTCTGAGGGAGAACCCCTTCCAGGCCTGTCTTCAAGCTTCTGGTGACTGTGGGCGATCTTTGGTTTTCCTTGGCTTGTGGACACATCCCTCCAGTCTCCACCTCCGTCTTTATGTCACCCTCTCCCCTGTGTGTTGTGTCTCCTTCTCTTTCCTTTCCTTTTCTTTTTATTGAAGTATAGTTGATTTACAATATTATATTACTTTCAGATGTACAGCACTGTGATTCAGTATGTTTACAGATTATACTCCATTAAAAGTTATTACAAGATTATGGCTATAATTTCCTGTGCTCTACAATATGTCCTTGTGCCCTTCTTTCCTAAGGACGCATGTCGCTGGATTTAGGGGCCACCCTAATCCAGGATGATCTCATCTTGTGATCCCTAACTTGATTAGGTCTGTAAAGGCCTTTTTTCCAAATAAGATCACATTCACACGTTCCGAATGGACTCATCTTTTGTGGAGGGTGGAGTACCATTCAATCCACTATAGTCTTTGATGTTGGCCCCTTTGAGCTTGGACTGAGGCTGATGGAGAGAATGTTTGCAGGTTGATGGGAGACAAGATGTTCTCCTGAAAGGTTTAATTCTACCAAAGGGGGCCCCAGCGGGCTGCTTTGGCGCCTGCCAGGTCAGAGCTGGGCCTGGGGTGAGAAGGAGGGCGCGCCCCCTCCGCCTTCACAGAGCCCGGTGTGGCATGGAGACATCGGAGCTGAGCTACCAAGTTAGGACATTAAACGGCACATTTCACCTTGAGCGCCAAAGACAACAGCTAAGAGATTCCAACGTGAGACCAAAATGCAGATATTTTCAAAGGAAATATCAAAGAACCAGTTAAAGGGACTTCAAACCTGGAGGAGGATCTAAAAGGGGGAGAAGTGGGGGCACTGGGTGTTCAGCTGGTAGATTTCTTTGGTCTCTTGCTGGGAACCCCAGTCCCCGCCAAAAAAAGACAGTAAAGATGTACAGATAGGGCTGGGGGGAGGAAGGGCGTTAACCAAGAGTCTAGAAAGAATGACGTAAGCCCTCCACTTGGAGAGCCTTGAGATCGTGATATTTGACCCCAGCCGTGATCTGGGAGCTGTGGACTGGGATCCCACACATGTCAACATTCCTACCCAGGTGGGGTGCACATCAGTGGTGGGTGAATCCCAGGCAGTGGGCGCCCAACCTGGCTAGGGATGCTGGCTTGGTCCAGATGCATCTCTAAGAGGGATTCAGTTAAGAGGGCTGCAGCAGTGTCCTTGGTCCTTCCAGATAACCCCTTAGCACTCATCCCTTATAAGCCTAGAGTTTTCTACCTGAAAGCACTCTCTCCACTTAGAAATGTGCTTGGGTCCTGGCTAGGTGATCCCAAAGTTCTAGGGAGCTAATGGCCCCTGGGAGCAGGGCTCAACTTGTACCAGGCGGGAGTTATGAGCCACCCACCCCCCGCTGCCCCCAGTTTCCTTCCCTTGGGTGGGACACCCTGATGCATGTTCTACACCGTCTCCAGGTGTCCACAGCAGCGACCTGTTCAGAGCACAACCTGGACTTGCTGTCCTCCCCTTCCTGTGATATCTCCTGGGGTCCCCTCCCTAATAAATGACTTGCATCAGAGTCCTTGTTCCCGAGTCTGCTGCGGGAACCCAAATTAAGGTCACGGCTTCCGTCGGAGGGCGAGGGGACCACTAAGCACATGTCTGTGTGGGACGGGTGCCACTGAGGGCAGCAGGAGTGTCCGCCCAAAAAGATGCACCGTGCCTGGTCACAGGAGATGCTGTTGGAGTCTCCGGAGGGCCCAGAAAGGCTCCCATGGAAGAGCCTTCCCTTCCCATGGAGGAACCAGTAGCTTTGAGCACTGGGCAGCCCCAGGAGCGCATCTTCCACGAGCGCTGTTAAGTAAGAAACTTCTCACTGGTAAGAACCTGCTGTATAAAAAAAATAAATAAAAATAAAATAAAATGCAAAAAAAAAAACCCCAAAACCCTACACCCCTTTCTTCTCCTCCCTCCCCCACCCTGGAGAAGACCTGAATTTCCAAGACAGGGCTGCCTGCCTTACGCTCCTCTTGCTGCCGAATTTCAGACTTGCCCCTTTCTGCACCGGGTGGCATTTCAAAAAAACCGTAAGTCCTCTCATCCCTCCTTCCCAATTCTGGGAGACACAGAATATCCCATCTCTAATCACCGCCTAAAATGCAAGATTTTTCTTTCCTGGATTAGAAAATGTTTCCCTCCCAGAAAGGCCTGATGCGCCTTCCAGGGAGCCCTTCCCTCTTCCTTTGATCTGCTGGGAGCCTTCCACCCACCACCGGCTCCTGATGAATTAAACAAAAGGAGACAAATTCGGGATCCTACAAGAAGAAAGTCAAGTGGTCCAAATCATGCAGGGAGGCGCCCGCCGGGCTGCTGGGAAGAAGCCAGGAGGAGATTTCGGGTTTGCGCCTTCCAGCCTCTTCCTGCAACTCAGGCGAGGGGGCTCAGAAGACCAGTTTCCTGGAGTCCCTGGACCCCCTTTGGAGGATGTGGCTGCAGGAGGAGGAACAGACAGGGCAAAAGGAGGGAAGGGAGAATCGGACCTCACCTGGTGGTAATTGCATTTAGCCCAGGGCAAGCTAAATGGAAAAGCCTAGAGCACACCCTCCTCGGCGCTGACTTCAAGGTTGGCAGTAAAGCTTCCCTGCCCCAACCCTAGCGGCTCAGAGAGCTCCTTGCAGGTCAGGCTGAGGCGTCCTGTTGTCCTTCTGTGGCTCAGCCATGCATGAGAGGAGGACTCAGGGCCAGTCAGGCCGATGGATCAATGGTTGGCCTCGGCTAGGTTTGGTTTTCTATATAAATCAGCCCAGAGACACATCACACCTTGCAGAGGGTATCATTCTGGGAACCCGACCAGAAGCAGCCCACCACAGTGTGCTGACCAGTTTGGCTTTTTCTGGGGTCTGCTGGGGGACCACGGATGATTTACTCTCCATCTTTTGTTTGTCTATCTTTTAGGTTTAACATGAGTAATGGTATCATTCGAGCTAATGAGGGCTGGTGTTCAAACCCAGCATTCCAGAACTGCCTCTTCCTGACTGTGGTCTCTGAGAGGGACACCTTGGGAGACGTTTGCCTTATTGCCGGGAGGCTATCATCTCTCAAAAAAGCTTTGGGGACGCATCTCGTGGGCGTGCCTTTGGGACCCGTGCCATGTGCTTTCACGTGGCTTCAGTGATGGCATATCTTGGTTCCGAGGGCCACCCTCTGGTGATCAGGAGGGAGAGAGGGTGGCCCACATGTGGAATCCGGGTCTGCCGGGCTTGTGGCGCTCTTCCCAGCAGATACCTGTGGGAACAGGGAATGAGTGAACCGTTGCCAGGATTTACAGTGAGGTGGGGTGAATCACCACAGCTGGATGACCTTGACTTTCTTGCTTGGCCAGTCGACGGCCTGGAAGGTGTTTTCAGAAAGCAGCTTAGTGATATGTCACCCCTCTGGCACGTCCCCAGAGTTCATAGTACTGATATCCATTGCCAGAGGGAGTGCCACGTTTCAGAGGGAGCCGACCTTCCAGATTTCTCGATGGTTGGGACCGTTATTCTGTGACTCTGGGCACCTCGCCAAGGCGTACTCTGCTCTGAATCTCTAGCTCCGGGCACGGTGTGCGTGGCACACACATGTGGCCTGGTCTGTGTTCTCTCAGAGCAGCCCCTGAGACAGAGATATGGGTGCAAGTCCTTTGCTGGGGAAGAGATCCCAGGGTGCACAGTGAGGGGGTGTGGAAGTGAGCCAGGGAAGGGAGGAAAGTGAGTGAAGTGCACGCCGAGGGGTGGGTGGGCTACAGGCTCAGTGCTGCTGGGCACCTTTTGGAAAAGTGTGAGGAACATGCCCCAGGCTGCCCTCCACACAGGGGCCAGGAAGCTGCAGTCCTTCTGCACCAACTCTCGCCCCCATCCCATTGCTTGAGGGTTGTCCCTTGGGTGTTGCCTTCCAGCAATTCCGGGCTGATTCGGAGGCTTTTGTCATTTACTTTCCCAGAGGTTCTCCAGAGGGACTGAGCCCTCGTTGCCTACAGGGGTGTATTTGTCAGGGTTCTCCAGAGAATCAGAACCAATAGGATAGCTCTCTCAATATAGATAGAGAGATAGATTTATTATAAGAAATTGGCTCACATGATTCTATAGGCTGAGAAGTCCCAACATCTTCAGTCAGCAAGCCTGACCCAGGAGAGTTCAGATTGTGAGTTCCAGTCTGAAAACTGGCAGGCTGGTGGTCCAGAAAGAGCCAGTATTTCAATTCAAGTTCAAAGGTAGGAAAAGACCCATGTCCCAGCTCAAACAGGCAGGAGGAGTTCCCACTCACTCAGACTTTTTGTTCTATCAGGCCTTCAACTGATTGGATGAGGCCCACCCACAGAGGGGAGGGCAATCTGCTTTACTCAGTCCACAGGTTCAAATGTCAACCTCATCCAGACACACCCTCAGAGATATACTCAGAATGATGTTTGACCAAATATCTGGGTACCTGACGGCTCAGTCAACTTGGCACATATAATGAAGGGGTAGTCTCCTCTCATTGGCCTCCCTCTTTTTGATCTCACTCTCCCTGCTCCCTCACTGTGGTCCCTGGGATCTTCTCTCAAATAAATGACCTGCATCCACATCTCAGGCTCTGCTTTTGGGGGGAACCAAACTATGACTCAAGGCAAAGTATGACAAGAGGCCTTTAAATAGCCTGCTAAGGAACGATAAGAGAGACTATGGGAAGATCTTGGAAATCTTTGAGGGGGTGTAATTTGATCTGGGTTTTGGAAGAATGTAGGAATCTGACAGGCAGCGAGGATGGGAAGGGCAGGCCAGGGAGAGTAGATAGTTTGGGCAAAGAGAGAGATGGAGGAAATACAAAATAGACTTAGGGAATGGCGAGAAGAAAAGTGGGGAGCAGGGCACATGGATAAAGCTGGGAAGGGGAGGAGAGACTGTAGGAGATAAGAGTGGGAAAAAGGTCAAAGCCAAGTTGTGCTGGGCGTCCCATGCCAAGGTAAGAAGTTTTCACTTTATTCTGCAAATGTATTCACTTTGTCCTGCAAATAGATCGAACACTGGGTCTAGGTGACTGCAGGGGCTGCACCGAGGCTGGAGCAGGATGAAGCCTACTCTCTCTTTTTTTTTTTTTTTTTTTTTTTGCGGTACGCGGGCCTCTCACTGTTGTGGCCTCTCCCGTTGCGGAGCACAGGCTCCGGACGCGCAGGCTCAGCGGCCATGGCTCACGGGCGCAGCCGCTCCACGGCACGTGGGATCTTCCCGGACCGGGGCACGAACCTGTGTCCCCTGCATCGGCAGGCGGACTCTCAACCACTGCGCCACCAGGGAAGCCTGACGCCTACTCTCTTACTGTTGGCTGGTGCTGCTGGAGAATAGGGAGAGAGGGCAGCTCGTTTGTTTACACCTGACACACCACTTCTGTTTGCACTACCCCTTTTTCTGAGGATTTCTAGACATTTTCTCCCTTCAACGGGATGGGGTCCTGGGTAAAACTGTGATGAAAGCTAGGTTTTTCTGTGGGATACCTTTTCCTTTTCTATTCCTTCCTCGAAACTCTCTGCCTATCCTTTGCCATAACTCCCTCCCTCCATGCAGTGTCATGTTCTCTTTCTCCCTCCTTTCCATGCAATGTACTTTTAGGGTAGTTTCTAATGCATTCATTTATACTAAAGTGTAAACGACTGATAAGAAACCAATGTATTAATGTACATCATGGAACAGCATAATTACAACATAAAAGGGGACAAGTCCCTTGTTTGGCTTAAGCCATAAGAATCAAGCTAAGTGTGGAATTTAAGTACAGAATGAGTTGAATAGTTTGTTGGGCTTCTCTAACCCCATGGAACTGCACACAGGCGGTGCCCTTTCTGCCTCCTGGCAGGAGCTGTGGGACCGGTCTCCCTGCCAGGCTGGTGGTGACTCGATGTCAGTGCCAGTTCCCACCCGCTGGGGTTGGAGACATCTTCACTGAACTTCCTGCCTGAGTCCTCACTGGAGAAAGAAATCGCTGGAGTGAGACAAAAAGCCAGACTCCTGTTCTGTTCTTCAGCTATTTGGGTCTTTCCACATGTCCTGCAGACTGTCTCCCCTTTTCTCTTATGTGAGCTTCTTAATAAGACGCTGTCCCCCTCTTCCAGGAGCTGAGCATGATATCCTGGGCCACCTGGAGCCCCAAGGAGCCCGGGCTCAGACCCGCCTCCCTGCACTTAACCACGGCCCAGCATAATCCCGCTTCCCCGCCGAGGACTGATTGGCCATGACAAGTGTCTGGGCTTAGGCAAGACTTTTTATAATGAAGAAAAGGAAAAAACAATTTTTAAAAGGTGCAAACACTGCCTTGAGTCTGAAATTACCCGCAAAGTCACCTTTTTCAGTGCTCACAGACACACAATGCACTCTGCCTCTGCTCTCAGCAGACCATATGCTGCCGCCGCTGCTGGCCGCGTCCTGGGGGATGGCTTTTTTCCCCTTCAGCAAGCCTCCAGAAATGTCATAGAAATTTATATGCTTATTCACAGAGCCGATAAAGCAGAAAACCGGCATTTCAGCTATTTTTGTTTTGCTTTGCAGATGGAGAGTAAGAGGCATAAATCTCTCTCTCGTTGGACTCCGTGGCCTGCCACTCTCTGTTTTGCATCAGACACTGCTTAGCCCATAGGGGCGATTCTCTGGGGTATGGGACCCACCGCTCCCATGCCACCACCCGTGTAGAAGAGCTGACTGAGGAAAGGAGCAAAACCCAAGCAATGTTTACTATCCCTTGGCGTACAGAACACCAAAGGGCCATCACCCTGGGTGTTCAATGGGGATTAACCTGGAGGAGAGGAGCCCACAGTGGCAGGATGCTGCCCCTGTGGCATCTACCCCGTACACGTGTGTTGGGGACATCTTGTGACCGGTCCTAGTCTACCTACAGATCCTTGGTGGCAAGGCTCCAAAATCAATGGTGTTTCAATTATTACTGTTGGGCTACCATTTATCCTGAAACTTTACAGCTCTTCTTTCCTCGTGGCTCTCTAGGCTGGGAAATCAGGAAATCAGCAGTTCTCACTTGGAGTCTCTCATGCTGCTACATTCAGATGCCAGTTGGGAGTCATCTGAAGGCTGGACCGGGCTGGACATCCAAAATGGCGCACCCACAGGGCTGGCATTGACTCAGGGTGGTTGGACTTCTTGCATGGCAGTTGGCATCCCCCAGACTGAGCGTTCTGAGAGCCAGGTGGAAGCCACATAGCCTTTTCTGACCTGCCCTTGGATGTCATGCAATGTCACTTCTGCTCCTTTCTCTGGGCTACGGCGAGTCCCTGAGGTCAGTGCAGGTTCAAAAGGAGAGGACATAGACCCTACCTTCTGACCCAGGGGGTCACAGGAGGTCTCTGAACAGAGGAAGGACATATCTGACTTAGATTTAAGGATCCCTTGGGACTTCCATGGTGGTCCAGTGGTTAAAACTCCATGCTCCCAATTCACGGGGCCCGGGTTCGATACCTGGTCAGGGAACTAGATCCTGCATGCATGCCTCAACTAAGAGCCCACATGCCGCAACTAAAGGATCCTGTATGCCGCAACGAAGATCTCACGTGACGCAACTGAGACCCAGCGCAGCCAAATAAATTTAAAAAAAGAAAAAAGTATCCCTCGGTCTGCCTGTTTGCTCCCAAACCAGCTCTGAACCCCACAGGAACTTTGCTGTGAGTTAAAAAGGAGGGGGCACCAGGAGGAACTTCTGCACCGTCACTAACCGCTGAAATCCCCTTTGGTGAGGACAGACCTACCCCCTCAGGGCTGACGTTCACATAGACAATTTCTGACAAGGTGGGCTTCCAGGGTCAGTAAATTCCTACCATGCCAGGCATCCCCAAAATGACTTGAGGGCACAATATCCCCATTTAAGGAAGAGCAGGGGAAAGGGCTGAAGTGGGTAATTCCACCTCAAGCCGCATTCATGGAACAAGCACGCTCGCCTATTGGCTCTACGTCTCACTCGAAACAGCCCAAATCTGACCACCTCTCCCTATCTCTGCTTCCACCTCCCTGGTCTGAGACACCTCATCTGTCACTCAGATTGTTACTGTCCTCCCTGCTGCTCCCTGTGATTTCTACAGTCTGTTGGCCACACAGATCCTTAAACCTGAGTCAGACATGTCCCTCCCCTGCTCAGAGCCCTCTTGTGACACTACCTCCTTCTCACAGTAAGAACTAGAGGAGTCCTTACAATGCCCTGCAAGGCCCTCTGGGATGTGACCCCCTGTAACCGCCTTGGTCTCACCTCCTCTTTGTCGCCCCCTCATCCTTTGTGTTCCAGCCACACTGGGATCTTTTTTTTTTTTTAATTTTTATTGGCAATCGGGGGGGAGGAGGCAGGAGAAAGCATAAATGAAATAACATTGGTTATGTGTTAAAAAAGTGATATTGGCTGATGGAGAAGTGGGAGTTCCCTGCATGATTCCATTGTTGTGCTTATTTGGAATTTCTGTTACAAAATGAAAGTGAAGATTCTTTTGAAGAAAGCTTAATTTTTAAAAAGAAACACCGCCATTTGATGAAAATATTCAAGAATCTTAAAAAAGGATGCACTTTTTTTCTTTTAAATATCTGTGTTTAAAAGAAAGTCCTTCTTCCAAAGTCTCAGAACATAAATCTTGATTAAAGCTTGATTTTCTAGGTAATTTGCTAACTTTGGAAATAAGATTTTATAATGAATGAAAAAGTATTCTTTATTATGTTGTGAAATTTGGTCATAATCTTTCTTTAAAAAAATTTTATTTTTTAACATCTTTATTGGAGTATAATTGCTTTACAATGGTGTGTTAGTTTCTGCTTTATAACAAAGTGAATCAGCTATGCATATACATATATCCCCATATCCCCTCCCTCTTGCGTCTCCCTCCCTCCCACCCTCCCTATCCCACCCCTCTAGGTGGTCGCAAAGCACCGAGCTGATCTCCCTGTGCTATGCGGCTGCTTCCCACTAGCTATCTATTTTACGTTTGGTAGTGTATATATGTCCATGCCTCTCTCTCACTTCGTCCCAGCTTACCCTTCCCCCTCCCCATATCCTCAAGTCCATTCTCTGGTAGGTCTGTGTCTTTATTCCCGTCTTGCCCCTAGGTTCTTCATGACCATTTTTTTTTTCTTAGATTCCATATATATGTGTTAGCATACGGTATTTGTTTTTCTCTTTCTGACTTACTTCACTCTGTATGACACACTCTAGGTCCATCCACCTCACTACAAATAACTCAATTTCGTTTCTTTTTATGGCTGAGTAATATTCCATTGTATATATGTGCCACATCTTCTTTATCCAGTCATAATCTTTAGAATCATCTTTTCTGAGGAGATAACGATTAAAAGGCAACCTAAGCAAAACAAAAGAAAACAAAAATTTTATTGGAGTCTAGTTGATTTCCAATGTTGTGTTAGTTTCAGGTGTATAGCAAAGTGATTCAGTTATACATATATATATATATATATATATATATATCCACTCTTTATTAGATTCTTTTCCCATATAGGTCATTACAGAGTATTGAGTAGAGTTCCCTGTGCTATACAGTAGGTCCTTATTAGTTATCTATTTTATATGTAGTAGTGTGTATACGTCAATCCCAATCTCCCAATTTATCCCTTCCCCCACCTTTCCCGCCTGGTGACCATAAGTTTGTTTTTTACATCTGTGACTCTATTTCTGCTTTGTAAATAAGTTCATTTGTACCATTTCTTTTTTAGATTTCACATATAAGCAATATCATATGATATTTGTCTCTGACTTACTTCGCTCAATATGACAATGTCTAGGTTCATCCATGTTGCTGCAAATGGCATTATTTCGTTCTTTTTTATGGCTGAGTAATATTCCATTGTATATATGTGCCACATCTTCTTTACCCATTCACCTGTCGATGGACATTTAGGTTGCTTCCATGTCCTGGCTATTGTGAATACTGCTGCAACGAACACTGGGGTGCACGTACACACAGGATCCTTATGCGTCTTGAACAAACCAGCTGTGCTCCTGCCTCAGGTCCTTTGCACTGGATTGTCCCTTCTGCTTGGAATGCTTTTACCTCAGATATCTACATGGCTCACTCTCTTCCTTCCCTCAGGTCTCTGCTCCAATGCTACCCCATCAGAGAGCCCTCCTCAACCATTCAACTTAAAATCTCAGGCCTGCCTTACCTCTATCCCGCTTTCCCACACCCTGCTTTAATTTTCTCCAGAGCACTTATGGCCCCTTGGCAGAGGTCTATTGGTTTGTTTGTTTACTGTCTAGCTCCTCCACTGGAATGTAGGCTCTGGGAGAGCAGGGGCTGCAACTGGTTTGTTCACTACTGCTGTCCCAGTGTCTACAATGGGGCCTTGCACTTAGTAGGTGCTCAATAAATATTGAATAATATGGGCAGATTCCAGTCCAGTCATAACTCTTGAGGCAAGAGATACAATAGCACCTTAATTCATTTAGACCAGGGAGCAGCCAACTTTTTCTACAGAGGACCAGATAGTAAATTTTAGGTTTTGCAGGCCATACAAGCTCCATCGCAACTACTAAACTCTGCCATTGTAGTATAAAAGCAGCCATCGTTAACATTGAAACAGATGGGCATGGTTGTGTTCCAATAAAATTTTATTTATAAAAACAGGCGATAGGGCTTCCCTGGTGGCGCAGCGGTGGCGGGTCCGTCTGCCAATGCAGGCAACGTGGGTTCGAGCCCTGGTCCGGGAGGATCCCACATGTTGTGGAGCAACTAGGCCCGTGCGCCACGGTTGCTGGGCCTGCGCTCTAGAGCCCGTGAACCACAACTACTGAGCCCGCGTGCTACGACTACTGAAGCCCACGTGCCCGGAGCCTATGCTCCGCAACAAGAGAGGCCACCGTGATGAGAGGCCCGTGCGCCGCAACGGGGAGTGGCCCCTGCTCACCGCAACTAGAGAAAGCCTGCACAGCAACGAAGACCCAACGCAGCCAAAACTGAATAAATAAAATAAATAAATGTATTAAAAAAAACCCAAAACAGGCGACAGGCCCGATTCGGCCCACAAGCCATAGTTTGCCAACCTCTGGTTTAGTGACCAAAATGCCCTGTAAAGTCAAAGTTGTGGTTTCTGCTTTCTGGTTCAAGCATTTGAAGGTCAGAGAAGTTGAGTGGCTGCTCTGAGGTCACGCTGGAGGCAAAGAGGGGAAGGGAACCCAGGTCTCCTGATTTTTACTCAGGGCTCAGTTCACTCAAGTTGCCTCCCTGTGGGCCACTTGGAGAAGGCCAGAGGGAATGCTAACTCAGCTCAGCTGAGAGGCTTCCATTAGCATCATAGGAAGCTCATATGAAGTGCTAATTGCATCAGGCGCTAAATGCACACAGTGTTAGGCATTGGTGTCGCTGGCCCTAAATTGCTATTAAGAGATGGGGTGGGGAAGGAGAGGCTGAAGGACTGGGACAGAGGCCAGGGGCCAAAAAATCAGGGTTGTTGCAGCTTGGGTCTAGGAAGCTTAGGAAGCAGACTCTGAGATGGAGTTTAAAGTATAGGACAATAAAACTAAGGAGGACCGTTGAGATCGACCCCTGTGGAAGGAAAGTGAAGAAAGCAGGAGTGGGCAGAAGGAGAAGTTGATGTGCGATGCAGGCCCCCAAACAGCCTCGGCTGATGCCCCAGGGAGCTCTGGAGCTAAGGGACGGCCCTTCGGAGGGGTCCTCAGTTGGGCTGAGATGGCCAGGCCTCCCTATCCCCGCACTGATCAGTCATTGATGGAGGCTACATTGGGAAGAAGGATGACCTTAGGTGAGACACGCGCCCCCAGGAGGCTGACAGTCAAAGGCTATTTGCTGACACCACTTCCATCAGCCTTCCTGAAAAGGGCTCTGGTCAGTATACCCTGGCACCCACTGCAGGGGCTAAGAGAGAGAAAACGCAGAAGTGCTGATGGGAAATTGGAAGGGACAGTAAAATAACCCACACAAGCCAGAGCCAGGGCCACGGTAATTCACAGCCTGTGCATCTGGAATAGAATCGCTCTACTCTCACTTTACCTGTTAGGATTAGCTTTGGCAATGAGTGATAGAAAATCCAAAGTAACAGTGGCTTTAACACAGTAGAAGTAGATTTCTGTCAGTGAAGCTGGAGTTACACAGCCCAAGCCTGTTCAGTTAGTTTCACAAAGTTGTGAGAGACTCAGGATTCTTCCATCTTTTTGATCTACCCTCTTTAGCACATGGGTGCACTTCATGGTTCGAGATGGCTGCGAAAGTGCCAGCCATTACCTTTGCAGTCCAGCAACCAACAGGAAGGGGGGAGAGGTGAGGAAGGCATGGCTTTTCCATTTAAGGACACCTCCTGGAAGCCACACAGGGCACCTTAATCCCATTGACCAACAAACTTAGTCACATGGCCAGGTCTAGCTGCAGAGGATTCTGGGAAATGTAGTTTTTATTCCAGATGACCTTTTTTTCCCAAGCAAAACTCAGGAAAAAGTGGAGAACAGCTATTGCGAAGATGTACACAGTGTCTTCCTCAAGCTGACAAATTCTTCATCTCTAAAGATCATCTCTCAGGAAAACCTTCAAGACCCCCTATACCCAATGTCCTGCCCTGGGTACAGTTGATGCCCCATACTCTATAATTCCTCAGCACTTTCACTGGGATTTATGTGTTTTTGTATCGGGACTGTGAACTCCCTGAGGGTGGGGACCTTGTGCTATTCATCTCCTCCCCCCAGCATGCAGCACTGAGCCAGCTCGTGCATAGGAGGTGCTCCACAAATGCTTGTTGAGCAAATTCCTGGAAAAACCTCATATGAACCTTAGGAATATGTAGCATTTCACATCTCTATTCATTCCACAAGAACTGTATTTTTTTTTTTTTTTTTTTTTTTTTTTGCGGTGCGGGCCTCTCACTGTTGTGGCCTCTCCCGTTGCGGAGCACAGGCTCCGGACGCGCAAGCTCAGCGGCCATGGCTCATGGACCCAGCCGCTTTGCGGCATGTGGGATCTTCCCGGACCGGGGCACGAACCCGTGTCCCCTGCATCGGCAGGTGGACTCTCAACCACTGCGCCACCAGGGAAGCCCAATAACTGTATTTTTAAAAGTGTTAACTAATAAGTTTCATCAAACTTGATACACTGCTAAGGAGTCCCAAGGAACCCTTGCAGTTTGAAAAAAAAAATGACAGGTGGGTTTTCTCAAAACTCAGCTACACTGAATTGTGGCTGGAGTGCTGTTGTGAACCAGAAGTTTCATCCGCAGCCTTGTCACCTGTATCAAACAGGCCTTGGTGAAGGCCTCCAACAATGCCATTGGGTCCCATGGGAGGTAAGGGATTGAACCAACCTACCCTCAAACCTGTCCCCAGAAGCCCCCCACCAGGCCACGTTCTTAACGTAGCAGACACTGTTGTTGCCTTGTCCGGATCCCCTCTACCTGGCTGGTGCACCTGCCCATCGGCCGGGGTCAGTGTTGGCTGTCATCAGCTCACAGCTGCCTCCTTCTCGAAGGACTGCTCTCAGTCAATGGGATCCGCTTTCCCCAGCGGTACCTGGGAGGTGACCCCCTACCCAGGGGTCAGGGAGAGGCACAGCCAACGACCAGTACAAAAGCCTGGACTCTTTGCTTTAAGGGGAGGGGACAACTCTGTGGTGACTTTCCTGTTCCTGAGCTCCCTGTGGGATCAGGGCGAAGTACGGTGCCCAATCTGTCCCAGTTTTCTCGGGACTCTCAATTTTCAGTCTGGAAGTCCACATCCCGGGAAACCCTCCTTCCTGGGCAAACCGGGACAGTTAATTGCCCTCGCCCTCAACTAAGCCCATATCTCTGTTTCGCTGGTTGCCCTGTTTCCCTCACTCCTGTACAAGTTTCTCTGGAGAGCCCACCCTCAGTACGTCATGCGCACGAGCATCCCCCCACCCCATCCCCGCCCCTTTTCCCCAACCCCGCCCCTTTTCTGATGTTCCTGCCCCTCTGAGTGAGGGCCGGTTCTCACAGGGGCTTTTGGCTGTGGGCAGGGGCTCTTCGGCGATCCGCACCGAAGGAGTTCACAGCTGAACTTAGCTTTCTGGTTTTCTGGTGACTCGTCATGCTGCTGCTCTTTTCAGACTTTCAATCTGTAGTTGCCCCCATGTTCCAGCATCTGGGTCCCCCTTTACATTCTCCACCCTGGGTGGGTGCTGTGCACTTGGCTGTCTCTCCCACTATTGCCCTTTGATCTAAAACCAAGGCCACTGCTGGTTTCTAGAAGATCAGGCCCTTTTCCTTCAGAGAGGTGGCACAGTGTGGAGTGAAGTGCAGGCTGGCTTCTAGCCCTGGCCCGGGGCAAATCTGTGAACCTCTCTGTGCCAAGTTTCCTGATCCTAGAAAGATGGTTCATTGGGTTCTTGGGGAGAGATCATGAAGTACTTGCATCGTGACTGGCCCAGACCCGGCACTCAACAGAGTCACTTCCTCTGGGCTCTGGTCGCAGTTTCCTCACCCGTGAGACAAGGTGGCTGGCTTGGATGTTCTCTAAGGCCGCATCACTTCCACACATCTCCCTTCCATTCTGGGTGGGCTGCAAGAGGAGGCTGTTGCCTCGGCTTCTTTGCTAGCTCAGCCCTGTAGCTTGCCCCTCCCTGTTGGAGCTTTCAAGACTTTTCCTGGGGGCCGGATCCTCCTCTCCTTTCTCCTGGGCTGGGCTACTGCAGAATCCCTAACATGTCCTCTATCCCCAGCCTTCTCTCCTGCACATCTTCTTAAAATATCACTCTGCTTATCTACTCCCCTCTTTAAGAACTTTCAATGGTTCCCAGTTAGTATACATCGAAGCCCAAATGTATTGGTAAGACGCTCAAGGCTCTCCGTCTGGTAGCTAGCTCCAGGTGTGACCCCCTTGCACAGGTCGTGCCATGACCTCACCTATCACCTCTTTGAACCTTTCCTGGTGAGAGGTCGAATGGGACATTAAGAAGGATGCTCAATTCTGTGAAGTTTGATCCTGCCCCAAGGGCAGAATTCGTGGTGCCCAGCTGCTAGAGAGAAGCAGCCCTCTGCCCCCTTTCATCAGCAACCTGCTCACTTTTTGGATACTCAGCCCAGAGGGAGGTCCAAGACGTGGGATTCATGCTATCTACAAACGCCCAAAGGAGCTAGGTCTAGAATCGGGGAATGAAACGGAATGGAAACTTGCAAAGTCCTTGGAGGGTTTTTTTTTTAGGTCTGGCTCTGCAGCAGGGAGGTGGGGGTGAGGGAAGGGATGGGGTGTCCCCGAGGGCCTCGGGAGGAATGGAGGGCTAAGTGGAGGCGGCCACGTCAGGGAGCAGACGGCACTGCGATGAATAGAGACGGGCTGGCTCCGCGTGTCAGGAGCACAGACGGGTTAAACGCGGGGTTAACAGCGACTGAGTCACCATTTCACCTCCCCTAGGAGAAGAAGACTCAGTGTGCCACTTCAGCCATGAAGAAAAAGCCATTTTGATGGTTGGATGTGAGCCACGCCGTACATCAGCCCCTGGCCCGGGAGCGACGCTGTGGCTGTGTGTGGCGGTCAGTCCTCCTGGGGTGGGGAAGTGGTAATAGAGGGCTGTCTGCAGGCTCGTCAGCAACTCCCCCCTTTGCCCACAGTCAAGCTTCAGAATCTGTTGAGGTTGCAAAAGGAGGGGTGGGACTTGCCTCCTCCCTGGAGCCTTCCTCCCCTGTCTGGGGAGCTGGACACGACAGCTGAACAGAAGACATGGCTGTGTTTTATTCATCACCGGGCCGATTGATCCTGGCCTGAGATGGCTTTTCCCAGGTTGTGGGTCATGGGCAGCCTTTGCCATTGGACCTTGACTCAGTCACTTTTGGGCAGAGCCGCCATGGCACACAGCTTTAGGGAAAGCAGATCTCATAAAAATACGACGTGAATGATGTCTCCAGGTGCAACATGGCAGCCCTGCCCATTGGTAACCTGTTCCTTTGGGCACGTTTTCTGCACAGGAAAGGCATCACTTTTACCTTTAAGGAGTCAGTTGGTCTTGGGGTCCTGCCTTGGTCTAGCTTGTACACAATTATGAAACAGGAGAAGTTTCTAGCTTCTTCCCCTCCTGGCTTGTCCCCACTATGGTGGAAGGATACGACTGATTGATAGTGTAGGTTCCACCCATTGTCTACTATGCAGATATAACAAGAGTCCAAAGGGGTAGTCTACATCAGGCCCACAGAAAGAAGACCGTTTGCCTTCTGAAATACGAAGTATATATATTTCAATTAACAGAGGAATAACTGCGTACATCAAAGTCAGAGTAATCAACAGTGCATTGTGCCGTGTAGTCCCAGCTGCTCTTCTTAGTAATGATATTCATTACTACGATCCCTACCCTCCTCCACACACACAACCCAGGGAAGTCTCTTTGCTAGATCTTCTTCTTCCAGGTTTCCCAGAGAGACATTGAGAAGGACTATGACACCTTGTTCCATCTCTGAGGGCCTTGATTGATTAGTGATGTCTGCCAGTGGCTTGGCAGGGAGATTGGGGGCACGTGTGCTGTGTAAGTACCATCGCTACCTTGAAAGGCTGTGTGGGCCAGGCTTGCTCACTTGCTTCAGCCCATGCTCAAAGGCCGCTCTAGACCCAGGCATTTGTGGGTGATGTCTAAGGAAGTGTGTTCTCTTGAGGACTGGGTAGATCAGCTTTTTCCTTTCGCTTCCCAGCACCCCCTCCTCTAACCTGAGCACTTGGTTCCCAACTGTGATCAGTCCACTGCTCTAGAGCAGGGAGAGATAGTTTAATTTCCTTTGGGGATGAGATGAGCCCTTTTCTGATGGAGTCTGAATGAAAATGGACATTCCATTGGAGGGATGCAAAGATACAATGATAATTCCTGTGAAATACCATTAACAGAGCCCCATGCACTACCCACCTCCTATTACTGCAGCAACTTAGGAGCTATTCCAGGTCGATAATTTTATGTCTGACATTGAGTGTGTTACAACAGTGGTGATCGATAGATGAATTTGAGCTGAGAAATTAATGGCCGAAAATGACCTTCATGTGATAGCTCAGGCATAGAGCATTATGTTGAATGTGCCTTAACTTTCACTATTGGAAACAAAATGAACGTAGATTTTATTCAAATGTAAGATAATGATGAAAAGTGCACAAATCATAAGTATACATTTGATGGCTTGTCACAAACCAAACACACCCACGTAACCACACCTGGATCAAGAAATAGACCCTAGAGAGTGATATCATCAAGATAGTAGAATGGGAGTTTTCTACCATTCCCCCCACTCAAAGAACACAGATTTTGACATTCTCTCACAGATGACACTGCCTTTGTGGAAGTCTTGGAGTCAGCACACTGTTGGAGCAAAAGTTTCTGAGATTGAAGAGGGTAAAAGGAACAGTTTCATTTTACTTGAATCACCCCTCTCCCAAGGTGGTACATCTCAGTACCAAGAAAGACCCCCTCGGCCCATGCTTTCTTCTACAGAGGAAGTGAGAACATGTGAGTGAGTGCCTGGCTTCCCTGGCAGTGTGGGATGCTGCCCCAGAAACTCACTTCATTTTTGCCTCATTGAGAATGCGAGGTGAGTTGCATTACTAAGGGGCAGGGAGGAGCTGGGAGAAGAGCAGCCAGAGATCAGAAGGTGTCACATTCAAGGGAACCCCTGTAAGGCTACTAGCCATACTTCTTAGGAGAAACCTTGCAGGCCAGGATAGAATGGGGTGATAGATTCAAAGTGCTGAAAGAGAAAAAACTGCCAACCAAGAAAACTTTACCCAGCAGAGCTCTCCTTTCGAAATGAAGGAAAGATACAGATTTTCTTAGACAAACAAAAGCTGAGGAAGTTCATCACCACTAGACCTGACTTACAAGAGATGCTGAAAGGAGTTATTCAAGCTGAAACGAAAGGATGCTAATTAGTAACATGAAAACACATGAAAATATAAAATACACTGCTAAAAATAAGCATATAATAAAATTCAGAGTACTCTAATATTGTAATATGGCGGTGTGCTAATCATTGAACTATAAAAGTTAAAGGACAGAAGTATTAAAAATAACTTTGGCTACAATTTGTTAATGGATACACCATATAAAAAGATGTAAAGTGTGACATCAAAAACAAAAAATGTGGGAGGAGAGTAAAAGGGCAGAGTTTTTGTATGCAATCAGAGTTAAGTTGTTATCAGCTTACAATAGACTTTTATAACTGTAAGATGTTTTATGTAATCCCCATGGTAACCTCAAAGCAAAGACCTACAGTAGATACACAAAAGGTAAAAAGAAGGGAATCAAAGCATACCACTACAGAAAGGAAGCAAATTCACAAAGGAAGATAGTAAGAGGGGAAGAAAGGAACAAAGGGACTGTAAAACAACCAGAAAGCAATTAAGAAGAAGGCATTAGGAGGTCCTTACCTACCAATAATTATTTCAAGTGTAAATGGATTCATTTCTCTAATCAAAAGACATAGAGTGGCTGAATAGATAAAAAAAATAACACTCAACTCTATGCTGCCTACAAGAGACCCATTCAACTTTAAGAACACACACATGGGCTAAAAGTGAAGGGATGGAAAAAGATATTCCATGCAAATGGAAACCAAAAGAGAGCAGGGGTAGCTATACTTATATGTGTGTGTGTGTGTGTGTGTCACACACACACACACACACACACGAATGTTATTCAGTCACGAGAAAGAAGGAAATCCTGCCACTTGCAACAACGTGGATGAAACTGGAGGACACTATGTTTACTGAGTGAAATAAGTCAGACAGAAAAAGACAAATACTGGATGATCTCGTTTATATGTGAAATAGTTAAGAAAAACGTTGAATTCATAGAAACAGAGAATGGTGGTTACCGGGGGTGAGGGGGTGGGGAAAATGGGGAGATGCTGGTCAAAGGGTACAAGCCTTTAGCTATGAGATGAATAAGTTCTGGAGACTGGATGTACAGCATGCGGACCATACACTAATAATACTGTATTGTATACTTGAAATTTGTTAAGAGAGTAGATTTTAAGCATTCTCATCACACATGCAAAATAGAAAACTCTGTGAGGTGATGGATGTGTTCATTAACCCGATTGGATAATCATTTCACAAAGTATATGTATATCGAATCACCACGTTGTACTCTTTAAATATATAAAATCTTATTTGTCAAGTATACCTCGATAAAGCTGGATGAAAAAAAGAGAAAAGAAACAGACCATGACAATGCATTGGGCTTGTTTTCCAAGCAGGGATGGTAAGACTGTGCTGGGATGAATGTTCTTTGTGTATGTCTTGGTGAGCATATGAACACATTGCGCTGAGTATATACTTAAGAGTAGAATTGCTGAGTCATAGGGTATGTTGATATTCAGTTTTAGGTGAACTTTTAAAAATTATTAAAACATTATTTAAAAATAAGAAACATTCCAAACACAGAAAATTATGGGAAGTAATATGAAACACCCATGAGCCTGCCACAGAGGTTAGACAAATTTAATATTTTGCCACAATTCCTTCATTTCTCTTTCATATATTAAAAAATAAAAATTCCCAAATACAGTTGACCCTTGAACATCATGGATTTGAACTGCGTGGGTCCACTTATACGTGGATTTTTTTTCAATAGTAAATACTATAGTACTACAACATCCTTGTTGGTTGAATCCGCAGATGTGGAACCGTGGATATAGAGGGATCGCGGATACGGAGGGCAGACTATAAATTATACTCGGATTTTCGACTGCGAGAAGGGTCAGTGCCTGTACCCCTGTGTTGTTCAAGGGTCATGTACAGCGAAAACCCCATCTCTCCTTCCCTCCCTGCTTCCTTCCCCTGGCGTGTCATCTTCTGCACGTTTTAGACGTGTACTATGTATGTACGTATCCCTAAACCACATACACCATTGTTTTGAATGTTTTTAAATTTTACAAAGGTGGTAGCATCCTGTACGTATCCCACTGAAACTTACTTTTATTCACTCAACATTGTTTGTTTGCCACAGCAAAGCAGTGGAAACCTAAACGTCCCGCAATAGAAGCTTTATTCCACTGATTGAAGTAAATTGACAAATACCAACATGTATAAATAGAGAACACAGAATGTGTGCCTTGCTGTGGGTTTTTTGGTACTTTGACAGGCTAGGTGTGAGAGGTGGGTGAGAGAGATTGTATGTGTGTGTGTGTGATTATATGTGTGAGTGTGTAAAATACATACGTGTGAGTATATATGATTGTGTGGGTGTGTACGTGATTGTGTGGGTGTGTACGTGACTGTGTGTGTGAGTGTGTGTGAGCCCTTGCATCTGAGCTCGGCGTGCCCTGGGCTGCCTCCGGGAGAGGCACAGGGCAGCCCCAGGCCTAAAGCCCTGGTGGCAGGGGTTGTGGACCCCTATCCTGTGCTCCGCCGCTGCCGTGGCCCGGCAACAGCCTTATCTGTCTGCTTTCTGGCTGGAAATCTGTGACTCGGGCTCTTGGCTGTCTGCCTCAGGCAGGACCCTAGGGTTGCCACCAGCAAAGCGGGCTTCTTTGTCAGGCCGCCACTGTCAGTGTCAAGGCACAGGGACCAAAGTGCAGCCGGGCTCCTCGGACTCGGGGCTGGAACCCATGCCACTGCAGTGACATGCGCGCTCTCAGAGGCTGCCCCAGCCTGCCCCGCGGGGACTTTGCCCCCTGGCTCCTGACTGCCGCATGCTCTCAGGTCTATTTCTCGGTTAAGCTGAAGCCAGGAGCCTAGAGGACCTGGCAGGATCTGCCACCTCCGAGCCCCAGTCCTTAGTGAGAACATCTGATGGGTTGTTCTCCAGTAACGAGTTGGCTAACTTGGGCCCACAGCCTGGGCCGGGTGGTCTGCGTCTTGGGGTGGGTTGGGCAGGCTATTGACAATTACGCCCAGAACGTCATGGTACCCTCCCAAAGCTCTTCACCCAGCCACATATATGGGGCAGGAGGAGGGTCTCCTGCCCAAGAACGCGAACGTCCTGGCCGTCCGGGTGCTCCTTGTTTAACGAAGTCACCAAGCGCGGCGCGCATTGCTGGTGCCCCACCCAGATTCGCTCCCATCCCTTTTGCCAGGCCTGAGGGACCAGCCCCCAGCTTCAGGGGGCTCTGCTGCCAACAGCCGGGGCTTTCAGAGGGTTGCCCTTAGACTCTGCGGCCTCCCCAGAGGTAGGGAGAGCTGGAAGCACCTAGAAGTTTCCTGTCCCCCTTTCCCCCTCCACCCTGGGGCACCCATCAGCCAGTGACTGGTGTGGAATAACCCCCCCGCCCAGCTCCATTCCCTGGAGGCAGGACAAACTCTGGGGTGTAAATTGTCTCCCGGAGTCCTCCCATGGGATGAGGCTGAGGCTGGGACTTGGAGTTGGCATGCTTCCCTGGCTTCCTCCACTTTCCCGTTCTGCTCTGCCGGCCCTTACTGTTTTCTCCTGGGAGCACATCCCTGATAACTCACCTGCACTGGAAGCCTTGGCTCGACAGGGCTTCCAGCAGAGCCTGAGGCACGATGCCAAACTCTGCCCCCACCTCGCCCGCCCAAGGGAAAACTAGTGCCCCGGAACCAGGCAGATCTGGTTTCCTCCTGTTTCCACGTGCGAGTTTTTCCTCATGTTTTACCTTCTCTAAGCCTCAATTGTCCTCATCTGAAACATGGGGACACTAAGAATCACACCAGAGGACTTTGTGAGGATTTAATGTGGTAACTCACTGAAAGCCCTTAGCAGGCGTACAGCAATCGCTTAAACGCTAGGTCCCCGTGTTGTAGTGAGAATTAAGAATATAATGTTTGTCGGATGCGCCTGGCACTTAGGAAATGGTCAATGTATTTCCACGCCTTTCCCCTCCCTCTTCCAGGGCGTCCGGTATAGGCACTTATGCTTAATTTTTTATGCGATGGACAATCCACACTGCAGGACTGATCAGGGTGAAACCATCCACAGGGTGAAGAATAAAAAGACAAATGCTGAAGAAATGCAGGATGGTGATCACCTCCACATAACTCACTTCTGGGGTTAATTTTTTTTTTTTTTTTTGGTATGTTTTCCCAGTAAAAAAGTTTTTAATTAAAAAAATTCAGACCCTGGGGACTTACAATAAATTTGAGCGCAAAGCTCCTTGGAGAAAATGTCTTGGCTAAATACACGGAACAGATTATTATTATTTATTATTATTTCCATTCCAAGAAATGGCGAACTTTCTTCTGCACTTTTCTTGGTGATTTGTGGCTTCAGCAACTCTGGCCCACGCTAGAGGGAGAGAAGAGTGATGCCTTTTCGCCTTTAGAGATGCCCCAGGTTCGCGCTAGGGGAGGGGAAGCGGGCGTGCTGTGCACAGCTGTCTCTCCTCTGCATTTATTGCTGCGGCCTTTACCTCCCTGGGGCCTCTTCCTTTTCCAAACCAAGTAATTCAGACCCCATTGTTTACCTCTGCAGAGGGATCAAGGTTACACCCACAGTAAAAATGGAGAAAAGCGACCCAGAAGCTTGGCCCTGAGTCCCGCCCTGACTTGGGGGTTGCTTGCCAAGTTATTCTCAGCCCTGGGAATTACCTTCCAGGCTTGGGAACGCCAGGCCTCTCAGCTGCGGAGTGATTTATGTGCCTGAGAGAGCCCTCTCCTCCTTTCCCATGACTCCTTGCCTGGAGTCCTTTTCCGCCTGGCCAGACTGAGTCCCCAAGCTGTGGAAAAACAAATGGGGAAATTGAGGCAGGGAGAGACTTGAGAGGCGTGTGTGTCTGGTGCAGATGGGGGGCAGTGAGGATGACAGAGCCTGGGCCCGGATTTGAGTGCAAATAGTTTATTTGCAAGGAGATCGCCGGAAAAACCAGCAGGGGAGCTGGGAAGTGAGGCCGGAATGGAAAGGAACCGCCCGAGGAACCGTGCAGTCGGTTATCCCAACCGAGGGTGGAGGAGCTGGGCTGTCAGTCATGGCTCCACAGCTGCTCTCGGGGAGGGGCGTCGCTAGATTTCTAGGAATTCCAGCCTGCTGCCTTCATGGGCACAGTGGGATCCAGTAGCCAGAAAGCCCTCAGGCAGATATGCAGTGCTCGCAATCGGAAGTCAAGGCCACCGTGGGCGCCGATATGTTAAGTGCCAAGTGGGGGCAGGCGGGCCGTGATGGCTTTTGCTACACCATCCAACTCAGAACAGTCTTCTTGGCCTATGTGCTCACAGTCTGGATTCCTTGTTTTTAAACTTACTTTCCCCCCAAAGAGTTCTCTGAGGAACACTGGTCTCTGGGTAATGATCCATGAGCAGAGCGCAGTCCTGGCATCAAGAGATTTGGGGACACACTGCAGCCTCACATGATTCTCTTCCAGGCTTCAAGGTGGTATCTTTCAGTGACAGAAACCGGCTGGCTTGGCTTTACCTAGAATTTCTCAACGGAACAACGGATGAGCACTTACTTTGTTTGAGCACGTACTTACTTAAGCTCTGTGGAACCAGTGTTCCACGGAACACCCCAGAACGCACAGATTTAGCAAATTAATCAGTATCGTGTCTTGTGATGTCCCCTATACACCTTACACAAAAGGAGTGTTGTGGGAAGGGATTAGCACCTGGAGATGGATGGCGAGGAGTTGTCTGGCTCAGGGGAGATGCAAGGAGGGCAAAAGTCACAGGAAGCTGAATTTCAGCTTCAAGTCAGAAAGTGATTTTTTTTCTCACAATAAGAACTGAAAAGGTCTGGTCTCCTGCACAGGCAGGCCCTAAGCTTCCTGTCTCCAGGTTTGTTTCGGCAGAGGCTGGATCTTTTGGGAATAGACCGGGTTGGGGGCGGGGACGCTTCTTGCCTTGGGTGGGAGTTGAGCCAGGAGGCCATAGACCCCTCCTGTCTCTCAGATTTTCATGCTAGACTTAAAGGCGTTAATTCCTAGGTAGACTGGGAGTTACTTGAGAGACGAGTTGTGTTTTACATTTCTTCATGTTTCCCACAGTGTCTGGACTGGTTCTGGGCATGTAAATTTTATAAATAAAAATTATTGAATGGATGAATGAACGAATGAATGAATGGGGTTCTGGGGGCCCACTTGCAAAGCTGCTCTTTGGCGGGGTTGACGTGAGATATATATTTATTTATTTATTTTTATTTTATTTATTTTATTTTTGGCTGCGTTGGGTCTTCGTTGCGGTGCGCGGGCTTCTCATTGTGGTGGCTTCTCTTGTTGTGGAGCATGGGCTCTAGGCACGCGGGCTTCAGTAGTTGTGGCTCGCGGGCTCTAGAGCGCACGCTCAGTAGTTGTGTCACACGGGCTCAGTAGTTGTGGCGCACGGGCTTAGTTGCCCTGCGGCACGTGGGATCTTCCCAGACCAGGGCTCGAACCCCTGTCCCTTGCATTGACAGGCGGATTCTTAACCACTGTGACATCCGGGAAGCCCCTGACGTGAGGTATTTAGAACAGGGTCGCCACAGAAGCAGAGGGTGCCTGCGTAGGCTTACTAGAAGGCTCAACCCGGACATCAGAAATCTAAGAGACATATGACCAGAATATCTGTAAATGACAGAGTGTCACTATGTTCCAGCCACTGTCTCTTGCTTTCCTTGTTTAACCCTCCTTACAGCGTTCCTCTGAGGTAGGTATCATCATTGTGAACATTTTCTTGATGAGAAGACTGAGGCTTGAGAGGTCACCAGGCTACGCAGTGGTGAGGCTTGGATTTGCTTCCGGCCAGCCTGCCTCCAAGGCTGGGACCAGGACCAGCTGATCACACTCGTCTGGCTCCAGACCCTCATGGCCACCCCAGAAGCACTCTGCGGCCTCACACAGCCCCCAGGGCAAGGGGCGGGCTGAGGAGGATTCTATACCTGTCGTTACAGGTGGGGAAACTGAGGCCCGATGGAGAGAGTGGTCTGTTTGTTTAGGCAGATAAGAGGCAGTGAGAAAGACAGCATATCCGGGGCAGGAAGAGCTCAGCCAATCCCTTGACTCCACTTTCCAGCCCTGTATGGGTGGCATTGTCTCCTTGCTAGCTCAAGACACAGAAGGAAGAAGAATAGGCACCGTGACCTCAGGGAGGAGAGGCGCCGGTACAAGAGGCAGCGTGGCCATCTGGTTGGCGTTCAGGTGCGCGGAGGCGTCTGGGCCGTCTGCGTTTGCCCACCTGCTTTCCCTGTGAGCCTCCCTCAAGTGATCAGGGCTGCAGCCCTTCATGCCATGCAGGCTGGGCACTGAGCAGGTGTCTGATTTAACAGAGATAACCGCTGCTCTGCTCGTGGTCTGGGAACACACCTGAGGAGGTGACTTGTCCCTATGTCCTCTGCTGAGCCCAGAAGTTTCCCTGGAAACCTCAGGCCTGAATTCAAGATGCAATGGGACATCTTGTCCCAGAATTTGAAATACAGGTAACGCCAGTCTCCGTCCTTCCCCCTCCCTCTCTCCCCCATCTTCATAAAACGTGCTGATGATCAGATCTCCCTGAATTTTCGAATGACCCCCGCAGTAGCTTACATAACTGCTTCCGATTTCTCACCCCTCCCTCTATCCGTGCCACTGGCATGCCTCCCATAAGAGCTGGGGTCTATTTTCCACCCCATTGACGCTGGACTTGGCCGTGTAACTTGCTGTGGCCTTTGGCATGTAGATGGAAGTGATGACATGGCCGGTTCCAAGCCTAAGCCTTAAGTGGTACCATGAGTTTGCATTTGTCCTCTTGCATTTCTGTCATCATTATGAGAGAACATGCCCCGGGGAGCCAGCTGGTGTCAGAAGAACCAGGAGATCTGTGAGCCTGACCTGAACCCAGAACTTGGAGTTCAGTCCAGCCTAGCCCAGCCAACCTGCAGCTGCACACCTGAAACAGAGCCATGCCAGTTCACCCTGAGACCTGTGAGTGTGAGAATAAACGTTTATTGTCGTATGTTGCTGCCCAGCAATAGCTCACTGATACCACTGGTATCTTCCGTAATCCTCTTCCCACTTCCACCTCTCTGAGTTTGTGTCTGCAACACACATATTGTCTACACTGCAAGTCACTAAAAAAAAAAAATAGGGAAGGGAACTCCCTGGCAGTCTAGTGGTTAGGACTCGACGCTTTCACTGCCGGGACCCGAGTTCGATTCCTGGTTGGGGAACTAAGATCCCGTGAGCCACATGGTGTGGCCAGAAACAACAACAACAACAACAAAAAGACGTTCTTAAGTAAAACCGACCTTAAAAGAAAAATAAGGAAAAACAAGGGAAAAAGTTACAGCACAGAAATGCTCAGTCCAAAATTTGCTGGGTGAACTTGTTTCTGAAAAATGCAGCAGTCTGTCAAGGGATGTTAATTTAATTTAAGAAGGTGTGTTGATTGATGGGGCTGGCACATAGGACGGCGCCAGAGTCAGGGACCTGGAGCTGTCATCACACCACATTGTTTCAGATTCTGGTTCTACCACTTACTGTCTGGGTACCTTTGGGAAAGTTACTTTTCCTCTCTAAGCCTCAGTTTCCTCATCTGTAAAATGGGCGCCTTTCTCAGAGCATCGTTTGGAGGTTTAAATGAGAAAAAGTGTGTCAAGTGTTTAAGGCAGTGTCTGGCTGGTGGCAAGAATTCACTAAACCAGTTAGCTAGCGTTATTTTTATGTACTGTCACAGCAGAAGCACCGAGTGATACTTTAAAGAGTATCACTGACTCATCCTCTCTCTTAAATTTCCATCCAAATTTTGCTAGCTTTCACTCTTCTGCCTCTGCTGAAGAATCTCCCCGAATCATTCTTGTGTGTATGTGCAGAAAAAAATAGTGCAGTGAACCATGACCCCTGTATTGTGGCCCTGGGTCTTCTATTAGCTTGCTGAGTGACCTTGAATAAGCCAGCTTCAGTCTCTGGGCCTTGGTCCTCTCCTCAGAGAAAGGTTGGGATTGATCTCGTTTCTAAGGGCCCTTGATGCTCATTATTTCGCACGTTCCCTTTGGAAAAGATCTGGAGGAGTTGAAAGAGCTTTTATGAAGATATGATTATAGTTTTGGTATAATAAAGGAAGAACTTATTTTTTCACATAGGGGGTCAGGCATGGAATTGAAGAATCACAGACCATTTGACCCAGAAGGGCCTTAGGAAACTCGCAGTCCAATGATGTTACTTTACAGAAGAGAACTTGACATCCCAGGGCAACTCAGTGATCACTCAAGGGCATACTCGCCCTCAGGGAATATGCGTTGAGCACCTGGTGTACAGGCCCTGGGCTGGGCACTGGGGCTCCAGGTGCACAGGACGCCCTCCACCAGCCTCCGAGGCCTGTTGCAGAGAAAGACGATAAACACACGTTTGTAATGCAGACGGGTCCATGCTACAGAGACAGATGTACTGATGCTAAGGAGAACTTGGGGGCAGCCCTGAATCGAGTCTTAGGGGTGGTCAGGAAGTAACCATAACGGCTAATTCATCTTCATTCTGGGCCACTTTACATGTATTAACTCCAACTCCAATGACTCCATGAGGTAGGTACTAGTTTCATCACCATCTCTGTTTACTGTGGGGGGAAACTGAGGCTCAGAAAGGTTAAGTAACTTGTCCTAGGGCGCACAGCTAGCAAGCAGCATAGCCAGAATTTGAATTCAGGGAGTCTGGCTCCAGAGTCTGTACTGTTTACCACCATGTGGTACTGACTCTTTGGGGAGGATGACCTCAGAGCTGTGCCCTGAGGCAGGAGTAGGAGCTGTCCAGGAGAGGGTAGAAGCTGGGGAGAAGGAGGGGCACGTCCAAATTGTAAATTCCTACCGACGAGCATGAGTGTGCTGGGTCTATGGAACTGTGGGCTGAAAGTGTGTGTGTCTCCGTGCACGTATCTCTGTGTGTCTCTGTGTGTGTATTTGTGTATCTATGTGTTGTGCATGTGTCTACGTCAGTTTGTGTGTCTGTGTGTATGTATATGTGTGTGTGTCCTCCTGGTGTGCCTGTATATGTCTATAGATACATCTGTGTGTGTCCATGTATGTGTACATGAGTGCATGTTTGTATATCTAAACCTGCATGTGTCTCTGTGTATGTCTGTGGATATGTTTGTGTTCCACGATCATATATTTGTGTATCTGTCTGTGTAGTTACGTGTGTGCATTAGTGTGTGTGTGTGTGTGTGTGCGTGTGTACGGTGGGAGTGGACAGGGTCGGGAGGTGACTAGAGCTATGCAGAGACCAGATCATGATGGGCTCTGGAAAAGTTTACCCTTAAGGCATAGGGGAGTCGTCCAGTGAACTGAAGCCTCAGATTGATGGTTTAGAAAAGCCACGTGCTCATCTATACATTTTTATTGAGCATCTAGTATGTGTCAGATCCTATTCCAGATTCTGGGGATGAAATGGTGAATAAGGACAAAATCCCTGTTTTGGGGGAGCTTACATTCAAATGGGGAGAGATAGACTATAAACACATAAAAGATGTAATATAATGTCAGGATAAGTACTTAAAGAAAAAAAAAGCATGTTAAGGGGCGAGATGATGGAGGAGGCCATTTGAGCTGCGGTCTGAATAAGTGAGCGTCAGCCCAGGACTCTTGCGTGGGGTTGGGGGTGGGGAGAGCATTTCAGGCAGAGGGAACAAGTGCAAAGGCCCTGAGGCAAGTGTGGGTTTGACCTGTCCGAAGTACAGCAAAGAAGTCAGGGGGCCTGAAGTGAAGTGAGGTTGGGGCCAGAGCTGGGGCTGCTTCCCACAGGGCTTTGCAGCCGTGGGGAGGGCTTTGGATTGTGTCCCTCAAATCACGAGAAGCCACTGGAGAATCCCAACCCTGTGGGTGCTGTGGGACCCATGTGGGAGGAGAGGCCACGTTGTCACACTCCTAAGTCAGTGCCCCCTCCACAGCCACCTGGAGAGCCAAAACCTAGGTGGACTTTTGTTTTTTGGGCGCGCCGAGCAGCTTGCGGGATCCTAGTTCCCCGACCAGGGATCGAACCCGTGCCCCCCGCCGTGGAAGCGCAGAGTCCTAACACCACTGGACCGCCAGGGAAGTCCCTCAAGGTGGACTTTCTGATGTCACGTGCAATTCATATCACACAGAAAACAAATCTGTTTTCAAGATATGTTCCCGTATCCATTGACTATTCACTAGGTTTAAGTCCCTTTAATAGAGTTAATGTTGATTGCAAGCAAATAATTTGTGTAGTTTCTTGGAGCCCAGCTAGGCTTATGGTGGCAGAAATTTATCACCGGCTTCCAGACCAAAGTGACGAACACTACCGGCACGGGGTGTGGCACCGTTTCCGGAACACAGTGAGCGCTCAGCAAGCACGTGTTATTATCTCATTTAACTCACTCACGAACCCTTTGAGGTGGGTGCCAGCCATATTTTACACATAAGGAGCATGAGGCTTTGAGAGTTTACATAATTAGCCCAAAGTCACACAGCTAGTTAGTGGCATCCCAGCCCCCAAGCAAAAAGCAATTTCAAAAGGAGTTAGTGATTTTGCTTCCTAGAGCAGATTGCGAAGATTTAGTTCCTGGCGTTAGTTGCTGTAAGAGCCTAGGAGAGCAGCTTTGCAGGGGCGGCCCCTTACTGAGCCAGGTGTGCGTGGGGGGGGGGTGGTAATGCGTGAGTTAGGCTGCCCAACATCAGTGTCACTGCCAGGGTCACCATTAAAGCACTACCTGTCCATGGGGCTGGGCTGGACCCTGGGCGGAGCATCCCTGCTTTGAGAGTCTTTCCAGCGTGAGTGGGCCACGCAGATGGCAACAGCCAAAAGGGAGATGAAAAACATCTGAGGGAGCCCTAGAGCGGCCCAACTTACACAACTGAAAACCTACCAAATTTCGCAGGCACTTGCCCTGATCACAAGGCTTTGCTTCCGTAGACGTGGACTGGTCCAGTCGCCTATGGGGCGTGAGGGACCCGGTGGGAGAGGCAGGTGGCCTCCCTGGAAGATGTTGTCATGAGATTATTGTCAGAACTAATCAAGAGACAAGGCAGGACTGTAAGTCACCCGGTTGGTCCCATTATTAGCCAACAAACTGCTGTCCCCAGCTCTTAGGAAGGACATCCCGGTAGAAACACCAGGTATGCTCCCTTCGGACCTGTGAGTGAGGGGATGGTGTTAGGGGAGGTGTGCAAGAAGACACCCTCTGTTGTCCCCCCAGGGCCGGACCAGTGTCAAGACAAACCCAAATAAAAGCCTAGCCAACCCTGGGAATTGGGGAAGCTTAGTTGTTTTTTTTTAAATTTTACTTTAAATTTTAATTTAGCTTAATTGTTAATAAAAATTGTACATATTTAAGGTGTACAACATGAAGATCTGATACACACATGCGTAGGGAAATAGTTACTATGCTCACGCGAATTCACGTACCCATCTCTGCACAGTTACCTTTTGTGTGTGATGAGAGCACCTGAATCTACTCTTTTGACACGTTGCCAGTATATGACAGAATATTTTCAACTACGGTCATCACGCTGCACATTGGATCTCTGGAACTTATTCCTCCTACAGAACTGGAGCTTTGTGCCCTTTGACCAACATCTCCCCATATTCCCCACCTCCCCGCCCCTGGTAACCACCATTCATCTCTCTGCTTCTACGTATCTGACTTTTTGAGATTCCACCTGTGAGATCAGGCAGTGTTTGTCTTTCTGTGTCTGGCTTATTTCACTAGCATGATGGCCTCCAGGTTTACCCATGTGGCAGGATCTTGGAAGCTTGGTGTTTTCGTTCCTATATGACAAATCACACCCTCCCCCTCCACAACTTAGTGGATTAAAACAATCGTTTCTTACACTCACAGATTCTGTGGATCAGCCGTTTGGACAGGGCAGGTGGGGATGGCTCGTCTCTGCGCTGCAGTGTCTGCGGAGCTCAGCTGGAAACCCTGAAGGTTGGTGGCTGGGGCCATCTGCAGAGTTGTGCACGCACATGTCTGGTCATTGATGCTGGCTGGCAGCTGGGGGACCGCAGCCCTGCCACCCCCCCCCCCCCGTGTGAACGCTCTCCAGGAACTGATTGGGGCTTCCTCACTCTGGGTACCCAGAGTGAACTTCTCAGGAGGCCAGAAGCAGGTAGTGGATCTTTTTATGACCTGGCCTAGGCCGTCACGTGGTATCTCTCCCATGATCTATTGATCAGAATCTATTGGCCACCAGCCCCGCTCAAGGAGAGGGAACCTAGCCCCCCCTCCACCTCCCAGTGGAAAGAGTGGCAATCAGTGTTAGCGAGCATGGGGGATGGGATACATACATTTTTGCGGCTACCTTTGAAAAATCGATCTGCCACACGAGTCTCACATGTCCCCCTGGAGGGCTGTGCCCGGGAGGACAGAGCTAAGCATGCCTCCCCCCCTCCATCACTCAGCTGTGAGGGCGGTGACAAGAGGACCAGGAAGTTGGCAGTGGCCAGACTGACATTTTCCCCGTGACTTTAGCTAGGACAGTACTGTAAAGAACGACACCAAAGGTATAGGAGACTTAAGCTTTATTAGGGAGAGCTCCCGGGCGAGGTTCACTGGTCTGAGAGAAGGGGGTCAGAGAATTCGCGCCTGGGCGAGGGTTTGGGCAGGATTTATAGGGGAAGAAGGGAAAGGGGTGTGGTGAATCCGGGAGGGCGCAGGTATTCGGTGGTCTCTTTAGGTATCGTGGGGGACCATTAGTCCCGCCCCTCGAAAGGCAGGAAGGCTGGGCCGGGTGGAAAGTCTCCAGGTCAGTTTCTGGAACTGGGTGGTCCGGAAAGTTTCGGTCTGATGCAACCTGTGAATCTGATTGTGTTCCCCTGCCTCGGACCAGTTGGCCTTACATCCCGACATCTTTGGTGTAATGGGGCGGTGTTCTGATCTCTGGCTACTTCATGCTGAATGGGGGCGTCGAAAGGGGAGTCGGGCGACCAGAGGTCCGAGGCTTAAGGGAGAACGGGGGGGGGCCACGGGGGGGGGGTTCTGTAGGAAGCAAGGTGTAAGGACCGAGGAGCATTTGGTTTGTGGCCACCCGAGAGACTTCCTCCATGCGCCTGCGAAGGAACCTAAGAAAACAGGGAGCAAGCATGCTACGAAGAGGGTGCGGTCCGGTTTTGAAAGAGGGGTGTCAAAGAGTCCCTCTCTCGGCGGGCTGAGGGCCTCTACGACTTGGAGGCAGGAGTGGGAAGGGGAGGTCCCAGTATCGGAGATAGGCAAGAGGGAAGCCGGGTTTAGGCGGGGGAGAGAGAGGTCGGAGGAGATAAGAGTTTTCAACGAACAGCAGGTGGAATTCCTGGATGCGGGAGGGGCCCAGGAGGGAAAGAGACTTGTGGCCTAGGAGGTCGACCAGCCGGTGGGAGGAAAACACGGTTAGTGGGTGGGCCAGAGTCAGTCTGAGTGTTTGGTCAGTTCGGCTGCCGCTGCTAGGGCCCGAAGACATGGTTGCCATCCCCGAATGGTTGGGTCTAGGTGTTTGGAGAGGTAAGCCACGGGGCGGTAGGAAGGCGCTACACGCTGGGCAAGGAGTCCAGTGGCTATTCCGGCGGAGCGTTACGGAGGGTGAGAAAGGACTGTCGAGCGGCGGAAGGAGACGTGAGGGGTCCTTGAGGAGTTTCCTTAGCGGATCCCAAACTTGATAATTGATAGGGTTTGGTGTGATTGGAAGAGGAATGGGAGGGGGAGGGTTCTAGAGACAGGCCGAGAAAAGGAAACAGGAGTTGGGAGGAGGGGACCTTAGGGTCAAGTCTAACCAGCTAGAGGGAAGCGTAAATGGAAAAGAACATTCGACCTAGCAAGAGAACTGGGCAGGATGGTATGACTAAGAAGGAATGAGTAAAAGGGAGTCCTTCGATCTGACATGGGAGTGGACCGGTGTGGAGTGGGAAGGATGGTTTGCCATCAATACCCATGACCGAGATCTGGGAAAGAAAAACTGGCCCGGGATAGGCAGAATCGAATAGGTAGCCTCCGTGTCCACCAGAAATGAGATGGACTTACCCGCTCCCTGTAGCGTTACCCTGGGCTCGGCGAGGGTGATGGGGGTCTTCGAGTCCGGGCGCCGTCAGCCAATCCCAGCAGTTCGAGTGGTAATGCCGTTGGGTCGGCCTGCCCCCCACGTGGAGACGCTGAGGGAGGGCCAGTCGTAGGGCAGTCACTCTTCCAGTGGCCCGTTAGCCCGCAGCTGGGACAGGGCTTAGAAGGAGGTCGGGGATTGGGACATTGGCGAGCCCAGTGGCCTTTTCCGCATTTGAAGCAGGCCCGCGGCGGGGTTGCCTTTTGCGGACCCCGTGGATGCTGTGATCCATGGGAAATGGCCGGCCTTCGGGCGGCTACAAGAGCTTGGGTTTGGAGGGCCACCTTCTGGTGCATCCGAGCCTGTCGGCTGGATTCTGCCAAATCCTCACGGCCATTATAGATTTTAAAGACCATCTTTACCAGATCTCGAATAGGGGTCTGAGGGCGGTCTTCTGCCCGTTTTAATTTCTTTTGGATGTTCGGGGCTTACTGGGTAATAAAATGGGTGGCTAGGACCGTTGCCCCTGCCGGGGTGTCGGGATCCAGTCGGGTGTAGGGAGATAAGGCCTCTGTAAGGTGATTGAGAAGCAAGGAGCGTGGGAGAAGAAACCGTTGAGGGAGGCGGCAGAGAGATTGGAGGAGCCGGAGCGGGTTCGGGAGGAGGAACCGCTTCAGGGTAGGGTGGAGATTGGAGAGGGCTCTGGAGGAGAGAGAGGCGAGAGATTCGGATGGGTCGGCTAGTGGAGCGGGATCATCGTCAAAGGAAATTAGGAACTTGGATGAAGGAGATATCTAATACAGAGGGAAGGGCGAGAGCGCAAACGCCAGAAGGCCTGGACATAGGGGACCTCAGACCACTTGCCCGTCCTGCGGCAGTAATTATCTAGATCACGGAGAATGTTAATATCGAAAGTCCCTTCAGGAGGCCATTTGGATTGATTGTCTAGAGGATAGTGTGGCCAGACCACAGTGGAATAGTAAACAAGCCGTCGGCGACGGAGATCTTGGGAGAAACCGAGAGCTGTAAAATTGGCTAGGAGACACCCCAGGGGCGTCTTAGAATCTGGTTGCGATTGTGAGGTTCCCATGGCCCCCAGTCTGTCCCCGAGTGAATGGAGAGGAAGAGAAGCGTCCCTGGTCTCAGTCTCCAATTCACGGCAGGTCGGAGGGCGGTCAGGCGATTGGGACGTCTCCACAATCACCCGAGGCCCGGCGGGTCGGAGGGCGGTCAAGCAATTGGGACGTCTCCACAGTCGCCCGAGGCCCGGATAGAGGACGGAGGAATCCCTGACGCGGCCGCGATTAAAGACAGGGAGTCCGGCGGATAGGAACCCCGGGGGTCGGGAGAAACGAAGGAGGGACTTACTCCGTTTCTGCCGGATCGGGTGGGTGAGCAGAGGTTCCCTGGCTGTCTCCTGGGGGAGAAGAGAGTTTGGTACTCCTCCCCGGTTTCGGCTCCAAATGTAAGGTGGAATCTTAACAAACGGCACCGCGAAACAGAGAAAAGCTTCAAGAGACCTTTACTAAGGAGCGGCCCGGGCGAGGTTCACTGGCCCGAGAGAAAGGGGCCAGAGAAGTCGCGCCCCAGTGTGGGCGCGAACAAAATTTATAGGGGAAGAAGGGAAAGGGGTGTGGTGAATCCAGGAGGGCGCAGGGTATTCCTTATTTGGTGATCTTTTCGGGTATCGTGGGGGACCGTTGAGTCCCGCCCCTCGAAAGGCGGGAAGGCTGGGCCGGGTGGAAAGTCCCCAGGTCAGTTTCCGGAACTAGGTGGTCCGGAAAGTCTCCAGGTCAGTTTCTGGAACTGGGTGGTCCGGAAAGTCTCCAGGTCAGTTTCAACCTGTGAGTCTGATTGCGTTCCCCTGCCTCGGGCCAGTTGGCCTTACAAGTAGCAAGTCGCAGGACAGCCCCCCTGCTGGCGAAAAACACACATCGAGGCCCGTGTGAATGATGTCCAGGTCACTTCAGACCCTCCACCTCACGTGGGTACCAGCCAGAACGGTATCTCTCCTCAATCCCACCTCCTCTGCCGAAGATCTGAGTGGAAGTAGTTTAGGTGGGAGGTGACCCCAGGAAGCACTGGTAGGGCTGGGGACATGGGCCAGGGAAGAGAAGACAGGGTGTAGCACAAGCCAGCTACCATTGGGGGGTGACTGATGCTGAATCCCGCCAGGAAACCCTGGGAATGACCGTGGAGCACGTGCCTCGTACTTGTTCCATCCTAGGGGTGAGGGAGCTGGGGCATCTGTCCTCCAGTTCCCATCAGACATTAGCAGAGGGCTGCCCCCGGGGTGGTGATAATTCCCTGGCATTTCTGGCCAGCTGAATGGGTGGGCAGAGCAGGCTTTGATGGCTAGAGACACCCTCAGGCAGAGATGCAGGTGCTAGCAGCTGGGAGTTAGGACCACATGCCAATGTCATGGTAAGAATGAGGGGACAGAGGCGGGGTACCCATAGCATCTGCTACAAACTCTTTTAGCTTATTTCCACTACTGTGCTCATTTGCCATTCACTGAATTCTGCCTTACAGTGTTAATTATAATTTACCGTTAACAACACTTGCAGAAGCTCCTCCCTGTGATATCCAAAGCCCTCTGCCCTGTAGCCCCAAACCCCCATTTGTGGCAGGGTTCATGTGACAGGGGGCTTGAGATGGCAGGCCCTGCAGTGTGAACTCTCTGGGTTTGAATCCGGGTTTAAAGTGGCTCTACCACTTACTAGCTGTGTGATTGTGGACAAGTCAGTTACTTAACCTCTCCAGGTTTCAGTTTCTTTACCTGAACATGAGGATACTGAGAACACAGTGTTGTGAGGATGAAATGAGTTAACTGATGAAATGCGTTTCAACTGGCGCCTGCTTCTCAATAGAGCCCACGTAGGCTGTTCTGCTCAGCTAAACACACTCCTGGCCAGCCGTGGGCTGCATCCATGTCTCCACGCATGCAGAGAATGTCTTCCCTGCATTACACGGAACCTTCTATCCCTCCTTCAAGGCTTTGGCCACATGGACCGGATGTGCCACCCTCCTTCCTTCCTCTGAGCCCATGTACATGCTATGCCCTCCATCTGCAAGGTTCTCTCCCACCCTCTTCACCAGACTAGCTCCTTCTCAACCTTCAGCCGTTTCCTCAGGCAAACCTTCCCTGACCCCCCATCCCCAGACAGACACATTCCCTGTCGTATCCCCCGATGCCTCCCCTTCTTGGAACTTCTCCGAATCCTCCTCTGATGACTAATTAGGTAACTGGATGTTTAATATCCATTTCCTCAGCTAGGATGTGAGCTCCCCGGAGGAGGGACTGGGTCTGTCTTGTTCACCATTTGTGGCAAATACAGAGGACTGGCTTGTGCGACATGCAGCTAGCTCTGGAGACGTTTTTGGTTTTCATCAGTTGGGGAGCTCAGCGAGTCTTGCGCTGACTCATGTGCACGTGACGACAGGCATCCGTTTTGTTGGGTGGGTCGTGGCAGAGGTCCTGCAGTCCAGCAGCCAAGGCGGTGGCTTTCTGACCACGCTCCACATCACGACAGAGCCTTGGTAGCCTGCTCCTGCAGTGTGGTTTGGGGAGCTCCTAAAAGCTCTGTCTTGAACTTGTTTCTATAGCCTTGCCAAACAGTCTGCAATGATTACTTTTCTGCTCAAATTTGCAAAAGTGGATTCCATTCTCTGCAGCTAATCCCAGACCCCTGGATCTCAGGTGGTGCCTGGTACGTGGTTGGTGCTCAATATAACTAAATAAATGGTTGAAAGAATCAAGAACGCTTTACCCTGCAATCCGAAGACTGTCCTCTACATGTGCTTCAGAAAGTTCAAGTCCATCAGAAAGCCCTTGGACCCTTCAGCCCTTCTGCTCTCTTCTCACCATGACAGAGGAGTCGGCATTTACCTGAATGTCGTCTTGATTTATTTCCTCAAGTTGAATTAGTAGGAACCCCAGGCCTTTGCAGCTCTGAATCAGCTACGGAAGCATCTGTCCTTAACCTTGAGAGATGCTTAAAAGCTCAGAAGTGGACACAGCGTAAGCTATTGCAGAGGGGGACACCCTGGCTTAGTCAGTGACACTGAGGGTGTGATTCCCAGGCTTGCTGGGTATTACTGATGATGCTCCCCACGTCTCCCTCCTAACTGACCCCCATAGCTGAATTCATCAGGAAGACCATGCGGCCTGCTGGGTATCTAGTCTCCACCTGGGCCTTTGCGTGGCCAAAGACCTTGCCCACCTCTGCCCTGGCCGGACTGCACCTGCGTCTCAGCCTCTGGAGCTACAGTGGGGCCGTCCTGCTCCAAGAAGATGCCAGCCCCAGCATCCTCCACCCAGAGTCTCTCTGTTCAGGAAGCCAGCTCTGGTCAGGTGAGAGTGAGAGTGGTGACTGTCTTTGAGGATGTGAGAAGGCACTAAATTGAGAGGCTCTGCCCCTGACAGTGGACTTGCCCTAGCTGTGACCCACCCACGGAGGTCCAGATGCTGAGTTGGCCTTGAGCTGAGCCACCCTCCCTGGGCACATTCTTCTCACCATCTGCTATGCCCAAATGGCCAGAACCATCAGATAGATGCCCTTCGGGCCCAAAGTGGAGGGAAGTACCTCAGTTGACATGAACTAAAGGGTCCTCCCCTCCTAACATGGTAGAACAGATTGTCCCGTAAACCCTCAGGGAGTGGGGGTGGGGGGCAGCAGGCAAGCCTGGACCAGGTGATGACAGGTGTGCTGACTGTAATCACTGAGCTTGAGCAAGGCGCCCCGATGCAAGCAGGTGAATGAAGGGGATATTTGTTGGCAATGATATTTGTTAACACTTTTAGTGTGCTGCCTGTGAGTTAGATTGTGGTCCTAGGAAGATCTGGGTAAGCTGCGTGATGCCCGCCACCGTCTTTTGGGAATGTCAAGGTTCAGATTAGTAAATGAAATCCTGGGTCATAGATCCAAGGATTTAGTAGGGGCTGAGACCAGGATGGGGTGGGGAGGCTGGTAGGGCGGGCCGTGCTTAGTTCCTTTAGAAGGACTGCAATGGAGAAGACACCATCCTGTCTGTGTTAGGGGTCGGGGAAAGGTTTGTCCCTTGGTGGGGAACAGCTGTAGCACATGCCAGTCCATTATTAACAGGACAGGGCACTGCACTTGGTATTTGCCATATACCCAGGCAGCATGTTCCACACATTTAACCACCGGTAGGGCACAGTCCCTGACCAATCAGGACAGACACTGGTCCCAGTGCTGTGGGCCTTAACTGTTTACATGCTGGTTTGTGCCGAGGTCCATGGTCGGGGGTGGGGGGGCGGGGAGCGGCAGGGATGGTGGTGCAGGAGCACAGGGTGAGTGTGTCTGGGGAAGGCTGGATTGGTGGGAAGAGCCTGGGGGTGGGATGGGGAACTCGAGGCTGTGGGTATCTGTCACCCAGTCTTAAAGTGTGGCAAGAGTCAAACAGCTAGAATATCTGTACCTGTGAGTACTAAGTATGTCTGGACTTGCTGATGCGAGAACACCCCCGACGAGAGCTTGCTGGGACACTGAGACTTGGGCGAGCTGTAGGGGAGGGGAGGGGTTAGCCCTGCTCGGGCCATGAGGAATGGGGGGGCTCGACCTCCAGGCTCAGCCCCAGACCTCACCCTGGAGTCGGCAGGAGCCCAGACTGGCAAAATAATTACAGCCATCTCCCCAGCAGCTAGCAGGGTTTGTGGAACGTTCTGAGTTTCCACTGGATGTTAAAGAGCCCGGCGAGTATGGCCTCGCCGCCTCATCCCCACCCTGGCCTCAAGGGACCACTGGCTCTTCTGCCTGTGTCTTGGAGCTCCTGGCACGTCCCACTGTCCTGGGTCTCTGGGGCCTGGACTGGGCTGGGCCCCTCTCCAGCTTCTGCCTGCCTTTTCCCAGAGGACTGACTGGCTCCAGTTCTGGCCCCGGGCTATCCTCCTCCTGCCCCTCTGATCTGGTTGCTTTTGAACACTGAAGCCTGTTTGGAATGGGCCTGGCATTCTGCCCTCGCCTCTACTCTGTCTGCTGTGACTCACCAGAACTTCCCAGGGTGGAGCTGCTGCTTTGGGCGAGACATTTCCCCAGCCTTGTCCCTCCTTCTCCAGGGAACCCCGTGGCCAGGCATTTGAACTTTCCACAAGCCATTTGAACTGTCACGTTGATGGGTTTTGAAGCCCTGGCTTGGTTGGTTCAAGCAGCCGGACCCGCATCCCAAATGACAGCCCCTGCTTGTGGGAAGGCTCTTGGGTAGCGAACGCCTTGGGGGACCTATTGGTGGCCCACGTGGGGCATGTCACATCACCTGGAGAGTTGAGCCAGGTCTTGTGAATCATTGAAAACAAAACGATTCTGGGGGCTCTTGCCAATATTCAGAGCTTTAAAGCCCAAACTCGGGTTCAACGTCTTTGCAGTCTCAGTGGACAGTGCCCTGGACACACAGCAGCACAGTAGAGAACGGGCTTCCCTGCTCCTACGTAGGACACACGCTTCCGCTTCACATTTTATTATTTCCGAAATCAGGATGCCATCATTTCCATTTGACGTATTCTTGCCTGCCTGCCTTGCCTCCTTTTCCCCCTTTCTTTTCTTAATATCTTATGACTGAGGAAATCCGGACGTACAGATTGATGGATCAACTAATCGGGGACCCCCTTTACTGGGGGATGGTACCGTCACCGCCTGGCAGTCCATATTTCTTCCTGGGGGTGTTTGGCCCGGCTCCTAGCACACAATAGGTACTCAGTAAATATGTGAGTGACGAATGAATGAATAATTAGTTAATGCCCTCGCTCCAAATAGGGCAGCGGTGGAATTTAACAGACATCCTTCAGGGTTGCAAGGGGTACCCTCTTTGCAAAAACTGGGAGGCAGGCAGCGACCAGTGGGAGGCGGGGGTGTTATCACCCAAAGGGCATCTGTAAGTTGGATCTGCTTCACATGTACTCACGGGGTGGGGGGGCAGGCTGAGGGGGCAGCAGCCCCTAGAGGAATTTCTTCTCGTGGGATGCAGAGACACAAGAGGCCAAGGGGAGTCTGGTCATGCTTGTCGGGGCCCTGTCCCCTCTGCCTCATTCAATGGGCCAAAGTACATTGTAGGGTCAAATCCAGAGTCAAAGGGTGGGGAATATATTGGGGAATATAAGGGGAATACTTTGCCCCTTTAGTGAGAGGAGCTGCAAAGACGGTGAAGGGCACAGCTAAAGGGAAAGGCGAGGAATGGGGGCCAATAATGCAATCTACCCACAAGGTAATGTTTTGACCAACTGCTGCCTACCTCACAGTACCAGCACCTGCCCCGAATGGCACAAGCACAGAGGGAAGCGGAACAGAACACACGTCCGGAGCCTTGCACGGTGCCCGGTATGCTGCTATAAGGAGCAGCCTTGGACTTGGAACCCAGGTCGCCTGGCTCCCAGGCCTGCGACTCTTCTGACGCATCACGATGCCGCCTCTATACAAGTTCATCACATGCTGAGGCAGCTTGTCAAACCCAGACAAGTCCTGTGGCTATTTTTTCCGCTGACTTTTCACCAGGGGGACGCCAGCCAAACAGAGCGGGTGTCACGGGCCTGACGGGTGTCAAGCCTGGTGTGTGAAGAACGTCCGGGCGCGTTATCCATCCTCCCTCATCCCCCAAACACTTATCTCATTACGGAGGGGGCGAGGGGGAGTCGGGCAGGGAGGGAGGCAGCCTGGAAGTGTTTATTCTCTTACACGAGCGAGACTCCTAATTAGTAGGTGATTCTGCGAGATGAAGCCCAGGTGGGGAATCAAGATGGGGGTCTGGAGTGGTGCTCCAGGCTCCCCTGATTACCCAAATCCCCAGCTGGGGTGAGGACCCCTCAGGTGGGGCGGGAAAGCAGGGGGAATATTAGTTTCCGATACAACCAGAGACAAGAGAATAATTCGACGAGACCGTGTCGAACAAGCAGAGAGAGAAAAGCTCTTTGAGTGCAACAAGGAGCGGGGTTTTAAAATTTCATTTGCACAGCGGCAGGTCTTGCCAATTGGATTCTTTCCAGAAAGCAATCTGCTAAGTCTGACAGTCGGAAGAAATGCCGGGCTGCTGAGCGAGGAGAGGCTGGGTTTTTTTAAGGGTTTATTTTTCATCCAGGTCCTTTGTGAGCAATGGCTTTTTTTTTTTTTTTAATGCCATTTTAAAAGAAAAAGACATGCAGCGATCCTCTTTGTGAGGCGGGAAAGGGCTTCCCTGACCATCTGGGCCTCAGAGGGACTCGGGGAGAGGTGGCCTTTGTATGGGGGCAGTTAATGCCCGCGCGGCCGCCGTTTATCTTTGCTGCCACTCACACCAGGCTGGCCTCGCTGCTGGCTGGCCCAGGGCACACGCAGCAGCTCAGAGCTGTCCTCCAGGTCCTTATCTGTGTCACGGGCAGGAGACCGGAGGGGGAGCAGTGGGGGGCTATCTCAGCCCACCCAGAGGTCCATTGTGTTGGCTGCACAGAGCGACAGATCCGCACCGCAGAAATTTCTTTGCTCAGCCCCATTCTTCAGGGCACAGCATCCTCTCTCTCTTTCTCTCTCTGCCTCTCTTCTCTTCCTTGCATTCATCCCCCTCCTGCCAGCGGGGCTGGGGGCTTTGGGGCGAGCACGGATTCTTGGCCGAGGCCAGCTGTTCTGAGAGCATTTTGTTGCACACACACGCACACACCCTCCCAGCCCTGCCTGTCAGCCGGGCTCCGGAGCCCGAGCAATCTTTTTATAGAAACGCTGAGGTGACGCGGCTGTCTTGTGGCGGGTCCTTGCCTGAGCGCTGGGGCTGTTTTGTCCTCGAAGATTGCCCTCCGGCAATGCCGGGCCAACGAAGGTCGGGCAGACTCTCTTTCCCCAAGGAAACAGCTTGGGCAGAGAGAGCTTTTTAGCTGTGCAGGGGCTTGGGCTATTTGGGGGCTCCTTTGGGGAGTCTGTTTTTATAGCTTCCAGGGCTCACTTTCACACACAAGATCATTTGATCCTCATAATAACCCAATGTTACAGGGTGTAGATCCGTCCCAATTCCTGGATGAGTAAACTGAGGCACAGAGAAGCCACACTGGTCTGATTTTACCAGCAGGGAAATTGCATAAGAGCAAAGTGAAGTAAATTGCCTACACCGCATTTGTTTCCATCCCAACCCACGAGATTTCAGGGTACACCGCCTATGCCCTTGTAGATTTCAGGATATACCGCCTATGCCCTTGAAGATTTCAGGATATACCGCCTATGCCCTTGTAGATTTCAGGGTACACGCCTGTGCCCTTGTAGATTTCAGGGTACACGCCTATGCCCTTGTAGATTTCAGGATATACCACCTATGTCCGTGTAGATTTCAGGATACACCGCCTATGCCCTTGTAGATTTCAGGATACACCGCCTATGCCCTTGTAGATTTCAGGATACACCGCCTATGCCCTTGTAGACAGCTATTAACCAGCTCAACATCGCTTGCTTTAAAAGCAACGTGACCTCGCCTCACTGACATGTCACAAGGTCCCTGACAGCAAAGCTGCTTTATACAGTAAAAGGCAAGGTCTTGGGGACCCAGAGTCACAAAGAACCATGGTCCGTAAGACCAACATAGGTGTTTGAGATTAAGCCGTGGAGGAGACAGGGGCTGGGAGAGTGGGGTTGCAGAGACAGAAATAGGACTGGAGGAATCTAGCCCTTTCTTCCTGGTTAGGACCATGTTGATGGCAATGAGAAGATGGGAAGAACAAAAGTTGGAGGGGGGGATGGGGAGTATTGGCAGGGCCATCCCTTTGGGTATCTGCTACGGGTGGTTGGAAGTGTCTAGAATTGCTCAAAATTTTAAATCCAGCCTTGGAGAAACATGCTGGGTACTACCACTTGTAAGTTTCTGCTTTAGATGGGCACGGACCTTGGAAGAGCCAGCCATCTAATTTTGTGTCTTTAGGGCACGGCCCTGCATCTGGAAGCTTTTGGCTCAGGGAGGTGGCTCAGGGCTGTCCTTGGCACCAAAGGATGAGGTGCTATGGCGCCCCCAAGCCTGGCTCAGGAAGGGGCTTCTGGACCCGGGCTCATACTATCAGCCCTATTAGTTGCCATAGAATTGAAGTGCTTCTGCATCCGTTGTCCTAAGTGTCCCCTCCCCACTGGCTGCCCTGACACAGCTCAGAGCACACAGGTCCCTGACCCAGGGCTGAGGCTAGCACCCATTCAGAATGGCGGAGGCCCAGGCTGTTCCAGTTGTTGAGTATTTTGGATGTCACCCCCGTGGAGCCCTGCGGCTCGCTCCCACAACCGCATGGGTTTTTGCTCCCGCCCACCCAAGGCCTCTGAGCTCAGCAATGCCAAACGCTCAGCGAATTCGGGTTAAGCTGGCCTTGCTGCATTCTGTGAGCCGCGCCGCCCAGAGAATAATAGCAGCTCCCAGGATGTCAGGAAAACAGCCCCTGTTGATTTTCCAGCCCTTGAATAGCAGCTTTGGGGAAAATGTTTCTGATTTGTGCGGAGGCTCTCCCCTAGCCCCGGCCCCCGAGCGGCCGGTGTAATGCTTCTTTTCATGTGGCAGGATCGGATACGACCAGCGTGGGTTCTTTCTGTCAGATACTACGAGTGGTTATTACCGTGGCAGCCCAGCTGCCATGCAGGGCTCGGCCCTCGCTCGGGGTCTGGCGAGGCGCGGCTGTCGTATCTGAATTTCTTCATCTACAAGATCTGAATCCAATCTAGTGGCTGCGAGCCTGTTTGTGTAGCAGAAAGGAGGGGGGACGTGAGGGGGGATGGGGTGGGGGAGACCCACGTGAGGTCGTCCATCCTTCCGGGAGGCTTTGCTGGTTAATGAAATCTCTGATTTGTTGGCTAGGGGAGGCCCCCTTTGGCTGACGTTGAACAGCTGAGGGGGACATCGGCGTGTCAGGATGCCAAATGGTGACAGTTTGGACCTGCACCAACAGAACAGGGTATTTTCCACCCTGATTGCCTCCAGTTCAAATGAGAGTGGGCTTATTTGAATCAGGTAGATCTGCGAAACAGTCAGAGAGAAAAAGCAGAGGCAGGCTTCAGCGCTGTGTGCGCACGTGTGTATGTGGTGGCTGGCCATCATTTATAATGCCACATTTATAGAATTCGCAGGGCTGCATGTGTTTTTAAGCTTTATTTGAATCCTGATGCTCTCTAGACAGGCCAATTATTTCTCCCCCGAGGAATGCAGGCCCCAGAAGGATGGGGCCCTCAGCCCCACCCAGGCTCTGCTGCGCAGCTCCTGCGCAGGAGGAATATTCCTCTAGTCGGGAGCCCAACTTCCTGTGGGCTCTCCCCAGTCCTGTGCACGCTGAGCCTAGGCTAGGAGTCCATGGTTCTTTGATCCCCTTCCGGAAGTCAGTGGAGAGAACATTACCAAAAAGAAGGTTCCCCAGACACATGCTGCTGTGTCTGGAAGGCGCTTGCAAAGGGCAGGCACGTTTGGCTGCCTCAGCTGTGGTTTTAAGAGAGAGGATTAGGAAGGATCTGGCCCTGCTTCATCTCCTCACCTATGGAGAGCCTCCCCGAGGACGGGCACAGGAGGGAAGCGTACTGCGGTGGGGGAAGGGAAGGCACCTTCAGCAAGGTGAGCCTTTCTGCTTGGATTTATTTCTAGTGAAAAGCCATGGCTTCTCTCCTGGGTTCACACCAGCCCCAAACGCTCATCAGACCATGTGTTGATAAGGTGATCAGTTGAAATAACGCATTGCTCCGTCAGCCCAAGGCAGCCACGCCCTGAGTACTCCACGGCTGGCCCTGCAGGCAGGCCCTGTGCAACAAGGGCGAGGGGTGGGGAGGGAGGTCTGGGGACGGTGCGGGCAGCTGTGCTCCAGGCTTTTTCCCAGGTGCTGGGAAGTCAGATACTTTGCCCGGAGGGTCACTAGCTGTGCTCTGGGTGGGTGGGTGGGTGGGGAGGGAGGTCGGGTGGGTCTGTTTTCTTTCTGCATGCTGGGGATCTTACAGCTCCAGGAAAGCTCTATGGGGGCCGGACTCCCTGAGACACAGTTAGGGTGCTTTCTCTGGTGGCATAGCCAGAATGAACCACTTCTCGCCCAGTCTAGTTTTTCATTCATTCATTCTGTTTTTGATCACTCCTTGTGTGACCAGCACTGAGCAGATGTCCTTGAGGAGCTCAAGATGGGGGACTGGATGGTGAGTACGACTCACAAGGCTGGGGATCAAGTGCCAGGTGTGTTTGGGAGGGGGAAGTGCATTCCTCGGGGAAGAAGGGAGAGTCACTCTAATGATAACCGACACACTGATTTAAACATTTATTCACTCCAATCACACAGATACACGCACGCATGCTCTCAGCACAAACAGCAGGGAGGCGGCGTCCTGGAGGCTCTACCTTTAGCTACAGCTGGAGTCTTTCTATTGAAGACTCTGCTTATTCTGACCAAGTCTCGCATCTGATGCCACACAGTATACTGCTGCACTGCACAAACCAGAGACCTATGGGGACAGTTCTCAGGGCTTCCAAGGGCTCTGATGTAGGTGAATGTGCCCTCTGTCTGATCTCGTGAGAACCCGGTGACTGTTCCTTCCGGGGTGCTGTCCAGGCCGAGTTCCCCAGGAAGAAGCCTCTGGTTGGAGATTTGCATGTGCCGAGCTGATGGAGGAGTGCCCTCGGGAACAGCATCCGTAAGGGAGCACAGGCGGTAGGATGGGGCAGAGGAGAAACTGAATTGCGTGCGACGGGATCGCACCAGAGGCTCAGCTGATCCCACGGGCAGCTCTGGAACCAGGAGAGCCCTGCAGAGTTGTTCTGAAATTGAAGTGAGAAGGCAGGGACTATGTACCCCAGCATGGACTGGTCATTTGTAGCTGGGTACACATGGGGAGGGGTCAGTGACCTTGGGTGAAACCAACTCCGTTGGCCGGGCGACTTCCAAGAGGGGACTCAGCTGAGGGTCTTCAGCAGCTGACACCCCAACAGCTGGGAGAATGCGAGCCTCAGCTGGGAAGGGGATATCTGGGGGGTGCTTCATAGAGTCCATCACAGATGTCTCCACAGAGTTTGCTGCTTCAGGGAGGACCCACACCGGCCTTATAGGCCACAGCAGGCTGGGAGATCCTCGCTCATGTCCCAGCCCCAGGCCCCTGAGTCACCTTTAGTAACACCCAGTCACACACACGGACATGTATCTGGAGTATTCATCACATATTTGGCTTTGATTAAGCTTTTTTTCGCTTTTTTTTTTCTATGAATAGGTTTTATTTTTTAGAACAGTTTCAAGTTTATAGCACAATTGATAGGAAGGCACAGAGATTTCCCATATACCCCCCTGCAGCCCCCAACACACAGCCTCCCCCATGATTGACATCCCCCACCAGAGTGGTACGTTTGTTATAATCAATGAACCTACATCAGTACGTCATCATCACCCAAAGTCCATAGTTTACATTAAGGTTCACTCTCGGTGTTGTACGTTCTGTGAGTCTGGACATCTGATGGATCCATCGTTGTATGATTTTGCTTGGCTTCTTATGTTCCAGCTATCCTGTGGGGAGAATTTATCCTGCATCGCCATTTGTCTCCGGATGAGACAAGCACAGCAGACCTGAATCCAATTTATAATCTGAAGTTGAATCCAACCGAGTCCAGCTGAAATCAGCTAAATTGTAGCTGACCTGCAGATCTACGAGTGAGAAAAGCAGATGTTTACTTCTAGGTGACTCGGCTTCGGGGGGTTTGTTTGTTATGCAGGAGTATCATGATGATAGCTGGCTAATACATTAACCCTGCTTGTTCTTTAGAATGATTGGGGAGTTTTAAAATATCCCTATCCTCAGGCATCACTCCCAGAGATTCTGATTGAATTGGTCTGGGGTGGGGCCCAGGTATTGGTAATTTTTCAAAGCTCCCTGGGGGATTCCAAGGTGCAGCCAAAGGTTGAAAACCATGAATCTAGGCCAACAAAGTCATAGCAGCCCATACCTATGTGTATCCATCAGGGTGGCCTAAGCAAAGTTATAAAGTCTTTAATACACCACCTCTTGCTCTTGGGCTCCTTCTGCCTTTTCACCGTTACTATTTACTATTGTCCCCCTCCCCCATCAGCGTAACATCTTTTTTCCTTTAGACCCTCTTCTTTTCACTGTCCTTTACACCTTAGTGTGAATTCAGATAAAGGAGTTGCCTCCCCTGGGATTATTTGCAATTCAAGCTTCATCTCTGTGTTGTAGAATAAAAGAATCATCTCCTGTGAAAAGATCTGTGGGTAAAACTGGGCAGAAGAACAGAAGAGTATTTGGGGGGCAGGTAAGTTATCCCAAATCCCTCCCGCACTAGGAATTTGGACCTTCTCTTGGAGCAGAGAGGGGTGGGCTGCAATCAGGGCTCAGGCACCGAGACAGAGGTGCAGCAGGCCCCCGACTCCCAGAGCACTGAAGATTAGGGAGCGTACTGAACTCTTTTCCAATGCACAGAAATGGGTAGGATCCAGGTGGGTTAATGGCCTGCCTCCCTGAGTCTCCCGAATGTTAGGGGAACACAGCCGCTGTTCTGGGTAGTCTGCCGGCATCCCAGTCTCCTGGACCACAAACCAACCCTTAGACAAGCTAGGGCAGGCTCCTCCGCTAGGTTTGGGGCCCCGAAGTCCCCTCCCTGGCCATTCCCTTGCCCTCCTTATTGCTCCTCAGGCCAGACACCCCTTCTTTACTGCCTCTGACCCCAGTGAGCTGATCTTGCCGTCTTTTTCAGGCAATTGAGTTTGATTATCTACAACTGGGTCCAGACCTTTAAATCACAAAAATCCCTTTATACGCGGGCTTCAGGGAGGCCCACATGGGCCTGGTGGCTCCCCACTTTTTATCCTTAAACACAAAAGGCCACTTATTACCCAGCCTGGTGGGACGTCATGCCTCAGCGCTGACTCACACTCCCAAAGGGAGCCCGAGAGATTCCCTTGTCCTGCTCTAAACACAGTAAAGGTGAAAATTCAAGTTTAATCTCCAACAGGACATTCTGTTACAACCACTTTTCCTAAAGGTTAAGGTGTCACCGATGGAGACATCGGTGGCATGTAAGATGCAGTAACAAGCCCTGTTTTCATTACATATCTAATATCTTCCATGAGGATTGGTGCAAATGACAGCATTTGGGGTGGGCACTGTGATGCACGTCTCGGGGCCCCTTTAGTGAAGGGCTGATTGACCCAGCTGCTGCTGAGAGTGGTACTGAGTCTTCTGTATCTTCAGGGGCTGCCTCAGAGGGAAGGACCCTCGGTCACACCTCTTCCTGGGGCAGCTCGTGTCCAATGACTAATCAATGTGATACTGTAAAAGCCTGGCCATTTCGGCCCAATGAGGGACAACTTGGAAGGTCATTCTAGTTTCAGAGCTCCCCCTGGAGTCAAGGTCTTAGCTCTCTTTTGCTAACAGTGCCCTGGGCCCCTCACTTTTTGATGAGTTTGTGATAAACTCACTTCCTCTTTGCTTCCATTTCTCCTCATCTCCTAGCCTGCTCCAAAGGGCTATTGGTCCAGTGTCCCCTGAAGAAAGATGCCCCGTCCTTGACTTCCTGGGATTGCCCGCTGGGTACCAATGCACTGCAGTCCCTACTTAGCATTTGTGACAACTGTTCACAGAACTTGTGGCCACCAGTTTCCTGTGGTCAGCGGGCAATTCCCCCCACTTCTTAGCAACCATCCTTTCGTATGGATTCATTCTACTCGTCTCCATCTTTAGAGAGAGGGCATGTGTCATGCTGGAAATAATTAATTCTCGATAACTAGTGGTCTCAGAAATGAGTAGATGACACACTCATAATCACCAGATGATGCCGATAATAATTATTATAAGAAAACATTGTGCACTATTTATTTGATATAGTTGTTTACCTTCTACTTTATGGAACTTGGAATCAGTTTATTAGCAAATAAGAAAACTTACTGACTCGAGCTTTGCCTCTTGCATCTTCCCCTGTAAGAAGACTCCTTCCGAGCACCAAAATGGTCGAAAACATGCAGCAGGAGGGAGCACCTAGAGGGGCAGCCAGGGCGAGATCCGGGTAACCATCCCCCAGACACCCGCAAGTTGGTTTAGCTGAGCTTCACTACTTATTTTGTAACTCTAGTGGATGTTTGTGTTTTTGTCTCCCCTGTATCTGGTAACAGCATCATTTGAGAAATTAACTGTGACAGTTAATTGTAGGCGTCAATGTGGCTGGGTCACGGTGTGCCCACATATGTGGTCAAACATTATTCTGGTGTTTTGGAAGAAGATTGACATTTAAATTGGTGGACTTTGAATAATGCAGACGGCTCTCCCTAATGTAGGTGGGCCTCATCCTATCAGTTAAGGTCTGAGTGGAACAAAAGACTGGCTTCTCCTGAGCAAGACGAATTGTCCCAGCAGATGGCCTTTGGACTTGAACTGCACCATTAGCTCTTTGTGGGTCTCCAGCCTGCTGGCCCACCCTGCAGATTTTGGATTTGCCAGCCTCCCTAATCGTATGAGCCAATTCCTTAAAATAAATCTCTCTCTTTCTATATATACACACACACATATTGGTTCTGTTTCTCTGGAGAATCCTGACTCTCTCCCATTTCAGGGCATGAGGTTTGCTGGGGCAGCCGCTCACACCCTTAGCTCTAGGGGCAAGCACACGTCCCAGGTTTGACCCATTAACAGAAGCCAACCACTAGCCACACAGTGACTTATGCACAGAGCCATGAAACACAAGCCTGGCCAATGAGACCTAATTGTGAGACATTGGCTGGAACTATTCAAAAAGAGAAGCTCTCTTTCTGCTGCAGTTTCTAAAGCAGTAGGATGTAAGCCTGGAGCTGCCAGTGGGGTGTCTTTACCACCACTCCAGAGAAGCTGTCTTGACGATGAAGTCAACGCAAAGAGGGGCAGAACCAATAAATGGGAACATAGAGAATGAGTACTAATGATGTCATTTGAACACCTAGATCCAGCCACACCTGAAACTAACTACCTCTGGACTTTTTAGTTACATGAAGCAATAAACTCACTGTTCTAAGATAGTTTGAATTGAGTTTCTATGACTTTTCAACCAAAGGAATCCTAATCGATCCAGTAACTCAAGGCTTTTTTGCCTAATGTGTGTGGCCGAGTGGGTCAGCCCCATCAGGGTAAAGGTACACAGGGAGATGATAATGGAACACCCCTGGTTGTTTGATGATATATCCTGGGAGGTTGATGCTGTGTGCGTGGTTAATTAAGGAGGCCTTGCAGTGTTGGAGCCCCCTGTGGTGCCCTGTTCCATTGGTAGCCCCCAATGAATCATAGCTTCCGGTATTCATGTCCTGGTGTAGTCCTTTGCCATACCAGTGCTGCAGACTTATCCATGTGACTTGCTTTGGCCAGAGGGACATTAGCAAGCATCATGCAAGCAGAGGCTTAATAAGTACTTCTACATTGGAGTTTGTCCCCTTGGAATGCTCCCATTTGGTACTCAGTAGCCATGTTGTGAGGAAGCCCAAGCCAGTGTGTGGAGAGGGCACGTGGAAGAGAACCATGGCAACCCTGCTATCAGCCAGTGACAACGAATACGACTGTGAGTGGGGCCATCTTGGGCATTGCGAGCCCTGGTGAAACCTCCACATGTCTGCAGCTGCATGAGTAACCTCAGCTAACAGAAGGTCCGCCCAGTCAAGACTCCTGAGAGAAATAATCAATTTGGTTGTTTTAAACCACTAAGTTTGGGGATGATTTGTTATGCAGCAATAGATAACTAAACATCCTCCAAAGCGAGCGCTAACAAGAACATGAATGAGGATAAGTGACAAGAGCTCCACTGGGGTGGATGACCTGTGTCTCACCCTCAAGGGTCAATGGTTGGGAGAAACAGAGCTCTGGTTTTGTGTGTGTGTGTGTGTATGTGTGTGTGTGTGTGTGTACACACGTGCTATAGCACCTAGGGACCTCCCATCTCATTAGCTGAGATAGAAAAACGGCCCCTCCAAAGGCCAAGCCGTAGAAGGGGCTGGACACTATGATGTCTTCAAAGCCCCTAACATCTATTTTTGTGTTTTCGCGTTAAGTAAGAACAAATGAACAAACAAGCCCCAGGAATGGAGTTGTTGAGGAACTGAGTTGACGAGGACTGTGAAGGGAGGATTTTGAGAATGGAAAGGAGAAATCTTAGGTTATTAAGTCTCTTAGCTAATAATGTTAATTTCTCAAACTTACAGAGCGCTTCCTAGGCGCCAAGCACGCGCTGAGTGCTTCGCGAACCTCCTCCCTTTCAATCCTCATCATGATTTCGCCGAGGAAGTTTCTGTTATTGCTCCAGTTGTACAGGTAGGTAAACTTGAAAGTTAAGTGATTTAGGTGGGGTTTCTCCCCGAATCAGACCCTAAGCTGAGATTGCAGCACCACTGGTGAATAAAAATGGTGCTTCCAGAAGGCACCAGAGGGAAGTGGAGGCGGGGAGCCAGTAATGGGCAGGTGAGTGCCGTGGGCAACTGGGACCCAGTCCTCCTGGGGAACTCTGGGAGACCGTAGAACACACCTCAGAGGTGTTTCACCCAGAGGCAAGGGAGCCGGGGGATTTGTTTTCTAACTCCTGACCTCGTTGGCTGAAGACCGCTCCGGGGACTCTCAGTTTCTTTGGCACCTCAGTCCTGCCCTGTGGAAAGTGGCATTTGCTCCTGCAGCCAGAGAAAGCCCTTAGGCTTCTCGCAGGTTCCTGCAAGTAAGCAGCTACCAGCTTGCCTGGGGATAGTGAGTGCCGGGTGCACACAAGCAGGACATCGGCGGCATCTGCCACGTTAGCTACTTGCCCAGGGTCACGGCCAGGGGCAGTGGTGAAGCTGCGATCTGAACCCAGTCAGCCTGACTCCAAGTGTGTGCCCTTCCTTGACCTCTCTGTGCCCCAGCGTCCCTCTCGGTGGAAAAGAGCAGACCTATGGACAGCACCTTTTCCTGACAACCCATTTGAAATGGTGTTAAAATAATTCATCCCAAGCAAGGCAAAGCCACAGCTTCCACGCCCTGAAAGAACCCCAACGAGTCTGTGAAATAAATCCTTCGTGACACATCCCTGAGCTGTTGCTGTTTTAGAAAAATGCTCCCAGCAGATGCCGACCTGCTGTTCCGGAGGCCCTCAGAGGCCGGTCTTGCCCTGGGTCGGCTGCATCCACCCTGAGAGGGCGTGATGGACCCACGGCCAGGGGTGGGGAGTGAGATCAAAGGCCCTGTGCACTTACTCACTTTTTGAGGGCTTGGTGAGCTGTCCCATTATAAATGCCTTTAGTGGCTACGGCGGCCCAAAGGCTCGAACACAGCGTGGTGTGTCCGTCCAGGCTGCCGGGACACGTTGCCTCTGCTCAGCTCAGGTTTCCATTTTGGGTTGGGTCCCCAGCGTTGCCTCCATAGCCCTAAGACAGGAAAAAAGGCTGGGAGGCGGGCAGCGTGAAGAGCAGAATCTAGCCACTGAAGGAGGGGAAGGAGGCAGTGCGGTGATGGCGCGGCGAGTATGCCAGCAGGGCTCTGGTGTTTGCCGGAGAAAACCTTGGGCTCAGGAAAGCACGAACCCCTTGGAGGCAGAAGAGATTAACCTCGCTCCTCGGGAGAGAGCCTTGCAAAGCCGGCCTCAGGCTATAAGCGATCCTGAAACTGCCTGGGAGCGCTGGGCCCCAGTGGGCTGGGCTTGAGAATGGAGAATCGCTCGCTGTTCAGCGGTGGAGAGCTTGAGCCAGGCAGCCTCAGGGACACTCAGGGCCTGAAGAGTGGCAGGACCTCGATGATGCTGGCAGGACCCGCGGACAGCATGTAACCCAACTTTGATTCTCAGAAACTGAGACTCAGCTGCCCGACCCACGGGTGCTTGGGGCTGGGGATTCAAAGCGGCGGGCAGAGAGGGCCAGGCTGAGCAGAAGGCAGGTGTGGCTTCTACCCCCATCCAGAAAATAACTCGGCCGTATTTTTTCTGTGTCTGCTTTCCCTCCTGCCTCGAAGCCGTCCGTTTCCATAGTGCATGAATTTCCGAGCAGGTAGGGAATGCCTCACCCATCTCTCAGGAAATACACGTTCTTTGAACCCGTCTCATCAGTATGATGAAGAAACAGAGAGCAGATCTAATCTATTGGTGAGTTTTTCTAATTACCAGATTGATTTACTAGGGAAGTCTCCCCAGGAATTTGAGTGCCTTGCAAGGTCTTGCAAGCTGTAAACGTGTTCTCTGAAAAAAGCCCGGCCAAATCCACACAGATATGGGGGAACCGGGTCCCTCTAATCAGGGCACAGAGTTTATTTGTTTTCTAATGGAATCTGAATAGAATTTAACGCACAGCCATTCCGTGTGGAGTGCATTTATATTTTTAATTAACAAATTAGGAGCTATTTTGTTCCCCTTTGAACAGCAGTCATGTGGGCCTGGTTCCTTTTCGGCCAATTTAGTCAACTTGGATGATTTTAATTATAACAGTCACGAGCACCAGAAATTCCTGCCTCTGACAGCTTCCCGACCTGGTCCATTGACTCTCATTTAAAAACAAGTTCTCCCAGAACAGAGGTCTCCGAGGGCGCAGGTATGCGTCGGGAGAGGGGGCCGGGGACTGTGCCCTAGGGCACAGGCGGAGAAGAACCTCATCTTCCATTCTGAGACCCATTAGTCCTGATTACAAGGTTTAAAGGAGCAGCGGCCCCTCACGGGAAGCGCTGGCGAAACACGTGGACGTGTAGGAAAACCGTCCCAGCTCTCAAGCTCCCTGGCCCTGCCATCCTTTCCTCAGGAACTTGGCCTTGGTCCCACGCTTCTTAAACTTGAACATGCACACGAAGCCCCTGGGGATCTTGCCCACGTATAGATTCTGACTCAGTTGGCTTGGGGTGAGGCCTGAGATTCTGCATTTTCAACGAGCAAGTCACCGCTGCTGGTCCACGGACCATATTTTGAGAGGCAAAGCTTTGGCTGGCGTATCCGTTTCTGGGGGCGGTCCGGAATCTAGAAGGGGGCAGTTGCCTGGAATGCACTCAGGAAGGGCAGGTGCGGTGGTGACTAGGATTGGGTACGGGGAGACACATGGAAGGGAGTCTTTGGTGCAGTCACAGTACCTCCTTGGGGCTGCTGCAGCACCAGAGACACCCCCCACTCCCATGCCCTGGCACCCCTCAACACATTCCCCATCAAGGTGGTTGCCTGAGCCCTCAAGGCAACGCCAGTGGCCTTGGCTGACCGTCACGGAGCAGTCAACCATGTGCGTGAAGGTCTGATGATTGGGCTGGTTGAGCAGGGGCGTCTGGGGGAGGTCAGGAGCTCTCTGGGGGCTGAGGGAGCCAGCCAAACCACTTTGGAGGCAGAGACAGTCCATTCTGGAAACCAATCTGTCCCCCAGCCCTCCCTGGGCTGGCAGAATGGATGCTGAATTAGCAAAGCGGAGGGAACACGGGAACACAATGTTCCCTGAGAGGTTGCAATCAAAAGGGTCCCAGCCCCCCACCCCCTGCTGAGAATTCTGTGAATTTATGATGTGTCGACAGTTTGAGCCCCAGCACATAGCAGTCTGATGGGCTACAATTAGGAGTCTGTGTTAAGCCCCTCCCGATTCCTCCATCATGTATTCATGGAATTTATGTGGTATCAGCAAAGTGAGCTATGTGCACATTTGGGGCAGGAATTTTAGAACTATGATGTAATCGTCCCCAGAGAGGTGGCCACGAGAGGAGAAAAGTATAACAGTAAAGATGAATTAAAAGTCCCAAGCCTATTTAGATCTGGATTCAAAACAATGTGTCATGATTATTTTTATGACATTTCTGAGACAACTGGAGACTTGAACACTGCGTATTTGACGGCATTGAGGAATTTTTGTTAATTTGGGGGTGTGATAATGGAATGATGGCTATGTTAAACAGAGAGCCCTTATCTTTAGTGATGTGTGCTAAAATATTGATGGATGAAATGATATGATGTCTGGGATTTGCTTTAAAATAACACAGGGACAGGAGAAGTGGATGAGAGTGTGAAAGAAGATTGATCGTGAATTAGTAATTGTTGGAGTTGGGCGACGGGTACCTGGGGGTTTCCTCTATGATTCTATCTATTTTTGTATGTTTCAAGTTCTCCATATGAAAATGAAAAAAATTCTAACTCACATCATGCATTTTGCTGATATCACATAAATGCCATGAATGCACGATGGTGGGTGGGGAGGTCTCCAAGTTTGTGGAAAGACACTGCTCTCGTCTCCCCTATGCTCTGGGCTGGAAAAGGGGAGAAAAATGTTAAGAACATGATAAGCCGATTCACCCACACCTCAGTGATGTACTGCAAAGGAAACGAATGAGACTTCACTTTTGAAGACTGTCTGGGGAGAAAACACTAGTCTATTCTGGAATATGTCTCCAGAGCTCTGAATTAGTTCATCCGTCTCTCTCTGTGGGTCTCCTTCTGGATTTTCAGATGAATAGAATCTTGGGAGTCATCTTATTGATTTGTTTGACCCTTATCCCCACCCAAGGCTGGTAGACCAGCTGCCCCGAGCAGACTGCAAGACTGACTGAGCTTGAGAGTGTTAGAGGTGAGTCTCTGAATTGGGAAGGTGGGCTGCACCGTGTTCGTCATGGCCAAAGCAATCCAAGGTCAAAATTTTAATTTAGCCTCAAACTAAGTTGACCAGGGGATGCTGAGGAAAGGGATCATCATGGGACTAGATGTGATGATCACGCGACTAGGCGGAGCAGAGCTAAGTGGGGTGGGAGCGGGGAAGAGGTATGGGTTTCAATCACTTTTGCTCAGGCTCGCCTAAGTTTCCAACGATGTCATAGTTAGCAAAAATCAACCTGGTTTGGTTTGAAGTATAACAACAGATAAACGTCCCTGAGCATTTGCTATGAATCTAACACTGCGTTACCACTTGATGAGCACCTCTGTAGTAGGTATTTATTCCCATTTTCCAGATGAAGAAACTGCGGCTTAGAGAACTCAAGCCAGTGGCCAAGATATATAACTAGTAACATTCAGGGTCAGGGTCTGGACTAGGGTGAGGCAAGTGAAGACTCAGGGCACAAAATGTGAGGAAACCTTCACTCTCAGGGTCAAGAGAGGGCTGGTCCTTAAATTCTGCACCCAGTCACCTTGCTTGCCTCAACCTAACTCTGGCCCTGGTCGGGATTCAAACCCAGGTCTGTACAACTTCTGTGTCTACACTCCTAAATGAGCGCCCAGGGATTTTTCTTCTCTAGTAAGGGATTGATTGGATGGGGTAGCTAGGGAATTATGATCGAGGGAGCAAGAACTCTAACCTGGAATTGGTGGGATAAGAAGGGAGGACTGGAAAATAATCCCTTTGTACTCCACCACGACAGGCTCATCCCTGAACTTGACGTTTTAGGATCACAGTTTTTATTGTAGGGCTTTGTTCTCTCTCTGTGAAATTGCACCTTGCCTGTCCCATGAGTCTGGGTACTGGAAGTCTGAAATTTTTCCACCTGAGCCTTTGCAGCCCAGGGTCTCTGCAATAGAACTAGGCATAGACTTCTTTGAGGCCTTCACCTCAAACTTCTAGTAATCAGCCTCACTTGCACCCTGATCAGTCCTGGTAGACAGGAACTTCCTTACTCTTTGGGGTTATTTTAATATTAGACAAAGACCTTTGCCAAAGTCTTTTGCCCTATACACTGCTGGTGGGGATGTAAATTGGTTCAACCCCTTTGGAAGGCTGTTTAGCAATATCTACTAAAGCTAGCCCTAAACCAACCACCCAGCAATTCCACTTTCAGGTATGTGCACAGAACGTTCACAGCGGCTTTATTCATGATGGCCCCAGACTGGAAACCACCCAGATGTCTGTCAACATGAGGATGGGGAAATAGACTGTAGAATACTACACAGCACTGAAAAAGAAGGGCCAGGGATGAATCTCACAGTTTAAAAAAATGCTGAGCAAAGAAGCCAGACACAAGAGAGGTTAGAATGTATGATTTATTCCATTAATATGAAATTCAAAACCAGGCAAAACTAATCTATGGTGATAAGAATCATAACAATGGTTACCTTCGGAGGTTTATTGATTGGGAATGGGCGCAAGGATGTTTTCTGGGCTGCTGGCAGTGCTGTAGCTCTTATTTCTTGCATTTAAAAAAAGGCATTGCTTTTATCTCTTTTTCATTTGGCA